>NW_028327171.1:198849063-200049063 GCF_987537825.1 Furipterus horrens
ATCGACATCTTGCGATGACGCTGGAGTGTCCTCTCCAGTGAAGCTGAAACTACAGAGCCTGGGCAGGGTGATATGGAGGGTCTGCTGTTGCCCATGCAGCACACCCCCCCTCTCTTCGCAGCTGAAGGGTCCAAGGGAAAGACGGAGTCAATACAGCTTGGCTTCAGGTGCGCCGCAGGAGTTGCCGGTGTTGACTACAACGTCAAACCGCCTTAGGGACTCCGGCTCTGGATTTTCTGTCGGGGTTTACTCCCTTAGCCTTTCCCCTGAAGAGGTATGCCTCAAGGCAGCGGAGGTTTTTTGGAGTCAGAGTTTTCCTTCTCTGATGTGCCCTGACTGGAAGATCGAACCAGCGACACTTAGCTTGCAGGCCGACGCTCAATCCACTGAGCCAAACCAGCCAGGGAGAATTAAATATAATAAGCTATATTAAATATGATATTCTATGAAAAAAAGCATTTCATTACTGATAAATTCCAGTAAACACATAATATGTTTGTGTCTCAAACATTATCTACTAGAGCAGTGGTTCTCAACCTTTCTAATGCCACGACCCTTTAATACAGTTCCTTACGTTGTGGTGACCCCCATAAAATTATAACCATAAAATTATTTTCATTGCTACTTCATAACTATAATTTTGCTACTGTTATGAATCATAATATAAATATCTGATATGCAGGATGTATTTTCATTGTTACAAATTGAACATAATTAAACCATATTGATTAATCACAAAAACAATATGTAACTATATATGTTTTCCGATGATCTTAGGTGACCCCTGTGAAAGGGTCATTCGACCCCCAAAGGGGCCGCGACCCACAGGTTGAGAACTGCTGTACTAGAGTAATGCAAGTCAAATAAAGATATTATGCATTTTTTTGTATTTAAAGTAAATTGTAAACCATTCTATTCTTTAATATGTTAAATTTAATATATATAGCACACAATTTGTAACTGAAATATCAGATTAAACTCCACGAAGACGGGGATAGTTTTCATTGCTTGCATCTATAGCATCAAACCTAGAACAATAAATATTTATTAAATTGAGCTAAAAAAAATGTATCATGGAATTTGCCACCAACATTGATCAGTTAACTTTTGTTGTTGTTTCTAATTTTAAATTATATTCTGAGAAAATTAAATTAAGAATAATAAGTTACCTTTTTCCATAAACACTCTATAGCTCATCTTACCTGGCTCTATGTTTAATTAAGTTTATTTTGTTCAAACTGTGTGTAACAGGCAATACACAAGCCAGATACACAATAACAATTTGTTTCATTAAAGAAAATTTAAACATATTGAGTAATAAATTAAAAATATATATCTAATTTTGAAGTAAGAGCTTTTATAAGCTAAAAGGGAAATAATGTCTTATATAAAAATTTTTAACTGATCGTGTACAAAATTATTTCAGGTAATGTGGTTGATGTTTACAGTGTACATTTAGATATATTCATTGTTATCCTTAAACCTATTTTGTGCACCAAATTCAATCATTTATCAGGTGAATAATAATGATTCTGTGCTACCTCAGACATACCAAATTTTCTCAAACCTGTTCAAATCATTTAGAATATGCTACACAGAGATCTAAAATCATGTTCTTATATTGAACCATATATCTATCTCACATCATTCCTTAAGTTATTTTTAGAAAGCTGCAAAGGGTCAATGTGACATTTCAAAGAGGACATAAAATACTCATGTCTTAGTCTTCCAATCCAAAAAGGTTGCCTATTTGACCATTTTTGTCCCTTGATTCCCATTTGCATAAATCTAATGAAGAAAGAAATGTTTGTGTTACTTAAATAAGTTCTTTTGTGCTCTTCACTTCTTTTCAATGCTAATTATTATAGTGAATTTGGGGATGAGTGACCGTTAAGAGAATCATTGACATTTTAAAAATATATTCTCTCAAAAGAAAATGTGATAAAACACTGAATCATGGCTTTGTCTCCTGCCCTGTATGAAATAGCCTAAAGAGATGTAGCATCCCTGCTGAAAATACAGATTAGTATGACCTCCTTACTTGGCTTCAGAAGTCGACAAAATTGCTTTAACCCCATGCACAATTGGTATCCATTTCATAAACAAGATTGACTATCTTTCTCATTTTACAAAATAAAGATTATAATGTTAAATACAGTTAGCCATATTCTGCTTCAGTCTATACTTTTGATATCAATAGTAAATATTTTACTTCTATTCACAAAGCTAGCAACAGCAATAATATAAGAAAGACCTAAGAAGCAAGAGTGAAACACTTAACCTTCATTCCTGATTGTATACCTAAATGTCTTGTTTTGCACAGGTGTATCTATAGGTCAACCTCAGAATTACTATGATAATAAAAATAAAGATTAGAAATACGTATTGCACTAGTCTCGTCGTCGGCAGCCGTCCGTCTCGAGAGACGATGGTGTAGCTTCTTAAGAGTCTATCTGCACCGCCGAGAATGGCTGTGCAGTCCGACTGGGGAGTGACACGGTATCTGTCTCCTCCCGTGTTGAATCGACATCTTGCGATGAAGCTACAGAGCCTGGGAAGGGTGATATGGAGGGTCTGCTGTTGCCATGCAGCAGACCCCCCCTCTCTTCGCAGCTGAAGGGTCCAAGGGAAAGACGGAGTCAATACAGCTTGGCTTCAGGTGCGCCGCAGGAGTTGCCGGTGCTGACTACAACGTCAAACCGCCTTAGGGATTCCGGCTCCGGATTTTCTGTCGGGGTTTACTCCCTTAGCCTTTCCCCTGAAGAGGTATGCCGCAAGGCAGCGGAGGTTTTTTGGAGTCAGAGTTTTCCTTCTCTGATGTGCCCTGACTGGAAGATCGAACCAGCGACACTTAGCTCGCAGGCCGACGCTCAATCCACTGAGCCAAACCAGCCAGGGGTTGCACTAGTCTAATCATAGTGGAATAATGCATATATCAGAGTTACATTGCCTCTCTGAGCCAAAGGTCAAAAGGTCAACATCCAAAGTGACAAAAGCCTGTTTTCAAGATGAAGCTACAAGAAGCAGTTACTAGATTTTCTCATCCATAAAGTAATGCATCTTTCTCACTGTCATCACCTTAAGCCACACGAGTCTGTTGGCAGACAGTGGTACAAAAGTAATAGAGCTCACATCATCCACCTGTGACACTTAATACATCATCTCTGGAATGGACTTGGTCCAGAGATTCCTGTATCTTTCCCAAACCCAGACCTTTCAGCTGGGAGCACAGTGAATTGCTGCTACCCCACTGGGTCAGCCCTCAAGGTTCATTATTAATAAGCTGAGACTCTAAAGGCTAATGAGAACCGGGTGCTTGAGGAGACAATGGCTCATTCATCATCAATCAGGCTTTGAAGTTTTTATACAGATGATTTAAGGAGAGTTGAAGTGTGCAAAATTGAAATGTCACATCTGTATTGGGAGTGAAACGGGTGTGATAATGTAAATGAGTGACGCAACCTTCTGCATTTCAGCTCAATGATCAGTCTCAAAAGCTCATGGGTACGGACACCAAATGTTAGGAAGTAACAGTAGCAAGGCAATTTCAAGAGAAATTATAATTATAGCAAAAATATCTTGATTTCTACTCAATGGACCTCAATAATGTCCCCATAATGTTCCAAAGTATTAATATGTACTTTAGGGTCAACCACAATTCTTAGCTTTCATCATGTTTCAGTATGAGTCTCAGCTCTTCTGATAATTCCACTATGACCACCTATTTTCATAGGTTACTTGACTCTAACTCATACAATACAGGTTCTCTGAGCCACTCTTCTAACAGCGCAAACACTACTTTCTTTATTCTTTTGTGTACTTATCTTCCCTATAGTATCATAGGTCTCTAGAGAATAAGAACCATGACATGCATCTTTTTTGTGGCCTTAGTGCCAAAGAAGCGTCAACAGCAGCAACAACGGCCATCTGCCTTCACCTGTAACAAGTGCGGCAGGGATTGTCACTCCCGAGTCGGACTGCACAGCCATTCTTGGCGGTGCAGATAGACTCTCAAGAAGCTACGCCATCGTCTCTCGAGACGGACGGCTGCCGATGATGATGAGTGCCAAAGAAAGTGTTAATCACATAATAGAAATTCAAATTTTTCAGGTATTATCATGATAATATCTTCAGAACATGACTGACATTTGTAAAAGTTGTTAGTGGCTTCATTGATAGCATAATATTAGTGATATCTCCTCCTTATGGACTAGATAATGTTTATATTATAAATCACATAAAATATTGAATAAAATTAGTGTTATTTTAATGTATTAATATTTCTAGCCATTAGATAAGTAGCAATCCATGTAAACTTATTGACAGTATCTGGCAAACTTAAAAATCAAGTTGTTTCTTGTAACCGTCTTTAAATTTTCTTCTCAAATTGTTCTCAAACCTCATTTATAATTCTGTGTGTCACGTGTTTAATATTTTTCTTCTAATACTCTCTCTTAATCTTGTACTCCACTGTATTTCCTTATTTCTGTTATCAAAATAACATGCTGAAAATTCAATTACAGTTGAAACTTGAACAATACAGGTTTGAAATTTGTGGATCAACTCAAACAAGTTTTTTTTTTCCAATAAATACAATAAGTGTGTGAGGGACTACCCAAAAAATCTGGAATTTATTTATTTAAAAATTGTGTATTTATTCTTACATGTTTAAACTTCAGTCACCTTCAAAGTACTCTCTATTTGATGCAGTACACCTATCAAGATGTTTTTTCCACTGCTTGAAATAGCTTTTGAACTCGTCGATTTTGATGCCTTTTAGTGCTTCTGCCTTTTTTTGTTTCACCTTCTTCTATATCAGCAAAATGTTTCACTTTGAAGACCTTTTCTCATCCAGGGTGGAAAAATTGCTTGAGGCGAGATCGGGTGAATAGGGAGGGTGTAGCACTAGGGTCATGACATTTTTTGGTAAAAACTGCTGAACACTCAGGGCGGTGTGGGTGTGGACAGGTGCACTTGTAAATCACCCATCATGAAATGGGCAAACATGTTGAAAGAATCTTCAAAGAAAATTCACTGGATCTGAACACAGCCTCTTGCAACAGACAGCTGGTACAGTGATACAGATAGGTTCCTAGAACATTCATGCCGTGGGGGAAGTCTGTATTACAAGGGGCTTGCCCTTCAGAAGATAATTCCAGGTTTTTTGGGGGGGGGGCCCTTGATTTTCTCCTATGATTATTTTAATATTGTATTTCTCTAGCTTAACTTATTATAAGAATACAGTATATAATACACATAATTGTTTATGTTATCGGTAAGGCTTTAAGTCAACAGTAGGCTATTCACAGTTAAGTTCTGGAGAGTAAAAAGTTATATGCAAATTTTTTTTTACTTTTCAGTGGTGTGGGTACTCCTAACTCTCACAGTGTTCAACAGTACACTGTAGACTCAAAAATTGCAATTTATATTTAATCCCTTTACCTTTTTGTTTAACCAGTCACAATGCCCTAATTAAAATTCCTCATAATGTGTATTTTAATTTATCCCATTCTTTTTTTATCCACTGCTACTCTTAAATTAAGATTCTGTCATATCATACCAGATTCAACCTTTTACTCTTAATCTACTTTCTCCATAAATTCATCTTGCATCTTGACATAATATATTGAATACTATAGGTTAATAGATAGATCTACATACTATAGTTAGGTGGGTGGGTAGGTAGATATACTATAGCTAAGTAGGTGGGTAGATAGATAGATGGATATATTTTCCACATAAGAGCTTTCAGTGTGAAGGCAATAATACTGAATCTAGTTAACTGGGTAAAACGGAGTTCAAAGTCTAGGCTTTCACTTACTAAATGTGCGACCTTGTGTATCTTTATGAGACTTAGCTGGTTCACCTATATAATGAGAGTATTATGCTCATGTATCTGTCACACAGTTGTTGATTATATTGCATTCTATACTTACTAATTACTTAAGTTGTCATTAATTAATTGATATAAACAAAAGTAATTTTTCTATTATTCAAATTAATTTTATATTACTTAGATAAGTTTGTCATTTAAAAGATAGATTTTTTTTTTTTGTATAAATGTTTGGCTAGGTGATTCCAAGCTATTATGGAAAATCTACAGTCATCAGAGGCCCAGATTTCATTTCATCTTGCTGCTCCATCATATTCAATACAACAGGAGATTCCACCTGGTAGCACCAATTTAAAAGATAGAGGAAAGAGGAAGTACAGAGTATGAGCACATGTTGTTCGTCTCTTACTGAAGGTCCCTGATGCAAGCCACAAGAAAATTATATCTCATTGGTCTGAATTCAGACAAGGAGTCATGGAGTCACAGCTAGGGACTCCAAAGGGAGGGAATCATAGTCTTCATTTTGGATGGCCATATGACTAGCTAAACTTTATATAAAATTTAGAAATCAACCAGTGGTAATGGGTATCAGGAGAAAGAAACTGTCTCTGTTACACTAACTAAGGAAATATTGCTTCTTTTGGATAGTTATAAAACATAAATCTTGTGACAAACAAATGAACCTTTTTTTCAAATGTTTTAATTGAAGTATAATATATATGCAAAGCTATGCATATACCATATACAATGTATTTTTACAAACTGAACACACTTATGTAACCAGCTCCCTGATCAAGAAATAGACTATTCCAGCACCACAGAAATCTTCACCATGGTTTCTTCTTCACATCTCTCATTACTGGAACCTTCATCCTGACTTTGAACAAGATTACTTTTATTTATTTTTGTATTTTACATAAATAGAGTACCACCACGTGCTTTTTTTCTTGTTTGGCTTCCTTCTGCTTAACACTGTGCTTGGGAAATTCACCCACAGTGTTCATTTTCATTGCTTATGGGATTCCTGTTTGGTTTGCCCATTCTATATTGATGAGCACTCAGGTACCTTCATCAATAGTGCTGATACAAACAGCCTTGAATGCGCTTTGGTAACCAGAGAGATGTACAGATTTATGTTGTGTGCATTACCTAGAAGTGGAATTTCTGGGCACAATCAGTTTTCCAGTGTGCTTTGATCAATTTATATTCCCATTAGTTGTGTATAAAATATATACTTGCATCTTAGCCTCTTTAACTCCTGTTTTGTTTTGTTTTTCTGTATATTTAAATATAGCCATTATGTTTGGTGTGGGTGGTATCATTTTATTTTGCACTTCTCCAATGATTAATGAAGTTGCACCACTTAAATACTATTTTTAGGTGCAATTTTTAAAGATGAGAGGCTTATTTCCATTTACTTGAGGAAGAGTCTCCCTATGCGTGAAACACAAAGCACTATGGAAAACCTAATCTCTATTTCAGGCTATTACTAAGCAATTGAAGAGATTAATGTACCAGATGTTACCCTCTTAATTTTTAATATTTTTGCAGGGGAAACTGATTCAATGTTTTGAAAATGACACTTTAAAATGCTAAAATATATTTAAACTACAATTGCAATTATAAAAATAAAGAGCATAATAGGAATTCTGGAAGATAGATAAAAAAATGTGCATGAAGTGAATGTCCCTAATAAGAAAGATGAACACAATTAAAGGCATATTGAGAGAAAAGAATGAGAAATCAATATCTTCTTACTGTTAAAATAGAACACTCCTTTACATATTGATCAAATATTTTTATTCCCCTATCCACCGGAAAGCCTTCATTACAGACAACAATCCTCTTAAATAACTTCTCCAAGTTTCCAGAAAATGTAATTGCTTCAGTAGAACAGATCAGTAGAGTTTAATGTTTTCATTACCAATAAGGGGGAATGTCATATTAGTATCCAGAAATGATTTGTCCCTTTAATTTACAGGCTTTGCTGCAATAAGCCTGGGATATACAGCAAGGTCACTTTCAAATATCTCACCTACAATATTAGTTTGTATAGTTCTAATAAGTCTTCTCACAGTGTGATTTTTTTGCTACTTCTTTAGAGTAGTTCAGGAAAGTATGATTTCTCCTGATGACATTAATAATAAATAATATTGCTCTGTATGCTTGTTGCTAGCAAGCTAAGACTTGCAAATAAAGATAAAGAATGATTTACTGTTGTAAAGTGATTATAATACAATTTCTACATGAAATATTTTTAAAGTTTTGCTTTATGCTAAGTTTATATAAATGGAATCATGGAGCATGCATTCTTTTTACTTGCTTTATTTTACTCAAAATAATGCTTTTTGAGATTTATTTATGCTGTTACATACATTAGTAATGTGTTCACTTCTTTTGTAACATTCTGTTATATTAATATAATACAATTAGTTTATCAATTAGTTCATATTTAAGCACACCTTTATTATTTTTACTTGTGTGATTTCAGAAAAGCTAAAGTTTCTTCTCTATCCAGGGGACATGTAAACCTTCCCCTATTTAAAATCCCCATGGGGCTTCTGTGGTGGGACAGTGATGACCTGTGGTGTCATTTCAGCAACACTCATTCCAGACCTCATGGTATTGCCAGAGGCTTATGCCACCTTCCTGACAACAAATGGGCATCAGAATAAGAATGAAGATGAGGCATAGAAGCCACTGCCTTCTAGACTCCATTCTTCATGGAGCTGTAGGAACTTGGCACTGTTCTTTACCCTGTCATGAACTATATAGCTGCTTCACCGTCCTTTTCCATTCTCTGTCAGCAAGCAGAGGAACTGATAAAACTTGATCAAAAAGGTCCCATCTCAATTTGGTTATTGACGTAAAGATTGGATTATTATTGAGGAATTCCTAGATTTAGTTATTTAATAAGCCATATTGCCCATAGACTTGCTTTTCATAGATAGTGTAGAAGAAGTTGTAACATTTACCAATACATTATGAATTTCTGACCCCTGTGAATGCAACTGTGCTCAGGCAACCCTGGGTTCACATTGTCTCTTGGTAACACTCCTCAAGATCTGGGCAGTCACGGCTCCTTTGAATTGTGGCATTTGCTCTCCAGTTTGCCACAGTTCACCCTCTCCATTCCTTACCTCCCTCATCTTACCCATGAAGGCCAAGCTCCAGGAGACGCTTGAATTAAAAACAGCATTTTGTTTTTGTCAATCAGAACATTTAAAAGAGAAGGTGTTACAGAATTCATTATCATATTGACTCTTTAATAAAAAATTAATAGGCATTATATAGATAATATTACAGAAAATTTTATGACTTTTGTTCTTATTTTAGCCAATTTCCTTTCTTAAAAAATCCATTAACTGAGTAACGGTGGACTTTGGATTGACTTCTCTTTGACTACCTCTGAAAAGAAATGTAGGGTTAGATAAAATATTTAACTTAATACATTGTCCTGTTACTAATATGCATTTGTCACCTGTCAGCCAAATAGATATGAAATTATTTGCCAACAAAGTTGAGTGAATAAATGGATGAAATATACAAATAAATGAACTTCTGCACTTTAGGATGGCTACACCGTGTGGAAGGAGTTTCCTTGAAAATATGCCAACTTCTTGTCAATTTTTGGATCACATCTTATTATCCTAGCTGTAATTAGAAATCTTGTGAAATTAAGAACCATTAAGTTCAATGCGTTTCCAGCATCAGAAATTTGCCCAGAAGCACCCAGCCGATGGGGCTGCCTAGGATTGAGTTTTCAGAGTCCTCCCTCCTCTCCTCCTATTCACTCTAAAAAGGGGGCGTCTTTTCCACTTAGCTAATTAATTACACCTGCCAACAAGCAGATGGTTCTGTAGGCTTCGAAGCACGAAAATAACTAGGTGCATATCAGCTAGCTAAAGCTTTCTTTAGTTGCAATTTAGTTCATAACTCTCGAAACTTCCAAGAAAATGAAATGTTAAATTATCACAAAGGGAAAACATTTAAAATATTTTTATTTAAAAGATATATTTTAAGGTATAACTTACCCTTTTTTTCTGACCTTAGCACATTCTTTTAAAAATAGTTTTGTTTAGCATCTAGTTTGGAACAATATTTGTCAGAATTCGCCATCTAATTTTTCTGAGCTCTGAAGTAAACTGAGAATAGAGGTCCAACCTCTTTTAGAAAAATGTTAAGAATAGTTTATAAAATCATATAGCTTTTTGGTGAATATTGTTTTGGGGTTGTTGTTTAGCTATAAAGAAAGATGTATACGTAGCAATAGGGAAAGCAGGAATGTGGGGCACAGAGATACTCCTGCTAACACTCCCACCTCTATTCCAGAATTTTATGCTAGCTTCCTCTCCCTCCTCTTCCTCCTCCTTCTCCTCCTCCTTCTTCTCTTTTTTCCTCTTCCCCTCCTCCTCCTCCTTCTTTTTCTCTTCCTCTTCTCCCTTTTGTACTTATCACTGGAGATTAATTTTCTATGTAAATCATTTCAAATATGGCATAGCTATATATAATTAAATAAGGCATAGACTATAAATGCTTATAAGATAATCTGTGCAATATTCTCTTTAGTAAGATCCTATTGAATTATCTAGTTTAAATATTTTTGAATTTATAATTAAATGTTTAGTTTCATAAAATTTCTCAAGATATATTTCTTAATTCTCTTTTATATGTGAAAATATTTTAGTTAAGGGCTTTATAATTTGAAAAACAATGAAGTCTGATCATATCCTTTTGTTAGTGGTAGAATAAAAACTATTTTTTGTACAGTGTATTATACACTTATCTGTTTTCTCAGTACATTTATGAAAATAATGTACAGAAATAACAAAGTATCCCATCTCCCACTTAAAATCATCTCCCTCATTTACGAGTATTTTAAATAGAAGTTACCTAAAGGACATATCTAAAGATAGATATATTGAATTATATCAAACAAAGATAGGGCGGTGATTTTAAATATTTAAGACCCAAGAAGGTACTTCAGCCCTCTTATAATATTGAGTAGTGTATAATTAATTCAATTCAATAAGTTTACCTGCAGAGAAGATACTCTGATACAGCTATATTTAACCATATGTTGTAATTTCAAATTCCTTTTCCTTCTATTATATGACCTTTACCTCATTTGCCTTTAAAATGATTAGAATATTAAGCTTCAAATGAAAATAAACTTGCATTAATTTGATTTCACTAATTTGAATGCTTTTCTCTTTTGTTCTTTTTGTATTAGCTGTTCTACAACAATTAATCAGAAAAAAGTTATAAAGTTATAAGGAGAATACAGGTCTAGTTTGGAAAACCAAATGTCCTACACATTTAAACTACTTATTTTCAGGTTTTTAAAAATTTACTTGCTAAGCACATAGAGGTAGAGTCTACTTAGGATATGATTTGGGATAAAGTAATTAAAAATCAGTTTACCCTATTCTTTAAAGAAGATATTGCAAAAACTAAGTACAGAGTTTCCACAGTATTTGAATATAATGAAATTGTCTTTTTCTTTTTCTTCTTCATTTAGGTTTTTTACTTAATTAAGGGCTTTTGTGTAAGTAGGCTAACTTTTTGACGTTTTATTGTATTTTCTTTTCCTCTGTGTCTACTCTCAATAGAGTTATAGGGATGCATCTCCATTGATGAGGTTGGGATTTAGTCCAGACATCTACTAGAGCCACCGCATTTGTTTCAATGCACAGCTTTTCATGTAGAAAAGGTACCTTAAAAGCATAATTTTATCTTTCAACCCAATAGAATCTTTTCAAAAACTACTTCAGGGTAATTACCATCAGTTTTTAATTACACTTAGAAGTAGATTACATAAGATAAAGCTGTGCCTCAGCTCTGCTTAAAAACTTGTTTTTCTTTAAATTTCTCAAGCTTTCCTTCTCTTATGGAAGTAGTATAGAATATAAAACATTTAGAAACAGGATCCCAGCTCAGCAGTTAGAATGAGTTGGACTCATAGATCTCTAGAAGTTTTACTAGATATTTACCTCTTTAAACTTGTTTTCTCAACTGTAAAATAAAACGAGTAATGCTTACCTCATAGGACTTCAGTGAGGATTAAGAGAAATATTGTATTATAAATAGGTTCAAATAATGAAAGCATTGACCAAGAAGTATTAAGGTGAGGTAGCTAACAATGGGCTGTGGAGCCTGATAAGCAGGCTTTTGACTCCTAACTTGATCCTTGTGTTTGCATGAGGCATTTGGCACCTTGCTTATCATTCCATGACTCATTCTTTATGCCGTTGGGTATAGAAATCCCATCCAAAGAAAATCCTGAATTTAAGGATCTTACGTAATTGTATAGGTCACCAGAAACCATAATATACGCTTAAAAGGGCACCTGAAACACATATATGAAAGTTGACAAGATTTTTTTTTTAATGAGCAAACATAAACCCACATATTTTAGATTGGCCCAGTGATCTTGTTCCAGGTTCAGCTCTCTCAAAAATGTATTTATGAAAAGGAGCAGATAAAGTTCTTAAGCAAGATAGAAGAAAACTGCTTACCAGGGAACTTTTATCTTTTCCTTAATAAGAATAATAATGGTATACCAGCTAAACATTTGCTGTAGGATAGATACATGATGAGCATTAACTTATATCAAACTAATTTTCTTCTTACAATTACCTTGGGAGAGATGTATTAATACCATCTGTATCCCATTTTATAGGTAAGTAAACTGAGACTTGGGAAAGATAATTAATGTGAATGAAGTCTCATAGGTAATCTATGGTGGAGTCCTGGTTACCCAGTCTGACTCCGTAGCCTGTGAGATTATTTATATCCCAATAATTCCCATTTCTTGAATGTCAGCATTTTGAGTTGACTAAACCCTCTGACATTGGTAGATATTGTTGTTTTTGTGTCATTTTTTCATGTCTAGCATCAAAGAGCAGCCAAATAGCCCAAATAAATTTTAAATCATATTTATGAACCCTCAGAAAGTAGAAGTATTCTAAGATAAAAGTGTATTTTCATCTTAAAGACATGATAACACAGGTTACAGAGCTATACCATTGCATAGTGGAGTCTATTCTGACATCAGATTTCACACACACACACACACAAATTATAAGGGAGAAAATGAGAGTGGTAGTGCTAGGAGCCCTGGAATACAATAATTCATTAAAACAATGTAATTAATTTGTGTAGATATTTTAATGACTCTTTTCCTTCAAATGTTTTGAATATATAACTGTAACTTTTAAAATCTCTGAGCAAATATAGTATTTGATTACATCTTATTTTCAAAAGAATTAACTTACTTTTTCCTTCTAGAGATCAGCAGTATTATTTTAGATATGTATATCTAATTGTTATTATCAACTTTATTGACTTAGCAAAAATAAATAAATAAATAGATCGAAACAAAGTGTGGGGCAAGCCCACCTTACTGCTCAGCCCTGAGCTACACAGATGTGTTGAACAGTGCTCTGCTTTTCCTAATTAATCCATGTTGTTACAGTATAAATGGCAGACCCTTGAAATGGAAGAGGAGAGCTGGGCTTACTTGTCCCTGTCCTTTGAATTTCCCCTAACTTCTTTGAAGCACAGTAGTAGTGGTAGAGAAGGTAAAGATCACCTGGAAATTTCCAGTGGGACTTGGTGACCTGTGGAGCTGTGCTCCAATCTGAACTATACAGAGGGAAATCGAACAGCTCGAGATGCTGTCACAGAATGGAGTTGCAGAGATGGAAGGAAATGGTTCCAAAGGTTAACTCATCTGATATCCAGGAATATTCAATGTGGGAGAAATAGTAAGTTACAAAATTTATAATCTTGTCCTCAGGAACATTTTATCTTATACAGATAACCTCAATTTTATTAACCAACGTTAGAAATGCATTTAATATGATTTTAGCTCAATATACCGAGCTCTAAAATGGATGTGTTGTGCATCAAACTTAACTTATGAGCATCTCATATGATTCTCAGAAGTTTTCATTTGGCCTTCTTTCCTCCCCAAAGACCCACATATTAACCAATGTGAGTATGTTTTTAAACGCTTTGGATAAAGAAGACTTTTGCACTACATTAATGACTTATTTTGAAATAGTTGCCATTTTTTTGAGCACCTAGAATGTACCAGCTCTTTTATATACATAACTGTAATTCTCCCTGTAACCCAATAGTAAATATTATTTCTATTTTATTGATGATTTTATAGATCAAATTTTGTCTCTTATATATGACCTTTTTAAAATTACAGTAATATAAACACTCTGTTCAACAGATAGTCTAAAACTGAAAGAATAATAAATAATCATATTCAAGACATAGTCTTGAGCTCGAGGATAGGCAAAATAGGAGGTTGCTGACTTTAACCATGTAAATGTATTATTATTATTATATTTTTAACAGTGAAAAAACAAGCTGAAATAATTCAGTAATGGCCATGTAAAATGGAGATCTCTGAGGCCAGGGTAATACGCTGTCCAGTGTTATAGTAACAGGCTGCTCCTGAGTTGCAAAACTGTGCTCCTTTGAAACCTCTGAAGTACTGAATCTTAAAAGGTAAAAATAAAGGGATAAAAATCCCTTATGACCCAGTGGTTCCACTTTTGGGAATTTATCCAAAGAAACCCAAAACACTAATTCGAAAGAACAAAAGCGGTCCTACGTTCATTGCAGTGTTATTTACAATTGCTAAGATATGGAAGTAGCTCAAGTGTCCATCAGTAAATAAATGAATAAAACAACTATGGGATTTACACAATGGGATACTACTAGGCCAAAGAAAAGAAGAAACATTTACCCTCTGCAGAAGTATAAATGGGCCTGGAGAACATTATGCTCAGTGAAATAAGTCAGTCAGAGAAAGACAAATACCATATGATTTCACTTATATATGGAACCTAATGAACAAACTGAGAAAAACAGAGACAGACTTGCCCTGACTGGTGTGGTTCAATTGGTTGAGCATCATTCTGCAAGGCAAAAGGCTGAAGGTTCAATTCCCCGTCGGGGCACATGCCTGGGTTGTGGGCCTGGTGCCTGGTTGGGGCACATGGGAGAGGCAACAGATTGATGCTTCTCTCATATGTGGGTGTTTCTCTCCCTTTCTCTCCCCCTCCCTTCCCCTCTCTCTAAAAACAAGAGAGACAGACCCATAGACAGAGAGCAGGATGACAGCTATGGGGGTGCGGGGTTAGGGGTTGGAGAAATTAAGCCAAAAGGAACAATGACTCATGGACAAACAGAATGGTAATTGTTGGGAGAAGGGGGCATGAGGGGGATAAATCGTAATAGAAAAATACAATTGAATTAAAAAAAATAAAATATAAAAAGATAAAAATCCAACAGGGATCAGTTTTATGGCACATTGCATGCTTATACCATAGTTTGTAACAGAAAATATTCAATGTTCTTTCTATTTCATATACTGCCTTTCTCAAAGGAATAATTCTGTGTGCTTCCCTGTGTTATCCCATTTATTTTTGCATTCAGTGAATGTTTTTAGTAACACCGATATTTTAAGAAACATTTTGGGGGAATTTTCCCTTTGACTCTGTATCACTGTCCCTATCCTAAAACTGTGATATCCAAAGTGTGTATGAGTTAATTGACTTAATTTTTCAAGAAAGGACAGAGTACTGAGTCTCCTAAATTCCTTCAAGAAAACTTGTGACTTGAGTCTCCTCATTTTTAAAAATCTGACATATTTAATAATACTAATGTTAAGCTATTCTCAAAATAAATTTATTGATAACCGTAAAAATCTTACATCATTCTCATTTAATCAAAGAATTAGACAAAAATCATACTAAATCAATATTTTGTGAGAGTATTATATATAAGTGCAAAATATTAGAAACTTGTCAAATATCTAGCACTAGTGGACTAATAAATCAAATGAGATGCATGCATATGATAAATACAATGCTTCTATTAAAAACATGATTTTCAAGAGTTTTAAAATATGGGAATAATTTCATGAATACACAAGAAAAAAAAAGTCTAGATACAGTTTAAATGTAATTTGTTTAAAATACACCATAGTCATATAAATTAATAATGCATACATGTAATACTAGAACAAAATACCCTGCTTATTATCTGAAAAATGTTAGTAAAACTGAGCTTCACTTTACTGTTAGAAAAAGTGTATAAACTACTTCACTGTGTTATGTAAGGATAAATGAGACAATGGATAAGAAGACACTGTAATTACTGTAAAACAATGAGATATGTGTATATATAAAAACAGTATAAGTATAATATTCGTCGTCGTCGGCAGCCGTCCATCTCGAGAGACGATGGTGTAGCTTCTTAAGAGTCTATCTGCACCGCCGAGAATGGCTGTGCAGTCCAACTCGGGAGTGACACGGTATCTGTCTCCTCCCGTGTTGAATCGACATCTTGCGATGACGCTGGAGTGTCCTCTCCAGTGAAGCTGAAGCTACAGAGCCTGGGCAGGGTGATATGGAGGGTCTGCTGTTGCCCATGCAGCAGACCCCCCCTCTCTTCGCAGCTGAAGGGTCCAAGGGAAAGACGGAGTCAATACAGCTTGGCTTCAGGTGCGCCGCAGGAGTTGCCGGTGTTGACTACAACGTCAAACCGCCTTAGGGACTCCGGCTCCGGATTTTCTGTCGGGGTTTACTCCCTTAGCCTTTCCCCTGAAGAGGTATGCCGCAAGGCAGCGGAGGTTTTTTGGAGTCAGAGTTTTCCTTCTCTAAGTATAATATTATATAGCTTATAATTATATCCCCTATAACATATGAAGAATACTAAGGTAAAGACATTAAAATTAAATCTTCAAAATTATAAGTAATTACACAGAAAATAAGTAGAACGATATTGAGATTCTAATATGAAAATCTCTAAACTCACTCATCTGGTGAATCATAGTCTTTGAATTGGACATTTATAATATCTTATTTAACAAATAACTAAATCTCGCTGAAGGTTTCCTGATAGTGTTCCAGAATTATTGTGTCAGAATATAAGGCAGTAGGTTCTCGAGCCTGTGCTCATAGTCTCTATGCCACATAACTTTAATCAAATAAATATTCACATGCATACATATATAAATCTAGCCCTGGCTGGTTTAGCTCAGTGGATTGAGCGTCGGCCTGCGAGCTAAGTGTCGCTGGTTCGATCTTCCAGTCAGGGTACATCAGAGAAGGAAAACTCTGACTCCAAAAAACCTCCGCTGCCTTGCGGCATACCTCTTCAGGGGAAAGGCTAAGGGAGTAAACCCCGACAGAAAATCCGGAGCCGGAGTCCCTAAGGCGGTTTGACGTTGTGATCAACACCGGCAACTCCTGCGGCGCACCTGAACCCAAGCTGTATCGACTCCGTCTTTCCCTTGGACCCTTCAGCTGCGAAGAGAGGGGGGGTCTGCTGCATGGGCAACAGCAGACCCTCCATATTACCCTGCCCAGGCTCTGTAGCTTTAGCGTCATCGCAAGATGTCGATTCAACACGGGAGGAGACAGATACCATGTCACTCCCGAGTCGGACTGCACAGCCATTCTCGGCGGTGCAGATGGACTCTTAAGAAGCTACACCATCGTCTCTCGAGACGGACGGCTGCCGACGACGACATATATAAATCAAACTGTGATTGAACACATCACAGGTAGTGTGGCTCACATCTGTTATCTGGGTCATTTGATCCATTTGCCCCAGAATGATTTAAAAAGTGCCTCTTTTCCTCTCACAATAAATTGTGTGGTTATTTTATTAATTTTTAAAAGTATAAGGTATTCTCTCTGGCTGGTTTGGATCAGTGGATTGAGCATCGGCCTGCGAGCTAAGTGTCTCTGGTTCGATCTTCCAGTCAGGGCACATCAGAGAAGGAAAACTCTGTCTCCAAAAAACCTCCGCTGCCTTGCGGCATACCTCTTCAGGGGAAAGGCTAAGGGAGTAAACCCCGACAGAAAATCTGGAGCCGGAGTCCCTAAGGCGGTTTGACGTTGTAGTCAACACCGGCAACTCCTGCGGCGCACCTGAAGCCAAGCTGTATTGACTCCATCTTTCCCTTGGACCCTTCAGCTGCGAAGAGAGGGGGGGTCTGCTGCATGGGCAACAGCAGACCCTCCATATCACCCTGCCCAGGCTCTGTAGCTTCAGCTTCACTGGAGAGGACACTCCAGCGTCATCGCAAGATGTTGATTCAACACGGGAGGAGACAGATACCGTGTCACTCCCGAGTTGGACTGCACAGCCATTTTCGGCGGTGCAGATAGACTCTTAAGAAGCTACACCATCATCTCTCGAGACGGACGGCTGCCGACGACGACGAAGGTATTCTCTATATGAATGGCCTCCACAAAAGGAAGAGTCAAGGTCAAAGTTTAAATATTTTGTACATTTCAAGCAATGTAAATTTCTGGCAAAGAAAAGTGACTTTTACATAGTTATTGTGACAGAATAATAGCAGTCTCCATAAATTAGGTTTTAATATGAGTTAAAAAATAAAGTGTTATAATTATTAAAATATTTTTATAATACCAAATATAATTTTATCAAAATAATTTATTATAGAAAGAGAAGTGTTTGATTTTCTTTAGGTGTTTTGTTTTCTTCGTTTTCAAAAAAAAAAACAAACAGTTTGCTCTTTCTCAAAAGAATGAAATAAGAAGCAATTTATCAGATTCCTAGAGATTGTCAAAAACATTAAGAAATAATAACAAAATAATAGAATTTTTCCTTAAGTAATTTCAACATTTCAAATATTCTATTTTTAAAAGAGTCTATTATTGTGACAAATTCTGTCAAATATTTACTTGACTGCAAATAGCAATTTCTGTAATTTTGTTCAGGGTGTATTATGCTGATGAAAATATAAAAATTATATTTAAATAAAAGAACAATTACATAAGTCTATCTTAATTTTATGTATTATTTATGAAGAAACATTGATCAACTTTCCTAAAACTGAAAAAAATGTTGAATATTTTATATTAAAAAACCAGTCACATACCTCAACAACTTCTAAATAAAAGTTACCTTACACTAACAAACCCTTACCCAAAAGCACCACCACTTAAAAACACACAGACTTCTCCTGAACAAATAATCAGTAAGTGAATTCACAGAAAAACATTCTTGTGTTCAGTACTTAATATTTACTTCATCTATTTATAGAAACATTGTAAGTAGTCAGCAAGCAATAGAGCTGGAAATGTTATGCTCACAGAGTTATTATATTTTTTATTGAGGTATAATTAACATATATCATTAATTATTTTTAGGTGTACAATATAATGATTCAATATCAGTATACACTGAAAAATCACTACAAGTCTAGTTCCTATATTTCAATATACAAAGCTACAATTTTTTGTGATGAGAACTTTGAAGATTTACTCTTTTAGCAACTTTCAAACATGCAACACAATTTCACTGACCTATGTTGTATATTACATCTCCACGGGTTATTTATTTTAAAAGTGGAAGTTTTGCTATTGGAATGTTGATAGGGATTGTATTGAGTCTACAGATTGCTTTGGGCATTATAAATATTTCAATAATAATGATGTTATAACTTTATATAAATAAAGCCCTAAAGATTCACCAAAAATGTTTGAACTAATAAAACTTTCAGTCAAGTTGAAGGGTACAAAATCAGTATACTAAAATCAGTTGCATTTCTATATACTAACAATAAACTATGAGAAAGAGAAATTAAGAAAACAATTCTATTTACAATTTCATGAAAATGAATAAAATACCTAGGAGTAAATTTAACCGAGATGAAAGATCTGTATATTGAAAACTATAAGACATTGATGAAAGAAAATGAAGAAGATACAAATAAATGGAAAGAAACTCTGTGCTCATGGACCAGAGGTATAATTTTCTAGATGAGATGCAAAATTCCAGGCTTGAGCCTAAGTGGCTATTAAAAATCTTAAGGGACCTTTCAGGGAAAGTGGAAGTGTTTGATTCAATGTTACTGGACTGATTCCAGCTAACTAATTACAACCAGCCTGCCTGGATAATTGTAGATTTTTTAATGTGAGAGTATGGCTTCCCTGTTTGATTAGGATGCCTGGGTATTCCTTTGAAAAGTGCATCTCACAAAGTTACAGGGGACCTTCTTATAGCTGATGATTTCTTTTAAAGATAAATGAAAACCCACGCCTGCTTAGCATCTATCTCAAAGACTGAGAATGAATTTCTGAAATTGAATTGTTACTGAAATTCGAATTCACCTACGGATTTAGACAGGACTGTGGGAGAAATATGGAGAACCTCTCTAATTTGGAATCTCAATGGAACAGAAACCTGTTTGTCAAAGGAGGTGGGGGGATTTTGGCAGAGGCCAGCAATTCTAATACCTTTAGTGAATCTCTGTTAGTTATAGTTGTTATATACCTGATTATTATTCTACTCAAAACAAAAAGAAATATATACATATATATAGAAACATTGTAAATAGTAAGCAAGTATATATATATATATATATATATATATATATATATATATATTCACTGAGAAAACCAGACTGCGCATCTACCAAGCCTGCGTACTCAGCACTCTCCTCTATGGCAGCGAGATGTGGACCACCTACGCAAGGCACGAAAGGAAACTCAACAGCTTCCACATGAGGTGCCTGCGACGCGTCCTGCATGTCGCCTGGCAGGATAAGGTCCCCAACACTGAGGTGCTGAAGCGAGCCAATATGAGCAGTTTGCATGCAGTTCTTAGCGAGAGACGCCTCAGGTGGCTCGGCCATGTCAAAAGAATGGATGCAGGCCGTATCCCCAAAGACCTCCTCTACGGCGAGCTAGCAGAAGGCAAGAGGATGACAGGGCGCCCAAAACTGCGGTTCAAAGACATCTGCAAAAAGGACATGACACAATGCTCCATCAATCTCAACACATGGGAAGTTCAAGCAGACGACCGCCTAGCCTGGAGGCTCGCGGTCAGGCAAGGTACGTCACGCGCGGAGGCTGCGCGCAACGAGGAGGCGGTCCAGAAAAGATCGAGGCGGAAGCAGCGTCAACAGCAGCAACAACGGCCATCTGCCTTCACCTGTACCAAGTGCGGCAGGGATTGTCACTCCCGAGTCGGACTGCACAGCCATTCTCGGCGGTGCAGATAGACTCTCAGGAAGCTACGCCATCGTCTCTCGAGACGGACGGCTGCCGACGACGACGACGACGATATATATATATACACACACACACACACATATATCTATATATACATATATGTGTAAATAAGTATGTGTGTGTGTCTGTGTGTATCTCAACCATACAAAGACAGATTTTATTTTCCACAACAACGTTTTAGACAAGTATCCTAAATGCACTCATTACCTCTGATGCTATGGCAGAGATTGCTATTGTCTCCCCAGATTCTTTCCTTGCCTTTCTGCCATAGTAATGGAGATTTGCTGGCCTTATATCTATTCACCAAACTAAAAACTAGATTTCCCAGTGTCCCTTGAAGCTAGGTATGGCCCCATGATGAAGTCCTGACCAATGTAGTAACACGGGCAGTAGTGAGGTGTGCCACCTTTGTATCCTGCCTTTGAAGTGAAGGTGTGAGCATTTGTCTTCCCTTTTTCTTCAATGGCACATAACTGAGAGCCATTTTAACTGCACATATGGGGGATGGGAGTGGCTGCCACAAGACAGAAAGAATCTGAGTCCTCAGCACTGTGTAAACAACGTATAAGCTTTAAACTCTCATAGAATTAATGCCTTTGGGCTGCTATATGAGAGGGATGAAAAGAAAATTATCTTGTCAAAATTACTATTGTTAATGCAGTTCATTGTTTCTTTAGTTGAGTCTGCATCTTTACTAATGAAGAACATTACAGAATAGCTCTCCCTTCCCATCTCTTCTATTGAATAGTTTTGTAATAGCTAGCTTCTTTGCGTTGTAGAATTCTTTATATTACAAGCAAATGAAAACTGAGACTTTTATAAATCTATACTATTTTAAAAATATGCCAGGTACTCTGTTATGTACTTTACTCATTTAATTCACACCATGGTTCCATTAACATGATGCTATCATTATCCCCATTTCATGGATGGAAAAATAGAGACATCAAGTGGGCCAAGGTCACACACTCTTAAATAACACATCTGAGACATAGCCTCAAGAAGTCTGTCTATAGGAGCCCTAAATCCACATGTCATCAACAGTGAGGAGTCAGGTAATGCAAATGATAGAAATGTGTGCGGAGGGACTCTGATGAATTGGAGATCACATGCCTCATCCCTAAATCAAAGTTGCTTCACAGTTCCAGTCACCTTATCAGAAATGAAGAACCAAGTTGAATAATCCTTAGATTTATTTTTATACAAAAGAAATAATAATAACCCACCTGGAAATCCCCATGTCTAATTATTAGGAGAAAAGTGTTAGATGATTGGCAGATACTGTACAGAACAAAATATCTTTAGCTGATCAGTGGAGAAGCTGTAATGCATACAAATAAGATGAACATGATAAACATAGTCTCTACCATGTGTCCAACGGCAGAGTCAGATACAACATGGTTAGAGCTCAAGTAGGGGGGGTACCCTAGGAACACAAAGAAGAGTCATATTTTGTCTGACAGTCTTTGCACACTGGGACATACTGGCATTTGTTATTTAAATATATATGGGGTCAGGGCAGAAGGGTATTCCAATAAAAGAAAATACTAATTAACAATAGTCTCTAATAGATGGAAAGCTTATCTACATATTTTAACTGCTTCGAAGTGGGCATGAAATAAAGACAAACTTTCATTTGAGAAAAGGATAATATATGTGACATCTGAAAGAATGAGAATTCCAGCATTAGTTCTTGGAATAAATATGCTAAGGCTAAAAGCACATATTTACATTGACTGGATGATCTCACTATTTGTGAAAATAAACATTGAATGTGTTTTTTAAAATTTATTCCACAGGCCCATAATGAACACAAGTTATGTGAGGAGTGATGTTTTCAGTTTCCTTATAGTGGAGTGGGGAAGTAGGCACCCTAAGAAGAGAACAAAGACGTGGAGAATACAGTTCTTGTCTTTATTTAAACATTTTTCCACATGTGTTTATAGAATGTCTGCTCCAAAATGTGATTTAGTTTTACATTTCTAAAAGTACTATTTATTAATTATTTCTCAGTTTCCTATCAAGTTTTAAAATAAAGAATACTAGTTTTTGAAAGCCTAATTTTCAGTATTATTTATTTCTAGATTCTAGATGCAAGATAAAACTTAAATAGTACAATTTAAACCCTGCTTAAAATATTTCACTACAATAATATACCTGTGGCCGAGAATACATATATGATTATTTAGATAAAATCATTTTCATTCATTTATTCAATGGATAGTCTTTATTTGCTCATTGGAGACACGTTTAATATTTAGTCTGTGTGTGACAGACCTTGTGTTAACAGCTGGAGATGTAAAAATAAGACGACATAGTCTCTCATTACAAGGAAAGCATTCTCTAGGTTAAGAGAAAGACAAAAAAAAATAAATTATCACAGGAAGAGACCTGTGCTATGATGAAGACGTATGCAAAATGAAAAGGAGAAATAAAAAGCAAAAGATCATGGAACTTACGAGGGGTGTTATTAGGAAAGCCTGGACTCTGAAGCTTGTGGAATGAACATGCGTTTGGCACAGGAACTACTGGAGAGCTGGAAGAAGATGCACAGCATTGAAAGGAAATGGAGATGTGAAAAAGTGGTAATAACTAGGAACCACTGAACAAATCCTGTGTCTCCAGAGTAAGTGTGGCACCAGGGATGGAGAGGAAGAAGGACATGAGATAGAGATCAGCAAGGGGCTTGCATAAAAGTCTCAACTGTTTTCTTAGGTGTAATGGAAAATGTAGGTGTAATGTGAATCACATCATTTTCAGAAGGTGAGCAGTATGTTCTAATGTCATGTTAGTAAAGGATTTCTGGAAGCAATGCTGGAAATGGATAGGTTCCAAACTACCCACAGGCCAAAAGAACAGTAAGGAGGGTCTTGCAATCTCCTGGGGAGCGGAGTGTCTGAACTAGGCTAGCGGCAGTAATGACGAAAAGTGAGTAGATTTGAAATAGGATCAACCAAAGGTTTTCTTAGTTTTCAGATGTGGGCAATAAAGGAGACTAAATAATAAATTCCATGTTCTGACTTCAGTAAATGAATAAATACTGAATTTCTGAATAGAGAAGACCGAGCCTTTGGGGAAGAGAATGGTGAGTTGAATATTAGATGGAGTTAAATTTGGGGTGCTTGCGGGAAATAGCTTACATTAAAATCTTTAAGCATTGTTCTAATAGCTAATTTAGAAGGGATAGAAACAGACAACTCTAAAACAGAATCTTCAGCTCTTCCTGAAAGTGGCCAAAGGTGACCTCTGAAAATGATTCTCTATTCCCTTGACATGGAACTCAAAAATATATTTGAAAAAAGTGTTCAAGTGTTAATAATCAGTGAAATACCAAAGAAAAGGGCTCTGATTTATTCTTAGGAAGCAGCAGAGACAACAGTTCAGAGTTACAGACTTCCCATGCTGGTGCAAGTGCAATGAAATAGTGTCTGCTTTTCAAGAGTTAAACACATGTGTACACTTACATCTTATATCAAATAACCTATGTTCTGGAAATCTATCCTAGTGAAAGATTGTAACATAGAAAAAGCTATATGCATAAAGATGTTTATTTATTAGGTAAATGATACAGCAAACTAAAATTGACATAAATGTCTTAGTATTTAGGAAGACATATAAAAATGGCATAAATATTTGATGGCCTATTACATGACTATTCATAAGATAATAATGCATAAGTATAACTGAATTATTAGCTCAAATTATTTATCCCTTTGTACATCCACATCCTTTTCATGACTTCTCGGTAGAAAAAGTATACTGCCCTAACATTTGGCTTTAGACTTGGTCATATGAATTGCCTTATCAAAAAAATAAATAAAAATAAATAAAAATAAAAAAATAAGAGCCCTGGCCATGCGGCTTAGTTGGTTAAAGCATCATCCTGATGCACCAAGATTGCAGGTTCAATCCCCAGTCAGGGTACATACAAGAAGCAACAATGAATGCACAAACAAGTGGAACAACAAATTGATGTAATGCAATTTTTTTTTAAGTTGCAAAAGTTACAATGTGCCATTTCTAAGTCTAGGCTTTAAAAATTATCATGAGGTTTTTGCTTTCCCTTTTGGACTTTACGATAGCCTGGTCAGAGCTTCTATTACTGTTAGTTGTTACCCTTTTATCTGAACCCCAGAATAAACGTCATGAAGCAGATCTGCCTCCGTCCATCCCAGCCAGACCTGTTTGAAGCAGAGCTGCCCAACGGAGCCCCTGGATAAATCACTACACCAGATCCTCAGCTAATCTTAGATTCTGAAGAAAAGCATGATCATTTTTAAAGTCACTAACTTTTATTAGGTTGGTTTATAATGTATCATTTTGGGGGAAATAGTTAATTAAAACAACAATTATGTGAAGATATTCATACAGAAAATGAAAGAAAGAAAATAATCAGATATTACTATCAGTGATATTTTTTAGGATCAAGGATTGTAAAATGCTAAACTCATGGAAAGCCTAATCAAACATGTTTATGTAATTGAGGTGCAACCAGTATAAGATATCAGGACACTTTGAAAGTTGTTTTCAAATAAAAGAATGAAATACCCATATTTTTTGTGTGTCTGCCTCTGCAAATAAAAGATATATTACCTTGCTTTAGGTTATGTTTCTTTTTAAAATCCTACAAATACTTTTCTGTCTAAACATAATATGAAATTATTCCCAGAAGAATTAGCCCAAAATGAAGAATCTATGTAACCTTAAAAAATCTTATCTAAGTTCAAACATATTCCCTATGTTCTTGTAATGAATTCAATGGCAACATAAGACTTTTTCAGAGTATTTTAACTCTGAATAGTTTCATAGTTTGATATATCAATGACCAAAGATAGATAGGGTTTCTATGTTATATATGTGATTTTAACTTTATAATTTTGTAATACTGATGAATACTCTACTTATCACTGTTTCTTTCATTTAATTTTTGAGATCTCTAATGGCCAAATCATCATTAGTTACTCAATGTTTATATTCATAGAGAATTAGAAAAGGCAAATGGAACAAATGATATAAACAACTGAATATAAAGAAAATATCTGCAACAACATGGACAACATGAATGTTATCATGGCCGAGACCACGTTTGTGCAAAATGGTGAAATAAGCTACCAGCTCTGCTGGCTGACGTTCAAGGCTCATGTTAGGAGAACTCACACCTGCTCTGTGTACTTTACTTCAAATGGCCAGCATTTTCATGTTGTCCTCTAGCTGACAATACTCCTCCACTGAAGCCTTTACAAATTATTGCTAAAAGATATTTTCTACTGTATATGTTTATTTCATTCCCGCCTTTTAAATTTAAGTTTCCCTGATTATCATTTCTTTTTAGCTAACCAATTTACAGAAACAGCATTTAGTAAATAAAGTAAGTCCCCTTAAAGGACTAGACACTTCCTGCGATATCTAGTCTAATAATATTTCTTGTTCGGCAAAGGGTATTTGTATGTGCTACAAGAATGAATGAAATTATGTTGCTCCATACCTCTGGCAATATGGAAGGTCAGGCTAGAAAATAATTTAGGTAAGAAAAGTTTTGTAGCATGCTTCAAACTATACCATTTTAATAACTGTCGATTTTATTTACACATTACCTGCTTGGGGACCAAATTACCTACCTCCCTTTATGTTAAATGTAACCCATAACATTAATTTATTTTCCTTGAGAAGATGGAATCCTTCTTCAAATAACTGCTTGAAGTTTATATATTCATAAGTTTTTCCTAAGAATACTAGAGAAGTTCTTAAATGTATTATATCAGAATGATTAGACTTTAAAGTATGTTTATCGAGAAAATAAATAAAAATTTGACAATGATTTTTGATGGATAAAATTAAATAAGACCTAAGATAGAAAAAAGAAAAATGAGTGCACATTACTCCAAACTATAATTATATATTATTTTCCATACTTCCAAAGTTTTCTATAATGGTTAATGCATTGGCAAGACATGCATTTGACTTTGCCTTTGTTATTGTCTCCATATTCTACATTGGTATACTGTAAAACTTCTGCATATTACCTACCATGTAGTAATGCTGTTTTAAGGCTTGTTATGATTGCATTATAAATGACTGATTTAAATAAAGTTAATAAATCAAAAGAGACAAACAAAAGTGTCATGGCATAACAGAGCAGATACAAATTTTTTCACGAGGGAAGAAAATGACATGCTATACTTTCATATCGCAAATCTTTGTATGTTTTCCTTAGTGGAAAAACCAGTACTGTTTTAAAATGTTAAGTTTACTGAATAGTTTAAATAAAATTTAAAAATGTAGATTCATTACCATATTCATAAGGATACTAAGTAATTAACAGTAATGCACATGCTTATATTTATTTCCAAAGCTTTTATGAGATTACACAATTGAGAGCACATCCTTATTAGCCCTTATCGTTTCCTTAATGAAACAACTCTGAACAGGCTTAATGAAAAGAGACAAAGATGACATCGTATAAACAACTAAATGAATCCAATCTTTTTCTTTTTCTTTTCTGTCTCTCCTGTCTTCTATAACTTAGCAACAAGAAATTAAATACGAATTCCTGATTCTCTGTAACATCATTATGAAATTTTCTATTTAACAAAATGGTTTCTAGTCCTTAGCTGATGATCTAATTGTTCTGAGCACTTAGAAATCCAGGCAACTTTATTAAATACCTGCAATGTGTTGTATGCTTTGAAGATAGAGATTAATGAAATTCAATCCCTGTCCTCAAGGAGTTTATAATCTGGTGGGAAAAGAAGATATAAAAAACAATTCTCTAAAACTAAGCTGAATGTTTAAAGCAGTACAGTGGTACAGTATGGTAGATATATAATGTATTTGTCAAATATATGTATTTTCATGTGTATCATAAATATAATTAATGTATATAAAATAATCCTGTGTAATTAGGAGCCTTGACTTAGGGAAAGATCCCTAAGATCTTTGTTAGATCACAACTCCCAAGTCAGTTTAATGTTATGAATATTAACTGTCTACATATATGTTTCCTAAAATCAGCTTATCCCAAAGATAAATCATGGAGATAATTTGTAATAAGCATTTGGGCTTTCATAGAGAACTAAGAAAATAGACTAAAACATATGCAACATAAACATAGTATGAACTTTAATATTTTAATATATTTCAAATATATTTTATAAAGTGCTAGTTTGATAAAAGAATAATTGCACAAAATAATATTAAGATCAAGAATCATAAAGTGCATAATAGTCCCTCATTCTTTTATGTCTTTTACCCAACACATATGAATTGATATTTAGTGTATTTCAGGCATTGTACAATGGACTGAAACTATCATCACAAGCAAACACATTTATTGCCCAAGACTTAATGGATTATACCTTTTAAATACTAGATGTTGATAATATTTATTTAACAATAAGTTGTGGGAAACATTCTGTTGCCTTTTTTCTTCATAGCCATTATCAGCCCCTCATAGCATTTACTTACTATGTTTATTACTGACTCTGTGTCCCTTGCTAACATCAGCTCCACAGAGGCATGACTCTGTCTCTTTTATTCCATGGTGTCTCCCAAGCATTTACAACATTGTCTACCATTCTCTAAATATTTGTTAAATTAATGAATAGGCCTGACTTGGCTTAATAACAATATTATATAATGAGAACTAAAACTGAAATTTAGCCAACAGGCCTCGCCCTGAGACCAGCTCACCATATGTGACCATAGTCACCTATTCAGAATATTTACTGTGAATACCAGTGTACATAGACCTTAGAGTTCCTTCTAGCCCTTCAGCTTTTGTCCATGAACTTGCCAATATGTCATCCTGCAGCAACTTGCTAGCATGTCAGTTTGCTCCAAGATTTCTTTGCTGAGTTGCATATATTTATGATAGGACAAAGGGGTGACATGAAGATATCAGACAAATTACCATAGAACAGAATTGAAATAGGCTAGTTGTGTGGAGAAATGCAAAAGCAAAACCAAACCAAACTAAACCAAAACAAAATCGTTGTAAGTTTATCATGAAGTAAGAGTGGAGGCAGTGAAGAATTGGATTTTCTAGAAAGAGAGGTAGCAGTTAACAAGATTGCTCAATAATTCAGACTCTAATGGCAGGTCTCAAAGTACTGAAGTTGACAATAGCTGTGTCTGCTAATCTCACAGGTCAGGGGTGATCCCTTATGGATAGTCTGAACCACAGAGTTTTTAGCCATTTCTGTGTGAATTTTGATCTTATAAACACGAGGATCATATTTTAAAAGGAAAGGCAACTGTTCATTTTAATAGAGATGATCTTTAATTAAACTATATTATTAGGAAGAAAGAAAAAATGTATCACCTTTTTCAAAATAAACTAGGAGAAAACCTAGTTGACCGACAAAAATTTTCTCAAAAGACTAAAGCATTGTCTAATTTGCTGCCATAAATACAAAAGTAGCCAGGACAAGGCATAAAAAATAGTAAACCGCAATGAATGTTAATAGAATTTGTTATCAATCTAAGTCTCACAAACAATAGAGCTCAGAGTCAATGACTTTGTCGTGTGTGAAACTTAAAGATGGAGTAATAGGCAGCTGCTTACTTGAAGTGCCACCAGAAGAAATCATGAAAGGTGCTGGCCTGTTATGAAGAATCTGAAGTCTCCCATAAGGCACTGAATTTCTGATTGTAATGTCACATAGCATTTTTTAAACTTATTAATATATTTTAAGACCCTTTTTCTAAGCTGATATATGCCAAAGCTTGACATTTAGTGATAACGTATAAATGTGAAGTCCAACCTTTCACTGAGAAATCCTACAATTTCCTCATATAAAATAATTCTTAACATTTTAGGGTAAGATTTTTTTTTTTTAAGTTCACTAAATCTGCAAAGACATACAATATTGTCTCATGGGGAGAAATTTAGTGGATTTAATCAATACACCAAACTCCACTTTATTAATCATTTCTACCCATCCTCAAACAACTCTCCTTTTGAAAATTATGAAAAAGTCACCAAAATATGTTTTTATCGTTAATGGGACAAAGCGTCCAGGTGAATTTCTAGAAACACTGGGCTCCGTATGACTTCATAGCCCTGTCTCATGCCTTCCGAGTCCCCAGCACAAGTCAGTCATGAAGGCTGTCCAGGTAAAATCACTCTGATACCAGAAGTCACGTGTTGAGTAAGAAGACTAAAGAGCCATGCATGGAATATTTAAATATTAATTTAGAATTTTAGCTTTGGTAACAAGGGAACATTTTAGACCCTCAAATTTATTTCAATTTTGAGTGGCCCTAAAATTTCATCTCATGATCAATAAAGTTACATCCAGTGAATGGAGTCATACCTAATTTGAGGCCTATCCCAAAATGTTTAATCTTAATCATCATTTCTACACATTGTTTATACAGATGGGAAGTTGAAGAAAGGAACAGTGTGTAGGGCTTTCTACAAATATCAGTTTCATATCTATTTTGCTTACTCTTTCATGTGTAATAGCAGTTGCAAAAGAGTTTGTTATATATTATTATATAATATAAATTAATAAAAATAATAAATAAATACTACTGTTATAAATTTTTAATTTTTAAAATGTTATATAAAATTATATTATTATATTATGAGAAATCGTTTTAGTAAGGAGTACTGTGTAAAATTGCTGTTTCTCCATTGCCCTTCCTATTTGGATCCTCAAAACTGAACAGAATCCATACCCAATCATTTTTGGTTATGTATACAATTAGCATTGCACCACATGTAAACAATATATAATAATGTTATTAAACTTTTCTTAATGATAAATTTTCAATTACTTGAAAATATAATAGAAATAAGAAAAACAGCTCCAGAAACACACCAGTGAGTCTGTGATTTGAAGGTAACTGCGCTGGAGGTTATATTTCCTGTTTTAAGGTATAATGTAAGCTGGATCACCTTCAGAGATGTTGATAGAACCGAAACTAGTGAACTCTGATTTTTCACCTAAGGAAAAGCTATTTTCTAAGCATTCTACTGTGAAATTTGCTTACAGCAAGGAAAAAGAAAAGCAAAAATGATTTACCATGTACATAAGCCAAGGCAATTTCACTGTATGAACATTCCAATGCTTAATACCACTGTGGACCACCTCTTCATACTGGAGTAAAAGATGGTTTTTTACATAATGCATGCCAGCAATCAAAGGCAAGAAATGGGAAGGTGGGAATAAAGAAAATCTAATTGTTACTCTCTACTCTCATATATCTTCTCTGTGCCTTGAGCAGGAGTACACTTAAAGAGGAGTTCTTGTGGACAACAGATGTGCAAGTTTTTATAAGAAATGAAACTTGACCTTGACTTTAAGGGGATATATAAGACTTATGTAATGAATACAGAGCAAACTGTATTGTAAGCATTAAGGTAAAGAGATTCAAAATATATTCTGACTGATCCACAAAACAATTCTTAACCAGATTTTCCCAGATGCTACTACTGCCTACAGTACAGTACATCCACACCGCCTAACGGAAGTCATGGGTCATCATTCATCATCCCCATCATCATAACAATGCAAATAATTATGGCATGTCTTTGACTTTATTCTGCAACAAAAACAATTGATAAAAAGTTTCCATAATCCAAACCTTTCCCCAAATACATTGAGACAGTTCTATGCATTAGTACAAAAAATACAATGCTTAAAACACTAGTGTAAATTACAAACTCACCTTGATCTAAGTATTATTGAACACTAGTACTTTATGGTCAAAGTCTATATAAGTCTCTAGGGTAATGGTCTGAAAAAAGAGGGAGGTTGTTCGCTCTCCTGAGTGTGCACAAGGGATCCACTGGGTTAAAAATTAAAGAGTTAGAAGTTCTATTTCTCTTCATTATTCTAGCAAAATATAACTACAAATAAAACTAAGCTTTGCTAATACATAGCATGTGGACGGATGCTGGAGCCCTTGATTCTGCACATTGATGCAGCTGCAGAGAGTAAACAATGATTGTGAAGCTCTGCCTCACCCTCATTTGACATATTTGCTTTCAGCATGTTTCCACTTACTGCAGTTTTCATGCATGAGCTGCTTATGGAAGTTCATAAATTATATTACTGGGTTTTAATTACACTAAACCTCATCAAAAGTACAATGACTTTAAGAAGTTTCTTCAAAACAATTGAGAAAAACATTAATAAGGCCAGCACAGAACAGCAAGAGTGGCTGAGCTGGTACCTCCCCTAGCGTAATTTCTTAACTACATTATGCAGTAGAAACCTGCATAAATCTAATCAAACCTGACAAGTAGCTGGCAAAAAACAACAACAACAACAAAAAACTCAACAATGTGAAGCTATGCAATATGGATTTCTGTCCACTCACTAATGACTAACTGTCTCAGCAAAGTTTGCTGCTTGAAATTTTAGTTAATAATAAAGTGAACTTTTATGTAATTTACAAATAAATATGTTAATTTTTTAAAATAATGATGAGTTTTATTTAAAGTTTGGAGAGCATCATTCAAGTGAGCAACTGGTCAACTGCTGTTGATTAAGTTAGACATTTTAACATTGTTAAGGAATACATTTTATTTTTTCTACTTTCCTTAATGGCATACACCATTATTTGCCTAGATTGGTCAATTCCACTATAATGAGGAATGTAATTCAAATACATATGGCCATATTTTATAAAAATCTGAAAAAAAAGAGAATTTGAAATAATATGACAACTTACCTTTTGTGAAAATTTCAGATGATTCCCTTTTCAGAAAAATAAAATTCAAAACAGGCAACCTAAAATAAGTTGTTACTGTGTTTAAATACATGCCACTTTTACTGGTTTCTAGTGCACTAGGTATTTGTTTGCAGATGGGGGAGGGAGTTTGAAGTGTTTTTTGTGACTATTGGGCTATTTCAGCATTAACAGTTGTTATAATCAAAATTTACTTTTACATCTATAACAACATCAACCAACGTACATCAAGTGATGGTTCTAATAATGGTTTTAAAAAATTATGCCTGGCAATCAATAACATTAACTGTGACAAAATACTTTAAAGAAGGCAGAATTTTTGTTATGACACAGCCATCGACCGCCTCGCTTGCGGGAAAGCCATCGACCGCCTCGCTTGCGGGAAAGCACCAGGAAGCGACGGAATCCCTCCAGAAATCCTAAAGAGCGGGAAACCAGTCCTGCTACAGCCGCTCCACCATCTACTCTGTCTCTGCTGGAAGGAGGGTTACATCCCCCAGGATATGAGAGACGCCAACATTATCACCATGTACAAGAACAAAGGAGACCGCAGCGACTGCAACAACTACCGGGGCATCTCTCTCCTCAGCGTCGTCGGCAAAGTATTCGCCCGGGTCGCTCTTGCCCGCCTGCAGACCCTTGCTTCCCGCGTCTACCCAGAGTCCCAGTGTGGCTTCAGAGCTGGCCGATCAACAGTGGACATGATCTTCTCCCTACGCCAGCTGCAGGAGAAGTGTCACGAGCAGCATAAACCACTCTACCTCGCCTTTATTGACCTCACGAAGGCGTTTGATCTGGTCAGTCGAAGCGGACTCTTCAGCTTGCTACGGAAGATTGGCTGTCCACCACATCTGCTTGCTGTGGTCATGTCCTTTCACGACAACATGCACAGCACGGTGTCCTACAACGGCGCAACCTCTGAGGCCTTCCCAGTCAGCAGCGGAGTAAAGCAGGGCTGCGTCCTCGCGCCTACGCTGTTCGGAATCTTCTTCTCCATGCTCCTCCAATACGCCTTTAAGGACTGCAGCGAGGGTGTCTTCATTCACACCAGATCCGATGGCAAGCTCTACAACCTGGCCCGTCTACGAGCCAAGACCAAAGTCAAAGAGGTGCTCATCCGTGAGATGCTCTTCGCCGACGATGCAGCTTTGACATCACACTCCGAAGAGGGACTCCAGCAGCTAGTCACTTGCCTTTCCCACGCATGCAAGGAGTTCGGACTAGCCATCAGCCTGACGAAGACGAACGTTATGGCTCAAGGCACGGGGACTCCCCCATGCATCACCATCGACGGATACACCCTGGAGGTTGTCAATGACTTCACTTACCTCGGGTCCACCATCTCGAGCTCTCTGTCAGTCGACTTGGAGGTCAACCGGAGAATCGCCAGGGCAGCCACAGTTATGGCCAGACTGAACCGGCGAGCGTGGAACAATTCCAGCCTCACTGAGAAAACCAGACTGTGCATCTACCAAGCCTGCGTACTCAGCACTCTCCTCTATGGCAGCGAGACGTGGACCACCTACGCAAGGCACGAAAGGAAACTCAACAGCTTCCACATGAGGTGCCTGCGACGCGTCCTGCATGTCGCCTGGCAGGATAAGGTCCCCAACACCGAGGTGCTGAAGCGAGCCAATATGAGCAGTTTGCATGCAGTTCTTAGCGAGAGACGCCTCAGGTGGCTCGGCCATGTCAAAAGAATGGATGCAGGCCGTATTCCCAAAGACCTCCTCTACGGCGAGCTAGCAAAAGGCCAGAGGATGACAGGGCGCCCAAAACTGCGGTTCAAAGACATCTGCAAAAAGGACATGACACAATGCTCCATCAATCTCAACACATGGGAAGTTCAAGCAGACGACCGCCTAGCCTGGAGGCTCGCGGTCAGACAAGGTACGTCACGCGCGGAGCCTGCGCGCAACGAGGAGGCGGTCCAGAAAAGATCGAGGCGGAAGCAGCGTCAGCAGCAGCAACAACAGCCATCTGCCTTCACCTGTACCAAGTGCGGCAGGGATTGTCACTCCCGAATCGGACTGCACAGCCATTCTCGGCGGTGCAGATAGACTCTCAAGAAGCTACGCCATCGTCTCTCGAGACGGACGGCTGCCGACGACGAATATTAAAACTAAAAAAATAAAATGTGGCATTAAGGCAAAGTAGACTACAATGGTTATAAAGTATTTTGAAAATGTATTTTCCTAATTTATATTTATTCTCCAATATGTTTATATATTACTTCATTTATTTCATTTATTCTATTAAATAATTATGAAAATATTTATTTATATGAGGCCTTTAAGACATTTTTCTCAAATGAAATTTGACTTCCATTTACTTCTCAAATGTCAACAATATATTTACATGTGATTTTAAAGAAAACTTATCAGTTGTGCTTGACTTGGTTAGAATTAAAATCTGTTACCACCTGCTAGGCATTCATAAGTTGAATAGTGGAAATTTGTAGCTTATTCAATCTGTAGAAATATTAAAAATATAGTCATGGCTAACACAGCAGTTAAAATTATATCTGGTCATTTTTATCTTGGAATTTTAATGATTATTTTAAAAATGTCCCAAAATTACCATCCTCAATGAAACATGTTTTATTTAAACCTCCCAAATTCCTCAACATATCTTTACTAAGTCAAAATTAATAGCAGAAAATAGCAATTTATCAACTTCTGAATTATGTTCCTACTTACGGATTATTCTTAAGGTAAGTCAATTTAACCGGGTGTCTTGAATTCTTTCAAATTTTTGATATAATGCATACATCATAGAAGAGAAAAAGATTGTCAAGATTTTCTTGTGATGACTTCAGGTAGTAAATAATGGTGTTTATATCAACAAACATTATTCTGTATTAATATGACGAGTTAGATGTCCCAGGTAAATACATTTTCTAATCTTTCTGACATAACTATCTAAACATATGTGATAATTCATTCAAGAGCTGAGATAGATGTAATCACCAAAATCATTTCTGAGAAAAACCCTTTCAGGATTAAATGATTTCTATGTAAGATTATATAGGAGAACACAATGTTTGTTGACTTAGATCTGACACTTGTTTTTGACTAACTTTTGGCATCTAAATCCAAAAATGATGTCAGTTTTTCTCTACCATATCAACTTTTTAGTTACAGTATACCCTCCCTTTGTCCTAAAAATCATACAGAATACACATACAAAGGAAAAAAAATAAAAAATTACCTGAATATACTGTTTATTCAGAGTTATTTTATTCATACAAAGACTATATATTGTTACTTTAGTCAAATTGTATACAAGTAGTAAAGTTTTGCTACCAAACAGACATATTAAGGTATTTTATCTTCTCAAGCGGCAGGCTAGAAAATGCCAAAATGAGATACTTGAATCAGTCTCCTTAAGTTGGCAAAGCCTGAACAAATTGCTTTATGAGACCCAGTTTTATGTGCAGAGGTGGGAATATAATGTTCTCTCTGTCAATAAGTGACTCATGTAGAATGTTTGGATCAACAGGTTTGAGGTCAGATCTTGGAGGTAAATTTGACTCCACCCAATGCTTGTCACGAGCTCTGCTGTCCCACATACACAGAAAACAGGGATACTTGCTATATTCGCATTGCTGACCAAGAAGGAAGCAGACCATTTTAAGGTCAACACAGATGATCTCATTGTACCTGTGATATTGCAACAGATCAATGACTCTCTTTATGTCTTCATATTCTTCACAAAAACAAACTGAATGGCCAATTGAGACTGTACCAAATAAATTGCCACTGCAGAGGAGGACACACTTCAAGCTCCACTTTAAGCTATCAATAAACAGTAGGTATTCAGTTGCATTATAGATTGGAATTCCCAATTCCTCCATTAAACCACATATGTTATGACAATACACAAAGCCACCATCACTTTGAAAGTACTGCAGAAATGCACTTCCTCTTGATCAGAAGTAGGATGCCTTCACTCACTTTCAAGCAAGTTTTTCTCATGCAGCCTTGATGGAGTTCTGAAGCCTTTTTGGATAGCCCCAAATCTCATGTCAAACCATTCAACTCATGCTGATCAAATCCCTTACGAACTGAGTTATCTTCAATTTCAAAATCTTCATTGTTGCTGTCACTTAGTTCTTCACCATACTCCTGTTTTTTGAAAGAGGGTAGTTCAATAAAAACTGGCACTGGGATTTCAGCTGAATGAGGCAATTGGTGTATAGCTGATGGTAGACTAAGATACTCTATTTTACATTTACTTTTCTTGTTATATCTTGATGTTTTCGCTATATATAAGTAACAGTCACTTGAATGATCTCTGGGCTCTCGCCAAACCATAGGTATACCAAATGGCAATTTATCACATGTTCCCTTCATCCAGATCCATAAACTCTCAACACACTGCTTGACACTTTGTGAGGGGCCCAAGACTTATCTTGATCACCAAGTTTTACTTTAAAATATGCAAAATAGGCTTGCCTGACAAATGTGCTGATGTTTGTCCTTTGACTGGGAATGGTGATACTTTCACAGATATAACAAAACAAATCAGGGTTGTTTAGGCACTTACAAGGAGAAATAGCAGAGGCAGACATGATCTGAAGGAAAAGAAATAAGTACATATGTAAATTAAAAAATTCTGCTAACTCCTTGTATACAGACAAGAATTCGAACTACACTTCGGAATATGATTCTCTATATAGAGCGGCACGCAACCTCTCACCACACTGTCTCATGTGTAACTGAATAGCCTAGACAAGTATGAACCTGTCGCTGGTCTCCAAGGTCATCCCCCACCCCTCCCCACTTGAGGGAGGTTTGCTGTAAAACAATAGAAAAGTACTAGTGCTTCCCTCAATCCAGGCTCAATCCAGCCTAGAGTTGTGCTTTAAGATAAACTATAGAGAAAAACTCGACGTGATAGAAGAAAACTAACTGTAGTTTTGAAATCAGCATGCCTGTTTAAGTCTAAAACAGCTGAAAAATCAAACTCAATAGGAATTATGTTAAACATTGTTCCTCTGTATTATATGTAGTGTCAGTTAGCAAGGCTTCACCCAAATCAAAATATCTGTATTGATGTGATATTTCACAGATAATGGGTAAGACACTGAACATCTCTGTCTTGTTCAATAGCACATTATAATATTTAAATTCAAAGGGGTCAAAATTAAAGCTTGCCTAAACATTTATTTTGTTAAGTTACTCAGAGATAGTCTTTTAAATTAGAAAAAACATTTTTCTCCACAGATTTAATCCAAGGTTAAATTTTAACTTTGAATAATCTACATTTAAAAGACACCTAAACAAGAGAAAATAAGTATGATCTCATTCAAAACACAGAGGTCATGTCTGTTGTTTTCCATTGTTGCATTTCTATTGACCCTGAAGGTTCCTAGTTGGTAGTTGGCACTCAATAATTATTTACAGACTGAATAAACACGTGATTCTCATAAACAACTGTAATAGTTATGTGATCTTAGACAACTCATACTTTTTCTGTTTCACCTATACTTAAAACTGTAAAGTGCTTTAAAGTGTTTAATGGAATAATTCATTTTTATAACAAGGATTCATATATATATATACATATATATATGAAAACACTATCATAAAGTAGGTGACATCACTCTTCTCTGTGATACCATTTTGAATATGTATTGAATGATATGAATCTGTTTTCATATTCTCTTTCTTTTTAAAAAAACTTTTAAAAAGGTTTTATTTATTTATTTTCAGAGAGAGGGGAGGGAGGGAGAAAGAGAAGGAGAGGAACATTGATGTGAGAGAGATACATCAACTGGTTGCTTCTCACATGCCCCCACTGGGGACCTGGCCAGGAACAAAAGCATAAGCCCTGACCAGGAATTGAACCAGAGATTTTGTGGTTCACAGGTCGGCACTCAATCCACTAAGCCACATCAGCCTGGGCAATTTCTGACTTACACTAGCTTACTACCCCTAGAATTTTTAGATGTATTCCTAAGTCTATTAAGTCTAAATAAATACATTAGTCCTAGAACTCTCCTTAGATGTATTTACAGAGACAGAAACGTACGCATGCACACACCACACACACATAACCAGTTTCAAAGTATGACGGGTTTGCATAATGGCTTCATAGGTAATCCCTACACCATCAATCGAGGAATATTAGTATAAATTTAAAAGATTATTGCCTTATAAAACTTAAAAAAATTGAAATATGGCTGTGCTTCTAAAAAAGTTATTGGGTGGCAGCAAATGAAATTTTTAAAAATGTTTTTCTAAACATCTCTACGCTAGTTTGATTTTTGTTATTTAGATTATTTTATTCTACTTTCATTTTTAATGCTATGTGAAGTCTTGACTAGCATAAATATTATTCTTAATGCACTTTAATTTTTTACTAGTAAGAAAAAGCTATTTGATCTGTATAAATATTGAAAATGAACATGCCCACTCTGTAATCCGATAGTGCATTTCACTCGTACTTGATAAATGTGTTACATGTAAAAAACTAAGCAGGATTGACAGCAATTCTAAGGTAACATGTAAATCTCATAATAATAGTATTTAAATTAATGATGATGGTTTCACAAATGAAGAATATGAGATTGTGAAGACTTAAATGAACTGCTAACTTTCCACAGAGAAAAGGACTCTGAAGTGGGATTTGAATCCAGTCTATCATCAGGCCAATGTTTTGCTTATTCAAACTACAGTGCCTCACACATAGTGACAGATTTTGTCAGAGAAAATCCCTAAAAATAGCCCTGGCTGTTTTGAGTTCTCTGTTACTCTCACACATTAAAACATTAAAGTTTTGATTATTAGATAAATGAACAAATGTAAAATAATATTTATTAATTACAATCGTTATTCTGTTGAAAAATAATACTAAGGGAAAGGAAGTTTTAAAAACTAAATTAACTCTTCTGAAAAGTGATTGAACAATTTGATCACTTAACTATCTATCAGCAACACCATTTTCCATTTGGGTAGTATTTACAAAGCTGTACATATTTCTCTTAATAACCATTTAAGTATTTTGTTAATTTTCAAATAATAATGAATGAATAAATTGATTCTAAAGCTGGTTAAGTGATTTTCTTAATGCTTCAAATCTAGTAAGTATCAGAGCTGTATCTCTTAATAGCAAGCTTTATTTTTGCACATTGAAATAATCAGTTTTAACCCAGGAGTCCAAAAATCTCTGAAATTTTATGTATAATTCTGGGTGTACCGTTGAGGGACAGGCTTTATAACTCTCTACAATATCTCAATAGACAATACTTCAAAACTTTAAGAACCTGATGGCTCTTTCATAAAATAATAAATAATTTAAATATTTTCTGTTATCAACTGTTTAGTTTGGTTACACTTATAATAATGTTCTATTATTGATTGTGCAGTTTGGTTACATTCACAGAAATGAGTAGGTGTTACTATAATATTCCAGTCCTTCAGTATTTCATAGAGACACTGAATTTCAAATACAATCTATTGAAGTCTTAAGGTTATACTGACCACAAATGAACCATGGATATTCAATGCCTGAGATTACTCAAATAATGGACACCCCGCCCTCCTTTTAGGAAGTGAATTTCTTCTTAGGGTCCTCCAGCAATGTGATCTTCACATGGTATGGCCGAGTGACGGGCACTGCACCAGAAGGGAGTGGTGCTGTCCTACAGAGGCGATGATGTTCTCCTTAGGAAATACTCGAGGTTTCAGAGGTAGGGACTCTGCTCTTAACTGAGTGAAACACCAGCAGTAGCCTCCTCACTGAGAATGGGCTCTGTTTTGATTCCCAGCCAATTCCCTCCTTATAAGTATCAAGTGAAAGTTTTTCCCAAAACTTTACTGCCCACCAGCTCGTGAGGAAGCCAAAGCATTTGTTCTCAAAAACACCAACACCCCAGAAAGTTAAGTCAGAATCCTACCCTGTATCTCTTTTCCCTTACCCCATTACCACCCCCTTCCAAAAACAAAAAACAAAAAACACACACAAAACAAAAACCAAAGCACTTTCAGCAGAATTGTACAACTCCTCCCTAGATTATTTTAATGAGCAGCAAATGTTAAGTATCACTGGTACACCCCTACTCTGTTCAGTAAAGCCATTTTAGCAAAATCCCACAGGAGGTCATTAACACATTCAAGGATCTGGAGGGTATCATTCCCAAATAGAAAATGTAAAGTCTCTGTTTCCCCATCACCGTTGTGGGGGCCAGCAGCCAGCTCACATGGCTACCAGAGCTTTATCCCGCTCAGGCAATCTGTGAACTCTCATTATTTCACCAGGTTACTCTGATCATAGATTGCAGAGCCTATGTGGACCATGATTAGTGATCAAAGAAATACATATAATTTTTAGCTCTTTGTAAACAGGAACCTCAATTCTACTTTAGCACATTTAACTTTTGTAAAGGATTTAGAAATATTTTTCTGAACATACCAAGGAGACTCCTTATATTGTATTTTGTTTAAGAAGTTGAATATTATAAAAAACATACCGATCTATTGCAAACTTATTCTATCTTCCCTGTTTTCTCTTTTTCTTTCTTTCTTTCTTTCTTTCTTTCTTTCTTTCTTTCTTTCTTTCTTTCTTTCTTTCTTTCTTTCTTTCTTTCTTTCTTTCCTTCTTTCTTCTTTCTTTCTTTTTTTTTTTCTTGGTCAAAGTGACATAAGCTTTTATTCCTCCAAGGTGGAACAGCTATGCTACTTTGTTATCCCTTTTGTTGTGTGATTCTCAAAAGACAAAGATGACACTTAGAATTTGAAAGCATGCAAATTATTTCTTAATCTTTATGCATTCCCTGAACTGTCAATTAGCTGAAGAGATGAAAAGGGAGGAAAAGTATTATTCCTAACAAAACAGCATAGCTAGTAAATGCTTTTTCAGTTACAACATTGCTCAGGTTTTTTTCTCCATTTACAGTGACTATCATTCATTCTGTCCACCATAGAAATAATTTTTCCCTGGGGCATAGTCCTCTAACTGTACTAGTTTTAGCCATATCACTCACTGTAACAGCTGAGATTAATGCAGCTTTTCAACCATCTTTAAGCAAAATATTCAGATGCTTTAGCAGCTGCCCTGCTTCTTAAAAACTCACTAATCCTTTAATCTCCAGACACTTTTTTTTCCATAAAAGATTCACAAGCAAAACAAATGCAATATGGATAAAAAAAATTTAATCACAATGCTTAAAATGCAATTACATTCATCAGGGTGTTCTGTTAGGCTGGGTATTAAATCTGGGCTTTATTCAATATCTTCCTTTTATTATAAAGCAATATTTTTCCACTCTGTAAACCATCTGATCCCTAGGCTAATGTCCTCTCCGCTAAATATTAAAGAGAGAGAGCACTATGAAAAATGAGCTGGAGAAATATTACACTTATTTCAGTGGGAAAAGTTCAATCCAGACTTTTTGAAATCCTGATTTATAAATGACCAGATAACTTGATCACCTTGAATTCTAAAGTTACACTTTCAAACAGTAGTGACAAGATCTGTCATCCTACTTTAAATATCTAATGTATATCCTCCTACACGCCTCCTTGAAGTTAAAAATGTCGACAATTTGAATTTTATAATAATAGCCTATTGTTCCAAATTCAGTATTTTCCAAGTTCAAAGGGAATGTTAGTTTCTTCACTGAAGCAGAGTAGCCCCAAAGTTTTTTTTTTTTTTTTTTTTTTTTAATCCATCTTGGTTATATTTCTCTGATTCTCTATTCCACATCTAATGGCATTCAACTGTAACAATAGCTTTGAAATAAAGAGCTGTCCAGGACAGCGTGATTTGAAACAGCTGGGTGCTTCTTCTAAGTCTGTACCTTCGCTCTAACAGAGTGGTTAGAGTTTTGTAAGACATATGGAAGTTAAATGAAGCACTGAGAGAGTTCAGGGATTTCCCCTGGCAAATGCAACCTTGGAGTATGGAAAATTTAAAGATGGAGATTCACTAAGACGGTCAGCTTTGTTTAATATTTAATTAATGGGGTATAAAAATATTTAATTTCCTGATTATGTATTAAGCTGGTTTGCTCTATTTTTCCACCCAAAATGAGCTTCTGCAATGGGGAAAATTTTTTTTCAGTTACAACTTTTTCCAGTTAGGTGAAAACAGAACTAATTGGTTAATACATTGTTACAATCCTCTAAACAGTACTCAAGCGATGACTGTAATAATGTTAAAATCCAGTATATATAATTAATTCAGTTCTCACTTATTATGCTCCCAACTGAGTCCATATGCAGACACTACCTGGACCATCAAGAAGATTCAAGGGTTCAAGTGGTCAGTGCACAATGGCCTGTGTGTTCCCTACACACTAAGAAAGTGTCACAGGCAAAGCTACTGCTATACAATTGCTGCTATGACTGGCAGTGATACCTCTCAATTTTTGAGGCCATCTTACGTGCCAGGATCAACATGTATTAAGTCTTCAGAATAACATTATGATATTGTGCAGCATGTATTATATGCTTGTCTCATGTAGGTACCATTTGTCTAACTTAGATATGTATGGTTATTACAATACTCATGTTACAGGTAAGAAAACTGAGAAGTAGACAGGCTATGTACCTTGATCAAGGTCACATGGCAAATAAGAGACAGAGTGGGGCTTCCAACCCAGGCTGTATGATTTCAGAGCCCAGGCGCTTGTTTTCCAGATTAATGCTACCTCTCAATGCCAACCTATACCCTTGACTTCATTCTCTGTCTGGACCTATTTGTCACAAGGCATTTTGAAACATAAAGGTTGGGATATTATCTCCTTGATATAAAAAACAACAAGTAAAATATTTAGAAACCCTGACCCTGTCTACAGTGGATCCATTTCTCTATGTGTCATGTGCATGATAGGTCAAGGCCTGGCATGGTGTAGCCAGAATAACACAGGAAGAGATAGAATGCTACAGTCTGCAAGCAGTATGGTGTGACAAGAATTCTACCTCACATGGAGATTGAAATGAACCTTGAATCTTGACATGATCTTTAATTTAGCCACAGGTGTAAAAATGCCACAAGGTCAGTGCTTTCCCATGTCGTAGGGTCCTCAAGTCTCTGCAGGTGACACGGACCAGCTGACTTAAGCAGAACCTCTTTAGGAACAGGAAAGCATTTAGGGAGCAATATTGACTTTGTGTCCTTGCAAACCATTCCTCTGTTTATAGGTTGTTTCAGAGGTAAACTGAAGCAAAAGCAGTCATGAACCTGGTCCAAGTTGCAAGTCTCATAATAATATGAACATTCATTGGTCTTTGTGTTCATCCTGGCGCATATGCAGGTGATGGTTCAAACCTTCTGCATAACCTAAGGATTCTCACGTTCATCTATTTCTAAATATTCCTTCTCATTCTTAGACTATGGAAAACTGTGACTAGAAATGTGTAAGCAATATGTACAGTTTTCTTTTTCTCTGAAGAATATGGAATGAATATAGTTTCCCTATAAATATCAGCATGGAAAATTATGTGACTACTTATTTCTCCTTTATAAGTAGTATGTATATAGTTTTTAATACCTGATCCAGGACACTTTTTATAGTAAAAGTACACATTAATAACTAACTCTTGGAAAATAGATGGGAGTATTCTTGGCAAACTGGAACTTATGGTCACCATATTTGTAAAGTACTGCAGAGGAATGTGCACTATTATGGTGTATAATTCAGAGTGTGAAATAAAATTCCCACTTCTTCATTACAATGGGTTAAAGCAATCTCAATGAAACAATGCAAATACTGAATTATTATAGTAATAATACAGAATAATTATGTTTTTACCCAATGTTTACTTGTCAAAGTTGTCATATATCTGGAGCAAGATTCCCCTAAAATGATCATATGGTGCTAGCTCTTTATTTGTCTGAATATTTCCTTATATACATATTACAGTTACTTTAAGAGTGTATGGGAACCAAATCATTATTTTTAAATTTTTTTAAAAGAAAAAGATTTTATTTTACTTTTTATTTTCAGTTTGCAAAGTATTGGGATTTTATTTATAAAGACATAGTGTCTAAATAACATTTTTATTAAAATCACCATTTCATACTAGCATTCCAAAGAGAAAATCCAAAAATATACTATCCTATGGTGTAGCAAAGTACAAATATAAAGAAGGAAGAGAATAGCACTTTTTATGCATAAACAGCATCTATCGGTGCTAATAATGAATGCTGGGGAAAGTCATAAAACAGTCTAACAAAAGCATCTCCATGGATCTCTGCTTATTCATTCACCTCTTATTATATTGTTCAATAATATACCCAGAGTTGACCAAATTGTCTCACAGGTCTTGCCTGCAAATCATGACCTTCCTGCTACTAACATTTATATTTTCCATCAAAGCTTTAAGCTTCCATCACAATTCTCATAGAACATGTATTTATTTGCCAATAGTTTCCAGTTTTTAATTACTTTCCCTTCTCATTTATGCTACAGCGGTAAGCAGCAACTTGTTATATTAGCAATCATCTTCTGGGAATGCTGAAAATGCTTTGTTTAACTCTACCAAAATGTTGTTACATGTTAAGGCTGAGTTTTTAAGTTCTTCCACTGTAAATTCATGTTCACTTATTCTCCATCTAAGTACTAATCAAAATATTTATTCACCTGCCATATGTATGTATTTATTCAAAAAGGTGAGAAATTGCACCAAGAATTATAGAGAACACCATTATGAATAAGGTGTAGTCTTATTCTCAGTAAACATATAATGAAGCAGAGGAGAAAAATTCTTAGTGATAACCACAGATATTAAGCATCATACAAAAGAACTACAGCTTTCTACAGGCATTCAGAAATCACAAAGGATTTCTGGTTGGGGTACCTACAAAAGACTTATCAATAAATTTACCAGTAACAGAGATAATTATTTCACATGTCAAAACTGCCATGGATAAACAGTAGAAAGAATAAGGTGTTGGGAGAATGGCGTTACTTAATATTTATATGGGCCAGTTCACGGTTCTTTAATCGAGTGTTCAATAAGCCTTTACAGTCAGGTAGGACAGCACTATCCCAAGTTATTTTTCTTTTTCTTAGAACTGCAGGATATCTATAAGTAATAAGAGCAATTATGTTAAAATTCTGAAGAGTTTAGATTCTTATGTGTTCACAATTATATGGAAGTTTAGGGCAGGACATTTGGACCTTGACACCTAACTCAAAAGTTGTTTTGACCCTGCCCTGCCTATTAGTCACTGAACTTACAGAACTGCAGCAGATCTTAAATTGTTTCAGAGATTCGTATTCGAAGTAAATTATTACTTTTAGAACTAACTGGCCTGAAGAAGAACTAATAACAGATAAAATGGGTACAAAATCTTCTTTAAAAGGAAAATTAACAGAGGATATACAAACTTTGACCTGAGAAAGTGGAACTCAGTAAGAAATAAAAGATGTAAAGGAAAATTCACAAATGAGAAAATGCATCAGATAATATGAACTAATTGAGTAAATCACTATTTTAAGGTCTACAAAAGTAATTTATCCAATAAAAATACATTTGGTAGGAAAAAGTTCAAACTGAAAAAACACATGTATCAAAAAGTATGTTCAGAAATTAAATTGCCTTCATAGAGTTCAATTTAGAAAATGATTTTAAAATCTGCACTAGGTGAAAATAGCAGAAGCAAAGCATTTACTGGGTCAAAGGATGTGGTCCAATTATTTGGAATCCATTTTAGCTTTCTCCTTTGTTAAACAAGAAGCACTTGCTTTTTTCATGTTTATATTTTAAAATTTTACCTTATGTTATAAAATATGACAAATAAAAATATATGTGAGTTGAATAACATAGTTATGTAAAACTGAAACCGGTGCATGCTCATAAAATGATCATATTTATCAGAATTACATGGTATATCCTGGGACTAAATGGGAAATGAAATGGTCCTTGCTTTCAAGATGTTTTTTATCTTATTGTGATGGCAGGATGAATGGAAATTTTTTTAAAATTTATTTTTAGAAAGAGGGGAAGAGAGGAGAGGGGAGGGAGAATAACACTGATGTGAGAGAGAACATCGATCAATTGTGTCTTGTATGCACCCCGACCAGGGAGGGAACTCACAAACCCAGGTATGTGCCCTGACCTGGAATCAAGCCGGCAACCTTTTGCTCTGCGGAATGGCATCCAACCAACTGAGCCACACCAGTCAGGGCTAGAATACAGCAACGCGGGGACCAAATTCTTAAGTATAGTTTCTCAATAATTTTTTTTTTAATCAAAAGGAGAAAAGACATGACCAGAGTATGAGCATTCTACATTTCACCTTATGAAGCACTGCGAATAATATCTACCTTCTAAGGTGCTTGCAGTAAGCCCATAAGGTCTGTATTGATATCCTCTGCTATAAGGATATTTTGTGAAATACTCACATAAAACAATTGAAAATGTTAAATGTTAATTATCCTTAACATGCACTGTATTATTCCTCTCATTATCTGTAACTTCCATTCAGTTTCCACTGCTTTCACTCTAGTCTAGGCTCCATCATTCCATGTCAGGCTATTGTGGGTCTTGAATGCTTCCAATATCTTCACATTTTCATCTATCTATTACTAGCAAATTAATCAGCAGAAACCTTTCTTTTCCATACGTCACTTCTTGCTCAAGCCAGGGAAAAATTCTCTGACTTGTGTCAAAGAAAAGAAAATGAGGAATATATTTAATACACAAAAGACAGTATTAGATGTACTTTAGCAAATAGAAGAAGACAGATATTATCCTGAATCCATACTGACATACTGCCCTTAAACTAGAGAACACTGTCCTAAATAAAATCTTGGACATATTTTTGACGGTGACAGCTCAGTAACAATGATTGCTAGCCTACATCAATGCACAATATAGCAGCCAACACTTTTTGTCATTGCCAGCACTAAGTGCTCTATCTACATTTCAATGGACAAAGTTCTTATTGATTTTATTATCTAATAGCATACATATACTTAGTCTAAAAAAATGGGAAAAAAATGATGTTTTACTCTTTCTCCTTTGGGATCCTACTATTTGCTGCAAGAGTTTATGCTTTTCTTAGCTCAGTGCTGTTTAAGAAAAAAGTGAGTTGCATGATCCCTTCTCTGGTTCTGTACTGGTGATTAGAATTTCAGATCTGCTAAATAAAACAAAAAAACAAAACAAAATAAATGGGCCAACCCCGTCGGCATACCATGTTAATTTCCTAAATTTCTAATGTCACTGCTGGCCCTATAGTCCTGTCACCACAGTTACTGTTGGGTCTAGAACTGTCAGTTTGTGCTTCCCTTGTCCTGATATCCTTCCCTATTCCTGGAGTGACACAGGTCTTGTTTCTGGCAATGATATAAAGGATAGTATTATGAGACTCCATAACTTTCTAATACGTATATAGTGTGGAGCTGAAAATTAAAAACAGAATTTCAAACATAGTTGTTTGAGAAAGACTGAATTACCCACAAATTTTGCTCTTCTTTTCCTTTACTTACCTAAACTCTCACAATAAGTTAAGAGGTTCAGAGTTAGCCATTTACATTGGCTTCCTTTTAGTTGGAGGTTTATCTTTATCAATTTTAGGTCAAGGCCTTTATTCTACACTGACAACTTCAGTCATACGATTCTGGAAAAATCCTTAGGTCTTCTTGCAGATTGACATTAAAAGTGGCAGAAGGAGGGTAAGTAGGAGAAGGGTTTAGTAAAGGAACTAGTATAAATAACCCATGGACACGGACAACCAGGTGGGGATTGACTGTGGGAGAGGGGTGGGCTGGGTAGAGGGGAGCAATGGGGTAAAAGTTGGGACAGCTGTAATAGAAAAACAATAAATATATCAATTTTTTTTTAAATAGCAACTATCAAGACTTTTCATAATCTACTGGTAACCCCTGGCAGAATCAGGCCTTAACTCTATTAGGCAAACTCATTAGTTCTTGATGTCTCAGGTTTGAGGGTAATGAGCATCTTTCTTATCAAAAATAAGTACAGAATCCTCAGTTACTTGGAGGCAACAGCCTGAACTGCTACCTTTCTGCAAACTTAGTTATTGGCTCACAAGCAGAAGTACATATTCCCAAAGTATTCCTTTTAATCCATTCCCAAGCACACAGACATCAAAAATTCCTTGTAAGTATCAGAACTGGTGTTTTTTTCCTTAGAACTTTATATTGTTCATGCTGAATGATAGACAATAATGCTGTTACTTGTATTTTCCCTCAATTTGTACACACATGCACAAAAATATATGGACAAGAACTCAATAATTCATTAGCCATTAGTTACAATGATTCAATAAGGAGTCATTGCAAGCTTTCTCTGTAAAATCGGTTGTGTGTGCTGGAATGGGGGACAGCATGGTTCATTTTTTAAGAATTCTTTACTCTTTACAACATATCGTTCAGATCTTATACTTCTGCAAGGAAAAATAGAGTTTATCCACCAAAGGAGCAATGTTATTGTGTTTTGAATTTTCTCAACTTGTAGTTTGATAACATAATTAATTAACAACCCAAATCAGCCATATAGCTAGATTTTATGAAACAACAGATCTCTCCTTAGTGATATCCCAAGAATATTAAATTTAATATAACTATTATTAATATAGTTGTTTTTATCTTCATTAACATGTGAAACTATATTTGCAACAACATGATAGAAAACAAAGCAGAGGAAGAAACAACTTAAGAGCACTACTTGCTGCTGCACTATCAATGAATTGTTTAATGAAGATATTACATGTAACACCATTTTACATTACAGCATTCAGATATTTAAGATATCTATTATTAAAATATACTGGTACATGGTTACCAGGTATTAATACCAAAAAAGGCCTATATTTCCTATGGAGTTCATATTCTCCCTCATGTGTATGTGCTCATGCATGTGTTTCAAATATTCTTTCTCTAACAGTACTTTCCAACTGACATTTTAAAGTTATTGTTTTGGGAAAATAAAACATTGGCAACCACACTCCAGTCCCTCCAATTAAAAGAAAAATAAATTGCTAGTCCATGAAATCTAAAAGTCTGGGAAGTATTGCTATAAAGATCCATTGGAATCTGTATATATGGCTTGAGTTTCTGCTCCTAAAAATCCTCTCACCCTGAACTCACCTCATAGCAGACTAAAAGAGTGGCTGTACTAAAATACATTTTACATGGCATAATGTCATGGTAGAATAACTTGAAACTTACTTTTTCTCCCTCTCCTCTAGTTCTTCTGTAGCATAGTTTCTGAATTTTAATCATAACATAAAAACAAAGCAAAGATCAAAAGGAATAACATAAAAGCCAATGGAATAAAAACAAATCACAATTTTATAAGCCTCTGTATATTCTGAGAAATGAGATGAAAACATTTTTCATATAAATGACATACAAATATTAACACAATTAATCTACCTGAAACTGTTTTATTTGGGTAAGTCTATTGCCAAGGTAAATATAAGATTAAAGGTTAATGTTTTACACATTATGATAAGTAGCTCAAGAGGCACAATGATTATCTAAAAAGGGGAATGTGAAGCTTCTGAACTCTCCACTAGGAAAAAAATGCTCCATGTATTTATTACTCTAGGATTAAAGTGCATGGGTAAGGAATTCATAATAAATCCCCTGTTATCTGCCTATAAAAAATGGTGAGTACCTGAAGGATCTGAGGAGATGCGATTAGTGGAGGGCATGACCAATCTAAGTGAGCTGCTAGTCCTGCAATTTGAAGGCATGCATATGTTTCTCAGTGTAACACACACACACACACACACACACACACCCATAGACATAACTGCATTTAGGTTTGCATACATATCTATTGCTATTAGGGAAATAAGAGAGAGAGGGAAAGAGAGAAGGAAAGATAAAAAGAGACAAAACATACAGTAATATAGAGACCAGATGATGGAAGGATGGCAATGAAGATGAGTTTGCTGATGTACACAGAAGAAAAGCAATAAGCCATCTCAAGGATCTGAGTAGTAACTCCTCACTCCCCCTGTATTGTGACTAACAGTTTAACCAAGGTTATCTGTTTTGATTCTTCAATGCTGCTATCATGTAAAAGTATATTCAATAAATCTACTTTCCTTTCATGTGAAATTCAGAATTATGAAAGTGAAAGTCAAAACAAATTTGTAGAGACTACTACAAAAATTCCATAAGAATTTGGTTTAGATAATTTTGTGTGAGTTTAGCAAGGTTTTCCACCATGTTAAGTGAGGAACATAACCAACCAAAACTGAGAGCGAAGGGTTATCAAATTATAGTTCACAAAGATAATTTTTTTCTACCATCCACAAGAACCATGGCTAATATTTTCACTAAAAAAAAAAGTTGTAATTAAAATTCTGAGATAGATGTCAGATAGACCAGAGAAATATACTTTCCCTTACAATCCAGTATGTTGTATGATTTTCACATTCCAGATAGACAATGTATCTTTCAATGCAATGTAATAATGCTACCCTCCACCTCCCTCATGAATATATTGCTGAAAATAATTCCATTTTAATCATTAAAACTGCAAATAAATTGAGTTATTCAGCAAGCAATGAAATAAAAATGAACAGTGTTTGTTGTTACCTGTCCCTCATATGATCCCTTGAAATATCTTGCTCTAGAAAAGGTCTTTTGATAGGTGCAATTCACAAATATATAGTTACCACTATTTTTAAGAGATAACATGATCACCATCTGGTCTGGTTCACATGCATTATATGACATCGTCAAATTTTAAAATATTTTTGTAACATATTTTAGGCTGAATTTCATGAATAATGTATATACATATTTATTTTATAAACTTGAATGATACAATTATTAAAGTAACTATCTATTTTAAAACATTATGCTATATGTGATTAAGATTAAGATTAAAATTCACCAAAGTGAATTTTAAATTTGCTTTACAGTTATAGACCAATATCTTTCATGTATGCACATACACACACACATATAAAATTAACACTGACTTTATATGAAAGTATCCCCTTGTTTTTATTACAGAAACACTTTGAGATGATGGCTCAGTGTGTGAAATGAATTGCTCATGATCTCATATGGGATGTAAACGCTGAAGGTAAGAATGACACACATATGCAATTAGTAGTCCACATACTCTGAAGTGATCACTTCTATAAAACTAACTTCTTCAATATGCAATAAGTAGAAATAGTTGACAATAATGTGTGAGAAATGCAGCTGTTTTTCTATTACCTTCTTGTCTTATTTGTGGTAGATATATCACATCTTAGTAATTCACTTCAAACTTATAGTATTAATGGTAAAACAAAATAAAGTTGCTTATCGATCACCAAACCTCTCACATATTCCCATAATTGTGTAAAAACATAGACATTATTGTATATCAAAATGTCTCTTGACATTCATCCTAAGTGTTTGCCAAAAACAATTTGAATCTTGAAGCCTGTGTGAGCAGAGCCACAAGCCCACTGCAATAGTAAGTCATGAAGTCTGAAACACTCTTTCATGATGCTAAGAAAAAAAGCATGCCATGGTTGTATGATGTGGTACATAATAAAAACATATCGCCTTTCACATTTTATAACTTGACTTAAGTTGTGCTTTTTAATTACTCCAATTATTTTATGATAGTTTAACATAATTCTGATTAATTTCAAGCTAGAGGGTCTTCAAAAGACTGTTATAAGCCTAACTCTCTTAAATTGCTGCTTTCTTTGTTTTAGCAAGCATCAAGAAACTCACAAAACGAGTTTATACATGTCAAATTTTAGATGAAAAAGATATTGCTCCTTTTATGTGATAACAGAATTGAAGATGCAGTCACTTCAATTATCTTTGTCCCTGGGATTTATTGGGCACTGCTCATCTAGATAAATAATTACCTAGGCCTCCTAACTTGTAAGTGACTCACACACCTAAAAGTCTGCAGTTTTGTGTACTTCTGACTGTTTGCTGGCACAATTAAAGTTTATTGATAGTAAGTATTGTAAATTTCTATTTTTTCCATAGAAATACTTAGTGCTATGTAACTGATATAGAGATCTTTCAAAACTATATAAATCTTCAACAATGTATTATTTAAATGTTAACAAATAAGAATACTCATGACTACACTAATAAATAACCAGTAAAAATACTTTGGTATAAAAATAAATTGTTTCACAAATCTATTGTTTTTTAAATAAAAGGAAATACATTTCAAAAAGAATTAGAGCAAAACCAAAGGCAATATTGATGAAATGTAAAAATGATTTTAACATCATCATTAGCAACATTATACTATTTTTAAAACCCTACTGATATTAGCTAGAGACTAATAATGAATTGTTTTCATAATTTTCCTCTCTATAATAGGTGATATATACACTTATAGACACACACACATACACACTCCTGTGTATATATATATGAATGATATTTTATATTCTGAATATTGGACGAAAAGTTATATACAATCAAAATATACATTTAGAAGACAGCATCTTTAGAAATACAATAAGCCATTTACATCAAATTCAAACATTTATGGAACATTTAAATGTTTAACTTTATGGTAGGTTCTATAGAAGCTATAAATGAATATTTTTTGATATGGAATTCATTTAACTTCATTGATAATATAGTGTCCATGTGATATAACTAGTAGGACTTATTATTATTTCACTCAGGCCATAATCAGTGAAACGGACAGTGATCTGAGTTCTTAGAAGAAAGTTAAGTGGAGGAAAAAAGTAGGCATTGGGTTATCTTTAAGATTGAAATAGTTACACAAAATAAATAAATTTTATTATTCTAGAAAAGGTGGGTTTTGAATCTTGAAGACATGGGGACAAACAACTAAATCAAACAGTTACTTGTCATTTGTATCTCAGTCAATATAAAACATGGTCATCCAGTAATATTTTAAGTGAGCTTGCTGCTACTCAAATATTTGATGACACTGGTAAAAAGAGGAGCTGTGTCTCATAAAAACTTCATGATTCTGGTTACATCGTCGTCGTCGGCAGCCGTCCGTCTCGAGAGACGATGGCGTAGCTTCCTGAGAGTCTATCTGCACCGCCGAGAATGGCTGTGCAGTCCGATTCGGGAGTGACAATCCCTGCCGCACTTGGTACAGGTGAAGGCAGATGGCCGTTGTTGCTGCTGTTGACGCTGCTTCCGCCTCGATCTTTTCTGGGCCGCCTCCTCGTTGCACGCAGCCTCTGCCCGTGACGTACCTTGCCTGACCGCGAGCCTCCAGGCTAGGCGGTCGTCTGCTTGAACTTCCCATGTGTTGAGATTGATGGAGCATTGTGTCATGTCCTTTTTGCAGATGTCTTTGAACCGCAGTTTTGGGCGCCCTGTCATCCTCTTGCCTTCTGCTAGCTCGCCGTAGAGGAGGTCTTTGGGGATACGGCCTGCATCCATTCTTTTGACATGGCCGAGCCACCTGAGGCGTCTCTCGCTAAGAACTGCATGCAAACTGCTCATATTGGCTCGCTTCAGCACCTCGGTGTTGGGGACCTTATCCTGCCAGGCGACATGCAGGACGCGTCGCAGGCACCTCATGTGGAAGCTGTTGAGTTTCCTTTCGTGCCTTGCGTAGGTGGTCCACGTCTCGCTGCCATAGAGGAGAGTGCTGAGTACGCAGGCTTGGTAGATGCGCAGTCTGGTTTTCTCAGTGAGGCTGGAATTGTTCCACGCTCGCCGGTTCAGTCTGGCCATAACTGTGGCTGCCCTGGCGATTCTCCGGTTGACCTCCAAGTTGACTGACAGAGAGCTCGAGATGGTGGACCCGAGGTAAGTGAAGTCGTTGACAACCTCCAGGGTGTATCCGTCGATGGTGATGCATGGGGGAGTCCCCGTGCCTTGAGCCATAACGTTCGTCTTCGTCAGGCTGATGGCTAGTCCGAACTCCTTGCATGCGTGGGAAAGGCAAGTGACTAGCTGCTGGAGTCCCTCTTCGGAGTGTGATGTCAAAGCTGCATCGTCGGCGAAGAGCATCTCACGGATGAGCACCTCTTTGACTTTGGTCTTGGCTCGTAGACGGGCCAGGTTGTAGAGCTTGCCATCGGATCTGGTGTGAATGAAGACACCCTCGTTGCAGTCCTTAAAGGCGTATTGGAGGAGCATGGAGAAGAAGATTCCGAACAGCGTAGGCGCGAGGACGCAGCCCTGCTTTACTCCGCTGCTGACTGGGAAGGCCTCAGAGGTTGCGCCGTTGTAGGACACCGTGCTGTGCATGTTGTCGTGAAAGGACATGACCACAGCAAGCAGATGTGGTGGACAGCCAATCTTCCGTAGCAAGCTGAAGAGACCGCTTCGACTGACCAGATCAAACGCCTTCGTGAGGTCGATAAAGGCGAGGTAGAGTGGTTTATGCTGCTTGTGACACTTCTCCTGCAGCTGGCGTAGGGAGAAGATCATGTCCACTGTTGATCGGCCAGCTCTGAAGCCACACTGGGACTCTGGGTAGATGCAGGAAGCAAGGGTCTGCAGGCGGGCAAGAGCGACCCGGGCGAATACTTTGCCGACAACGCTGAGGAGAGAGATGCCCCGGTAGTTGTTGCAGTCGCTGCGGTCTCCTTTGTTCTTGTACATGGTGATAATGTTGGCGTCTCTCATATCCTGGGGGATGTAACCCTCCTTCCAGCAGCGACAGAGTAGATGGTGGAGCGGCTGTAGCAGGACTGGTTTCCCGCTCTTTAGGATTTCTGGAGGGATTCCGTCGCTTCCTGGTGCTTTCCCGCAAGCAAGGCGGTCGATGGCTTTGCCGAGCTCTGCCGCAGTAGGTGGGGTGTCTAGCTCCTCCATGACTGGTAGGTCTGGGATGGCTTTAAGAGCAGTGTCTGTTACGGTGTTCTTCGTTGCGTACAGCTCGAGGTAGTGCTCGGTCCACCACCGCATTTGCTGTTCCTGGTCAGTGATGACCTCACCTGTCTTGGACTTAAGGGGGGCGATCTTGGAGGGGATTGGGCCTGTTGCCTTCTTGATACCCTCATACATTCCTCATGCGTTGCCTATATCGGCGGCTTCCTGAATGCTTCTGCACAGGTTTAGCCAATAGGTGTTGGCACAGTGGCGGGCGGTCTTCTGGACTTTGTTCCTGGCAGCCCGTAGAGCTTGAAGTGTACTGGGAGTGGGCGTGACCTTGTAAGCCAGTAGGGCCTTCCTCTTAGCCTCGATCACGGGTTCCATTTCTTCCCAGTGAGCCTCGTACCAGTCAGCGTTCTTCCGCTCTTTCTTCCCGTAAGCAATAATGGCGGAGTTGTATATGGCGTCGCGGAGATGTGGCCAATTGGATTCGATAATGTCATCTGCCACCACTCCCTCGCCGAGTGCATCTTCCATCTTGTTGATGAATTGCTGGGTCTTAACTGGGTTGCTGGCACAACTGGTGTTGATGAGTGGGCGACCCTTCATCTTGGAGTGGTGCAACCTCTTCGGCATTATGCGCACCTTGCTTACCACGAGGGCATGGTCCGTGTCGCAGTCTGCACTGTGGTAGCTGCGGGTGAGGAGGGTGCTGCCAATATCCATTCTTCTGGTGATGACGAGGTCAAGCTGGTGCCAATGACGGGAGCGGGGGTGCCTCCATGACACCTGGTGGATCTCTTTGCACTTGAAGAATGTGTTTGTCACGCACAAGCCATGGTGACACAAAAGCTCAAGCAGTCGCTGACCATTCTCATAGCATGTAGGAAAAACACTCAACATAGAAAGTATTCATTTCAAGAGAGAATTTTTAATTTTTCCCTATTAACATTAATATGCCCCATATCTATTTGCTAAAAGAATAAAATAATTTTTTTTAAAAATTATGATAATCTTATTGGGGCACTGGCCTTGAACCTTTTCCCCACTTCGCTTTCTCTTCCTGACTGCTGTTGTTGTGCCTGGAACCTTGGCTTTGGGCCCTTAATCCTCAGACCTGTCTTCATGACTATCATCAGCGGGCAGCTGGGAGCATATTTTGGTTTAGGATTTTATGGGTGATAACATGAATGGGAAAATTCAAAACAATTTTCCATATTATATTTATACTTCACATGGAATTTTATTTCAGTAAGTTTATTATGAAAAGTTTCAATTTCAAGGGTTTTTTCCACGTATTTTTATATAAATCATTGGTTTTTGTTTGGCTTTTTAAGTAATCAGAAACCCAACCAGTCATGCCTGAAGATTGTAAATTGTTCCATTGGAGCCCTATAATATTGTATCACTGTGGAAGTATAAGCACATGTTCAGAGACATTGTTAGAGTGGGTTCAAAGCCAAGTCTTTTAATAATATGAACACTTCTCTGATCAGAGTTTGAAACTTAAAGACTGTAACTTATTTTTAGTCCTATCACCAAGAGTGAGTTATATAAGTGAAGGAACAAATGCCCAGACTTTTATACATAATTAAAAAGTAAGCCAGCAAAATAGCATTATTTGACTCTGTGACTAATGGGTACACTATTTCTAAAAAAGTATTATCTAAGTTTGTCTTCCTATAATTTTCCTCAATTACTTGATAATAAAAATATGTCAGAAAATCTATGACAAAAAAATACACTGACCCAAATTACCTAGGGTTTTTACTTTGCTTTCCAAGGGTTTAGAAATTTCAATGCGATTTGAAGGAGTAATATGAAATGTCACAAAATATGAAATGTGTAAAACGGCAACTTAGTTTACACATTTTTTCAGATACCTGTCAATGTTATCCTATGTTAGTAAACAATAAGACACTGCACTTAATGTTATTATATTTGCTATTTACTATATTATGTAAGGGTTTTGATTTGCTACACAAAAAGGATCACAGAGCAGACATGGGCAAGACACGAGTCCTGGCTTGCTTGGCTTCCTGGGCTGCGTCTGGCAGTGCACAAAGATTTTTCAATGCCCCTAGGATGCTGCTGAGAGGAGTCGGGAGTGAAGATCGAGGCTGTGCCCACTGGCAGAGCCAGGAATTGGCCAGGTGGCATTTGACTCTAAGAGGCAAGGGGCACAGTAGTGTGCATGTGTGTGTGTGTGTGTGTGTGTGTGTGTGTGTGGTTATTGGTTTTTTTTTTTTTTTTTTTTTTTTTTTTTTGGATTGGGGTGGGAAGGCTAAGGGCAGGGTGAGATTCTTGAGGAGTGCACATGCAGGAGTACACTTGTCCACTTCCCTCCCACCCCATGCCTGGGGTCATGTGCACAGGAAGACCCTTGTCCACCAGCTACACAGCTACATCCTGCTGCTTGCTGGCACAAGGGAGCGCACTGCGCTGCAGCCAAAGAAGGATGAAGTGAACTGGAGGTGCTTTGGAAAAATTTGGGGTGCTGATTCTAGAGAAAGAACTGGGGGAGCAGAGAACTGGATCCCAATGTAGACTCATCCCCAGTACTATGGGATAAATTTCTTAAGCAGACTACTTCCTTCCAAGTGGTATTAGCTGGAGGCAGCAGCTCCACAACTGTCTAAAGAAGGTCACACCACAAAGGCAGGAAATAAAAGCAGATCAATCTAAGAAGCAGAAACAAACAAGAAGTGCCACCTAAAGTGGGGAGATGAAGAAACAACACCCCATCAAAAGGAAAGGAGGAATTCCCAGAAGGAGGACTAGATGAAATACAGGCAAGCAAATTATCATACATAGAATTCAAAATAATGGTAATGAGAAGCCTCAACAAACTCAACAAAGTTCAGGGGAACTACAAAGAACTCAAAGGAAACTACAAAGAACTTCAGAGAAGCTACAAGGAACTTGCTGAGAACTAGAACAACATGAAAAAGGACATAGAAACTATCAATAAGAGTCAGGAAGAAATGAAGAATACAATTTCTGAACAGAAGAACACAGTAGAATCCATTAAAAGCAGGCTAAAGGAAGCAGAGTATCAGATCAGTGAGCTGGAGGACAATATAGGAAAAAATTCCCAGATAGTGCAACAAAATGAAAAAAGATGAAAAAGAATGAATAGGGTTTAAGAGAGCTGCAGGACAACATGAAACATAATAATGTCCACATCATAGGGATACCAGGAAAAGAAGAAGAGCAAGGGATAAAAAACCTGATTGAAAAGGTAGTGACAGAGAACTTCCCAAACATGAGGAGAGAGAAAAATCTCACAAGTCCAGGAAGCAGAGATGGTCCTAATGAAGATGAACCCAAGGAGGCCCGCTCTAAGGCATATCATAATTAAAATTGCAACATTCAAAGACAAAGAGAGAATCTTAAAGGCAGCAAGAGAAAAACAGCAAATAACTTACAATGGAGCCCCAATAAGGCTATCAGATGATTTCTCAACAGAAACACTACAAGCCAGAAGGGAATGACAATAAAATATTTCAAGCAATGAAAAACAAAGGCTTACAACCAAGAGTACTCTATCCAGCAGGATCTCTTTCAAAATGTAAGGTGACATAATGAGTTTCACAGACAAAGGAAGACTAAAAGAATACATCTCCACCAAATCAGCATTGCAAGAGATGCTAAAGGGAATACTTTAAGCAAAAGAAGAAAAAGAGAGAGGGAGAGAAACACAAATACAAAGGAAAATGAATAAATACCTGTCAATAATAACCTTAAATGTAAATGGATTAAATGCTCCAATCGAAAGACATAGGGTAGCAAGATGGATATGAAAACATGACCCACATATATGCTGTCTACAAGAGACTCAACTCAAAACAAAAGATCTACACAGACTGAAAGTGAATTGATGGAAAAAAGTATTCCAAGCAAAAGGACATTTTAAAAAAAGCTGGGGTAACAATACTTATATCAGACAAAAGAGATTTCACAGCAAAGGCCATTGAAAAAGACAAAGAAGGACTTTTTGTAATACTTAAGGGAACAATCCATCAAGAAGATATAACCCTGGTAAACATATATGCACCCAACAAAGGTGCACCTAAATATATAAGGAAAATCTTGGAAGACTACAAGAAGGATATGAATAAGAGGGGACTTTAATGCCCCATTGTCAACAATGGACAGATCTTCAAAGCAAAGAAACACCAAGGATATTGAGGCATTGAACAATGCTCTAGATCAAATGGACTTAATTGATATATATATATCAATATATATATATCTATATATATCTATATATAGATATATATAGATATATAACTTTTCACCCCAAAGAAACAAAACATACATTCCTTTCAAGTGCATATGGAACATTTTCAAAGACAGAACATGTGGTAGGACACAAAACAACCCTCAAAAAATTCAAGAAAATTGAAACTATATCAAGCAACTTCTCAGATCATGATATCTTGAAACTGGAATCCAACCCCAAGGAAAAAACTCAAAGACATTCAAACTCATGAAGAATGAATAACATGATATTAAATAAGGAATGGGTTAACAATGACATCAAGGAAGAAATCAAAAAGTTTCTGGAAACAACTGATAATGAACACACAACAGCCCAAAACCTATGAGACACAGCAAAAGCAGTCCTGAGAGGAAAGTTCATAGCAATACAGGCCTATGTGAAAAGGATAAAAGAATCTCAAATAAAAAATCTAGCCCTACAGCTACAAGAACTAGAGGAACAACAACAAATAAAGGCCAGAGTGAGTAGAAGGAAGGAAATCATCAAGATCAGAGCAGAATTAAATGACATAGAGACTAAAAAAACAATTCAAAAGATCAATAAAATCAAGAGCCAGTTCTTTAAAAAGATAAACAAAATTGACAAGCCATTAGCCAGGCTCATCAAGAAAAAAAGATGACACAAATAAACAAAATCAGAAACAAAAGAGGAGAAATCACAACCACCACAACAGAAATACAAAAGACTGTAAGAAATTACTACAAAAAAAACTGTATGGTTAGAAATATGACAACCTTGATGAAATGGAAACATTTCTGGAAACATAATCTTCCAAAAACTGAATCAAGAAGAAGCAGAATGATTGAATAGATTGAAAACAACTAATGAAATTGAAGCAGTGATTAAAAAAACTCCTGGCACACAAAAGCCCTGGACCAGATGGCTTCATAGGTGAATTTTACAAAACATTTAGGGAACAGCTAATGCCTATCCTTCTCAAACTATTCCAAAAAATCCAAAGAGAGGAAATACTCCCAAATTCTTTCTATGAAGTCAGTATTACCCCAATTCCAAAACCAGGTCAAGATACAACAACAACAAAAGAAAAACTACATGCCAATATTTCTGATGAACATAGATGCTTTAATCCTCCAAAAAATATTGGCAAACCAGATACAGCAACACATTAAAAAGATCATACACCACAATCAAGTGGGATTCATCCCAGGGATGCAAGGGGGTTTAATATTCACAAATAAATAAATGTAATGCACCACATAAACAAAATGAAAGACAAAAATCACATGATCATATCAATAGATGCTGTAAAAGCATTTGATAAAGTACAACACCCATTTATGATGAAAACACTCAGCAGAATAGCAAGAGAGGGAGTATACCTCAACATAATAAAGGCTGTATATAAGAAACCTGAAGCCAACATCATACTCAATGGGGAAAAAACTGAGAGCATTCGTCTCCTGAGATCAGAAACAAGAGAAGGGTATCCATTCTCTCCAATCCTATTCAACACATTTTTGGAAGTTCTAGCCACAGAAATCAGACAAGAAAAAAAATAAAATAAAAGGCATCTAAATTGGAAAAGAGGAAGTAAAACTGTCATTATTTGCAGATGACATGATAGTGTACATAGAAAACCCAATAGACTCCATGAAAAAGCTACTTAACCTAATAAGAGAATTTGGTAAAATAGCAGGGTACAACGTCAATATTCAGAAATTGAGGCTTTTCTGCACATCAGCAATAAAATATCAGAGATAGAAACTAGAAAAAAAATCCCATTTACTATAGCAACAAGAAAAGTAAAGTACCTAGGAATAAACTTAACCAAGGAGGTAAAAGACCTGTACTCAGAAAACTACATAACACTGAAGAAAGAAATTAAGGAAGACACAAATAAATGGAAGCATATACCATGCTCATGGATGGGAAGAATCAACATCATTAAAATGTCCGTACTACCCAAAGCAATTTATATATTCAATGAAATCTCTATTAAAATCCCAGTGACATATTTCACAGACCTAGAAAATATACTTCAAAAATTTATATGGAACCAAAAAAGACCCTGAATAGCCCCAGCAATCTTGAGACAGAAGAACACAGTAGGAGGAATCACAGTACCTGGCATCAAACTATACTATGAAGTCACTGTAACCAAAACAGTCTTATACTGGCATAAGAACAGACATGTACAAAATGGAACAGAATAGAGAGCTCAGAAATAAACCCAGGCCTATATGGTCAACTAATATTTGACAAAGAGGGAAGTAACATCAAATAAAGTGGAAATAGCCACTTTAACTAATGGGTCTGGGAGAACTGGACAGGGACATGCAAAAAAAAAAAAAAAAATGAAACTAGACCACCAACTTACTCCACACACCAGAATAAACTCATGATGGATCCAAGACTTAAATGTAAGCCATGACACCATAAAAATTCTAGAGGAAAGTACAGGCAGAAAAATTTCAAATATCCCATGTAGCAATATTTTCACCAATATATCTCCTAAGACAAAGGAAATAAAGGAAATAATAAACAAATGAAACTACATCAAACTAAAGAGTTTCTGCTCAGCAAAAGAAAACATCAGCAAGATGAAAAGGGAACCAACCATATGAGAAAACATATTTGCCAATGATGCCTCAGACAAGGGATTGATCTCCAACTTATATAAAGAACTTACACATCTCAACACCAAGAAGACAGACAACCCAATTAAAAAATGGGCAAAGGACCTGAATAAACACTTCTCCAAAGAGGACATACAGAGGGTCCATAGACGTATGAAAGAATGCTCAACATCACTAGCCATCAGAGGGATGCAAATAAAAACCACAATGAGATACCAATTTACTCCTGTCAGAATGGCCATCATCAACAAATCAACAAACAACAAATTCTGGTGAGGATGTGAAGAAACGGGAACCCTAGTGCACTGTTGGTGGGGATGCAGACTGGTGCAGCCACTATGGAAAACAGTGTGGCATTTCCTTAAAAAACTAAAAATTGAACTTCCTTTTTAACCAGTGATCCCATTGCTAGGATTATACCTGAAGAATCCTGAAACACCAATTCAAAAGAACTTATGCACCCCTATGTTCACAGCGGAGCTGTTTACAATAGCCAAGTGCTGGAAACAGCCTAAGTGCCCATTTGTAGGTGAGTGGATCAAAAAACTGGTACATTTACACAATGGAATACTATGCAGCAGAGAGAAAGAAGGAACTCCTACCATTTGTGATAACATGGATGAACTAGAGAGAGTTATGCTTAGCGAAATAAGCCAGGCAACCACAAAAAAAAAAAAAATAACATATGATATCACCTAATACAGGAAACTAATGAACAGCATAAACAAATGAGCATAATTGAACCAGAGGCATGTAAACAAGGAGCAAACTAACAGTTACCAGAGGGGAGGTGGCAGAGGAAGAGAAGGAGGGTAAGTAGGGAAAGGGTTTAGTCAAGGACCTAGTATAAATGACCCATGGACATGGATAACGGGTTGGGAATTGACTGTGGCAGAAGGGGTGGGCTGGATGGGAGGGAACAATGGGAGGGGAAATGGGACAACTGTAATAGGAAAACAATAAATAAATAAAAGAAAAAAAGAATTAGAAAATTAACGAAGCTCTGCTAACTTCTGACTATGTTCTCTCTTCAGGTTTTGTAAACTCAAATCATTCTTGTTCCCCTAAGTAGATATTGATAAACATAGTTTCATGGCTAGCCTATCAGATTTCCCTTTCTGATACTCTAAAATGAAACATAAATGGTTTCTATGACCCTTTTAGATTAGATAGCACAGTGGAGATAAACCATGTTGAATATGTTAAGCATGAATGAATAACACAGGACTACCTTCATTTCTTTTTTTATTTTTTGTCATTTTATTATTTCATTTTATTTTATTGTTGTTTAATTATAGTTGTCCCAATTTTTCCCCATTGTTTTCCTCTGCTCCGCGCACCCACTCCCACAGTCAGTCCCCACCCTGTTGGCCATGTCCATGGGTCCTTTACACTTGTTCCTTGACTAGACCCTTCCCCTTCTTTCCCCTTTATTCCCCTCCTTCCTCCTCTCTGGTTACTGTCAGTTTGTTCCTTGTTCCCGTGCCTCTGGTTCTATTTTGCTCATTTGTTTGATTTGTTCATTAGGTTCCTCTTATAGGTAAGATCATATAACACAGGATTATCCTTGCAAATCAATAGTAGCATTCATAAGTGATCATTTTTGTCTTTTTAAAACCTGGTTCTATATGTCCTATAGCTCAGCTATTGGGTTGTCTTTTGATTTAAAAAAGCTCTAATTTATTCTTTTTTTTTTATTAACTGTAGCTGTGGTTGGTGCCTGGTAATCTAGGTTGAATGCTGCAAAGTATATCAAATGCATGAATTAATAAATACTTCTAAAAGGCTTATTTATTGTGATGGTCCATCTCTTTTCACTAGTCTCTCAATTTTTTTTCTGACTCAATTTTTCACCAGTTTCTGAAATAATCTCTCAAGCTCATCACCTTCATCATGTTTAAATGCCAAATTTCCTCACCTCTCATAAAGTCTATTGTTAGTTAATGGCCTCCTATGTAGAATTCTTGTCTTGATTTTTTTCTAAAATATAAACAGCATTATGTTACTCCCTACATAAAAATGTGTGATGACTTACCATTTCCTCTCACATAAAGTCTAAATATCACCAGCACGATCTATAAGCCCCCTTGTAATCTTGTCTCAACAATTTTTCATTTGATTTTTAATCATTCCAATACATGAAACCTTTGATCTGATCAGAAAAAAATGGCTTCAATCCTGCCAAGAACACACTACATTATCATGAAACACAGTTTAGCACAGTGGTTAAGAGCATAAAAATTGAAGCCAGATGCCTGAAGTCACACATATATAATCTTACAACAATAGCTGGCACAAGGTTGACATTTATAATAGCATCAAAGTTACTCCTCCATAGGTTCACTCTCTTCTGCCTGTATCTGCTTAACCTGCCTTCTTATCCCTGCAAAATTTAGCTTAAATGTAACCACATCTCCTGGTTGTACGCTATAATACTACTGCATCTTAATTACAGAATTTTACCACCTAGGAGAATTTTGGCCTGTTTACATTTTTTCTTTACACTGCAAATTTGATTTATTAGACTGCAAAGGCCAATTTGTTATTTTAGTAATCCTAGTACTTAGCATATTGTCTGGTCCATAGGAGAATTTTCAATAAATGTTTGCTTACACTAAGGTAAAAAATGCAAAAATTACATTGCATTACTTAAAATACAACATTGGACCAAAAAAAAAAAAAGTCAGCTCCAACATGTATCTAAGAAACAGTCATACTATGTTAGAGTATACTTACTGTATTTTTCTCATAGAGCAGTATTAATACATAAATTATATCAATAAGTTCATATATGTGTTTATAAAAACACATGAAAAATATATCTATATATGGTATATCTATATAATATATAAATACAAATAAAATATAAACATAAATAACATAAATATGAATATAGATCTATATAAATATATTTATAATGTTTAATTTATATTATAAATAAATATAAATAAAACATGAATAAATATAAATGAAATAAATGCTTGTTGATATTATATATAAATAATTATATATATTTATATTGTGTGTATATATGTATATATGTGTATAAATATATGTGTGTGTGTATCCGTCGGCAGCCGTCCGTCTCGAGAGACGATGGTGTAGCTTCTTAAGAGTCTATCTGCACCGCCGAGAATGGTTGTGCAGTCTCACTCGGGAGTGACACGGTATCTGTCTCCTCCCGTGTTGAATCGACATCTTGTGTCAGCGTCATGTATGTGTATATAATTAGGTTATATGCAAATACTGCATTTCACATAATGAATATTTGTTATCAAAAGGGTCTATGGAACCAATCCCCTATGTACACCAGGGACAACTATATAGACTCAGTAAAATTGAAACAATATGTCCACACAAAAGCTTGTATATTGAATTTCATAGAAGCACTCTTCGTACTAGCCAAACCAACTTGTTTAATTGACATTTAAACATCCATGGAGACAAATGAGTTACTGAGATGGATTTCTTGTCATTCTCTTAAGAAGTAATAAAACTTCTAGTAGTATCTGTAACTTAGACTGAGTCATATTCTGTAAGAGTCTACTGTCCCCCATCGTCCCCTGTGAGATATGATTTTTCTAGCATTCCTTTTGGTATCCATCAGTTTGTTTTCTTTCTCCAACTTGATTCCTTTTTTTCCTACTATTGAATTATATTTTTTAAAGATTTATTTATTTATTCTTAGACAGAGGAGAATGGAAGAGAAAGAGAGGGAGAGAAACATTGATGGGGTTGTTGCTTTTTAAATTCTCAAGTACGAATGGTCATAAAAATACCATTCTTTCCTAAAGTTACATTCTTTCCTAAAGTTTTATTTTTTGATGTAATTGTGGCATTGTACTGAAATACTTTGTTCAAACCATTTATATTATAGATACTTGTAAATAATGAATTTTTATACTGAAATTATTATTTTCCTAATGTTATGGCCTATATTTTCAAGCTTACAACACTCTATTGAGATATTTATGTCATTTTAAAAATAGAATTATGAAATATATACAATTTCCATATGCAAAGGGGTACCTCCAGATAGGTAGATAATTTTTATTATGAACAGTACTGCTTTATCCAGACAAACCAAAACAAAATGAAACATGTATTTGCAGTATCCATTTGTGTGAATTCAGAGACATAAGTGAGAATCCCCATCTCTGTGACTTATGAAATAAAGAATATTGGGTTTTGATCAAAATTGCTTGATTTATGTTGATTTCTTATTTTCTGAGGCAATAAGAGGAAGCCCAATTATTCACTCAATAATAAGCAACTATTATATTTCTATCATGTAGCAGGCATGGTGCTAATTCCTGACATAAATGTATTTAAGATCTGAACTAACTTTTTAAAATTCACAGTTAATGTGGGCAAATAATTCTTAATATCACATCATAGTGTGATTAGTGCTCAACGTTGCATAATATTTTAATAGCATTGCAGGAAATAAATAACTTCTAACGAAGTTGTGGAAAGGCAGACTACCTAGGAGCATAAAATCCAGAAAGAGAAGAAAAACACGGAACAGGGAGGTAGAATGTGTCACTTCAAAATTCTTTAACCTATCAAAAGGTATTTGCACTAATTCCTATCCACTGAGACCAAGTTTTCTGGTAGCTAATCACATAATTTGATCTGTGCCAATAGATTAATTGATTAGGCACTGCTTTACCATGTGCCCTTTAAAAGACCTTTTTCAAAAACAGTATCTTGACAGCAAGGAAAAACTTTAATAGTAGGTCATTCAGATTGTATTGTGGGCAAATATCAGAGCACACAGAACCATATATATACTAATATAGTACATCTATATGAAATGGTGTTTCTAAGCAGTAAGCATAAGAGAACACTTTAAATTTTTATTAAAAATAAAGAAAATTTAAATTGTACAAAATCTCTCTAACCTGAGTTTCCACCCACAAAGAACATATATTTCTGTTTTAGAATACTTTAAAAATTCTACCTAAAAAGTTACATTATGGTGACAATAACATCAAGTAAGAAGTGTGGCTATTATTCTTCTTACTAATTGTTGAACACTAAATAATATTAACACCATCAAATAGTAAAGAATACTGAACACCAAAGAATACTAAAGACTAATAAATTACTAATTACTATTATATTACTAATTATGCTAACTAAATATCTAAATACTGAAGAATACTAAACCTAGTAAACATAGATTTGTAACACTGTATGTGACCATTGTAATACGGTATAAATGGATGGAGAGAGAAAGATCCAAAGCCGGAGGGTGGTACTGAGAGATGCAGAGGGTATAAGGAGCAGGACTGTAAATAAATACAGCAGATTACATAAGCACACGTTTTAACATTTTTGCCTTGTGAAGTAGACATGCATTTTAATGACTGCCTTTAATGATTATTCATGAATGAATTATTAATTTTCTGGACTAAAAATATCATTGCATGCTTGCTCAAAAACATTCCTTCAAATGAAAAAATATACATGAAAGGGCTTAAACCTTTTACATCATTACTCCTGTAAACTCTTAGTGTTTGCTCTTGTTATAATTAATACTTGCTTTGTTAAAACATTTCCATATCACAAATTACAATATTCAAGTTCATAAACTGATATAATATACACAGGAAAACTGTTGTCAAGGAAGTATTTTGCAGTGAGGTTATAATAAAATTCTATGTGTACTAATGTATAACTTTACATGGAAGTCTCTGCAAATGTCAGCTAGAAAAAAAACATTTTTCTTTTCAATCTCCCTTGAGAACATTAATTGTTTAAAATCTAGGCCTTTGTTAAGATGTTCTGAGTTAGGAGTATAAAAATCATCTCAATCTGTAGACAAAATACATTCTCAAATGCTCAGAAAAATAATTTATTTCTCTGTTTCTGCTTAGTAAAAAAGAATAGATTCAGTCATGCTAGAACATGTATATATTACTCAGCAAGTCTACATATTTAAAAGCTAATGTTATGGTAATTGTCCATCAAAGGACTCAAAAAGATTACCAAATCCAGATAGAAATAAATTCTATGTATTTATTTTCTATAAATTCCCCATTATAAATGTACTTTTCTTGTTAGTGGTACTTTTTGTTTGTTTTGTTTTATCTTGCATATAGATTCATTAGACTTTACTGATTTTCCTGATAAACTTATGTGGAAGGAAATTAGATTCACCTTGATCATGGACTTATAAGGTAGAAAATATTTCTTGATTAGTTAACAAGAAGAAGTATACAATTTTTAAGTGATGCACTCAGATACATTAACCTATTTGTGATTGTGCTATAAAATAGAACTGTCACAAGGTGAAATTTTAATTGACCCTCTAATGGTGTTCCTCAAAGGTGATGGAGTAGTGAGAATGATTCAGTACAGAAGAAGAAATGAAATAATAAATTCTTCTAAATTGTAGTTGGAATCCCATGGGTAAGCTAAGCCTTCCTTTTTCAATATAACAGGTGTTAGATCTATCTTCCATCCTCTGAGAACTAGGCTCAGAACTAGAAGGACTCCAGAGAACACCTACCACAATTCTCACTGCTGAGATATCAGTAACCTCAAAAATGTGTTTAGACATGTGATCATCTACTTTTCTTAAAACTTGTGGTGAGGTCATTAATCACTTGCAATTTCAGGAAATTCTTTTATAAACCCTTAAATATATTGAGTGAGATTCCAGTACAAATCCCTCTGTAATTTCTCTTCATCACAGAAAAAAATGCATAAATAGAGAATAGGAAATATTTCCAAAAATCCATTTCTAACAAACTTCCATTATTTAGACACATGTATGCATTTTTTATATGTTCTACAGCTTGTTATTTTCACTAAGTACACCTTGATGGAAACCTCTCCTTTGTAGTGAACTAGAACTAGCTACCTTATTTTTGTATAACTGCATAATATTAAAATGCATAAGCATACTCTTATTTATTCAACCATTTATTTGGGGATAAGAATTTGATTATTTCCAAAGGTTCATGGTAACCAACAATATCTCATACATATATTTTTGCCCAGTGCGTTTTCTGTGGCATAAGTTCCTTGAAGTGAAATAACTGAGTAAAAAATGTGTCTTTATAAAAAATATATATTGATATTCTGTTTTCAAAAACATGTCAATTACAACTCTCAGTATATATGAGCTGGTATGATAATCTTGACTTTGATTTTCTGAGTCATTGCATTAATACTTTAAGATTGTATCACATAAATGTGTGAAAAATAGTTCCATGCTTTAAAAAAAATTGGTTAAATATCTTTTAATTTTGGAAGTCATATTTTTATAATGAGAAGTAAAGATATGGAAAGCTGTTTTAATACCAGTCTCTAGTTTCTTTTTATTGATGCAATAAGAACTCTTTATAAAAAATAAATAAAATAAAAATATGACTAAATCATTAAGATCCAGTTTTATCTTTTATTTTTGTGTTCAATTTTCTCTTTTCCTACCCTATCTATTCTTGATCAACACCTATACTTCTTACTTCTAGAGTTTTGGTAATTTTTAAATTGTCATGATTTTTGTTTATGTAGTTGACTAAAACTAAGTATTCAAATAATGGATTTTAAATTATTAGGTGTAGGTGATACTTCCTCCAGTGAACTAGACATAATTTAGGATTTGACTATACATTACCTCTGTATTTTTACTCTCCACACAGTGTATCTGCATGATCCCTTTAGTGACCACTGAGTGCTCTTCTCCATACCAGAGTGATGCTGTAGAGTAGTATAGAAACTGTTTTTTTGTTTGTTTGTTTTTAATATTCTATTTATTTATTTTTAGAGAGAGGAGAAAGAGAGGGAGAGAAACATCACTGTGTGGTTGCCTTTAGCATGTCCCCAGCTGGGGACCCGGCCCACAACCCAGGCATGTGCCCTGACTGGGAATTGAACTGAAAACCCTTTGGTTCACAGCCTCAGCTCAATCCACTGAGCCACACCAGCCAGAGCACAATCCTTTTTTATATAAGGGAAATTTTGACTTTCACTACTCGGCTATTTCATGCCCTGCCGTATAGTGCACTGAGAATCCTCTTTAGCAGGTTAATCAGGTCAACCCTTCTCCTTTCTGTAGATGGCACATTTGTTTTTCACTGAAATCAAAGAAGTTCAGCTATTTCCCTCTGGCCTCAGAATGATGTGACATGTTATATGAAAACATAAATAACTTATTTTACTGGAAAAATATTTAACTGCAAAATATGTCAAATTGCCTAAATATTGCTTTGCACAAAGGGTTTGCAAAAATGACATAATATGTTCAGTATTTTTCCTATGAAATACCTACTCTTTAAACAATGACATGCATTGTCAAGCTTAATATACGAATGAAAAACAAATAAAATTTATTTAATGTAAGGAGTATGCAGGTCACATCTCTTCCAGAGCAGACATTTCTGCATTCCTTTGGTTGTAGGTTATCAATATTTCATTAATTTTCAAACTATTGCAAATTCCCCTTGAGATATCATTAATAAAATACCATCCAAATCAGCAAGATTATAGTCAAAATAGCCAAACAACAGAACCTGTTTAATTACCTAGAAATTTTAAGAGTGCTGAGCTCTTGTTTTAATGTAAATACCTGAATAATCCTGTGCTCCTATGATTACAAAGGGCTTTAGCTATCTCTGTTTTCTTAGTAATTTTAATTATTTCTCATACTTTTCCCACCTAAATGCATTCCTTTAGTTGCCTTTTTAAAATAATAATGGGTAAGTTTGTTAAGGAAAATAAATGAGTACATATACTTCTGGAAATAAAAAACAAGAATCTTACTGATTTGAGAATTTTACCAGATCATAGAGTGCATTAAGATTGATTATTTTCAGTTAATAGATATTATTCCCTCATCAATATGTTGTCTTTTGGATAAATCTCAAAGTTGTTGTGCTCAGTGAAAGAAACCAGTCATAAAACTGTGCACACTGTGATTGCCTTTACATGAAATTCAAGAACAGTCCATGTGTTTCTAGGTTGACAGAAATTCAATAGTGGATACTACAGGGCCAGGGATTGCCTGAAAAGAGGAAAAGGGAACCTCCTGGAGTAGTGGAAATACTTTACACCTACATATGTAAAATTTATCTATACATGTAAAAATATTCTCTTACACTTAAGGTTGGTGCACTTCCCTCTATAAAAGTTATAACTCAGCTTTTAAAATGTTTTCTCCCCCATGATGCAAATAATGAATACTGGAGTTTAAGTGAAAAACAATTCAGTAAACTTTATATCCATTTCCTACTTTCTGCTTTTACTGTTCAAAACTTGTTTATTTACATCTTAGCACTGAAAATTCTATTAAGGCAAAGGCTCATAACGGTTCTCCTTTTCTTCCTTAATTACGAAAGCCCTGATTTTTACATTTGTTCACCTCTCTTTAGCTAAAGGTAAAATCTTCCTTGTTTACAGAAAATTCATGTATCTTTTAAATATTACAATTTTAAAAACACTTTCCAATTAGTGACAATAACAAGTAAAAACTTGCCATTCCCATTCTAAACATTCTTCGTTGTCCTGGAGGCTTCAACATATTAAAAAGAAAAAAAAGAAAAAGAAAATCATGATAGAAAAATTGGAAAGATAAGTAATTATGTCAGTTGTTGATATCATAGAAACTATAGTATCAATTAATAAAACTAATGAAATATATTTAATTCAGCATGGTGGAATTCCCAAAATGTGCAGGAATAAACTTTATTACTATATCAAAAACCCAATTTTAAAAACTTCATTAATATTATGTGGTGATTTAAGGTTTCAGGAAAAATAGCAAATTAGTGGAGAAATAATGAATAATCGAATAAGTGGAGCCAAGAAAATTAGTTTTTCTTTTATGGAAAAACCCTTAGATCTTTGCATTATACAAACTAACAGAGGTTAAATTTTAAAATTTAACAATTAAAAAAAAGCAGTATTAGAAGGAAATATAGGACAATTCTATGGTTTTTGAATTGAAAAAGCTTTTTAATGTATGCAAATAATGACAAGAGAATAAACTACCACTCACCGAGTGCTGAAGTTTTAGAGGCATTCTTTTAAGTGTTTTGACATTTGTTGTGCATGAGCCCTAAGCATCTGTAAGAAAGGAATCACTGTATGGAGCCACAGACCTAGGCACAGAGAGATTAAGTCGTAGCCAATGCTGAAGCTAAGACCTTAACCCAAGCCATGTGGTCCGAGAGTCTGCACTCATTCACATTTATTACTTTCAGAAAGCCACGCATGAAATGAGTGTCAAAAACGACTACTTAAAATCACAACTTTCTGTATGGAAAAGAGACAAAATAAAAGGCTAAACTGCATCAAGAAAAAAAATATTTGCAACATTTATAATAGATAAGATATTAACCTTAAGGAGTTCTCATAATCAATAAAAAGGAGAACAATAAATGAAGAGGCAAAAGCATAAAAAAGAGTTTTCAAACAAAGCTATATAAATTAATAATAACCAAATCAAAGCATGTTTACCCAAATAATCAAATACTCCTAAGACTAAGCATGTTAAGATATGCTCTTTTTCATCTGTGGTATTGATACGTGGTGAAATGCTTGTTACTGCCCTTTGGCCAGGGTTTGCAACACAGACACTCTCCTGTATTGTGTTAAAAGGACTCATTTATAAAAGTTTTTGAAAGGCAATATAAGGTGATAACTGAACTTCGCAGTAGTCATATTTGTAAAAGTGAAAAATCAGAAACTAGTTAAATAAGATTGTTTAATCAGATTACAGTGTATTTCTACATTTGAGCAACATTCAATAATATAAAAGGGGACTATGTAAACATATCTTAATATGAGAAGATGTCTGTCCATGTAAACTAATACACAAATTTTTTTGTTACACAGTGCAGTGGACTGAAAGGTTCTATATATGTTAGTGTATATGTTTTATGTCTACTTTATAAAGTCAGAATAAATTTACAAAAAAATTGTTAATACTGATTGGCTCAGTGTGGGGTAGTATGGTAGGGGACGGGCAAGAGAATGAGAAGAGAGATTACAGAGAAGAGTTATATTTCTGCTTACTTATGACTATATTGTTTTATATCAACATAATTAGTTACACACATGGCAAAAAACAGTAAAATAGTTTTATCTTGGAAAACAAAACTAAAATCTTCGCATTCCATAATATTTCTGCTGTCTCCCTGCCATTCATTACACTCAGTAGCTAAATCTGATTCCTAGGAAGGTCTTCACCAGAACTCTTGTATTTTTGGATCAAGACTTCATTCTCATACCCAAGACAATGCTTGTTTCCTTCTCTTTCGAGAATGTTCATTCCTCTTTCCCAATCTACCTGTTAATAATCTTTAATAGTAGGTAATTCTCAAAAATGCTACTTACATCTTAGAACTTTTTCTGCTACATTTGCTCTTCCATTTTCCCAATTAAAAAATTAGAGAACTTACCACAATAAGGTATGCATTATATTGTATAACCTTCCCTGGTAACCGGTAGGCTGCTCAGGGCCAGTGTATTCCATACTTTTTATTCTTTTCCACATCTAGCCCTCAAGCATGTACACGGTAGATACCTAAAAAATGTTCACTGAATCACTTAATTAATTATATATTTAATTATATATAGATAACATATATATTTAATTTTATATACATAACTAAAGGGTGTTAATTGCTGGAGAGGGCAGGGAGGAGGGTATAAGAGGACTAAATGAGAATGGAAAAAAATACAATAAAGATTAAATAAAAAATAAAATAAGAAAAATTGATAATGAATGTGATTTGTATATTATTGAAACATCATTTATCTAGAGTGAGGTTTGCTCTCATTTCTTTGAGAAAATGGATATTAAAATTACATAAAAACAGGAATGGTAGTAATGCTCTTACTACTTAAACAATTTTAAGATAAATGATGCCCTAGAGAAACATATTCAGTGATAATGTAGTAGCATCATTATCATTATTAAAATTGTATATTTAGTAAAATTACTGTCATGCTAAGAAGGGTGAGAATCTAAAATTCTTAAAACTGTTCAAGTGTAGCCACCTGGTAAGGATGCATAATTGTTACACTCAGGCACCGGTTCTAACAACTGAAGAGACTGGAAGAAAACTGTGAATCAACATTAAGCCAATCGTTATGCAATTTATCTTCATTTCACTTAAACCACATCTGTTACCCACGGCCTCATATCTGTGTGGGTTGCTAATACCTGGTGATCTCTCCCTTCTCTCCTCTTCCTGCAAAAAACACTTTTTTAAAAACTTGGAATTTTTTGAGATATAACTACCTTGTACCTTCTGTACATTATGGAAAATATCAATATGCTTCAATCACTTCACAAACGATAATTCAGCCTTTTACATAATTTTGTAGATGGGGGATTTATTCTCTAGTAAAGCCTCTAATTCAAATTTTCTGTAGCATGAAATAAATTAGTTTGAAATTAAAATTAAAATATGTCTCCTTATAATTTCTACCTATTGGCTCTAAATTCTGCTTCTGAAACAGCAAAACACAAACATGATTGCTTTTCGATATTAGACCTGAGTCTATTTCAAGTTTCTCAATACCCTTTCACTCTATTTTTATATTAAGCACTTGTACCCAATAACTGAAACTCTGGATATCTGATCCCTGTAACCTTCCCATTTGTCTCTTGTGCCCTCGCAGTCTTCATGTTTTAGTTTATTCCAAGATCCTAAGACTGTGTTATTACTTCTCCTTATCAACTTCCTTTACTCTCTCTCTAGTTTCAATATTGTAAAAGCTCCCCTACACTCTGAAACTTGGCATGTTGTCCCTCTACAATCTAGTACACCCACCTACTTTTATTGAAAACCTATGAAAGTGTGCCCTGAGAATCTATTTCCTATTTTTACTCTGTCAACAGTGTGAATTTCCTAACTTTTGCTCTTTTGTCCATTCTGTTTCTGAACCCTGAATCTAGATTGTAAACACAGAACCTTCTGCTAAGAGGTCATCTTGCTCCAGGAGGACTCCTCAGATGTTATAATCTGTCTAACCAAAATTTTCTAAGTTTGTCAGTTTTCAATATACATCATATTTGTATTTGCAGGACTTTACTATTCTACCTGTCACATCTGCTTGTCCATAGTGTGTTCTTTGATCATGCCACATTCATAATTTATTGAAATAACAGGCCCTATTCTTAATCTAATTTCACAAACCCAGTTTTACAACCAACAATAAGGTTATGCTGAAAAAAAAAATAAACATAGCATTATATTTCACCTTTTTCTTCTATGTAAGGAAAAATTTGAGAAAAGTTAAACACAATTATAATAAAATTAGAAAAATAATAATAATGCTATCTTACTAGGTTTTTTTATTCTGAAATAAAAAATAATGCTACCTTATATATCCTTTTATTTAAATAAAAATATTTTATTTCTAGAAACAAATAAGGAAAGCATATTAATTCTACTTTATATGTATATCAATTTGGATAATGGGTTGTACATATATTTTAATGTATCTACTTTTCTTTGATTAATCTTTTTAAAACATGTAGCTTAATTTTATTGAAGAGATGTTTAAAATTAAAACACTTTCAAAGGTAATGAGACCTAAACATCTCTTCAATTTCAATCTGGCTGGAATCTTTCAGGGAAGCTCTACCACAAATTATAATTTGTTACGACAAATAAAAGAAAAATTAAACGCATGTATTATACCAGAAAGACACCAAAAGGTTAACATTTTCTCTCCCAGGTCTGAAAGAAAGTCAATAAATGAATCTCTGAAGCTTTTACCAGTAAAGCTGAATCTTTCGTGATAGTGAAGAAAATCTATTGTGAAATTGCACCTATTAGAGAAAACAGATGGGACAAACAATAACGAAAGATCTGTAGAGAAAATAAAGAAACAATGGCTATGTTTCTTTTTTAAGTCTAAGTGAGTTTCATCTTCTTCAGTCAACCTCAAACAGGATTCAACATTAGTTGAAAATAGTACTTGATGAAATAAATCTTTAAGGTTCATATCAGTATTTTAATATCAGAATTTATCTTTCAGTATTTTAGAGAAAGAGGACAAATCTGTGCAGAAGAATCAAATGATTGGGGACATTAAATGTACTTAATAAAAGTTCTGTAAATTGATTTTTTACTAGTTCAAATTATATGAAGCATAGAAAACAAACAAGAGAAAACATGCTTCCTTCCAGTTTTATTGCAAAGGGCAACAAATTCCTTTTTAGATTGTGTTTTGTTGGGCATTTGTCTTTTCTGTTTCCTCAGCCTAGAACCTACCTGCAGGTATCTCTACATCCTCTCCCTTGTGCTTCAGGGGTTAATGTAAATATACCCTTTTACCACACTTTCTTTGTCCATCCTATCTAAAGTTGCAAACCCCACCCAGCCAGTTCCTAGCTTTTCCTTGGCATTTTTTCTTAGCTCCGATATCTACCTTCCCACTAAAAAGCTCTACAAGAGCAGGAATATTTTTTCTTTTTTTTTACTATTATAGTCTCAGCAATAAGAATAATGTGCACCACATAGAAAACCCTCAATAGGCATTTGTAGAAATGAAAATGAATGAGGAAGAAAAACCTAGAAAATACTCATATGGTAAGCCTATAATTGTAACTAGAAATTCAAAGAAGTTCAGAAAGAAACATATACTCATTGATTTTTTTAAAGCTGCTAATAGAATTGTGGAAGCCTTAGAAAAAACCAAAGTCATACAAATAGAAAAAAAAATAAGAACCTTACAAGTTTAACATGTTATCTTGGGGAAGGTGCTGCTGTAATTAGAATTTTATCTGACATCTAAATTTAACCCTTTTTCTTCTCTTGATCCCGTATCAGCTACTCAGTCAGACCATCTTATTACATCTATGGGCTCCATGTGCTGCCAGACCCTAAGTCTCAGTCTGCCCAATCTCTGCACATTGAAGGCCACGAAACTGTCACTCATTTACAACTGATACACTCAAAAGAGAGATTCACCATGGGTGTTCAGACACAGTTGCTGAAGACTTTCATTCGTTCCATACCATGTCCAATCTCATTACCATTATTGGGCATCTTTAAACTCTGACTTCTTAGCTTTAATTCTTTAACATATTCTGTGGACATAGATTTTGGTTTTAAAAGGTCAATCAATATTCCTTCATAGCTCTGACATGATATACTTCAACTGGCATCATTTTCTTCTTCCTTTTAATAGGACCACTCCCCTAGGTCAAGATCCATGTACCAGTTAGAACTCTACTGCAATAGCAATCAAGAAATGATGTACAGCATCTTGGTTTAGGATGAGTGAGCGTTATAATTGGAAGATTACAGGGGATCACATGCACACGGCACACAAATGGACAACAATGGGAAGAAATGAAGTAATTTTACCAAATGATTCCATTTAACCTTAGAATGGCTGTATAATGCATGTGTTGGAATCCAGATTTCATGGTCTTAACCTACTTCATGCTCTTCAGAACTTAGGTCTCTCAAATTCCATATTTATTATTTCATTCATTTAATAAAAAATGTAGTAGGGCCCTGGTTGGTGTGGCTCAATTGGTTGGAGCAGCGTCCCATAAACAGAAAGCTCATGGGTTTGATTCTTGGTCAGGGCACATATGTGGGTTGAGTGCTTGGCCCCCAGTCTGGACATGTGCAAGAGGCAACCCATGATGCTTCTCACTCACATCAAAGTTTCTCTCCCCTTCTCTCTCTCCCTCCTTTCCCCTCCTCCTAGGATTAATAAGCGTGTCCTTAAGTGAGGATTTAAAAAAGTAGTAGGATTCTAATTACCTCTGATATTATTCTAATTCACCTTTTAAATTATTTTTCCTAATATTACTTTCCAAACAGTCTACCTACTCATGTCTCTTCAAATGCCTTTGGTGCCTCCCCACACACCAAGTTGTTCACAATCTGATATTTAATGACTTTTTCATACACATCCAATGTTGTTTTTCTATGTAAGAGTCTGTTAATTATCACACAAATTTGTTGATATAGCAAAGCTGGTCTGTTTTGTTCACTGATATATCCCAAATGCTTGGAATATTGCTCTATAAATGATTTTCAAATATTCAATAGTTTATACTTCCAAAATAACCTTCCATGTGCCTGCTTTAAATTAGGCTCTCATTAATACTTTTGAGGAAAATTATGTCTTCTAAATAAATGCATTCCAAATATTTCCTCTGGTCAGTGAATTCTCTCCTTAGAAATGTCATCTAAAACAAAAATATGATCAGATCATTTTTCTCTTAGAAATCAGGTCAGTTCTAAAATACTTTGTTTTATAATCTTACATAAGTCTACGTACTCAATTTCTTCTACTGCTACTTCACATCCAGAGTGCTTTCCTTTGTACTACTCTAATGAAGAGGATAATGTTTTTATATTTATAAGCACAGAACACAGACTAATTATTTTTTATAAGAAATGATGGAAACAAGATTAATAAAAACATAGTAAAAGGTGGTAAAACATACATAAAACCTTCTCAAACAATAGCTTTCAAACATTTTTACTTACCATCATTGTGGAAAACATTACATTGTTTCTTATATATACATAAACATGTACATATATACAACAATATATATTTCACAATAACATCTTGTGTATATACAAATTTATATGTGTATTCACAAGTTCAATGGGATATTTGTTATTACTAAAGCAATCCACAGTATTTTTCTTTTTATTCAATTATGTTCCTTTTACACAGGTACAATACATTGAATTAATTTAAAAAATCATGACTGAGCTGTGATGCACGATTTGAAGAAAAAAAAATCTGCTAAAGGAGTTTGAATCTTTTTGCATGGCTGAATTATAGTGCAGGTTACAGATAGCATTATTCCATGAAGTTGAGTTGTTCTTGGTGACTCTAGAAGTCATAGAAAATTGGATTGGTCTGTAATACTGAGTAAATGTTATTTCAGTTTTCAAAGAATAATAGGGAAAAGTCATATTTTATAAACTATATTAGTGATGATAGCTTAAGATGATTAATCTAAGGAAGCATTTGTGAACACAGAGAAAAAGAATTTGTAATCACTGGTTCCTCACATAATTTCTAAAAAACTAATGAGACTAAACTCAGATGCCTAGATGCTAAGCTAGTCTATTAAAGATAGGTACTTTAATTTTCAAAGGCATAATGTAATAAAGGATTCTTTTATTCTTACAACAGAGATAACATGGTGCGGTCACTATCCCTGCTTCCTTCTTCTACGGGATGTACAACTAGACTACATTTCCCAGTCCCCCTTGAGATTGGCTGGGACAATGTGACTAAGTTCTGGTCAACTGAATGTGAGCTGGAAGTGATATACCTGCTTTCAGATGGACTCCTCTTCTGTGTAACCCAATCTCCTTTTTAAACCTTCTTATTGATTTATGACAACACTTTACTGTCTTGTTCCCCTCACACCCACTGGTCATTCCTTTAGTTTTCTTTAATGCTCCTACCTCACCTCTTCACTGTCAGCATGCCCATGGTAAGGCACTGCCTTCCTTCTTTTCTCTGCCTGAACTCACTTGATGAGGTTCTCCTCAAGATTCATGCCTTTTAATACCAATGAAACACGGATGGCTGACAAAGCGTATGTCTAGCCCAGACCTTTCACTTGCAGATCAGACCTATATATCCAACCGCTTCCTGTGTAATTTTGTCTAATAAGATTCTCAGATTTAACAAGTCTAAAAATAAACTCCTGACTCTCCTCTCCAAACCCAATCATCACCAAACTTCTATATTTGGTAATTGATAAATTAATTCTTCCAGATGTAAGCCAAAATGCTCAGAATCACTCATGAGCACCCTTCCCTACTCTGCTACCATCCTCATCCAGGTTGGCCTCATCTCTTCTCTCTTATTATTTAGTAAGTTTCTAACTGGTCCTTATACCTTTTTTTTTTTTTTTTTTTTTAACCTAAAGTCTGTCATCCACACAGAAGCCTGGGTGGTCTATTTAAACAGTTATTGTCTTAAGAAAATTGGTTAAACAAAATTATCCAGCATCATCATTGTACAATGACAATTAGATCATATTACTTTTCTGAATTTCATATGTATGTCATTTGATCCACCTTTGAAAATGTGTGGAAAAAAACATTTAAGATGCTACATTAATTCAAAAATATAAATAGAGTTACTTTTTAGAATAATTTTGAAAAGTCACTTTTCAACATAAATCAACATGGCAGTTGTATTTCTTCTTCAAATGTATAATTGCATCACAACTTTCAGTCCTACTTTTTTGGCCTTGTTAACAAAATATACAGAGTTAATTTGCTTAGCCAAATCTACCTGCCTGTTAGAATATTAATTAGGGATTTGCATTAATTTGAATAGTTTCAATTCTTCATAATATGTATCACATGCCCTATAATTACATTTTATTAATATTCTATAAATTATAATATATATACATGCAAAATATACTGATGTTACACAAACATTATCTAAGTTGGAAGCTTTTGGCTATTATGATAAATAGAAGTTAGATTGGATTAATATAATTTTAAAATATTCTAAAGGAAAAGTGGTATAAGCACACACACTAAATAGTAGCATTATTTTATCTAGTCTTACATGCACACACACATAACTTTTTTTTTCAACTATGGACATAATTTTAGGAAAATGTGCATATTTATCTCATATTAAAAACCTCAAAAATGAATTATTCTTAGCTGTTTCTAGAGTTTTATAGATATTTAACTAAATAAGGGTATAAATAAATTAAGCAATAGCATGTTACCTTTTTAATGATGCGTAAGAAGGACTATTTTCATGTGATATAATATCACAAAGCAGAGTTTGATTTCAATAGAAAATTAAAGCACTCCTCACAAATGGAAAAATCAAGAATATGGAATCAAATACAATCTGTCTCAAATATACATTTTTTTTTTCCTGTGCTAGCTCTTCTGAATTAGACCCAGAAGCACTTTTTTTCTTACCTCTGCCTCAACCTGAAGATGATAAATGCTAAGGATCTTTTTTAGTTGTTTAACCCAATCCTGTTTCTTAAAAATAACTTTTACCTATGAGTGTCCTTTCTAATAAGAATAGTAACTTTAAAAGAGAGGTTATATTAATACCTTTTAATATTCAGTAGCTTACGGTTACTGTAAACTTTATATCTATTTTCCTTTAAACTAAGTCACTTCTTTGTATTTTTAATATCAAGATACTAGGCTGCATCTATCCCAAACCTTCTGGGGGAAAGCTTTTATCTACAGTAGTTTAATCATTTTGATAGAAACACTATATAAAGAGGATGCCTAGTGACAGGATTAAACATGTTATTTCATTGGCATCTCTTTTAGACTTAACTTGTGCCTTAAGCAGAGAAGAATTAAAAAATTACCTGGAGTTCACCGCCACAAATGATATTACGGAGGCGTAATAGATTTTCTTCAAGTGCCTGTACATTATAAATGTGTCTGACTAAAGTGATTTGTAAAAGAATATTTGTAAAACTATTTATCTTGCATCTGTTGGAAACGCACTTTCTGCACTTAAATTAGAATGACTATATAAATTTGCTCACCTTTTAGGACATAGTGGCTTAAGAAAACCATTAAAAAATTTTTTTTAAATCTACTACTTGACTCCTTTGTAATTCTAAATTGAGACAGTGCATTCATCCATAATATGTTATATAAAATTTATATATACTTTAAAATAAAAATGTAACTGAAAAACAAATTAATAGACTGTAACTCTTAATCTATGAAACAAGAAGCAAAGCAGTTTACAGAATTTTTTTTAATGATAGACCCTTGCACACAATGCTGTGTCTTACAGTATTTAAATTTGATTTAAAAATTGCGTCTCCACTGATATGAGTTGCTGTAATTTAAATGTGTTAGAATATACTTTGAATAGGTTCTTAGAACAAAATCTTAGTTAACCTATAATATTCCTTTAATGGAAAAAGGCCATATTTCTGGTAACTTGAGTTTACCACAAATTATCACTTAATTTTCTTAATTATAGATTGCTATACCTAGAAGGATAATAATATAATACAATTAAAGCAGTTGTCAAGTCTAATATCTTTGTCTTAATTGGCAACCAATTAAAAGTTATAATATTTATTAAAAAATCACTCTCTAGTATTAGGCAAAGATAAATGTGACCTTAACTAAACTTATAAATTTATATTGTTAGCCTCAAGTAAGGTTCATGGATCCTCCTATTTGAAACAGTAGAATTTTAATCCCACTTTTTCAATCAGAAGCCAAGGTGTCCTATGCCTGCTCTTACAGAAGGGGTTGCTGTGCACACGCTAACCCGGGGCTTCAGATTTCCATCACAGGCAATGTTCCAGATACACACGCCCAGAAACTTTCTGAAGTACAAACCGATCCCTGAACACAAAGCATATTTAAGGAGGAGAACTTCAAAAAAGTTAGTGGCTCTTGCATGCTCTATTAGAAATTCTCCTCATACTAACTGGGATTTCAAGTTCATCGACACAGAAAAAGCAGTTGTTCCCACATCCTAAAATAGCACAGATTGAACATTTAACCTTTCTGCTGCCCAGTCAGGGTCTAATTACTATTTTATGTTTAAACACACACACACACACGCAATTCCCATCTTGCATTTTGGAATAGAACATATGGAAGTAAACCTCATTGATTTTTAAAAGCTGGCAACTAGAAAAAAAAGGTATTTGCAAGAATTTTTAAAAAATGATGGCATACTCGAATTTTCTCTTAAAATGTTGATCCTTTAAAGTAACTCTATTTTAAGTAATGACCCTTTAAGTAAAGGATATGGTGACTCCTTAGATTATTCATAATGAGGGGTAATTATATTTTCTAATCCAGGTGCTATATTTAGCAACTTACTAAAGCTTTATAGAGGACATGAACTCTTAGGGCCCCTAGAAGAACTGTGCCTGTCCAAGATTTGTCACATGCACACTGTTTATAAGTAACCTAGGTACTGTCAATGCCTCCACCTAGCAACATAAATGCCCATTGCTGAAGTTCAGTCAGCAGGACTGGTCTAAATGTAGTGGCATTTTCTGGTGTATTTTACTAAGAATATTTCCAGGCCGATGGCTTCCTCCATTTCAAAGTTATTTATTAAGATTCAAAAATATCTCCCAAGCCAACAACTCAAATCTGAATTGGAATGGTTAAATAATACATTTTCAGGTTTATGTTTAATGTGATTATATTTAATTTTCCAAATGAGACCAGAAAACAATTGTAGATTAAAGATCAATTAAATGGCTGCTTGGTTTTATAGATATACACTGTAATTTTTTTTTAATTTTAAATACATATGGGTTTCTTTCCTATTTTTTTTCTTTCATTAGGTCCAGCAAATGGGTGGTGAATAGCTGCTCCAACAGAGTGGGAGGATTGTATTTTGATGACAAAACCCAGACAGAGTATGTGCCTTGGTTCTTCTCTTTCCTGCCCCTGTGACCTTGGATAAGTCACTTAGCTACTCTGAAACTCATTTTCTTCACCTCTAATGGTTTTTGTTCTCTCTTTTAATGAGATTAAGGCAGCAAATGGGAATTTTTCTGTGAGAGAGAAAAGAGCGCCTGGTCATAGTACATCAGATCCCCTTTGGGAGAGTGACAGGTACATGGTGTTACTCTGTGGGCAGGAGCTGATCCTGTCGGAGCCGATGGTGGTAACCAGAAGGAGTGCTCCAAGTGTCCTGCTGAAAGCATTCCCCACCAGGGGGAGTTTCTCACGCAATGCCTGCCAAATGCTAGCTAGCCCTGCCATAGCGGTGCTCTTCACCGTGGCCCCACCACCACTTGCACAGGGTCTACGCCATCTGAAGATGCCTTCTGTGGTGTTTTCCGACATCAGCATCCCAGAGGCTGAGGGCATCCCACGTAACTGGGATCATTATTACTATGAGCACAACGGGCACTTTGGAATTGTTAAAGAAAACTGACAGATCCCCTAGCCTAACAACTTTTCTCTACATTTTATCATCACGGATAAGAAATCTCTCAGTAGATGTTGGCACTTGTGAGATTGGATAAAGGATGCTTTGTCTACAAATATAATTGGAAAAGGTAAAGAAAATGAAAAAAATTGCTTTTATGCAATCATGATAATAAGAGTACTTTAATTTGTAATGCTCTCTCTCTTCATAGAATGGAAACCATTCATACATGGATATATAGGTGTAAATTATTGAGTGGCTCTGTTAGAAATTACATTCCACTTTTGTTTGATGTTTTTACCATGACTTTTGTCGTAATTTTGGGTTTGCAAAATAGATTACTTTTAGTTATAAAGCTTTCTAACCTTCCCAGTTCATATACAGGCAACTCTCACTCCATTCTTGTTTTACTTATTTCAATGATTGGTTTAAACCTGTGATCACCTCATGAGATAATATATGCATCTCTGAAGGGAAAGATTATTTTGTATTCATCTATGGGCCCCCACAATGATTTTTCCCTTGTCTTACAAACAGTAGTCAATAAAATTCTTTTTATTGAATTATAACTAAGTAGAAATTATTTGTAATGAAGAAGTCTAATGGCATTTTAAGAATTTTTTTTCTAACACTAAATATTTAAACAAATAAAACAACAAATGTTTCTATTATATGTAATATGTGATGGTGGGAGACTTAAGCCCTATTTCACACCAGATAATATTGCCCAGAGTATTGATTGACATCCAAGAGCTGAAATATAATAGGGTGACTAGAAAAATTGTTTAAATATAATCCTATAGACTAAAACATCTAATCTATATATACATATATGAGTTCTAATAGCTATACAAAAACAAATAAATTTTCTAGAAAGTTTGATTTCTCCTCTCCTTCTTTATTTCAGCAAATACTTTTTGAATACTTGTTTTAAATCAAGCATTGCAAAGCAGATTTATTGAACTAATAAAGTCTCAAAATTGAATAATTTTCTTCCTATGTATTAGTAGACTATTATAAACTATTACAGAGAAGGAAAACTCTGATTCCAAAAAACCTCCGCTGCCTTGCGGCATACCTCTTCAGGGGAAAGGCTAAGGGAGTAAACCCCGACAGAAAATCCGGAGCCGGAGTCCCTAAGGCGGTTTGACGTTGTAGTCAACACCGGCAACTCCTGCGGCGCACCTGAAGCCAAGCTGTATTGACTCCGTCTTTCCCTTGGATCCTTCAGCTGCGAAGAGAGGGGGGGTCTGCTGCATGGGCAACAGCAGATCCTCCATATCACCCTGCCCAGGCTCTGTAGCTTCAGCTTCACTGGAGAGGACACTCCAGCGTCATCGCAAGATGTCGATTCAACACGGGAGGAGACATATACGGTGTCACTCCCGAGTTGGACTGCACAGCCATTCTCGGCGGTGCAGATAGACTCTTAAGAAGCTACACCATCGTCTCTCGAGGCGGACGGCTGCCGACGACGACGATAAACTATTAAAATCATAAATTACTGCATTAAGATATTTTAATCAATGGTGTTATAACAACTAAAAAAGGAGCAACAAACAGAAATAACTCTAAAACTAATTCAGAAATTTCAATTGATTTTACACTTTGCTTAAAACCAATTATTTTTATTATTTAAAATATACTACCTTAAATGCTGTTTTTAAACTACTATTTTTTAGAGAACTATGAGACTCCATTCAATGAAACTATATAACCTCAGTGTCTATACCATATTTCATTGAAATATATTAAAAATTAATTCTGTTGAACTTCCTACCAGAATGTTTCACACATAACCCTTATATTACATTTTTCTTCTCTTCTGTTTTGCTACTTATTTCAATAACTTACAAGTCTGTTTTCTTCCAAATCTCCCAGTTTTTCTTTTTCTTATTATAGCAAATTAGATCTTGAGAACAATATAAATTTTATCACTCATAGTTCCAAAAGTATTATTTGAATATGCTCACAATAGTTAATAATTATGATAGTTTAAAATCAGCTTTGCATTTGCAAATTATTTTAGAATAGTCAAATAAACATCATATTGAATGAAATATCATATTTAATATTATGTCTTAATATCCCATAATGGTTGACTAAATATAATTAGTTTGACTTAATCCCTAAAAAGTGTTTATATATGAGAAATCTAAACAAAATGTACAAATCCAAATTAACAAGTTGTAATGGGAATCTCACTTTGAGAGAAAGACCAAAAGACCAATTAATTGGAGTCAGATATATGAAATTTAAAATTCTGTATCTTCCATTCATGTGTGGAAATGTGGTTGCTTTCCTAAATATCTTTCATATACTTGAATAAGCAATTTAAATTTCATACATGATTTCTATTGAAATGGGGACTCAATAAATATATAGGTGACTACTTTTCCACCAGAAAAATCCAGCAAGGAATGATAATACTTAATTCCTTTGTTTACTTTTTCTTCTAGACAATATACTGATCAGGAAAAGGGTTCATGTTAAATGCTTATCATTTACTCTGCAGCACTGATTGCAGAAAGTGAAAAAAAATGCCACTTATAGTTAAAGCTCATCTTCTTGGTTGTAAGATGAATGGCCAAGTTTAACAATGAAAGAAATACAACTGCTAATATATGCTAGAGTCCTGTTCTTGCATATATTTTCATTATATCAAACAGATTTTAAATTGCTAAAACTCAAAACTAGTTGAAGAAGAAAATGACAACACATCAAATTAATAACTAAATATAGTGCCAGAGAAAGGCTATTCTGAAAAGAATATTTGGCTGTTTAAAGATAACGGAACGTTAGGGTCAGCCATTAATGCCAAAGGCAAGCAAATGCTGTTCCAAGTATCCCAGATAATACGCACTAATAGTGGGTTTTAGCTGCGCTCAGGCTGCTGCAGGTGCATGATTAGCAGCTGCAGAGGCAACACACACACATGCGGGCACACACACAGACGTTCACACACAGACATGCACACAGGGCATAATATAAACTAGCTTTCTTCAAATGTAGAGGCAAGAAAACTGTAAACAGAGAAACCTCAAAAAGTAATGAGCTCATATAAATGTGTAAACACTAGCTCTCCATTTTCCTGTGATAACCGTTCAAGATTTTAAAGCATATAATGGGCATTTAGTTAGGATAAAATTTAGTTTTTCTTTACCTCAGTTTTTCCTTCTATAAAATACCTCAACAGTTATATTTATAACAAAGTCTCATTACTAGGGTTACATATAGACATAATATCTGTATATAAAGTGGTACAGTGCCTGGCATATAGTGATGAATTTTAATTATTACTTTATTATTATTACTCTACAGTCAATAGTTTGAGTGAAATAAAAAAATATTACAATTTATTTTATTTTCAGACTATCTTACATGAATTCATAAAAGCATACTTTTCAACTAATTTTTCAGTTATTCAATATATGTGTTTCACTAGAGTTTTAAATAACACTAAGTAGAGTGGTTGTTAATTAGTAAAAGTAAAGTAGCTCCCAAGCTTACTTTGTCTATGTTAGACTAAAAAGACTTGGTAATCACTGATAAACTGAAAACCATTACACTCCTTCCTTCACAAATACACAGGTAACATTTATGGAAACATGGATTCTATTATATGGTAAATAGGAAAAAATGGAGGAAAATTTTTTGGTTTCCTATTTGTTGTTGTTGTTGTTGATTTTATTGTCACAATTAAGCAAATGTATTCTCATAGATGTTGTGAGCATCACCACCTTAATGGAGAGAATTTCCAAATTATATTCAACTTTAAAATATGTTGTAGCTTGTATTAGTTTCTTATTGCTTCTGTGTTTCCAGAAATTTAGGTGCTTAAAACAACACATATTTCTGGAGGTCACGAGTCTGAAATAGATCTTCCTGGGCTAAAATCAAGAAGTCAGCAATATTATGTTTCTTCTCTTCTCGAGGCTCTAGAGAAGAATCTTTTTACTTGCCTATTTTAGCTTCTAGAGTTTACCTGCATTCCTTGGTTCATGGCCCATTCGTACAACTTTGAAGCCAGCACAATGAGCCAAGTCTTCTCACACTGTAATTCCTCTCCCTATGTTTTCCCCTTTCACTTTTAAGGATCTATGTGACTACATTGGGCTCACCCAGATAACCCAGGATAATCTTCTTATTTTAAGGACAATTCCAAAAATCCAGATGTGTGCATTTTTTTGGTTTGTTTATTTTGTTTTTTCTTTTAAAGATTTTATTTATTTATTTTTAGAGAGAAGGGCAGGGAGGGAGAAAGAGATGGAGAGAAACATCAATGTGTGGTTGTCTCTCGTGTGCCCCCAACTGGGGACCAGGCCTGCAATCCATGTGTGTGCCAACTCGGAATTGAACCAGCGACCCTCTGATTTGCAGGCTGGTGCTCAATCCACTGAGCCACACCAGCCAGGGCAGATGTGCACATCTTTGAGAGGCCATTATTCTGACTCTGACCTCCTTCTCTTCTGATAATTTTGGAGCAACTACAATTTTTCATGCACTTTAATATTTTAATGTGTCTTTAATACTTCATGAAAATTAGTGATTACCAGGGAGAAGGGAGATGGCAAAGGTCGGAGAAGGTAAAGGGAAGGTTAAGTATTGATGGAAAGAACTTGACTTGAGGTGATGAATACACAATACAATATACAGAAGTTGTATTACAGAATTGTATCCCTGATTCTATATAATTATATTAATTGGTGTAATCACAATAAATTCGATAAAAATAAAATATAGTAATTAAACAAAAAGTAAAATAGACTGACACACGCACATGTGTGTTTACTATTGTATATTCAATGGTCAGGATCAGCCTGATCTGAATGGCCTCTCTGAAAAGGTGGCATTTGAACAGCGATTTGTAAGACATAAAAAATTAAAACTAGATTGGCAGAAATTTTTCAGGCAAAGAGAACAGGAAGTTTAAAGGCTCTGAAGAGGAAGGGCGCCTGGTGTGTTTGAAGAATAGCTAGGAGGCAGGACAGTCCCACAGGAACAGAGGGGGAGAGGGGCAGTTTGAATCATGAGGGAGAAAAGAGGTAGCAACACAGAGAACTTTTTTTCATATTAAATAGGAGTAAAGTATATTTGAGCAGAAGTGTCTCACGACTGGAAAACAACATCATGATTGCTGTGTGCACAGAGTGTTGCCAGGCAAGATTGAAAGAAGTAAGACCAGTTTGGAGGCTTTTCTAAAAATTCAAGTAAAAAGTAACAGAGCCTCGGGCCAAGGTGAAAGAAGAGGAGGTGAAGAAACATGTAATATCTAAATATATTTAGAATGAAGGAGTGACTAAATTTAGTGGTCAGTAGAAGATGGAGTCAGAAAAAAAGGAAAAGGATCCTGTTCAACCCTAAGATTTCAATCTTGAGCCACCAGAAGAATACCCATGAAGCTCACTTACAGAATTGGACAAACTATAGGAGGAGCATGTTTAGAAGTAAAAATCAAGAGCTCCATGTTGGACATGTTAAGCTTATAGATACCAATGGGATGCTGTTAGATGCTAATAGGAATCCATCAGCATTCATTCTTGCCTCATTAATAACAGATCTCTTGACTTGTACTGTGTACATTCCTTAGTCTTTTTAAAGCTTGGTGTGGCTTTGTAACTTTATAATGGCCATTGGAGTATAAAGAAAGTGATGTGTACCAGCTCTGGATTGTGCCCTTAAAATAACTCTATGTCCATTTCCCTGACCCTTTCTCCATTCTTACTACTAAATGTTGGAAAATCACTGAGTTGTCCTACCAACATTCATTGATCATCTACATGAGAGAGATGAACTTATGCATTGCTTAAGTCAATATATTTTGGGGTCTCTTCTACATCAGCTTAGCTAGTGCTTAATTGAATATAACATCTAAGCAAATATATTGACTAGGAAGCTGACTTCTGTACTCTATGACTCTATATTTAGGGAATAGCTCAAGGATAGAGAAAGGCAAGTGGGTGTCTTTTGTATCTAGATGATACTTGAAGCTTGGTGATTGGATGAACTGCGTATGTCTAGGATTTTCTTTAGACAAAAATCAGTTTTCTCCACTGCACTATGGCTTTTGCCCTGATTTTTTCCTCTGATTTCCACTCCACAGATACATGGTATTAGCCATAATCCTGGAAGACATACATTTAGAGTAGAAAAGTGACCTGTTACCTTGGAAGAAGAGCACTTAATCTTATTATTCATTATTTTTACTATACAGATACCATAGCTTTTTTTTTTCTTTTCTTTTTTTTTTTACTTGAATATTTAAGAATTTAAGATTGTGTTCCTGATGCCAAATAATATGGGTTTCTCTCTATCTGGGGTCATAAACCGAAGAATTCAGAGAGCATAGATGCTCTGTTTGATCAATAAATACCTACTTTTAAATATTAAATCTAAGTGACTTGGGTAAAATTTTATCTTTCTAAATCTCATCAAACCCCTCAATTGTCCACGGTGTTCCTTATCATTTTGATTCACACATTAATGCAATTGAATTGTCACTGGTAGGAATGTAAGTTTGGGAATTCAAGCTAAAAATCATTCCTCTTGAAGGACTTAACACTTGGGCAAAAGTAATACAATATGTTTTTATCTTGTAAATTTGTTTACTTTGAATACATCAGCCACTGAAACTCCATAGTAAAATCGTCGTCGTGTCGGCGGCGGCAGCCGTCCGTCTCGAGAGACGATGGTGTAGCTTCTTAAGAGTCTATCTGCACCGCCGAGAATGGCTGTGCAGTCCGACTCTGGAGTGACACGGTATCTGTCTCCTCCCGTGTTGAATCGACATCTTACGATGACGCTGGAGTGTCCTCTCCAGTGAAGCTGAAGCTACAGAGCCTGGGCAGGGTGATATGGAGGGTCTGCTGTTGCCCATGCAGCAGACCCCCCCTCTCTTCGCAGCTGAAGGGTCCAAGGGAAAGACGGAGTCAATACAGCTTGGCTTCAGGTGTGCCGCAGGAGTTGCCGGTGTTGACTGCAACGTCAAACCGCCTTAGGGACTCCGGCTCCGGATTTTCTGTTGGGGTTTACTCCCTTAGCCTTTCCCCTGAAGAGGTATGCCGCAAGGCAGCGGAGGTTTTTTGGAGTCAGAGTTTTCCTTCTCTGATGTAGTAAAATATTATAGTCTAAATCCACGTATCTCTCTTTCTCTTTAATAGCGATTATACCAACTCACTGGAAAAGCATATTTAGGTATCTCCTTCACATACGTGACATGTTATTTTATACAGACAGTTCATGACAGGGAAGAGATTAGAGTTTCATCAGACTGGGAGCCAGTACTTGAGCTCTGAACATCTTAATGGACCATGAAGGGTTAAGAATGGCTTAGGTGTTGATGAGGCCAGATATAAACATTTCAGAATATCACAGCTACAGCAACACTTTTCTCTTCAAATTTATGTTACACAGTTAGCTAAATTTTTCTGACATTACTATATCTCTCAAAAACTTTACTATAAGTTGTAACTGCAAGCAGAACATAACATTGGTGCCTTTTTCTCTTATAGTAAAGAACTCTAGAAATAAGAACCATTAAGTACATTTTCTTATTATGATACTTGTGATTTCAAGCCTATTGAGGAATTTTGGCTCACATAATCTTACTTAATAAAGTCCTTCAATAACCCACTATGGGAAAAATCTATATGACTAAATAAAATCACAGACACAACTGATTATATATCAATGTGTGTACAACAACTGTATATGAATAAATTTAATTGGGCTATGAATCTGAACACCAACTGAATCAGGTTGTTCCCAGATTCGGCCAGCATTTTATGAAACCTATTATTCTTATCTGACATTATTGCAGTATAACAGATCCTAGTGATATTTGATTACACTCCGTTTTATTATTGCTTTGTAGCAAATTGTTCTCACCAATAAGTGATAAAAATACAGAGGCAATAGTAGTACACCATGAAGGTATCTATTACCATTTTTGTGTAGTGTGTCCAGAAGTACATGAACAGCATGAACCAGACCTCTTTATTTAGCCTATCTTGAAATAATTGTATCACAAATAGAGAATGCATGTATTTTACAAGCTAGATAAAAGCACATTTCTAAGTTAATAAGAAGAAAAAAATGTGTAGGTTTTACTAACTATGTTATCTGTAGCTTAAAGACTGACCAAAAATGTAACATATTAACTTCAAATGTAAGTTTATATTCATGTGACTTATTAGAATATTGTAAGCAATTAAGCAATTTACTCTTAATGCTTATATTCCTTATGCTTATTTGTTACAAAAGCATTCAAAGTATTTATAGTAGAGGAATATTTTTTGCAATAAATATCTACCAGCTATTTGAAAACCATACATTTTCCACTATTCTTTTTGACAAATATCTCCTGGCAGTGAGGAAGTGGAACAGTGTAGATTTGATTTATGTGTTCAATTCCTTTAATATCTTTATTTTTCCATGATTGTCAGAAGGTTATATTATCTATATCCATATATGTCTGCGTGTGTCTATTTGTCTCTCTGTGTAAATTACTTTCCCATTTAAATACTAGATGTGAAGACAAGCTAACCCATATAAACTAACAAGAAAGTCTTAATTAAACTCAATATAGTTTCCAAGGTCTGAACAATGTTTTTATATAACTTAACTTTAATAAATGTAAATGGCCATATCTTACAGATGATTGGCTTAGTTTCATTCTGATTTTCAAGACACTTATTACAGTTTTACCCCTTTGTCATGTCACAATACATCATATTGATTTTTATTATTCTGTTTAAGCTCATTTCCCATTGTCCAGATGGTAATGGCATTGGACCTGCATAACTAAAATGCATTTATAATTATTTGATAAGGGGACAATAGGTTTATATTATCACGTCTCTTATCTTTCTAACAGCAAACCCTTTTACTACAAATTAAATGACTATTATTTTAATCATACTTGACAAAACCAACCAAATTTAACCATTTATTAGTAATAACCATTATCCCCATTTGGGGACATCATGGCCTACAGCATCAATGTTTAGAAGAACAAAACACATTTATTTTGTTATAGATATCCAACTATCCAGTTGTCTATTTCCACTAGAGAATGACTCCATAGTTTACGTAAATAAGAAATATTTGCAGCATACTGTCTGTACTTTGGAAACATTCTAAAATATGTATAAGCTGAAAATAAACATCAATTTGAAGCACCTGATAGACATTTTTTCCCTTGTGTCACCCAAATATAAGACCTGAAACAATAAATTACAGAGAAGAAAACAGGTACTAAACTTACGGACTTTGGTCTTAGAGAGAATTTTATGAATTTGACCCCAAAGACAAGGGAAGTAAAAGCAAAAATAAATGAATGACTATATCAAACTAAAAACATCTGCCCAGCAAAAGAAACCATCAACAAAACAAAAAGGCAACCAACTGAATGGGAGAAGAAATTTGCAGATAACAACTCTGACAGAGTTAATGTGCAAAATATATAAAGAACTCATATACTCAACAACAATAAAAAAAGCCAACAACCTATAGACTTTTTTTAAGGTAGTTTAATCTATGTGACAAAAGGAAGGACATCATTTGGCCACTATTCACATTTTAGGATGTCAGTATTTCATTAAATAATTTTAATGTCAATATATGCTTAAATAAATTGCAGAAGCCTATATAAAATCAATATTGTGAGATAATTATATGTAAGAAAATTTAACGTTAATATCTGCTTAGATAAATTGCAGAAGCCTATATAAAATCAATATTGACTGATACATATATATTTATATGTTATGCATATATTTACAAATAAATTTATATTTATTTATAAATTTAAAAAGGAAATAAAGTGGAAAATAAAACTGACCTTAATAATTAATGTAAAAACAAAAAAAAGAAATAAACAGAAAATCACTTTTTGACATTGTTTCATCCTCTCACTCCAACTCTCATTTTTGTGAAGTAGAATCCAGCTGGGGACTGTTCTTTACCCATTTCACTAGCTATTTCGTATCGCATCTGTCACAGACGGACCATTTCTTCTTATTTGTAAAATGAGGAAGCCGAATATAATGATATCTAAATCTTTATGTGTATACAAATTAGAATATAAAGCAACTCACAAATTTTCTCTGAGATGAAATTATGCTTATCAAGTTACAAAATATCTACCTGAGAAAAGCTAGTCCAAACAAAGCAATAAAAATCATTTAACACAATAAAACATCATTAGGGAACGTTAAAATTAAATAATAAATGAAGAAAGTAAGAAAAGTAGTGACATCCCCAGGGTCAAGAGATATGAAATGGTACAGAGATTGATTAAAAAGGGGAAAAAAAAGGCCTTGGCATAAAAAAAGAAAAAATACATTATATAAATGAGGCCTGTGCAGCCATGTTGAAAAATTGATAATGACAACAAATATTCAAAAATAAATAAGACATAAATAATACATGTAGGAGTAAGCCAAGCTAGAGCTACAAGAAAAGTGTAAAGTGTATTTGGTTGGGAGGGGGATTCATTTAATGTGACCTACGTTTTCCATATGTCAATAGAAAGCTACAGAGAGAACTCCAAAACCAAGCCAGGAAAATGGATATTTATATCATTAGATGGCATCCTAGTCATGTGAATAAAAACAAATATATAAAGAATGAGTGGAAAAATTAGAAAATAATAGAAAAATGCATAAACATGCAGAGTCCGCATTTTGTCTCCTAAGGTCTCATGGTATTTGTTCTTTGGAGGCCTCACAATGGAACAGTTTAAAATGGTCACTGACTGCTGAAAGGATTGGTGTTTTTTAATGTCTTTAATTCACAATATTTAGTGTTCAGATTTTTTCAGACATAATATACAACTGGTTAGTGTTCTAGTCCTCAGAAGTGAGAAATTGTTTATGGTTCCACTTCCATGCACGGTCTGTGATAAACAGATCCCAGAGACTGGCTGAAAGAGGGCCAAGGCAGGCAACTCAACAGGCAGACACACTTTCATATGCTGCAAAGAAAAATTCCACGAACTTTGCCAAATCCATTGATCAAAATGTTGGAAAATAGTATCTATTCTGCAAAATCATCTTATAAAATGCATAATATTATGAACAACCACTAGTCTTTTGAACAGAGAACTGTTCCATTTCATTTAAGAACCCCTGCGTGTGTACATGTGTGTAATAAATCATGACTGTCTTAAACTTTGTTCTAAATTAACCCACCGTGGTTAAAAGACAACAATCTGGCAAAAATTACTATGGTTTTTAAAATGCAATTGATGTAAACACTGACATAAAAATGTCATTTGATTTAATTTACAGGGAATTATAAAATGAAAAATATAGACAAATATGTTCAATTCCAAATGAGCCCTTTAGACTTATTGCATATCAGAAAGCATAATGAATTTGTTACTAAACTCTTACATTATATTATAACTTTTATCTTTAATAGATATGCAAGTCAAGCTTATCTTTACTGAATGTTCTTACTTTCATTCCTAACATTGACCAAATGTGTATCATCCTTCTTCCTACACTATATGACAGATGTCATGGGCATTAACAAGAGTATCTCTTCATGCACTGAAATGCTGAAAGGTGGTGCATTTCACTCTGAGCTGCTTATTATTCCCAACATACAATTATTTATTGTAATCAAATAATTAAAAAACTTCTAACTCCAAAATGAACGCTTTAGCATGACACATTTCAACCTTGAACAGAACACTGCAAAATGATGTTGTCAATATACTACACAAAACTCCTCACCTGTACATGGTAAGTGTTTGTAAATCACCTGGAAGTAAGAAAGCCAGTAACTGCTATCAGCAAGCTGTTGATATTTCTTCAAAAGCCATGTCTTTCTTTACAGTGTTCTGGCTATAATTTTGAACTGCCTCAGCCTGTAAGTTTTTACATACGTACAGAATTGTGTCTTCTTTCCTACTTGCAAAGTGATAAGTGATTAGAGAGTCTTGTTCATTAACTCTTTTACTTATCCCTTTAAGCAACAGAGTATAATATAGTACAGACTTTAGAGTTACTGAAAACACATATTTTAACCTGTTTCTTAATATTGATTTTTTTACATGACACATGACATTCAACCCAAATGTGTATTTTAAACACAGGTGGATAAGACATTCAAATATAACTATGATATTAAGATAACCAATAATTTTTGCCTATATTTCTAATTTGAGCAATCAGGTGTCTGACAATACCAATTCTTAAAGTGGTAAGACCAATAGATGGATCATTTGGGAGGCAAGAAATGAGGTTCAAATTTTAGTTTTGGAGACATTAGCTAAAATATATGTTAATTATCCTGTGTAAATTCTAAATGTACATTTGTTTTTATGAGTCTGGAGTTCAGATTAAAACGTTAATATAATACTAGGGATTTTTTGCTTATGAATAAGGAAGAGGAGCCTGTAAAGGAAACTGAAACAAACATCTTGAGAGATTATCTGTCAACCAAAGGATGGGTATCTTGTTGACACGCAATCAGGTATAACATTATCCATCAAACTTGACAACATGGAGATTACTGGCATTCTTGACAGAAAAAAAAGTTTGGTTGAATGGTGTGAAGTGAAATGTGAACAGAATGTGAGAATATGGTAACATAATGCACAGATAACTCTGAAGGCGTTTAGTTGTAAAATAGTGGATAGCCAGAGAGATTTTCAAAAAGAGGCGGTATAAATTAAAAATACTAGGCAAGACTTAAAACAATAGATCTTAATGAGTTGGGAGGAGAGAGTACACCTTGTGCTGCTCTGCTGAGGAACAGAAAATGAAAAAGCTTAAGTGAAGTTAGAAGGTATGTGCAGACATGTACCCTCTTCGGCTTTCCACAAGTAGGTCTAGCTTTCTACGGGTTGCTCATAACCAAAATTTTAACTTAATATTGTTGCAGTTAGGAAAGGTTGCATCGTTGGCCACCCTCATGGAAATCCGACACCAGGTGCCTGTGTCTGGGTTCCTATTAAAAGATTTTGTAAAGACTTGCTCATATTCTCGACAATCCAGTGGGAACTATGCACATATTGAAGCTGCGGATAGGGGGCTATGATATACAACAGACCTAGAAGGATAATACTTTTGCAACCAGATGGTTTGCAGGCGCTAGTGTGATAATAAGGAGTGTCATTAATTTTTACTTAGGTTATATTTTATTTATTTGCTATCTAGTAAACTGTATATATAAACAGAAGGCAGATAAAACATAAAATAAAGTTATCATTTGAATATTCTATAACATCATTGTTTAGTAACAGTGTTAGATACTACTCGATCAATCAGTGAGTATAAGGATTGACTATAGATTATGATTGAAGAGGTGAAATACAGATAACACACCTCATGGTGTACAGAGCAAATGAGAAATAAAAACACTGTGGGCAACCGTGAGAGACACAACAGGAATAATTTGGTAGTATCTCTTCGGTCATCATCACCTAGAGAAGAGTGACATAAATATAGTAATTAAAATGACATAACTGAATCTAACTTTTAATGTAAAGAAAGTGAAACAACAGTGATCTTAACAAAGGCAAAAAAAGCCAAGATTAGGACTCTTTTTTAATCCCCATTTCATACCCTTTTTTCTATTTTTCTTTTGCAGTCTTTTGAGTGTAGTACATAGTAAGCTTGTTTTTAATCGAAGGAACTGAGCTTGCAGTATTCTGCATTTAACCTTAAACTCCACTCTTTCCCTCAATTAGGTAGAGCTAGATAAAATTGAAATGTAGCACAAAGGAATTTCAAGCTTCACAGCTAGCTGAAAAGGCAAAGGCCAAAGAAAACTGTGATCTATTGTGAATGGAAAGACAAAGAATTGCTGAAGGGAGGTGGTTAAGTCAGTCAGCTATGACGAGGAATGTCTCAAGGCCACATAAGCGCTGGCCTTGACAAGATCAATATCATAGCTGTGTAGTCAGCAGGACATACAAACATACACAAACATATACACATCCACATTTCTTTCTTTCTCCACCCCGTTATATATTAGGTATCGCTGCAATTCCTTGTTAAGTTCTATTAGCTGCTGGACATTACTTAAAAAATGTTGCATCAGCTGTAATTGACTAAATGCCTACAGAGCATACCAATGCGTAGAGAAAGACACTATCATCTGAATTTCAAATCACTGAAATACAGACTAGGAAACCATTTTTGCTTCCTTGAACATCATATTGCTTTGTAAATAGTAAGTTTTTGTTTTATTGCCTTCATAATCTTAATCCTAATGATTCAAATAAACATCACTAAATTAATGTTTTTAAACTATAATGGGATATGATCTCACACCAGTCAGAATGGCCATCATCAATAAATCAACAAACAACAAGTGTTGGCAAGGATGTGGAGAAAAGGGAACCTTTATACACCATTGATGGAAATGCAGATTGGTGCAGCCACTGTGGAAAATGGTATGGAGGTTCCTTAAAAAATTAAAATAAGAATGGCTGTATGGCCCAGCAATTCCACTTCTGGATATACATCCAAAGAAATACAAAATACTAATTCAAAAGAATATATGCACCCATATGTTTATTGCAGCATTGTTTATAATAGTCAAGATTTGGAAGCAACCCAAGAGCCCATCAATAGACAAGTGGATAAACAAGCTGTGATATATATATACAATGGAATATTACTCAGCCATAAAAAATAATACAATTTTACCACTTGTGATAGTATGAATGGACCTAGAGGTTATTTTGCTAAGTAAAACAAGTCAGTCAGAATAAGATAAATATCATATTATTTCAACTATATATGGAATCTAAAGAACAAAATAAGTGATCAAACAATATTGAAACAGACTCATAGATACAGAGAACAGATTGGCGGTTGCCAGAGGGCAGGTGGTTTGGGGAACTGGGTGAAAAAAGTGAAGGGATTAAGAAGTACAAATTGGTAGTTACAAATAGTCACAGGGATGTAAAATACAGCACAGGAAACATAGTCAATAATATTTATATGGTGCCAGGTGGGTATCGGAAACATCTGAGGGAAAACTTTGTAAAGTATATGATGGTCTAACCACTATACTATATACCTGAGGCTAATGCAAAATAATGTGGAATATAAACTGTAATCAAAAAATAAATTTAAAAAAGAATAATGTTTTTAATTTAATATACTGATTACCAATTTTTGCTACTGCTAGTGTTTTTCTTCAAAAGTAAGTCTTAGAGTATGTTTTGGATGAAGCTATTCCTTATAAAAAAATAAAAATGAATTTTAAAAGTGCTGTAGAGTTGTACTAGGTGACAGAGAACATGTCTCAGTTTGGCTATCAAAGCTAATTAAATATACGTGACTGGAACTACTACTGATTTGTAGTTATTCTCCTAAGTCATGGAAGGTTTAGAAATTTCAAAAGCATTAGGAAATGTGCATGTTAAATGAAATAGTAGGCATCTCAAATTACCTAGTTTTGTCTCCTACATATGTTTTCTTCTAAGAAAATTATTTTTTTCTAAGGAGAGAATCGATAGAACTGAATTATGCTCTTTTCTAGAAGACAAAAGATCATTGGGAAGCTGGCCAAATTACCTAATTCTTTTTCACAACAAATTTTAACAAACATTTAATGGGAACCTATTTAATCCAAATGGATCTTCCAAGTGGCCCAGAATATCTGTGTTGGAGTGGAGAGAACAAACAAGTTGTGCTTGAAAGATCCATTTATGAGACATTAATGTGAGTTATGCAAGGCTAGGTCTTGGGCCTTGGAGGCAGACAGTCTGGAATTCTAACTTCAATTTTGCTGAGAGCAAGCTAAGTAACTAAGTAAACTCTTTTCACTCTAAGTCACAACTACCCAGTCTATCTATACATATGGTCATTGTGAAAAGGCAAGCTCTAAAACATGGCAATACTGAAATTTAGAACCAACATGGTAGTTAAGCCATGATTGTTTAACTACATATTATATTACTATTTTATATTTTTAAATTAATATATTGAGCAGCATTCAATTGAACATGCTTTTGAATGTATCTTCCCTGTAGTGGAGATAAAAAGCTACATTCACAGCCTCTCACCAAGCTCCCCATAGAAACAAATGACACAAATGTAGAACATTATTAGTTATGCAATTTATTGCAATGGACAATGAACTTTAGGTATTCTACCCAATTAACTTCTAAGTAAAGCAATGTTTATTCAAGGATAAATCATTAAAATGCACCAATTTAAAGCTTGTATATATATTTTTAAACCTCAATGGTAACTGTAGCATTTTTTTTTTTTTAGTACTTAGGTCTATAAAAATATTTTTCACTAAAGTTTATGATATAACTGACATGGTTTAAAATTCGTGGTCTATAATGACAACTTAAATGGTTGGCTTTTATGATTGGTATCTATTCTCAGCAATGGACCCCTTATACTTACTTGTATTCTCACAAGCCCACCCTTCATACATCACTGCTCCAGTGTCAGTATTTTTATTAGGTGAGGTGTTCTCTTTCTTAGTCATTGAATTAGCATTAGCTCCCAGTATAATAAGACTCAAAATGGATAATGGCCCAAACAGAGAGTGTTGGAAATTTCTTGCACATGGAAATCTAAGAAATATTTATGTACCCCTCATGTGTAGGGGGCATATCATAAATATTTCAGATAGGTAGGCAAGAGCTTGTGATAACAGGGAGAGGGGGGCCTCTACTCCAATATAGTCACCAGGGATGCAGATGAACCTTCACTTTGTGGCAATGTACCTGTAATTTTCAAGGGGTGATTTTATAGAGGTGAAAGGGGGGGACATATTTGAAAATCTTTTAAGATGATACTTAAGAGGCACATGGAATTTCCACTCACATTAGGTTGACTTAAACTTAATTACAAACCCACACTTAACTGCAAAGGAGAATGGGAAATTTATTTTAACTGTATCCTCATAAAGAAATCAAATTCAGTGAGTACTTTGTTGTCTTTACCACAGTTACTTTAAATCCTTTCTGTGATTTGACAAGAATTGGTCCCAGTCTTCACTATTTCCTTAACACATCATCCACCCGCCTTTACTGCAGTCTCCTGTAACTCCCATGCTACCTGCATAAATTAAAACATATTACAATTGAAAGGAAGTGAGATGTTGAATTCCAGGTACCATATATAATATTATGTAGACATTAACTGTTTTCATTGTAGCAACTCATTTAATCTAATGTCCTTTCATAAAAATCCTTTTCCCATGCATATTGCCTAAAGTTTGCTAAAGAGAGAAGTACGGTTACACAGCTGCTATTCCCAGTCTATCAACTCCTCTTAAACTCACCCAACCCCTAAAACTAAGAACTTGAGATAAAATGACTCTGTGTTTATACCATCTTATCTATACCTTTTTATTTTGAACATTTTCTTCGAATTCAATTCAATTTCATGCCCAGCTAACTTAAGACCTCATTTTGCTCCATGGGGCTCCTTATATCATCCTCCAACTTCCACTGGCATACGAAATATTTTCTAATCTACTCCCTCAATCACTGTTTATTCATTCCATGCACTCTCTCTTAGGAGCTGTTCAGTTCTAGGTTATGTTGGATCACTGTGATATTAATCTATGATATTGTGTGCTAATATATGAGACCTGCCAAACAGTGGATGTTACTCTAATGTAATGAGAAAAAAATTAATGAACTACACATGAGAAAACCAAACTACTTTCTTCATGAGAACATGGACTTTAAGCTAAGTGGGGTACAAAACTAATAGAGAGGACTTTTGGTTTTGTTATGTGATTGGAAATGATTACAAGTAAGACTTGACTAAAATATTTCTCTTAATGTAAGTGCCGCAATTACTGATAGTTTTTGGTTCCAGAAGATAATAGTGGAGGGTAGGGTAAAGAGTGATTTACTGGTTACAGCATGTAGTGCTTAGTTTTGAAAGTAAATTCGTGGGCATTGATATTATATTTTAATATGTTAAAATAAGTGATTTGTTAATACAAAAATTTAAATATAATATGAATAAAATCTAATTTTATATTTTATATATAAAATTTTATTAATGATAAGAAATAGGCATGATGTTCTTAGAACATAAAGCTATAATACCACCATCGAGGCAAGGAAAAGTGTGTTCATTTTTACTCTTGGCTTCTGAAATAATGAGAGTGATTCATCTACTGTCCTATTTACATAAAGAGTGAGATCCTCAAGTAAACAGAAATAACTATCAGGCTCCACATCAACAAACTGCCTCCAAGCACAACAGAATGATGACCATATAGGCTTTAGATTCTGGGAAACACCAATGCAGGGTGAAGAAAACAAAACCACTACATAAAGTTCAGAATAACTGGGTTCTACACATGACTCTAGCTAACTCTGTGGTTTCTGAAAAGTAACTTTTCCTCTAAAGGTTCCATTTTATCAGTTTGGTAACTGGTTACTTATTTGTAAATTAATGGAATTGATCCTTTACATCTCTAGAATATTATACTTACAAGGGGTTAAATATTATTAATCAACATAACTGTTGGCAACCTACAATAGTATTTTATTATGCATTCATAAGCATGTGCTTAGTAATATGTATTCTCTAACAATATTTACTACTTTTTGCATTTACTACGTAATATTTTGTATTAAAACAGTTCAATCTTCTTTTATAATGCATATGGTAGTAAATCCATGGCAACTGTTTATCATATAATTCTAAAGCCTTCAGAAAGAGATGAAGAAAAAAAATAAGTATTTTCTCTTCTCTTGAAATTCCGGAATAGGTCTGCCCAATAACAACACTATTTAATGTGGATCACATAGCTAGATATTCACACAATTCCTATAGCATCAAGAACTATTCACTAAGGACAGAGGTAGGTCATTGATGCATTGTTAAACTTTATTGAGACTTTTGTGGGTATGAAAAAGTCTTGTAAAATTTCATGTCCTGAATTTTATCTGTATGTAGAATTATATTTTGAATTTTCCCTAAGAATAATAATGATAATCTTTTATCAACAGTGGGTTTGTTTTCAACAGAGCCTATCCCTCCACCATTCACTTAAAGAACAAAACTACCTTTGTCACGTGGAGAAGCCAGCAATGTGAAAACTGGAGGACTGCACCTGTTTGCTCGCTGTTATCAAGTGCCATCCTGGGGCTCCACCTGGTTAGAGAGCTCGAACTTCTAAAGCACAAAGCAACATAAGCTCTTCTGAAAAACTACTTTATGTGCTAACAGAGGTTTAGGAACATGCCTTCTTCCTGGCAGAAAAAAAGGAGCATGCCTTTTGACCACCAGGGCTTGAGGATATAGCATTCCTGTGTACACTTTCCCTGATTATCCAGTTTTAGTATAAGAGTTAAAAATAAAGCAGTCATGATAAGAAAAGGATATCAGTATGGCACCAAACCTATGTTTGTCTGTCTTGCAAACAAGTAGTTGAAACACTTATAGAAATTTTTAATTTTGGGTCAAGTATTTAAAATAAAAATTAGCTTTATATGGTATATTAAAAAAAAAAAAATTAGCCATTTAGCAGGACACTTCCTCCGGACCTACAGCTCCCTAAATAATGCCCTACATTTAAGTTTAAGGGGACTAGAAGCCAGGTGGCAACTTTTCATCTCTTAGGTTAAGAGTAAATAAAGAAAAGTGCTCTTAATTTTTCCCTTTAGTGGGAGAAAAGTGTAAATCTAATAGTTTTAAATAAATAGGTATACAAACTAATCAGCAAACAGAAAGAAAACTTAGGTGCCTGTAATATGTATTCCTCTCAATGCTATTTTTCTTTAATTCTTTTCTCAGTTGATACAGTTTGTGATCTCAAATTCTGGACCTGTGATTTCACCAGTCCTGACAGTTGACTATGGCAGCTATCTCTGTAGATACACATACAGAAGTGGAATGTTCGTCTTAAGAACGTATGTGTGTGTGTGTGTGTAAAAGAGATAGAGACAGAGAAAGAGAATATGAGCACAGAGTTCATTTGTAATATACTCTTTTACTCTTTCTCTTGGCAGGATATTTCAAAAGAAAGCCATGTGTTTTAAAACATAAAAAAGAAGAAAAAAAAAGAAAGCCAAGAAGGCTCTTACAAGACAGACCCTAGAGCAGTCTGACAACATCAAATAAAACCCCTCCAGCATGCTCTCCCCACGTGATGCCTTTGTACATTGATTTCAGCCCGTGGGCACATTCCCCTGACAGTCCAAATGTTCCAGTGCCATGTTGATAGATAGAAACACATGTAGAGTCTTCATTTTCTATTCTTTCTATGGAGTCTTATACTGCATTCCATGAAAATAATTTTATATGAAAATGAGTTCTTGAAAAGCAAATATTTAACATATAATTAGAAAAGCAGGGCTATAACTAGTTGGTTACGTTGGTCCTCAGATATGTGTCAATGACAAACAATGTACATAATTATGCATCATAATTAGAAATGATATACACACATTAATATATGCATGCATCTGTGTAGATGTACACATATGCATATTACATTTCCATGAAGACTATGGAGAGATACAATATGTATATATGTATAAACAGATAGACTCTTTCTATTATCTATGTATGAGCCTATTTTTTCTCTCTCTTTGATTTCTAATTTGTCTTTTGCTTAATTCTATGTATGTGTCTGCATTTTTAAAAAACTTTGCAACACAGATGACCTGTTCACCTGTATGGACTTATTATTACAATTATTTTATAAAAACCGATTCAATACCTAAAAGCAATGCTTTATTTACTACAACTTTTCTCTTAAGTCACAGAATTTACAAAGTTGAAGCCAAGATATAAAAGTAGTTGTTACATATGCTTTCAAGCACATGAACAAAAAAGTCGTGGTGATCACTAGCTTTCATTAGAAAAGCCTCATTCCTGTATATAATTTTTTTTTTTTTAACATATGGAACTCTACAGTGGTTCTGTACAATCAGGGGTCTAAGCTGTTGATTACCTTCCTTACAGGGTAAAATAATGCATACAGACTATGAAGTAGGTCTACAAACATATGAGAGATGCCACTGAGAAATCTTCCCTAAGTCTTTATCTTGAGTAAAGATGCTAAGTTTAGAATGCAACCTCCAAGCTTCGTGCAGTTACCCAATCCGGAAACCAAGCTGACTCTGCAGGTGTCTCTTGTCTCCCCTGTTTTGCCAGCACAGCGCTCACTTCTTTTTCACACACTGACAGAGAGACCCAGCCATGCTATAGCACTTGAACTACCCGAAACACTAGCAGCTCTGCCCTATCTTTTCTTTAGAAGTTCAAGTTCTCAAGAAAATAAGAAGTGTTTTAATTATTTCTAAAAAGCCTCAGAGATCTCTTTTTAAAGAGATTTAACTATTTAAAATAAGTCATCAGAATATCCTTATTGCAAGTTCAGCAAATGGGGAGGGGAGAAAAATATACTTTGTAGTGTTTCTGCTTATTTAGAACAAAGTATGAAATATCTAGGCTTTCAAATCCCATTCTTTCTCCTGTAATGAGGATTTAAAAGGAAGCAATGATTAATGAGTTTCAGATACTGTATAAAAGTAATCTCTAGGGAAACAAAGTCTTAGCTGAATTGGTGGTAGTTTTACCCAGCAGGGACATCTGAATACTTTGAGAGGAACTAAGAAATTAAGAAATGAGCAACAATGAATAGGATTTGCTTGGCACCACTGGAAAACTTTGGCTTAAAAGCAATATTTAAAGCCAACTAAGTTGGTTTTGTTGCTCAGCTCATGCTCTTCTTTGTAAGTGTCATCCAAAAGTATTTTTCCTGCGGAAGTTTCAAACTCTTACTAGGAAACGACAGCAATGCATTAAAACAATAATGGATTGGCATTCAATGACACATAGCTAAATGAGCATGCATGTGGGTACTATTACTGCTGGTCACGGTTATCCCTATGTTAGGAAATAAATACAGACTAAACATTTAAACCCCAATAGAGGTTCCTATTCACATGGAGTTGCATTTTTAATTAGAGTCTTGAACTTTAGTTCCCAAGTGTTCAGAAAGCAAAAAATTGAGTATCATTCTCTGCTGATTTGAAAGGGTTGATGTCATCCCCTCACTTGTCTGAAGGAAGGAAGTTAAGCACTAAGAAAATGTGACTCACACTTTGCCTAAGAACTTTTCTGTGAAGATAGGCAGCAGGCAGGTATAATCAACTAATAAAGACAAGAGAAAAGAAAAAATCAAAAGACTAAGAATATTCTTTCATTTCAGAATTGAAAAAAATCAGCATAACAGGTTTCAGGTGATTTATCTAATGTACAAGTGAAATGGAAGTATGAATCTCTGGTTGCTAGTGAGGGTATGAATCTCTGGCTGCTTTGCTAAATTCAACTACTCCTGTCAATAAACAACCAATAAAACCAAATCTTATATAGATGTGACAAGAATTAACTAAGAAATTAATTCTCTTAAATATTATTATGGTTTCGAGAACTACATGAAAAGGGGAGACAGGAAAAGAACTAGCACCTGTCTTGTGCTAATCGCTGTGCTAGGTAATTTGCATACACTTTTCTTCATTCCATTCTCATTTTCAGATGAGGAAACTGATGCACAGCATTTAAATGGGTTTGACATTTCCCTTGTGAGTTGCAGTGCTAGTATGGCATTTCCAATTTATCAGGTTTCAAAACTCAAGTTCTTTCTCCTATTTCATGCTGCTGAGAGTAGAAGAGAGTATGTTGGAAATATTACTTTCATAATCTAGAAATAAACTTTTTCATCTGGAACATGTAGACCAGATTTGAACTGCAGATCATAAATCAACATTCTAAGGCAAACATTATATTTCTATATCAATAATTGTTCGGTTATTTCACCTCTGAGCTCTATTTTGATCACTTTCTCATCTCCAAACTATTCCTGACTTTATGCCCAAATCATAGAGTATGTCTTTCATACAACAAAAGCTATTTAATTGTCTGGGATTGCTTTACAGTTTTTCATGAATGAAGTGCTAATCAGAGAACTATAAACGGCAACAATCAGAACTGGCTAGTGCTTATGCAAAGGTCATAGGCGTGTATGGATTTTCAACTGCTTGTCCTTCGTACCTCACTGATTTTATTGCACTTTTTCCCAAAGGACTTTTTTTAGTTTGTAAACTAGTTGGCTTAAATAGTCATTTGAAATTATAGTCAGAAATGTCTTTCAGGAAAGAAACCATGTTCTGGCCCGTCATTACAGGTTTATTTGTGCACACAAACGTTAGAAACACAGTCTGGAGCTTTCATTTCTATTAATTTGAAGGTTACATATCATTGTTTAGTTCTTCTTTAAAAAGGTAAGATTTTGCTTTGACTGGTGTGGCTCAGTGGATTGGCAACCAAAGTGTTACTAGTTCAATTCCCAGCCAGGGCACACGCCTGAGTTGCTGGCCACGTCCCTAGTAGGGGGCACATGCAAGAGGCAACCACACATTGATGTTTCTCTCCTTCTCCTTCCCTTCCCCAATCTCTAAAAATAAATAAATCTTTAAAAAAAAAACACAAAAATAAGATTTTGTGATACAAGAAGAAATGTTTTAAAGTCTTCTCTGATAGTGAACATTTCTAAGTCGTATTTTAATGGATTAAAATCTAAATGAACTAAAAAGTTACATTAAATCTCTCCCTGATTTAAATATAATTCAGGCACAATATTGACATGAAATGTTTCATCAAATGCTATTCAATTTTATATTTTCCATATTTTATAAGTAATAATCAGCCAAATGTAACATAAGAATAAACTGCCCATAGATACACATATTAAATATGCAAAGTAATTGGATAGCTATTTAGATTATGCAGATAATTTTCAATAAAGTCACAAAGAAGTTGATGATCTATATCACGACCTCTGATGTATTTATTTTACACAAAAGAAAGATTTTTCTAAATTTTTAAGAGGAACTTAAGCCAAGACACCACTTCTGGATCCACCTATTTCCTCTGAACATGATAGGCCCACGTTTGAAGCACGATACAATTTTAATTGCAAAGATTTATCATTATGACATGTAATTTCTAACTACATGAAATGACAATGTAATGCATAGGTGTGAAATTCAGCCACACATTCACTATATGAAAAGTGATAGCAATGACATGGGATACTTCCCTGCTTTATTTCACTTTTCTACCTATGCTATAAAAAGATATTTCATTAGATATACCAAGCACTACTTTCAGTATCTTCTTCATCTCTCCCTTGCAAAAGACACTAAACAATATTCTTTGAACAACACTATAAGCTCATGTCAAATTTCACAGTGTTTTGTAGATAAATCATGCATTTGGATTATAACTAAGTCATGCATAAACTCTAAAAGTTATTTTGTTTAATTTTCTTCCTATTAATAAATGAGACTGCATACCTAAATGCACATAAAGATTGCCATAGTTTAAAAAAAATATTTCAATTGTTACCTCCCTTTCTCAAGTACCTTGAATAAAATAATATTTATAATAATAATAGAAAGAACCCTAGACTAAGACAAGGGCAAGAAACCTCATCTTGACAGAACACATAGTTTTTAGAATTAAATCAAAACAAAAATGTATCTCAAATACAGTTATCTGTTCTTTCATATTTTAGTATTAGTGAAAGAAAGCCCATGAAGTCAATTCCCAATTAGGGTATTTAATTTAATTCTGTTTTTATATTCTATCATTTGCTCTTAATATATATAGGAATAAACCAAAAGAGATGGTAACATATCTTTCAATATCATAAAAATAATTCAATGCACTTATGCAATCTCCATCTCTTTTAAAATCATTTAACTTCTTAGGTAAACTATCTACATTAAGCAAAACCTCATTAAAAACTAAAATAAAGAATGAAAGACTGAACTGAAGAGATGATATCTGAACTATAGAAGTAATTTCTTAGATTCTCTACTCATTTATACACAGAAGATGGTAAAATTGCATTATCATGTGACCTTCTTCTTTCTCAGAATCTCTATAGCATGGTGACAAAATGACAATCTGGAATTATACTACCTTATTTAAAATCTGAATTCCATAAATTATTGTGTGCTTTGGGGCATGCTACTTAATATTTTAAACAGCAGTTTCTTTAATTTCAAAATGGAAATACTGTAACCACAGTAACCTATGAAGTAGGAATATTATAATTCTATATGCACCCCTATGTTCATTGTAGCATTATTTATGGTGGCCAAGACATGGAAACAACCAAAGTGTCCTTCAATAGGTGATTGCACAAAGAAAGTGCAGTACGTATATACAATGGGATACTAATCAGCCATAAGAAAAGAAGAAGTATGGTCATTTGCAGCCACCTGGATGGATCTCAAGCAAGTTCTGTTAAGCAAAATAAGTCAGACAGAAAACATGAAGAAATACATGATTTCACTCCCATGTGGGATATAAAATTGAAAGCAATAAATGAGCAAAGAAAATCTCATAGACACAAACAACACTATGATGGTTTCCAGAAGGAAGAAGGGTAACAAAAGGGTAACCAGGGTCAAATATATGGTGAAAAAAATAGATTTGACTTTGGGTGGCAAACACATAATGTGATATACAGATGATGCACAATATCACAGAATTACACATTGGAAGCTTACATAATTTTATTAACCAAAGTTACCCCAATACTTTTAATTAAATTTAAAAGTATAAAAAATATAAAAATAAATTGATGCACAATAATAACAAGGATCAGAGATTATTTTTATAAACCAGTGACTTCTACACAGTAAATGTTTATTAATTAATGATGCTATTATTATTATGAAAACAGTAGTACATATAACCTGGAATCTATTAAGCCATGTAGATTATTTTTTCTAGATTTATAATGCTATAAGTGGCAGGTAAAGTAGATATCAAAGGTACAGCAACTAAGACAAATTCTTGTAATATGAATAGTTTAAAAGCTAGCAGAATTTATCATAGGATTCTATTTGGAGGAGAAGCTTTTACAGGCCATTAAATTCATATACTTTCAATAATTGCCTATTCCACAAATACCTAGAACTCATTTTATGGATATATTTTTCTTTTTTCTTTTTATTCTTTTTTATTGTTATTCTATTACAGTTGTCCCAATTTTTCCCCCTTTGCCCTCCTCCACCCAGCCCATCCCCCACCCACTCCCCCAGTCACTCCCTACTCTGTGGTCCATGCCCATGGGCCATTCATATATGTTCTTTGACTAATCCCATCCCCTTCTTTCCACCTTTATCCCCCTCCTACCTCCCCTCTGAACACTGTCAGTCTGTTTCATCTTTCCATATCTCTGGATATATTTTGCTCATTAGTTTATTTTGTTCATTAGATTCCTCTATAAGTGAGACCATATGGCATTTGTCTTTCATAGACTGGCTTATTTCACTTAGCATAATAGTCTCCAGTTCCCTCCATGCTGTCACAAAACATAGGAATTCCTTCTTTCTTTCTGCTGTATAGTATTCCATTGTGTAAATGTACCACAGTTCTTTGATCCACTCATTTCCTGACAGGCACTTAGGCTGTTCCCAGCACTTGGTTATTTTAAATAGCACAGCTATAATAGGATTCTTGATGGCACATCACCAAATGCATAATTATATGTAATATAAAGCCATCCTGCTAAATATCAAAGCAGAGAGTTTAGAGAATGTGGGGAGCAATTAAAATTAAAATCTATTATTATTTTTTAATAGATTATGCTCATTCAATATGCCATTAAAAACCTTTATGATGAAAGATGGCTAGAAGGGACCTTAAGGCACAATGGAAAACCAGAAGGACTTAGAAAAGACAGGTGTGTACAGACCAGGCTGAATGCCAGGTATGTGGCTCAGCTTCTGTGCCCTGAAGGGCAGACTGAAGGTCACCCTAAATGTTCCTTGCGTAAGTTCCAGCAAAGCAGAACTAAAGATCATAAGTGATCATTTTCTGCTCTTGTTGTGTTTATACAAATGAACAGGATAAATTAAAAATGGACTTAATGCAGTCTTTTTAATGACAAGGAGATTAATCTTAGGGAGAAAAATCATTATTCAAGGAAAATCACAATGATCAGTGGTAGACTATAAAGCAGGGCAGCTAACCATCTTTAAAGTTTCTTTTCATTTAAAATATGTTTTCACTTGAAAGTTAAACTATGTCTGTGGTATCATCAAAGATATTTAATTTACAGGCAAGAAGAATATCAAATGCCTCGCAACTGGATGTCTTTCCAATAAGACAGTCTTACAGATTTAGAGACTTGTTTGTGGGTTATGTTACATAAATTAACATGTGTTTTCTGTTTTCAAAGGGCATTAGCCTATGATCTCATTACCTGAGTGATTGTACATATAGGTCAGAGAAGGAAAACTCTGACTCCAAAAAACCTCTGCTGCCTTGCGGCATACCTCTTCAGGGGAAAGGCTAAGGGAGTAAACCCCGACAGAAAATCTGGAGCCGGAGTCCCTAAGGCGGTTTGACGTTGTAGTCAACACCGGCAACTCCTGCGGCGCACCTGAAGCCAAGCTGTATTGACTCCGTCTTTCCCTTGGACCCTTCAGCTGCGAAGAGAGGGGGGGTCTGCTGCTTGGGCAACAGCAGACCCTCCATATCACCCTGCCCAGGCTCTGTAGCTTCAGCTTCACTGGAGAGGACACTCCAGCGTCATCACAAGATGTCGATTCAACACGGGAGGAGACAGATACCGTGTCACTCCCGAGTCGGACTGCACAGCCATTCTCGGCGGTGCAGATAGACTCTTAAGAAGCTACACCATCGTCTCTCGAGACGGACGGCTGCCGACGACGATGTACATATAGGTCTCACTTAATCCTCTCTCTAGGCTGCCTCCTGAGACTCAACGGTTTGTCTGAACTAAGTGGCTGGGTTGATGAAGAATGGGGTGGTCTGTGGGCTTCACTTTAAAACTGGTTTCTCTTTTCTATCCTAATGGCTTGGACCGGAAGGGCCCAGAGGTCTGAGAGGGGGGAAACCTAAAATATTTCCCTTAGCCCAAACTAAGTATAATGGGCAAAAGGGTTTTGGACAGGTGAGATGTACCTGGAACACCTTCCTCCAAAGAAGCCCTTTTTCTTTTTTTCCCTAATGTGGGACATTGAAAAATTAATCCCTGCCTTTTTTCATCTAGTAGTTATGGATTGAATTATGTCTTTTAATCCTGTTGCCAAATCTGTTGCCCCCAGAATACAAGTATGCCAGTCTGTTAAACCAAGCACGCCATTGTCTGGGGACAGCCAACTGACCTGGAGTCTGCACGATCCTTCCCCATGTGGGAAGGCCACCCTTCCCCCCAAGCCCCACTCTTATTAGGGATTTCTGGACCCAAGGGTAGGTAGGACGACGACCATGTCCAGCTTGAAGCAGCTAGAGGAGCTTGAGACCTTTGCCCATTGTCCTTTATAAGATTATAAAGGGTCTTAATATCTGAGAGGAAGGGATTGTTATTTTTTTATTATTTAAATAATTAATTAATCATTTATTTATTTTAAAAAAAGAAGAAGAATATATAAAAGGGTAAAGCGGGAGAGCTTGTATGTATGAACCATGGGCATAGATTGGGGGGGTGGGGATTGCTGGCGGAGGGGGGTGCTGGGTGGAGGGTAGCAAAGTGGGAAAAATTGGAACTATTGTAACAATATAATCAATAAAATATACTTAAAAAAATCCATTAAAAAGTGCAGTCATGACAAAAAGGAAACAAAAAAACCAAAAACCTTTAATTAATGTTTAAGCCCATTTATTTCATAGTAGGGTAAAAATGTAAAATGACCTTTCTGGTATTAGCTTTTCTCAATATTACTGATGCTATAAAATCTAACCTCTAATTTGCATTAGAGAGCAAATGAAATTAAATAAATTGAATAATCATGGAAGGAAAAGGGTGCGGATCACTATCTTTCTTCACTTTCCCCTGTAAATATTTCTCAAAATTGTTATGATTATTATGATTCAATAACCAAAATTATTTGATTTAGCCTACAATATATTTATAGCTAGAAGGTATAAGATGTATTGCACCGAATGGGTCATAGAACGTAAAGTGGGGGAAGGGAAGTACTATGAGAGTTACAGCAACAGAGAAAAGCATTGCACTGAATTTCTAGGTAGACTGGTATTAGTCTAATAAAGAAGGTACTAGTGCAAAGATCCTCTTTTCTCTCTGACACTCCATTATGAATTCTAGCTCACATATATCACTAAGAGGGCAAAGTTCAAGGAAAATCCCTAGAAGTGATTTTTTTCTCCTTTAAACTGTAGTTTCATTTCTTTCATCAGCAGAGTCAATAAATCAGCTAAGTCTCAGGGGGAAAAAACAATAATTTAAGTTTCCTGGTTAGTAATGTTTATTACATCAAAAGGTGTTGAGCCATGCAAATGATCATTTATCTACTTCCTGGCAAATATAGATAAATGGAAAAGTCCATTCATCATTTGTGAAATACTTCTATAGCAACTTATTTTATGTCCTACAGTGACCAGTTTCATCATCATCTTGCTATAATTCTAGGAAAGTAATAAGAGGTTTGGTGTACCTCTATTCCCTTTACATATTACCATAGTGTATTAACTGTGAATTACATGTGCTTTTCTGGGACTGTCTCTAAAATCTTGATTCACTGTATAATTTTAACATTTATTTTGTGCTTTCACATCACATTTTAGTGTGGTCCAAAAACAACAACTCAAAGGTATTTCTTACAATTGATGGTTACTTATATTTAATAAATATGATAGATCTCTATTGCAGAAGATATTTTATAAAGGAGTCTCTTTTGTGCTTTATTTGTTGTTAATTAAATGTTATATTATAAAAAGAAACTTGAACATGGTCTTGGGAGTCCTAAAATATGGGCAATGACTGTCAGAAATTCCTCTTAACAGAATTTTCAATGTATCTTCTCTATTGTAAAAATAATTATAATCTCCTAGTCCTTGCACCTCTCAATTAAGTCATTAAGAAATAGAATTTGGGAACTGTCTGGGTCTATATAGTTATACTGTGAAAACTGGAGGTGAGAACAAAAAGCATTTTTTTTAAAGTCATATTTCTGACAAACAAGAAAGCCTAAGTCATAACGACTAGCAGCCTAAAGCACATTAAGAAGCAATAGATGCCATCCAGAACCCAGCCAATGCAAATGTAGAATACAGTTGGGTCCTAAATTATAAATCACTCATTTTATATTTTATAATTTAATTATATAAGCTTAACATATTTCCAGTGATTATTTAAAAAGACTGTTTCTGTTATCTTATACCAACAACATACTTCTCAAGTAATAACGTTTATTGCAGGAACTACATTTAGTTATGTATATGCAATTCAGAATTTCACTTCTACAACCTTCTTACAAACTGAGATTCTCATCATACTCCTTTGAAGATGAGAAAGCTGAGGCTTCGAAGGTTGAATATCTTGTCCGAGAACAGAATTTGATCAGAAGCAGCCTGGATCCAGGGCCTTTACTCTGATTTTTCATGCTGGTCTGTTTGTAAATATTCCCGCTTACTGCATCCGGTTTGGTGAAATACGCTGTTCATTCATTGCTGCACTGTCTGATGTGATCGACACGACCACATGTGGCTATGTAAATTGAACTGAATTAACATTAGATAAAAATAAAATGCTGATTTCCTTCATCTCACTAGCCATATTTCAAGTTTTAAGGGGTTACATTTGGCTACTGGCTATTTAACTCTGCAGCCCAGATTGTCTTCATTGTCACAGAAAGTTTCACTGGATAGTAGTGTTTTAGAAGTTAAAATAGATTAAAATGGGTTTACTTGATTATAAAATGATAAGTAATAATAATAAAGAAAATACTTTTCAAATGTTTTCACATAGTGGCTGGTGGGTAAATATTTGTCAGAAATTTAATATTTACTGAGAGAGGAGACAGGTATGTAGAAATAATTTAGAAGTGCTTGTGTCTCAGCGTGTCTTGAATATACAAATGTAAAGAAAACAAAACTAACAAATATTTGAACTGACATCACATTCCAAAGAATCTTAAATGTCTTCCAATAAAAGGGAGCATGTTAATAAATGTTTGTGTTATGGCTAAGAGGTTAGTAATCTTGATTTTCAAAAAGCCATTGTTGAATGGCAGTAGTTATAAAATTAGTTAATAAATTTGATATTTTTATTTAAAAATAAAATTTTTGAAAGCTTACCACTGTATACAGTGCTTTACCTTTGTTAGGTCATTTTCTCCTCACAATGGCATTATAAGGTTTTGCTTTAAAGAAAGAAGGCATTACCTTAACGAAACTAAGTAATTATACAGTTTCATTGTTTTTTAAATATTTTATCTATGTTTTTTTTTTAGAGAGTGGAAAGGAGGGAGAAAAAGTGGAGAGAAACAGTGATGGGATCTATGTGGGAGAAAAGCATGACATCGATCACATCCATAAGTTGCCTCTCACATGCCTCCAAATGGTGGCCTGGCCTGCAACTCAGATATGTTCTCTGATTAGAAATTGAATCAAGCAAACTTTTGGTTCACAGGCTGGCGCTCAGTCTACTGAGTCACAGCAGCCAGGGCAAAATCTGATATTTTTAAATTAAATAGAGTACTTACAATATTATTATTTTATGCATTTATTTATATGTTCTTATCATCATTTTCCATACATACATCCATGATGTATTCAAATATTAAACAGCAATTAAAAGCAAAGCTTTTTCTAAAATATAACTTTAAGATTTTCCAGTTAATTTTCAATTATTTATGTACATAGGTAGTTTATTATGTTTGCTGATTTTGGTCTTACCTGGAGAAATTGTCCTAAACATTTCTTAGGAAAGGCACAACGTGAAGATATGGGAAGTAGACCTAGATTCCAGACAAGCTGCCCGTTACTTGCAACAAGAACTTAGGCCTGGTGTCCTTGCACGCAAAATAACAATCAAATACTTCCCCAGTCAGTGTTACTGGGCTGTGTATGGGAAAATTTTAAAAAGAAACCTGAAAGCATTTTATAAAATGTATAAATCCATAACAATATAGGGATTATAATTCCCATGCCTTTGAAAAACATTGGATGAGAACGACATGAAACCTCATCTTTTACCTAAGACTAACAAGAGTTTTGTGCTCTACCAAACTTAGGGCTATCTCTTCTGACTAATACATTTACATGTATGTTTTAAATTGCAATAGAGGCTTTTCAGAGATTGCATACATTCTTTATTCCTTCTAAAATACAGATTCATGTTACCCCCAAACACGACTCCCACTGCTTCCAGAGCTCTGATTTGATCCCAGCAATTCAGAATGGGCAAATGGTCTGTGGTTCTCGCCCCAGCAACGGATGCAGTTTGCCAGCTCTTTACAGTTGGGTGTCTGCAGGCCCAACAAAGCTAATCTGCCATAAGGTGAGCTTGCGGACACCGATATCTTTATTGCTGTCCTCAGAATGAAACCGTACCATCACGATAATATCTAATCAATTTCTATTACTGCATTTGGGACTCTGAGGAAAAAGCCCTCCTGCATTTTCTGAATGTCATAAGCAAACAAGCATACTTTCTCAAAAATGACCTTTCATGAGGGAGTTTTTCAACCTTACATGTTTTCTTAGAATAAATATGTTTCTTTCTTAAGGAAGAGAACACACATATTTTGGTGTATCTTAGGAACAACAAAGTATAATCGCAGGATGTCCACATAGGGAATTTTCCTGAGAAACTCTCATAATGCTAAACTTTCCCCCATTTTTTTTCTAAGGATGCTGTCAGAATTAAAAAGAATACAGCACAGAGAATGGGACCCCTTCGGGACCCCTGAATAGGAGATAAGTCAAGGAGGCTGGTTTTTATGGCCTGGGAAGATTATCTTAATAGTCACATAAAACATGTGAGCTAGAGGAGGAGAAATGGTTCTATTCCTTATAAATTCCACCATCCCATGCCTTATTTCTTCAGTGACATGGCTTATTTCCCCTCTCTGATCATTGGTACAACAGAAGAAGAAATTCACAATTTACATTCATTCAGTTTTAAAAATTCACCTATCAGTTCTCTATAGCTGAGAACACATCCTAGAAAATTGTTGAAATGGCCATTATATCTGATCCCATATTTATAACATTTTATAAAATTTCCTTTCAAATATATGTTTCTGTTTTACATAAACACATTGCTTATGGTTTTCCTTTTCTTTTTCTGTTAACATACATCATCTGGCATGATGAGCAAATAATGTTCTTTAAAAACATTTATTAGAGTATCATTTTTGATAAATTGTGGTCCTGATCTTAAAATTGATGCTTCTGTAAAAATGTGCCATGCTTCACAGAATCTATCTAACTCAAAGGATTTTCAGTATAGGTTAGTTGTGATCAAATCATTTTTGAAGTAATTTACTCTTAAGCTAAGTGTATTCTTGGAATCATTTTTTCTACAGCCATCACCATATGATGAGTAGTTCTTCTAACGTAAATATTAGTTGTACCTTTGTCAAACATTGTATTTAACACCAATCTGAAGTAGGCTAGCTGAACCCACTCAAACATTACTAAGACCTTTCACAGAGCAAGTGAAGAATGCTTAGCAACTCTAATGCCAGAAAAAAGAACTGAAAATGAACATGTCTCTTATTTAGGTCATAACAAATAGCAGGGCCAATGAAGGATGACACATGATGATGGAGATTTGAAGTGAAGGGCTGGGGCAACAGGTGCATGACCTGAGCCACTGAAAGACGGGAGAGCAGTACTGTGGAGTACCAAAGGCAGCAATCACACTGAGAGCTAAGACAAAGACAAGCCTCACAGTTTTCACTGCCAGAGAAATTGATCTTATAGATGAAGCAGTTTCAAAGTAGTATCATTACAGAGGATGAAATTGGGGCATCTTTTTGTCTAAACAAATCACGTTTCAAAGCCTCAGTGAAGCAACAGGAACCACTGAATATGCAGACACACTTGCAATTGTTTTGTCAGTGTGTCAACACAAAGGAAAGCTAAAAACTAAACAATGCAGAGAAAGAAAACTGAGGTTTCCTAAACATCCTTGATGTGAAAGTTTCCATGGTTGACAAGTTCCCTGCTTTATTTCAAGAATGCCTATAACAACAATGTGAGGTAGGATTTTCTTTTCAATTTTAAAGAAGAGAAGAGAGACAGACTATGAGTAGTGATCTCCCAATCAGAGAATTTTCTGTTTCCAAATTCATACTTTTTGAAATATACTGAGTCAATTACAAATGACATGTCCATTTCAATATTAGGTCATTTATTTGACCATTGCTGAATAATGTTGAGGGTATTGGGAAATTTAAACTTTAAAAGGAATAGTGTTACTTGGATGTATGATTTTAATTAATAATCTATGCAGATTTGAAAGCAGGCATTCACTATAATGGTCAGATGTTACATTGTTCAAATGTTACATCATTCATATATATCTCCTAGACTAAGATTTTGTTTAATTTTTAGTCTACTAAAAATTCAGTCAACTTAATATATACTTTATTTTTTATTGAGGCCTCCCCCCAAAAGAAACAACTTCATCATTTTATTTTTTGTTTAAACTTTTTGTTTGTCTACTTCTAAAAATAATCTGATCAGGATGACCTAACATGCAGTTGACCAATTAGAATATTCATAAAATATTAAAGGTACTAATACATAAATATGTTGGTCTAAAAAAGGAAAGCATTTGGCTGACTTTTTAAAAACATAAATTGTATATTTGTAGCATCCCAAACTTCATACTGAAAAGAGATCTTCTCATAATTCATAAAATAAAAATTAAAATATTTAACATGAAATCCAGTGATAAAAATGTACGTATTAATATAATAACTTTGTACCTAGGTTATCATCATTAAAAATGGGACACAAATAGTGGAATTGATATGAACTTAGGTATTTCTCAAATAATGCTTCATGCCTATAATACAACATATAGATGAAATTATATAACACTATCTGTCATTATCAATACATGAGGTAATTTTTAAATTATAGAAGTTAGAAAACAATCATAACCATTATGTCCCATATAATAAACCTTTAGATTTGGCCAGACAGGTGGCTTAATAAGTAGAAGCTCCTAGGCTAAAGGTTGTAAATTATTAAATGTTTTCTTTGACTTTGAATAAGAATGTTTAATTAAGAAGGCGTTGATTTAAAAAATTAGCAAAACATCATCATTGGGAGGAATTAATAAGAACCACAGCCATTGCAAGTGACCTTAGTAGAGGAGGTAATTGATTTCTGTCCTGCTCTGAACTCCTTTAAAGCAGCAGTGTATCTTCCAATAACCTCAAGATAATTACATGCCTGAACAAACCCACTCATGGAAAATGGTCTCTCCCTGTCCAGAAAAGAATGACCCAGTGTAGAAGGGCACCTAGAAATTGCCAAGACAAGTTCCTCACTCCCTTTTATTATTTTTTATTTTTCATTGTTCAATTACAGTTGTCCCAATTTTCCCCTCATTGCTCTCCCCTGTCCTGCCCACATCCCACTGCCACAGTCAATCCCCACCCTGTTGTCCACGTCCATGGGTCCTTCACACTTGTTCCTTGACTAGACGCTGCCCCTTCTTTCAGATTATCCTTAGTTTTAGTTTAGAAACCTGTCTCTTCTCCACTCTACCTAGCTTAGCCATAAAAATGTGAGTGACAGTAGACACGTCTTTCTGTTATGCTAGAAAAAATGTTTAAGTGTGTCTCTTGTCTTTGGATACAACCACAACAGAAATATGTAAATAAGAACTGTAGTAATGTCTCAGTCCAAGGAATAGTTTCTGATGAGCATCAAGCTAATTAATAAGAATGTGTAAGGTGGGAATAAATTTTTATGTGTGTGAGTGGCATCCAACCCAAAACCCTTATATATGAGTTCTCATGTCAATCGAACATACATACATCTTACACAAAGATAGAGTTTTTAGGTGGCAAATATACTGTGATAAAGGCATACTATTCTAAAGTCAACATAGCAAAAAAAAAAAAAAAAAATATATATATATATATATATATATATATATATTTCAGGTGAACCAAATTCTTTCGTATAACATAATTCACATAATTCACAACTTGTACTTCATTGTACAGTGTTTTTTCATTGAACATGCTTAACAATAAAATTTTGTTTAAAAAGAAAAATTCACCAGGAATTATTAGTCTTTGTAAGGGTATATGCACAGTTGTTACTAGGCAAAATGATGATAGAGAAGAAAGTTAATTCCCAACATCTTCTTCAACTCTAAGCCTTTTAATACCCATCCACGTTTCCACTCCAAATTAAGTTGTATATCTTGTCTTTCAATCAAAACTTATCTGTTTTCTGTTCCATTTCTTCTTTTCTCTCCAGAAGATAAGTGAATGAAAATTACTTGGGTCAAGTGAATAAATTAACTATATAGCATGCTACTATTTCTTCATAACATAAATTTTATCAATCAGGTCAGTGTTACTCAAACTCAGTAGTCTTCACAGTTATTGGAGGAATTCTTAAAAACATGTTGATGGGCTCCATCCCCATTTCTCATCCATTATGTTTCAGGTGAGGCCCAATAATTTGCATTTCTAACAAGTTCCCAGGAGATGTTTATGCTGCTGGTCCTTTAAGAACTGAGTTAAAAATGTAATTCACTAGGACAGTAATCAGGGAGGTATTTGAGTACTCAGCAGGTTTTCTATTTTGCTTCGTATGATACAAGGTAAATCTAAAATTAAGGGAGGTCCTGGAGCCCTAAATTAATATGATTACTTTTTAAAAAAGTTTTATTACCTCACTTTTTATAACACTTAAACAACATAGACTAAATATATTTCCAAAACACAAAGTCCTATCTGCACTAAATTGCAATGTTTGCTTGTTACTTTAATCAGGTGACTTACAGCACTTAGCCCTTTAAGGTATTACTGTGGAGCAACTTATATCCCCGATTCCACTTTATGTGAACAGTTAGGTTTCTCTGGCCCTTCCTCATATAGTCTTAAACACCAACACAAATCATGTTTACTATGTAACTTCTGATTTTTAAAATTGAAGTTACACTACTGATTATATTACCTAAAGTAACATCAATGATTCTAGACTGTCTCATATAATAATGTTGTCCTGTCGTTGTCAACCACCTAATAAATATATTAAAACATTTGGAAATTTTTCAAATGGTCTAAATTTTCTGCCATCCATTTTATTGCACTTTAATTTATATTTTAAGAAATTTAATTATAACTCTTGAACAAATATGCATTTTATTCTAAACAAGCAACTCATTCTTCTAGTCATTTATTACCTGCCCATTTCTACCACTGCACAAGAAAATATTGTAAGGCTTTCTGGAAGAGTAGGAAATAGTTTTTTTTTTTAAATAATGGTGACATAGTTTGGTATTACACAAGTTAAATAACTCACACAGTCAAAAGTAACACATGATGTAAGCTCAGTAGATACAATATGTTTAAATGTGGCATACTTTTGATTGAGTAACTTCTGATATTTTAGTAGCATGATGCTAAATGTGGAAATAAATAGGAACTCCTAAAGACTAATGTTCTGTATAAAAACACATATTATAAAATATTAATGCAATTAATATAAAATTATAAAAATTTTATAAAATTTCAGAAAAATATCATTTATATATTCTTTGATGTAACCATAGAAAAATTATTAAGAAAGCCCAATACTCCCTATGCAATTTTAACTGGATCATATTATTTTTAGATTCCTAATTTCAATCATTCAATTTTTCTCTATTCCATTTCCAACTTCTTTCTTCTATCATTTTCAAGCAAGTAGTATTTTGTCAAAAACTCTGCTCTTTAGTAAGAAACAAAAATACTGATGAAAAGATCTATAAATTTAGAAAAAATTTTATTTTCTATTATGTCATCAATTCTGTGATAATCATGTCCAAACTAAGTAAAATAATCAATATTCTTTTCTTCATTCAAAATATCCCAATTTCACTTCTCATGTCTAGCTAACTATGAAGCTACTTCAAACTTAAAATGATATATTTTACATCCACTGTAAATGAAAGAAATAAACTATTTCAATAGCCTCATGATGATGATGATGACAATGTTTTTGTTACTTAATATTTTAAGGCAATATCTCTAAAGTATTTTGTTTTTCAATATCAACAAACATTACCAGTAAGTGAACTCAAATACACATAAAAGCACTACATGTTTTGTTACAACATAATATAGATATTAATTTAGAATAATTATTAGTTTTAACTCCTTTTTCCCACTGTGGGTTGATAATTAGTTACTAATTAGCACATTTTGATTTTAGGCACACATGGCAAAATTCACGATTAGAAACCTTGTAACAAAAACCTTCCACCATAGCCATTACTAACTAGAACTATATGAACTAATAAGATACCCGCAGAAATGCAAGAACTAGTTTACAAAATAAATTTCTACACAGTGATTTTTGTAGCAAGATGATAATATTACATTGTTAGCGATCACCTATCTTCAGTTTTAGGAGGAAAAACATCACTGATGCTATTTAAAAATTCTGAGAAGGAATTACAAGTGGTATTTAGTGGGTTACTAAAGAAGAGAAATCAAAACTGAATTAATAAATTAGGTATGTTTTTCAAGAAATAAGGACTTGTGCGTAATGCTAGATATAACGACTTGTGCATTTACTGAGCTTTACCGAGAGTGAGAGCTGCTTTAGCAGAGATTTGATGATATGGTCCACCATTCACCTGAGACCACTAAACACAACATTCTTAAACCTGCTTCATATCTCAGTTTTCAGTCACTGAGCATTTCCTGAACAGTGTACTTCTGTTCAGCTGAGATAACAGCATTAAGGTATCCCTCAGACTGCACTCGCAGTATCTATAAATGAAACAAGGAAATCATATGGCATACTTTCTCACAAGATGAATAAATAGCAGATATTTAAATGTTTTATAATGTTCCTCAACATAACACATACTACAGTAGCCATACACACACACACAGAGACACACACGTGTGTGTCTATAACATTATATTGGTAATGATAGTATTTTTGCTATTTTATATATTTTCTTACCTGTCAAGTTCTTCAATCCAAGTTCTTGGAGTCCAAAGTTGCCATCTTTTCTGTAGTTTAGAAATATCGCCAACGCATATCGATCCTCGTAAAGTTTTGTCCCACGGATAATGCGTAAGTTTTCCAGAGGCAGGTAACGGAACTGATTAAGAGCCACGAGCACATATCCTGTGACTTCTCGAATTGACTGAAAAGACACAAACAAATGCCTCTGTTAAAATATTAAAGACTGTTTGCCAGTAAATTTGTGTAATCGTTTAATTATATTTTTCAGTTTTAATAATATACCCATTTCCACATTATATTGTAGATAATTTCCTTGATGATACACGATCACAAAGAGTTAAAACTCTCATTTGAAATATGAGTTTTATTTTTTAAACTCATGAATGTGCCTATAATAAAATAATGGATCTTGTTTTATGAAGCATTCTTCATACCTGAGATTTGAATATAATTCAAGGCATAAAGATCTCATTTGTTGACAGACTAAAATGAGTAAGAACACATAACCATCAATCAAACTTTATCTAAAAATGAAAATGAGTAAGCTTATCACAAATAAAACAAAGATGTATCTGTTTGTGAATTGTGGGACAAAGTTCAAACTGTTAAGTTAACTTGGTGTTTATCACTATAGCTATCAGAGCTGCCCTATACATGACTGGGAAACACATAAAAATACACATTGAAGACATTATAGTCACTAATCTGATTATGAGTACATTTTTATTTTTACCATCTACTTTTTAATGTAGTTACCTATAAGTTAATTAGTTGAAGGTTTGTAAGGCATTTTAATGCAAAAAGTCATCAAAAACCTTTAGTTTCATTAAAAGGTATAGTTTTTCAGTAAAAAAAAAAAAAGAACAAGATCATAATGACAGCTATGAACATGTTATATTTTTAAGAACATCAAATAAACTGAAAAATTACTAAAATATTTTATATTACTTTAATGTCAATTTCATGTTACTTTAGTCCTCTTTATTTTGGATGTCCCAGTGCTCCATCTCTGGAATTCTCTTCTCTATCCACTTTTACTCGCTTCATGGGTGATCTTACCGGGTTTCGAGGATGAGACTCTCCAAACTTTCACTTGCAAACTCTCCCAAAACACTCTAGACTCATGCCCAACTTTCTTCTTTACATACCCACAAGAGTACCTAATTCATTTCTCAGACACACTGATTCCAAAAATGACCAGGCATCTTTCTTCTACTGCCCCATCCAGCAGCCTTTCTCATCTCTGGAAGTCAATCCATCCTTCCTGTTCTTCAGTCCGAAGTCTTGAGATCATTCTTGACTCTCACCCATCAAATGCAATCCTTTGTATTTGTCCCATATTGAAAATGATCAGGAATGCAACCATTTTTTATGTCAGTCACTTCTATCACCGGAGCCACCAGCATTCCTCATTAAAATTACTGCAATAAATCTCCCTGTTTCTACCCTTGATCACTTATGGTGTTTTCTCAGTGAAGGACACCCCTGATCTTTAAAACATAAATAAAGTCATGATGCTTATATTCTCTTTGTAAAGATTTTATTTATTTATTTATTTTTTGAGAGGGAGGAAAATGTGGGTGGGGGGAGAAAGGGAGAGAAACATCAATGTGTGAGAGAAATATTGGTCAGTTGCCTTTTGTATACTCTCCACTCGGGACCTAGCTTGCAACCCAGGCATGTGCCCTGACTGGAAATCAAACTGGAGACTTTTCAATCTGCAGGCTGGCACTCAGTACACTGAGCCATACCAACCAGGGCATGATGCTTAAATTCTTAAAACCCTGAAACATTTCCCAAGCCACTCAGAGTAATACCAAATTTTTTTCAATGATGAGTCAAAACCTCTATCTGGTCTGTCTAGTGCAGTAAGTACCGGTCATATTTGCCTATTAAGCCCTTGAACTGCAGCTAGTATAGATTGAGAGGTGTTGTAAGTGTAATCACTCTTGATTTCAAAGATTAAATATTGAAATTACATTTTAGATGAATTGAGTTGTATAAAATGTATTATTAAAGTTAACCCATTTCTTTTCACCTTTTCATTGTGCTACACAAAGATCAAAATTACATTTTAATGGGTATCATTATATTTCTGTTGGATAGTGCTGCTGGTTAGTGGTGTGATCTGGCCATCAGTTTTTTTTTTGTTTTGTTTTGTTTTGTTTTGTTTTTTTTCTGACTCCTCTGTTTAACTCTCTACCTTCCTTGTTCTATTTCAGTTTTGTTGATCTCTTTGATCTCCTTCCAACATGACAACTGTGGTCCTATCTCAAGGTGCTCACTATACTCTTAAAGGCTTAAGTTTCTCTTGCTCTTGTTTTCTTCTTGGCTAATTTCCTCACTGCCTTAAAATTTGTGTACAAATCTCAACTTCTCAGTTGAGGCCGACACTACCACCTTTCATCTCCTCTAACTTTTATTACATCTTCACACATTCTAATGCACTATACAGTTTGTATACTTACTACCTTTAGTATTTATAGTCTATCTCTCCCACAATATAAGCCCTATATTGATTTGTTTAATCATGTGCCCCATGTGACCAGAATAGTGCTGGCATACACAGTATAAGAAACCAACAAATATTTGTCAAGCACTCTGGCTGTTCCCTGGCCACATCTTCACCACTAGGCAAGGTCTGCAGAGTCAGAAGAAGTGTCCATCTAGAGTCAGCACTCATCTTTTCTAGTCTATGCTTCAATCCCTTGTGATTCTAGAACTCCATTCTCAAATAGCCCTGAGCCCTCATCCTAGGCCAGTGATATCATCTTTCCCAGTTCTGTCCCCCAGATAATAGACTCTGCCATCAATGCCCAGGCACCATCGAAGGACAGATGGTCCAGGAACAAATGTCTCTGGGGCGAGTGCATGGATTTTGGATGTGTGGGTTAGAATGTGCATTCAATTGTGGTGCACAGCCTCTCATACTACAGGAAAGAACCGGCTAGAGGATGGCCCAAGGGTTGGAGCCCATCTCTCTGTAAGACAAGATATTCCTGAGAAGTCTAAAAAAATTCAACAGTTTACCTGCCAGCCAGTTGGTATAAAGATATACCTGTCAAAGGTATATTTGATTTAATAATATCTGTTTGATTTATAACAAATAATAATACATAAATATGGAGGCCTCCACTTATGCTTTTTCCCCAGGTTCTATAATTCTTAAGAATGAGCATGCTACCACTAAACACCTAGAAGAAAAGAATCCTGGTGGAGTAGAGGCAGAGATGAAGAGGCACAGAACACCTGAAGCTACTCATGTCCGGCATCAGACTGGGAATTCTGAGTCACAATGAGCATTCCTGAGATATTGTGCATTTTGGATTGAAGAGATGAATGCTAGATGAATGTAAAAGAGGGGTTAAAAGTCACAGTGACATGCACTGTTGTTGACCACAGTTCGTCTGAAATCACACCTGCCTGGGATAATCCAGCCTTAGAGTCCTACAAGTCCTTTAAATGGTCAAACTCTTATCGCTTTGAATTCTTAGAACTGCCATCCCTTTAAATTCGTAGCAGAGAGATAATCAAACACGTTGTAACATCATTTGGTCTAAAGATTAAAATTATTTCATTAATTATGAAAATAGTTTACCCTTTACTTTATATACAACAGTTATCAAGCACTTTAGGTTACAATGACAGCACTGAGATATATGTTGGGGGTAGAGGATGTATTACCAATCATTCTGTTGTCAAAAATACATCATAATATCTATCATTCTTTCTAATAGGCTCACCATTAGCTCTAATTCCACTTAGGGAGTGATTCTTCTTATCAAAAGCTACATAAATTCATTGGCTTATCACACGATGAAGGAATACATAAGTGAGGTTATCAGAGAAAACACAGGTGAAGTCACTCAGATAAAAAAAAAGAGGCTTATGAGCAAAGAAGAAAAGTCAATAGCAATTTTACAGTGTGGTAGGGGAGATGAACTCCTTATAGCTTTTAATTGTTAAGGATGTGTCACTCAGCACAGCTTTTGGACCACATGTGAGTGGAGGCTACAAATAGCCAGCAAATAATAAGGGCTCTAGTATGTATGAAGCATTATAGGTATGAGCCAAGAACGATGCAGAACACATAAAGGATGAACTCAACATAGAATAGGAAGCTCCAAGTGCCTTTGGTTACAAGAGAAAGTAAACCATAACTAAGAACATTGTTGTATTCACATATTATTTAATGTATTTATATTTGAACTATATTGTAAAATTATGTATTTCTAATTCTAGAGTATTCATTAAATTATCATTAGAAACAATTTTGTTGATTTCATAAAATGTTCAGATTAAGGCAAGAGTTACTTCTTTGTTGAGATTCAAGGATTGGAGGAATTGTTTATTATACCTGAGATTTCCGTATCTAAAATGAGTCTCTTTTATTGTACATTCTGCTTGTTATTCTCTGGTCTTGAAAAACAGTGTATGCAATTTAAACATTAGCTTAACAAATAGCCTTTTGCTATGTGAACTCTGGACATCATTATATGTTAATGCCAAGGATGTGTATGTTTAACACACTTTGAACAAAGCCACCATTAGTAGGTAATATATAATTCGCCTATGGTGAATTATTTGATGGCAATGATGGCGAAGACCCTATTTACCTTATCCCACATATCCCTTTCTCCTACCTGGAAAAATAATGTAAATAATATGGAAAAAAGATAATAGCAAATCTCTCAACTCAAGATTTATTGCTCTATTTTGTGTTGGAGGGGCTCACATAATAAAAGGCTTTTTAAAGAATTATAGAGGAGAAATTTAAAATTCTCATATTTAAAAACAACAAATTATGCCTTGATTTTTATTTCCCAAGATTTCTGTTTTTCGGGTACTCATGGTCACATCCTTTCAGATACTCTTAAAGCCCTTCTGTGCACAAATACCTTGAAATATCTCAAGATACTCCACTGCAGATAACATGAGCTACAATGCATACTGATTGCAAATAAAATCACAGGAAAGAGTAATGGTTGGATTACTTTCAGTTTAATGCTGAAAAAGATGTAATAGTCTGATCAAGACTCTGATAAATGTATCTTTTTTAAAATGTGCAGTGTAAAGTTAGTCTACTCTGAAGCCATCCGTGTGAAGGTAGAATTCCTTCAGGATGATGCCTAGATTTCATTTGAAATTTATTTACACTCTGCTTTGGTGCAGAAGCAATTGTCTTCAGAAATCTTGGTGTAGTTTAAGCGACAGTTTCTGTATTGTGACCTGGAGTTCACCGTTAAAAGTTTATTTGGTTATTAATGATTGTTGACTCAACCTAGGCAACATATCTAAACTGAATTATGGTGCCAGGTAAAATTATAGATGGGAATGAAGCCTGTGTAGCATCTGTTATCATGAATACTCAATAAGCAATTTAATATCCTTTTAAAAACAAGTCAATAACATGGTTATGTGTTAATATGGGCAGCTCACTAAGCAACCCTGGTAAAAGTGAAGAGGTATCTAAAATTGTCAATTAACTTTCAAAGTCTGATAAGATCACACAATCATGCCAATTATCCATTGCTCCTCTCCTTTCAGGCATCATGATCTTAGAAACACAACCTTTTTAACTATTTCAGACCTTTTCGTGAACATAAAAACAACTCTTAAAAGGCAGAGCTGAGCTAAAAACCTAAGCTTCGTGCTTCCTAGCTTCGTGATCATCAAATTGTTTCTTCTTACTAAGCCTCAGTCTCTTCATCTGTTAAAAAAAAATAGCAATAGCTCTATTAGAAAGGTTTTATAAGGCTTAGAAGACATAATAAAACTGTCCGACAAACACTAAGTGTTCAACAGATGCTGGCTCTTAGAAAGATTATCTCTGATAATAGCCAAGATGAATTCTCTGTGGAGAATCAGATTGGAAAACAAAACTAATTATACTATCATTTCATAAGAACTGTTGCTTTTAATTTCTTTGTTACATAACTTTGGTAGGTTTATATCTTGCCTCTTCCAGTTGCAATGTATTTCTCAATTATATTTTTTCTGTGTATATCACAGCTGTTAGGACAGACTCCAGCACCAAACAAACATTCAATAATGGCTGCTGAATGGAATGGAATTGACAAGTAAAAAGCTATGCTTAACTTCTTTTGATGTATTGTTTTCCATGAAAAAATGTTTCATAAACATTCTGCTAACAAAAACGTTGTTTGAACAACACAATCCTGATTTGTGCTCAAGAACCACAGTGGTAGTAGACATCAACAGAATGCCCCAGTGGAGAGGAGAACCCCTGACTCTGGTTCTGACTCAGTAAGTTTTAATCCCAGAAAACTGCCTATTTTTGTCAACCGAAGAGTGAATACCCACCTAAAGATAACTCTCTCCTTATGGTGTAAGCTGTTGCTGAGTATAACTGATTGATTTTCACTGTCAATGTATGCTTCAACATCTGCTTTGTTCAAATAGTGAATAGAACTTGAAGGTCATTAAGACCTTAAATGCTTCAAAACTTCTCTAACCCAGGGGGCAATTGGTTTAGTTCGTGGCATTTGATGATGGAAATCAAAAGAAACAGCAAAAGAAAATAGATTTCACCAACTTGTCATACCATATTACCAATCAACCTAAGAAAAATACATAGTGTGTTCTAAAGGACAAACGTGTATAAGCATTACTCTCATATAATATTTTAAGAAAAATGTGACATCTGCTGTTATAAACTTCTTAGGATTTCCAATGGGTGCTATTCAATCAAAGATTAGAAAGATTGCATTGCTTCAGTGAGCTTTCCATTTACCTCCAGATCATTTCACAAAAACAAAATCAGTATTATTTTTAAATCTGTATTTCATCTCACAAATAATAACAACTTTTTTTTTGACACAATTCCTTTATTCTTTTATTTGTTTTCTCTAATTTGGTCCTTAGTGTTAGTAGTAAATAGTTCCTTACATGCCCCTTTGTCTACCTTGAGATTTAACTGATTGCAGTTAAATTGTACCTCATAATTCCTGAACATTTAATCCATGTTTAGGAACAATTTTATGTAATTAAAAGCAATTGGCTAAGTGAGTAAAACTCTGGTTTGTAGATTTTCTCCTATTCAGATTATACATACAAACTATGTTTGTTGGATACTTTTTTTTAATAGCAGCATCATTTGAAAATGTACCTCTTTACTTTTGTTAAGACAACTGGCAGCAAGTCAAAGTATTTCTGAATTCCTTAAATTCTACTCCATTGTTTTATGTACTCATGACCACTTATATATCACCTAAATAATACTAATATGTTCCATCAGTCAAGACATCCACAGTGATTACTATGGTCCATACACTTGAAATTAAATAATCTGTCGTATCACAGAAAAGAGTAAGGAGTAGAGAACTACGGGGGTGGGGTGGCAGGGGCGGAAAGTCCCTCCGCTGGTAATGACTGCAGAACTTGTGTGTTCTCTGACAGTGACAAATGTTGTAGCAAATTGTAACCTCTCTATCAGTGAGGTTTTCCATTAAGTTTCCCTAGGCAATTAATTTTCTCCCTGTCCTTTACAGCAAGTCTGGGAATGTCTAAAGAAGAGAACATTCATAACTATGGCATAATATTAAGAACTTTACCAGGAAAAATTAGTAAACACTTAGAAAACATTGCATATTCCTGCTGCATGTAGAGAGACAATGTGACCGACGATCTCATTCACACGTAAAACCTCCAAATGCGGTGGTGCATTTGGCTTTGGAATCTCGCTTTCAGTTTCCTCGACTTTCCTTAAAACTCCCATGATTATGCCAGTCTGGCAAGGAGAGACTCAGTCTGTTCTAATTATGTTTGGAAAAATAGAGTAATGTGAAATATCACGGACCCAAATGCAGCAGAGTTGAATCCATGTTCATTTTACACAGCACGGAATAACACCATGTGGGCGCAGACTCAGATTCGGTTTTTTCCAGCAAAACTGCCAACCCTCCGCCACCAGGAGCCAGTAGTCTCTGGGCTGCTACCAACGCTACAACCCTCACTTTCTAAGAATGTGCGGGCCATTCATTCAACGCTGCCACTCGGCCAGCGCTCATCATGTGACTTCTGAGCAGGATATACCTTACTTCTACTGAAAAGAGGACTACTTAACTCCCTTCTCAAAATAATCATCTTTTTCTTTGTCCTCTATATCTTTCTCAGCTGTCCAGAGAGTTCTCTAAAAGCCACACTTCAGGTCTACATTGGCAAGTGGTCTTTCATCTCCAGACCTTATATCTGGCATATCCCTGTATCATAGAGGTGTTACACTAGAGTTAGGTTACACAAATTAAATTGGGAGCCTCTGTGGATTCATTTAGGTAATCATATACAAATCTCAATTGCATGTGTCTGTGTGTGTGTGTGTGTATTTCTGTGTGTTTATACAGATAGAATTACATTTTTAAGCTTAAATTCCAAATTGACATTTTAACCCTTTTTGACAACTATTTAAAAGATGGTATTGCATTTATTTTTCCCAGTAATTGTACGCATTAATCTTCAATAATCTGGGGAATTAAATTTAAGTGAAATGAAATACACTATATTGCAAGATAGTAAGGACATTTGGAGATCTTTGATTTACACTTTTATTAGCTATAGATAGCACTTAAAAATGATCAGCTGTCAGCTTTTTCATACAGGTAGAAGTTACACATGAATCAAAGCATTGTAAGTTTTATTTATATTGTACATCTGAGAAGTTTCTTTTTTCTCCAAAGAGAAACTGGTTAGGATAATGCAGCCCAATGATTAAATTTGGGTGCTGCAGTCTGATAGGTTTTAGTTTGACTCTTGACTCCATTAATTACTGACCTGGTACAAGTTATTTACCTTAAATTTCTCTTCTGAGAAATAGGGCAAATTCGTTTAAAATGATTCATTTCATCATATTTTTAGTACAATTACACAAATATTTACAAGTAGTTTGTGGAGTTTAGGAACAGTAAATGATATGCAAACAATATACATATATTAAAATTAATTAATTAAATAATCAATGCTACATAGGGCATAAAGATGTGGGCACCAGTCAGTCTGCTTGCTATGGGCTGAGTTATGACCCTTCAGAATTCATATGTTGAAGCCCTATTGCCCAGTATCTTAGAATGTTACTGTATTTCGAGAAGGATCTTTAAAAAGGTCATTTAATTAAAATGAGGTCATTAGGGTGTCCATCATCCAATATGACCAATGTCTTTAAAAGACAAAGAAATTAAGACATAGGCATACATATAGGGAAGATGATGTGAATCAACATCAGGAGAGGACACTTATCTCCAATCCAATGAGAAAGGCTTCAGAAGAAACCAATCCAGTTAACACTTTGATCGCAGACTTCTAGTCTCCATACCTGAGAGAGAATGAACTTCTGTTTAAGCCATTTAGTCTGTGGTACTTTGTTATGGCAATCCTAGCAAAGTAATACATGGCCTGAGTTCACATTCCAGCATTTAGCAGCACTATATTGGGAACATTATTGATCTTTCTGTGCCTGAGTTTTTTCATCTGTAAAATGCTGATACTAAGGTCCCAAATTCCTAGGATTGTTTTGGGAAGTAAATCCCAGTAAATTGCTCTCAGTATTAGTTGTCCTTGTTTCTGTGAGTCCTGCATCTTTCCCCTTGTTCAACATGCTGCCTCTGTTGCGTAGCACCTGAGATGAGAAAACTGCTGGATAGGTTCAAGTCTGAGGTATTTTAATATGTGATTTCCCCCCTCTCAGCAGTTAAAGGAGGAAAACAGTCCTCCACAAAATGATGTATGACAACAGCTGCCTCTTTTGAAAAGCATATGGGAAGTGACCTTTGAATTCAGAAGTTAGAGGCGACTGCTTTTGTGACTAGTCTGTTATTTTTAAATGAAAAGGGTGAACAATTTCAGAAAGAGGAGAGCCAAAGTATCAGGGTTGGGTTTGACAGGACTGCCAAAATACACTTTAATATCAGTGTAAATATTTGGTTGTCAGAACAGAAAACAAAAGACTTAATTAACTTATAAAGAATAAATACTTGTTTGAATCATTTCCTCCTGTGATGCGGTCTTATGTTACTTAGGATGTTCTTAATATTCAAGTCAAACAAATACAGCAGATATACCATAGCTATCTTTGGATACAGTCAGCAATACAGATATAACATAAATCGAGATCAGGGTTTTGGTGACCAGTTATCAGAATGCTTTACATATTTAAGTATATTTATGCAAGTCACAAATTTCTAAGTGTCTTCTTACCATTCCTAATATTTATATTAACTTATATTTATATAGCATTTTCTATACTGAAGAAATTTATATGCCCTATACATTCCTAGACACATTGACTCTTTAAGTACTATTATCTTTATTTTACAAGTCAAGAAACTAAAATGCAATAATTTGCTTAAAGTCACATGGACAAAAACAATAAGTGAAAGAAGATATATTAAAAAACAACAATGTCTTATTCCAGAATTCAAAAATCCCAAGTATATTAGATACTTATTTCAAAATATGGTAAGAATTCCTCCCTTTTGAAAGTAATATGCATTGATATATAGTCTAAAATTGTAGCTTGAGAGTAATGTACTCTAAGTTTTCTTTATGCAGAAAATATTAGCTAAGTCAGAATATCTGTGAGAAGTACCTATAGCATGATTCTGAGTTCTCTAAATTATAACTATATTAAAATGTTTAAAAAATAAAAATAAAAAAGTTTAATAGCATTCTCATATGTACCAATGAATTTGAGGTCTGTTCAGATGGATATGCAGAATGAATCAAATGAGACTTTCTACATGACTGTACCATGTAAATAAGAAAGAAAAAAAAATCCTAATATAAAAAGGTTGAGAACTACTTCCAGGACAACCAACAATGGGAGTAGAAAAAGCATGTTATTTCAATTTGGAGAACTACTTCTTAACTGCATGACCTATGTCGTAGCACTTGGCTGAATCTGTGATTTGTTTTACTATTATTATTATTAGTCTCAGATGCACTTTACAAAGGGTTCCTTCCATATTTATAGAACCCACCATACACAGTAAACTTGTACTTTCTTAATCAAATTACTGAATAGGAAAAGGAAAGTTTTCTTAAATTTTATAAACTGGACAAATTAATAACTAAAAGTAATTGGCACATAGTAGGTATTTAGTAAATATTCACTTGATTTCCATTCCTTAAAAAAGTCTTTAAGTCTCTGTGTTTTCTGCCTTATCTATCTATTCATCCATCCATCCAATTACGTGCTCCACAAATGTTTATTGTCCACCTCCTTTGTAAGAAGCACCGTTCTCGATGCTGGAGGCTCAGAGGTGCACCAAACAGGCATGGGCTCCACTCTCACGGTGCTTATTATTCTGATCACTTCCAGTCTTAGTCTAATGACAAGAATGGCACCAAGATAAAAGCTCAGCCAAGAACAATATACAGTGTCTCAAAAACTTTCTCTCATATCTTTGTTTATTTAAGCATAAATTTTGTTTTAGAATTTCATGCATTAAACATCCCTCATCTTGTATAAGGTTGTCCCACTTACTGTCACACATCACCCCCTTCCATTCCTGAGCAAGAATTCACATTTTTTTTACATAATATCTTACTCGGAGAGGCACTTGTGTATGTGTCTCTCTGTGTGTGTTTTTTCAGTAGACTTAAATAAACAACTTCACCTTCAAACACTTTCCACTCTTTTTTCCCTTTATAGGGATTCTAAAGTGAGGAAATCACATAGTGTCTTCTCAGATAGCTTATATATTATTTACAAGGTACAGATATATTGATTTTGAAATATTTTCTAAATGTCATGACTTTTTTGCCTATTTTGGTTTCATTCATTCAACAAACCGTAGGGTGTGTTAGAAGTTATGCTTTGCTTTAGGTTATTAAATACCCAGGGACCTAGCATCTAGGCTATGGTTTTGAAATGTGATTTCTTGAAATGTACTTTGAAATATACTTTTTTGTTGTTGCAGAAATCTCAGATTCTGGGTCTGGAGTAATAAATGTACAAGATGAGCCTGAAACATCTCGTTATATGAGATATTGAGGACACTATCACAAATTAGTATGGTCATGTCAAAAAGGGCTCAAAAACCAATTGCAGGAGACACTTCCTGGCCATTGATGAGGCAATTTAAATTATGAAAATGATTACAATAACAAAGTATTGAGTCTCTCAAAATATTTTTTAATCTATGAGTTTACAATATTAAATTAAATTAGTCACCTTTAGACAATAATATAGAACTAATTCATTTTTTAATAACCAATAAATAAAAGAAGATAATTAAGCATTTATTCTTTCTTTCTATATGATCTATAACATTCAGTAACCAAATGATAGGTTAAATACAGCATATCTTTATAAAATATTCCTATGAATAAATAAGAAAGTTAAAATCAGTATTATTCAATATTGGTTTATTAATTATAACAAATAAAACAATCTTACTAATGTAAGATGTAAACAGTAAAGGAAAGTGAATGCGAGCTATATGGGAACACTCTGTAATTATAATTTTCCTGTAAACCTAAAAGTTTTCTAACCATAAAATTTATTTTAAAAATTAAGCAGTGTCATTCTAAAATTTCTTATGAATTACTAGTTCTAGATTTTCAATATTCAACAGGTCACAATAATAGAAAATTTTGATGAGAGACAATTCTGTACAGCGTTTCTACATTGCTTGAAACAGCCTTTGTTCTGGACTAAGTTTTCAAGGCTGCATTATCGCAAACAACATTGGAATGTAACAATAATTTCTCCCTCCAGGGCCAAGGACAAATTTTCTGTCAGCCCTCTTTAGAAGACCGGGATTTCCTAAACTCAGAGCTTTTCAACTGTGACACAAAGCCATTTTATGTATAATATTCACTTGTGCGCACTTCCCACTCACCCCTGTGGAAATGTCCCCAGATCCAAGGTGAAACAGCTTAAACAAGAAGCTCATGCTGATTGCTCTGCCATAGAGTTTCCTGTCTTCTGCCAGCGCAAGTGCCAGGCTAAGTCATTAGCTTGCAGACTAAAATCTCACTCCCTTCACTGTTCTCAACAACAGCCATTCGCTATGTGCCTCTGGCTGACCTCACCACCACTCATGATTATAGCAAAGGGACTGAACATGCATATAATAGTTTCTGGACCCAACCACCAATTCAGAGGAACTACAGAAGACAGAGGAACTTGTTAAACTCTATCATGAGTAAGCAGTCAACAGGACACAGGCTTGGGAAAACCCTACTAAAAAATGTCCTAGGCTTGAATGGATAAATTACAGTGTTGGTGAAGGAAGGAGGAATCTATAATTAAGTCTTAAATTTTTAAAAAATGTTTAAAAAAACCTATGGTTTTGGAGATACATTATTTGGTTATTATAAAATTATAAATAAACACAAGAAAACAAGTTCTATAAAATTAAGGACAACGGTTACTTTTGTAGACAAAAGTATCCAATATTAGGACAGATCATGTAGTTAAGTCTCTGGCAGAGCTAGCAAAGTGCTATTTGTTGAGGTACATTGGCAGTTATAAGAGTGTATGATTTTAAATACTCTTTAAGCTATGTTATTTGTTTTATGAAGTTTCTAGTATTTGTCCTATATTTGCAATATAAAGGTCATAAAAACAAAGTTATTAGGAGAAGAAAACAAGGAAGCACATAAAGGTGTCCCTTTATGTCTTCACATCTTAGCATGTGATGTTTGAAATTTAGGAATAAATCAATTTCAGATTGCATAGTATTCCTCTTATAAAATCTTCTCTACTCAGACTCAGGAAATGAGTATGTTAGTAGGGCATATTTGTGAGGTCTAGGTAGAGAAGATAACATGTCTAATGGCAGAATGTCTTAAGAAAGCCTTGAATAAAAAATGAGACCAGGAGCATAGGAGCCCCAAATGGGAAAAAGAAAATCATGTAGAAATTCAGATTTTTATCTTTCAGGCAATAGGGATTTAATGGTGCTATCCACAGGGAAATTAGGCTGTGGCTTGTTTTGTGGAATTATCTTTCTGGTTGTAGTGTAAAAATAAAGGAGGGTGATAAGAGACTGTTAGAGAGAGAAGAGTTAGGGAAAATTTGCCAGGCAATAAAAGATGACGGTAGTGAATACAGAATAGCCAGGGCTGAGATTCAAGCCATCTATCCGAGGTGGAATAACAAATACTTTAGAGACTTACTGGATATGGGCATTAAGGAAGAAAAAGAAACAAGAAATGACTGCAGTTCTTAGCTTGCGAGACAGAAATGTCATTAACTGGGACAAAGAACAAGTTTATGGAGAGAATTTTCCCAAATACTACAGGAACACTGGGTTATCTGAAGCTAAACTGACATTTTCTTTTTTAAAAATTATTTTTAATGACATCATATGCCTTTTAGAATTGACTAGAAGGCACTATGTGTCTGATGTAGTTTTCAGCGTACTTAACATGTTTTTAATAGCATCTGTGATTTGATATATATTTATGGGTGTCGGTTTCCATTATCCTTCATGTTATAAAACAGTGCATTTCACCTGGGGGACTTTTGTTCCCCAGGAGACATTTGGCAATATCTAGAGACATTTACAATGGCCACATCTGAAAAGGCTGGCATCTTGTGGACAGAGATCTGGTAAGTTACTAAACATCATACATGCACAGAACACATCTTGGCCACCCCCAACAAAGACTTTACAGATCTAAAATGTCAATAGTATTGAGGTTGAGAAATCCTAGTATAGTATAGACTTATAAATTTGGGTCAACTGGTTAATTTTATTGTTTGTGGAGATGCCTTGGGGGTTTCCTAGAGGTAGTAAACATCGGTAGTGTCTGATAAAGCACTATTAACACAGTCCATACATATATATATATAATAGATACTTATATTAATATCAATTTTCTTTACTTACATTTATCATTATATATATATCCAGAAGCATAAGCAGGCGGAGAAATAGATAACTATATAGACAGACAGAGAGAAATGACTATATTGATGGTAGATGGATATACACATTCATTGTTCTCTTTCTTTTCTCTTTTTTCACTTTGTAACCTAATTTTCCAATAGCGAAGCTTCCTACATGATTTTTTCTTTCATTCACTGTTAAAAAGCTTGACTGATGCAATTCAGGGACATTAAGACAAATGTATACTTATAAACAACAGACAAAATCAGTCATTTCCTTAACTAGTATAATTCTCTTTCTCTCTGAGATTTTATTTACTGGAAAAATTATATTTTATAGTCTCCAAGCTGTACTCAGTAACCAAACTGGTTTAAATATATTTTTAAATGTCTCCTTGATAAAACAAATGAAATGAGTAGTCTCCCCTTAACTTTTCACAAATGCTTATGGTAATTTTTTTTAGTTATACTCCTTCATTGAATTCCCTTTAAGCCAACCAACAAAGGTGTGTGATTGATTCTCTCTCCTGAGTAAACATCACCATGTTCTTCTCGGGGATGGATTTATTAATGACATCAGGCTTTAGCAGTTGTTGACAACAGGGGATTACATTTCCAAGGGTGGCTACTAGGTTCATGATGTGCTCATTAAAACCAGAGACATCAATATCTTTCTCATCTACTGGACAATGAATGTGGGTACTGACCTATTCTCATTCCAGTTATTATCTTCATCATCTTCAACAACATTATCAGAGCACTAGTGTCTTATATTTAATAACAATGCATAAAACCTTTTAACATAAATAACACATTTAACTTTCAATCACAACTTAACAATTCACTACATTTCAGTAGATTATTTCAAAATTATATTAAACTATAAAATGCACCTAGGCTTTAAGTTAATGAACTTAACAAGAATCTTACAAAGGAAATGATATTAATAAAATGATGACAAAGGTGACATTTGATTTAACCTCTTGAATTACACTACTGGGAAATATTTCACTTACTTTTTCTAGAACTTGCTCTTTTAATCCTACACTAATTTCCTTAAGCAGGCCCCGTACCTAGTATCAGACACAATCTCTACTGTTGATACATGAATATAAAAACTTATAAAGAAATTCATGCTAAAGTCTGCTTAGCTGACACAGTTACCTCAAATCCCTTGTAAAAAGTGGTGGTGTACAAAAAAAAAAAAAATAGGTAAAACAAATTAGGTCATGGGGATTAAGTTTCTACAGAAGGATACTTTCTACTGCTCAAATTAACTTCTGCTGCTGATATTCACAACAGGACAACTACTATTATTACACTAACTACCACTACTTCCACTCTTATAACTGATTACCTTTATGAGCACCTTCTATATAGTTGTCACTGTGCTTGCTGCTTTTATATAAAATATCAAATTTACTTAGCATTATCCCTATCTTACCTTTCTTGTAGAGATGTGCCTAGTTTGATGTACTCAATTATACACAATTCCCCCATTATATTCCACAGTACAGACTATCACCTATATTGTATGAAAACATTTTTGTGCATCAAAGGTTCTGTTGAGAAAATTATGTTTTATGACATAATAGTGTTTTAACAAAAAAAATAAAATCAGCTACATTTGCTAGAAAAGTTCTTACTAGTCCTACTACACTAGTAACAAAAAGTAAATATCTTGTTTGAAAAAAAGGAGACAGTATTGTTTAAAAATTATTTAATTATTAAAAATAATAGTGGCAATAATGGTAATAACTTAGATATACAGGGTCAATATAATCTGTCCTGCCATTAGTTTTCTTTAATTACCATAATGATATGAATATGCCTACATCATAAATATTTGTCTGAAATAAACACTTGAATAAATGCCGTGGTGTTGAAAGATTTTTTCCCTAAGTAACAGCTCTACTTTTCTACTTTACTTCAGAGACTATAGTACAAGTAAGACAGTTAAAATTAATCAAATTGCATACAGTACATAGGATTTTTAAGTAATAAAGTAATATGCAATATAAATGATAACAGCAGAATTTGAGAGTCTATAATTTTAGTAATATTGAAACTTGAAAAATAATCTCTTCCTCAGAGTATATTATATACATGTTTCTGTAAACTTAAGTTATATAAATGCATTTATTTTTATTACTATCTAAAAATATTTAGTCATGTTTAATGAACAAAGGTCAAATACTTATTTTATCATCATATCTTTAAAATTTACCTCAATTTATAAAATATTTTGATATCAAATCTATTTTTAATAGTAAAATGAAAAATATAAAATACCACTTTGAGTGATATGAGGCAAATGGGATTTTAAAAACATTAGAAAATATGCTATTTTTAAAGGTGCTTAAATACCATAGGGTATTTATTTTTAAGTTAATACATTTTAAGTACTATATTACATTTTTTGAAAATGCTACTAAAAAATCCAATACCTTATATTTTTCTAAGGGAATCATAGGCTTCAAAAAGCATTTTGCTCCATGTCATCTGAATTCTATTATACTATGACAGGAAAAACAGATTAAATGAGTAATTATAGAGATAAAGCAAATCTTAGGGTCATTGGTATCAAAGTTTTGCATAATTTTATTTACCTCATACATTAGATCATGAGTTTCAGGTAGCAAATTATGAATCTCTTTTTTAACTGCAATCTCCTGTACAGTGCCTAGCATTATACTTTATATATAATATGGTGAATATTAAATATTTATTGCATCATTAAATGGGAGGAAGGTCCCATTTATAACTCTCAACACCTGACACTTAAGGCTCCAAGAGGATGAAAGCCTAAATGTGTCCTCTAAATATGTTTTTATTGAATTTGTTCAAAATTTATTCATTCCTTATTCCTTTATTCAGTAAGTATTTAAAGAATACTTGCTAAATGCCAGGTCTAAGCTCTGTTTGAGGAATATCTAGCTGGTTAAAACCAAAGACCTTCTCTTTAAAAGTTTGGCATATAATAGGGAACTGCAATGAGTCCAAAGCCGCTGCACTTAAGGCAAAAAGAGATCAAGATGAAGAAGTTCAAAATTCTGAGGTGACATATCAGTAAAGTATGATATAACGCAGAGAAAAACCCAAGTATTTCCATTTTCCAGTCTTTTGATCATCATTTATACACATGGTAGACAATATGGAAAATGAACAAAGAAAGAACAACACATTGAAAATTTATGAGCAAGGCCTCATAATTGATGGCCTAATTAACTTTCTTAAAAACCAATGAAGAACACTAGTTTAGGAAAGGATCAAAAGCAGGTTTCATTGATAAATACAGATAAATGATATGTATGCAGAATTTGTTCTGAAGATGATAGCAACCATAAATGAAATGCCATCAGCATCAAAGCAAGAATCAAAGGAAACTGAATTAGCATAATCTGTAATTCAATTACATTGTTTTCCTGGAATTAGAACATTTTGCCTTGGTAATTTATTCATTAGTAAAATGTACAGATTATCTCTACATATAGCACTTATTATTTTATATCTTTGATTCAATAATATGCTAAGGTTACATAAAGTTAATCGTTTGGCCTAGAAACACAGAATTTTTATTTTCTGTAGTGGCCCTATGTAAAACAAGTTAGAGTGGACAAAGTATAAAAAAATCTTTATTGATGCTAAAATTAGGCTACATAGTTATTACATTAAATTAAATGTATTACATATATCAAAGTTTCTATAATCTACGAAGGGTATGTATATTTATTTACATACTAAAGTAATGTAATACAAATGTCTCTCTTTTGCAAATTAATTTCTTCTGCTTTCTCCTTCAAACTGAATATTCTTTTGCATTTTCTTTTCATCTCACAAACTTGTGATTCCAAACTCCTTTAGGCCTCATTAGTTTTTCAGATGTACAGCCCAGGCTTCAGTGCAAACACCCTCAAGTTTGACTGTCAATGGTTTGTGGCCACAGTTCATGAATACCATTTTTCGAGTGCTTGATTGTAAAGCAAATGGAGCACCACCTCAAGAATTGCTTCACCAGTTTCCCAACATTTTACAATGAGAAATATTAAGAACATGAATTTTAAAGCACATTTTAGTTAGGTTCAAAGTAACTATGATTAAGATGAGGGCATTTTTTTTATGAATTAGAGGAGAATACGAAGTATACAGAATAAAGGCTATCTCAGAATACTTCATCCCATCAGTTTATATTGCTTTAGCTAAATTATTCTTTAATCAAAGTGTTGCAGATATATTTCATTTATTGTTGTGACAGGCTTTTGTCAGCTGTCTGTGTTGAACATTTTCAACTCATACGCTAAAAAGGACCAGTGGGTTGGATAAAGTAATAAGCCCACAGGGAATTTTTCAATTTTCAGATCACCACACCATATAAAATTAATAACTTTTTTCTTAAATTATGTATTTATTTATTTTTATGTCTTTAATATTTTCATTTAGTGGTGCAAGTGGATACACTTACCAATCACGTAAATAGTTACCCAATGATTCATAATGATTTGCTTTTTATTTTTTACCTCTTATCCTTTCACCTTGCTCTCTGCAATTTGCAAAAGAAATGTCATTTCCACCCAGTGAGAATTCATTCAAATTAAAGCCGACCCTAAATTAGTAATGTAGATTTCCTGCCAAGCAAAAGAGTTTAAAGCTGCCTTCTTTTTGTCTGTATCTTTGATTTTGCCACTGACCCTATACAGTGCAAACGAAGACGCAGCATGAAAACAGACACAGAACCCAATTTTTCTCCCCACCCGCCTCACAGACGTCTTGACTCAAAACAAGAAATGCAAGGAAGCTTTGCATCACCTGGCCACATTGAGAAAGGAAGTCAAACAGCAGAGAGCATTTCAAAAGTGTATTAAAGCATGTCTTCTTTTTGAGTGAAAATATAGTTGGTATACACTATCATATTAGTTTCAGGTGCTCTATATAGTGATTCTACATTTCTATATCTTGCCATGTGATCACCACACTAATTCCAGTTACCATCTCTCACTGTAAGAATAACTTTTTTAGCAATGCAGTGACAAAAATTAAGTGAAAATTATACTAATAACTCCTATAACATTCTTATAAAAGATGTCCCTTCACGTGTAGAGTTGGAGGCACAGAGGAGTCTGAGCAATATGTTACAGAATAGAAATTAATTTAGGTTTCAAAAAAGATCTCTTTACCTAAAAACATTCAAGTTCTTTAATGAGAGGAGCCTGGACTACTGCATATCATTTATTGTTTATTGTATGTAAGAATATTTATGCTATTTGAATACTAAACTACATATACATGTTTTCTTCTAAGTGTGGGTTAGGTCCTTCTCAATATATGGCATTCATAAAGTTTCGAGTTGTGAAGTTCTCTAAATATGGTTGAAGATGGAGATCAGAATTGAATATGAAGGAGATTTCTGTTCTATTGCACAGAGTGACTGCAGGGCACTCTTATAAGCACTGAGGAACTAGACTGCTGTCTGAGTCTCAAATACCACTTGCACTTTTATTATCAGTGATTACAACCAGACCAGTCTCTTTATCTTGGTAACACCAATACCCAATATAGCTCATAGTAAAATCTCCATGAATATGGAAAGGAAGAAAAACATAAAGAAAGGAAGTAAGTATGGGGTGAGGGGGAGGGAATAATAGAAGAAAAGAACAACCCTGGCTGGTGTGGCTCAGTGGATTGAGTGTCGGCCTGCGAACCAAGTGTCGCTGGTTCGATTCCCAGTCACGGCACATAAGTAGGTTGCATGTCAGGTCCCCAGTTGGGGGAGCGAGTGAGAGGCTACCACACAGTGATGTTTCTCTCCCTCTCTTTCTCCTTTCCCCTCTCTCTAAAATAAAATAAACAAATAAACAAATAAACAAACAAACAAATAAATATATATATATATTTTTTTTTTTTTAAGAGAAGAACATGTTGAAAATCTCTGAGCTCCTAAATTGTGCCAATTAGCGATATGACCTTGGATAAATTACCCAAACCATTTTCTTTCATCTCTGAAATGAAGGAAGTCTATTATAGGATCTCCAAGATTAATGGCAGCTTAAATTTTACTGTAAAACTATCTTTTTTTCATTAAAAAAGTGTTACTTTAGCGAATATTTTCACCAAGTAGAAAGTAAATATTCAATCACTATGTTAAAATGGATATGTTCATGGGATCTCCGTAAGAATCTAACACAATCAATGATTTTAAGTTCTCACATAATCTTCATAATGCTCATAAAACTAAAATCAAGAAATATAACACCATCCACTTTTAAATAACTGACCCTAAGGAAAGCAATTAGACCATTAAAACCTTTTTCCAATTTTGTCCTGTGGACCCCAAATTTACTGATTCCAAGTTATTAAAATAAATTATAAAGAATACTAAAGAATTTGTCTGAGGTTGAAAGTGAGACCCAGCCAAACTTTTAACACTCGTTACTCCATGGCCTGAATTTTGGAGTTCAATTTTTCTGTCTTCACAGAACAACCTCGTTTGAAAAAGACGCATAGTCAAAGAGTTGGTATCAATGTTATCATAATAACAATTTACAAATAAGCTACAGGTTTGTCTTCTGCTTACTTAGTTTGTACTATTTGTTTAAAATTACATCTTTTGAAGGATAAATTAATTTGCCACTAAAGGGACTATTCTTTGATTATTTATCAATACTTAGAGGTCTTACTCAAATGTGTGCCTGATTTATCTTCATTTCATTTACTTCCTTGTACTCAGTTTTTCATTATGTCATTGGTAACATAACTCACAGGAAGGATCACCTTGTAAATGTCAATGCATTTATTAACAGAAACCATGTTCTCCCCACTCAAAAAAGCAATGTTTATGACTTATGCATTCTAAACAACTTTATTTGCAACCAAATCATTCGCTCAAAAAGAAAGATGTATTACAAAAGCTGTCTTCTTCCAACTGGTCAATTTTTCTTCACTAATACTGTTCTGTTTCAATTTACTCTGCAAATATTTTCTGTGCCTACCTGTGAATATCTAAGAATACTTAGGATTGATCTAGCATAAGAAAATATTCTGGGTAATACAAACTATTATTTTTCATTTTATGTTTACTATATTGAATTCACTTATGCAGAATAATCAGACAAGTTTTATCATCATATTTGGTTGAAGTTGAAAATACTTCATGGGAGGTTTATATATCAACATAATATATCATTTGCATTAGCTGTCCCATTGAAGTTTTCTAACCAAAGCTGAATCAATTAAAATAAATAAATATCTAAAAAGTATAAATCTGAAGCAAAATTTCATCACTTATTCCCTGGAGAATTACCGAAGCTGAGGGCAAATTTACCTAATTGTTTCACAGTAAAGCCTGGTGTTTAATCACAGACTTCTTCAAAGGAATTCCCAACAGTTTTGATTAATTACCTTCATTCCTTGTTCACTCATAAAATTGAAAATATTTAACATCCTTTATCTTAGCTGAAAAGCTTCCTTAGTTAGTTAGTTAGTTAGTTACTTAGTTAGTTACAAGCTGCAAAATATCATAGAAACAGCTTCGAGCACTGGAAATAGAAGGTGAATCAAGATCTCTAGTATATTAGTCCTCCTTTATATTCCAAAACTCCAAGATGCCTGAAACCATGAATAGGACCAAACCCTACATATACTATGTTTTCCCCTAAACATACATACCTATGATAAAGTTTCATTTATAAATTAGGCACAGTGAGAGATTAATAATAATAACTAATTGACAGGAAATTATCAAAATTTTTTCAGCTAAAATAAACTGTCTTTAACAATTTGTATATCAAGTTTATATATTTTTGTCGGTTTTTTATCCACATTATTACTTGAAGTATAACACAGGTTCAAAAGCTTTTGAAATTGCACAAAAAAGTATGATTCTTCAAATTTTTTTTGGCTGGGCTATTCTAGACTTTAGACCTACTTTTGACAAAATTACATTTTTGGCAATTCTGGAAATTATTTAATATTATGTTAATTTAAAAGGAGCATTTATTTTAAAAGACATCTCTTGTTTTCCTTTCTTCTTCCTCTTATGTCACTTTATCAGGCTGAAACAGCCAAGAAGTGAAAAGTAGAAGTTAGTTATTTGCTGGAAGTTTAGCCTCTCCTGTTATAATTCACATAGTACTATGTATTATCCTCAGTAAAATGCTTATTTATTTTCTTTTAAATTGGTTTCCCCTCACATGCTTACATGTTCTATGAGAGACCTTGTTTACCTATTCATCCCTGATCCCTTTTGCCATAGCTCTTTCTGACTCTATAACATTTAAAAGTGGAATAACAGGTAATTTAAATAACTTTGCCTATCACAAACTCACCATATAGCTACTAACCCTCCATTTTCTTGCCCAATCACAGCCTATCAAATCAATTCTGCTTAATACTGTTCTTTAATATACATTTTCAGTGGTATTTCCAATCAAGCAAGACCAAAAGTATCACAGTGTAGAAGAGTGGTCAATGGATTGGTAATGAGTATTCTGTAACATGGGATTCAGCAGCAACCTTATTTTGAAGATTCCTGAACACCATGAAACATGATGGTCATTTTAAAACTGAAGTGAAGCCTTACAGGTATATTGGACATCTTATATGTCTGGTCAAGTCCCCTGAATTAAAAAAAATAAATAAATAAAAATGAAGTTGAGACTTAGTCTTGGGGAAAATAATGTATAATTTACTTGTATGCTGATTAAAAGAATCAGTGGGATGTGCATAGTAAAATACAAATTTCTCTAGTAGAAATATATGTCAAATTCAGAATTCACCTTCCAAAAATTAAGAACTATTGAGAGGCTCTTCACAGTGCATCAATATAAATGACTCAGCTGACTGAAGTGATGATGATAATGTAAGCAGATGACAATTTTTTCTACACTTTATGCCCTGTTGAACCTTTCTTCTCAAAGCATGACAATTAATCAGCACCAATTACATTACCATTAATCAGCACCAATTACATTACCATTGTACTTACTTACAGGCCCAGGAAAGATACTATTGTTCTCAATGTACTAGAGGCTTTTTTATCCTCAGTGGAGAGAACATGCTTATTGACTTTAGAGAGAGGGGAAAAGAGGGAGAGAAAGTGGGAGAGAAAGATCAATGCATTGCCTCCCCTATTCACCCTGACCAAGGATTCAACCCCCAACCTTGGTATATGCCCTGACTGGGAATTGAACCTGTGCCCTTTCAGTTTTAGGGAGGATGCTCCAACCAACTAAGTCACACCAGCCAGGGTTCTAAGGGCTTTTTGTTTGTATTTCAGTTTGTGTATTTATTTTAAATATTGTAAGTATATAAAGGGCTGTTTTCCTGGTGGGGAATAAAAGTACTAACATCACAAATATCTCTTCTTAACCAACTCATTTACACAAATGACAGATCATTTACATTAGAACAGCATGAAAACTGATATTTCTCAGTATTCCAAGTAGTAAATTACTATTCCCTTTCTAGGTTTTGCGGACAGAGATGAAGTGGGGTAACATAACAGCATTTTATAACAAAGAAGAAAAAGTACATTTCACAATTGCTTTCGAATTCAACAAGACCCTGCCAGTTTAAATGCTTGCATTTGTGTATTCATACCAATACAGTGAAATGGCATTTCTTTAACAAATACCAAATAATGGGCATATATATTTCATACAAAAATATGGGTAATTGGAGTGTATGTTAAGTCAGAAAATGTATTGCTGTCATTAATTATTTCCTTGACATTAGCTATCTCGGTATGAGTTTTCAACATCCAGAATATCTTATTATTTTAATATACCTCTCCTTTCTTATTGTCATTGCAAATTAACTTTGTTTACATTCAACAAAAGAACAATATGCAAAGCTTTTGACCCAATATATGCTTTCATATTATACTGATTTCATAGTCTGACCTCCTTTGGTGACAAATGCAGTAGACAATTGCAAATTCCAAAAGTTCATGTACTTTGGAGGGATATAGTAGTATAGAAATATATGGAACTGTATAGTAAATTCTGAGCATCAAAATGAATTATATTTTGATTCATATTCTCTTCACCAAAGTTGTATCAAGTTCACAGAAATATAAATATAACTAATAGTTTTAAGAACGCCTGTAATATTCCTGACACTTGATTCCTACTGTTGATAGGCTAATATTTTAGTGTCAAACCATTGTATTCCATTCAAAGTACTTCCACTGTGTACTTATGATGTAAAACCTTAGCTTGTTTGGAGGTTAAAATATTTAAAAATATATTTTAAAAAATTCACCTGCTAGGAAGTTTACTTTCTGGTAAGTGACATAAAACATTAACAAAAATAAACGTGATAAATGCAGTGAGGGGAATTTTGTGGGAATCTAAAGGAAAGTAATTGTTTTAATTAGTATTGACAAAGAATGGCATTAATAAAGGCCATGAAGAAAAAGCAATAGTGAACTAGTAAAAAAAAGTCACTTTCAGTTAAACATCATAAATTTTATATTCTCTAGAACTGCCTTATCTTTACAGAATTTAAATAAATAATCATATTTTAGGAGTTATTTAATTCATTCCTTCTTTAACAAGTGCTAACAGATGATATGATTATCTCTCAGAACATTTTAAATTTATTTTTTCCTTAGGTTGTGAACTTATTTTAACTTGGCAAGACATGTATAAGTTTCTCTTATTTGAAAATATCAGTAGAGAAGACTTGAGTATTAAAATAGCCTGATTAAACAACAATTGTTCATCAACCATGAGACTACATCAATTTATTTCCTAATAAATAAAAGCTTGGATAAAAAATGTGTGGTTAATACTTTTTCTCTATTTCACCTATTTATTAAATGTAAAGATATTTTTATGAATTTCTTAGGCAAACATATTGCTATATAAGTAGACGAAAATATAAAACATGCTCTCAACCCCTAAACAAAAAAATGTTCCGATGAGTTTTCTTCTCCTTGTACTTGTCCCCTGGATAACCATTTACTAAATAAGGTTCAACTATCTAAAATCACACGCTTCTTTCACAGAGAAAAAAAGAATTTCAAACATGCCTCCCTAATATGTGTGTATGTTATTTACATATATTACAGATATGCTACTTTACTGACATAAGAAACTTCAAAAGGAAACTTTTAGACACTCACCATTAAATGCCATTAGTAAAACTATAAAATCAGTATTATAAAACTTTAAACATCATATATATATATATATATATATATATGTCTTTATATTATTGATGCTTCATATAAAAATGTCATGCAAATGTTGAAGGTCACATATTGACACTAGCTCATGTCTCAAGATACATTATATAGTCAAAGTTCATCATTAAAGATAGCATATGGAAATCCATATTTCATGCAGTCTTCCTAAACATTTTAATTTCTTGCTGCTTTCCTACTATATTTGGTTACATCGTCACTGCTTTTTTTCACCTTGTAGTGTAGCTGAAGAACAGCTTAGAAATGTTCTATTGACACTGTTTTGTCCCTCTTCCACTTGTATTTATATAATCATTTCTCCTCAACCCTAGCCTTTTTGAAAGAACTTTGTGTTTTGTGAAGTGTCAATGTAGTTAAAGCTCAATAATATTATCTGTAAAAGCCACTTAACCAGGAACACAATCTGCGGTACACAGAAATATGCTGAAAGCAAAGCACTAAGTGAGAGAGGGCAGCGGGGCATGATGGGGCCCCTCTCTTCCCAAGAGCAATTCCTGCCAAGTGCCTTGTATGGAACCACAGACATGCGTACAGCCCAAGGAAGGACAAAGGTGCCAATCACATATTAGGGAAACTCACTGAGGCTCCTTATTATTTTAGATAAAAAGATACATAAAAAACAGAATTCCAACATATGATCTTGTAGTGAAGAACACTTTGGAAACTGGTCTCCTACATTTTAATAGAGTGAATTTATAAAACCCAAAATTGCTTAAAACTCTTTAGTGGCTTGTATTTGTCAACAGTTTTAAGTCTAATTAAAAAAAAAATATTGGGTGACATTAGTTAATACAATTAGATAGGTTTCAGGGATACAATTCTACAAGACATCATCTGTATATTGCATTATGTGCTCACCACCCCAAGCCAAGTCTCCTTCCATCACCCTTTGTCCCCCTTCACCCTCTTCTACCTCCCCCAACCGCCTTTCCCTCTTGTGATCACCAAATAATTTTTTTCTGGCATGTAAGGTCATTTGGTTTCTCCTCGGACATCTACCTAAAATGTAGGTTACTTTGCAATGACATTTTCCCAAAACACATTATGCCACCGTGGTTTGTTCTTGCTATTTCCTCTGCATGGAATGGCCTCCTTTATATTCTATTGTGATTGAAACAAACACTCATGTCATTTCTCACAACTTTCCCCTTTGGAAACTTTTGTGACACACCCAAGCAGAACTAATCATTCTCTCCTGTGCCAGCACTATGCCTATTTCTGAAGTCTACAATAGAACTCATTAATATTTACATTAGTTCCTGAAATGGCCTCTCTCTCTCTCTCTCTCTCTCTCTCTCTCTCTCTCTCTCTCTCTCTCTCTCTCTCTCTCTCTCTCTCTCTCTCTCTCTCTCTCCTTAAATTCCTACTTCCTAACACAATCAGTAGCTGCTTGGTAAATGTTATTGACTGGATTACACATAACTGTAGCTTGCTTATCTGCTTGGTGAAAAATGCACAAATTTGTGAACTCTGCTGATTAGTTAAGTTTGTACTGTTCTTAGGAATAAATTAAGGTATGAGATAAACCTTAATATATGGTTACTATTGATAAGATAATGACAGAAAAAGACCATTAGTTTCCATAATTAAATTTGAAAGTGCTGGAAGTGTTGAGATAACAATGAAGACATATCCTCTCCTATACTTTTCAGACTGATGGGTAGAAAAAGTAGTGATCAGGCAAACGTAAGTTAGTAACAATGAGTGTTACTAAGAACGGGTCCTAAATGCCGTAAAGATATACCAGAGAAGACCTAGTTGAGCCAGAGTTTCAAGAAAGTGCCATGAGAAAGTGAACCTTTAAACACAGGTCTGCATGAAAAGGCAGAATAAATTAAGCGCAGAATAGAAAGCTCCAAGAAAAGAGGAGACTAAATTTGAGAACCCTGAGAAGGGGTAGGGGAAACAAGAAATGTGTGGGAGTCAAACTCCAAGATGTCTGGAGTACAGAAAAAAAAAAAAAGGGATACTATCAGATGAGGAGGATGGAGATCCGAGGCTAGGACAGAGTGCCTTGCAAGCTATTGTCAATAAAAACTTGTGAAAGACTTTGATGTGAATAATACAGAGACAGAGACCCTTCCCCAGAGTGCAGGGCATTCCCAGAGGAGCCTCCAAGTCATCTTTGGCTGGGTTATTAGCCACTTCATGGAGATCCTAGTTAACCTATATGGAGCTCATGGAGGTGTGAATGATTTCTCTCCATAAAGATGCAAATTATTTTTTCCAGTAAAAATATTATTGATTTCTCTCCCGTAAAAGAGATGAGTCCAAACATTACAGTTTTGTTATGTGATACAATTTTCTCTATTAAAAATATATTTCAGCATTTCTTCTTGCCTATCCATGTCTGTCCCTCAGTTTCTACTTTGAAACAGTTGTAACAACTTACATAAAGCAAATTTTCTATGTTTTGACTCAGTACTTGGCTGTAAGTTTTGATTTTTAGCATTTTGCAAATTCTTCCTTTCTTCTATATTATGAAGTTTGAATTTGATCTCAGGAGCAAAAGGAAGTCATTGAAAGGTTTGGAACAGGAAATAAAATAATCAGTTGTGTTGGGTGGAGAACAGGTTGGAGGTGGAAAGAATTTATGTTGGAAGACAAGATAGGAAGCTGTACTAGGATTGTGAATGAGGTGGCATTGGCATGGGTAAAGGCAGAATGGGATAAATAGAGAAGGAGTGGTTTGCGAGATGTTTTGGAGGAAGATAATGATATTAATGGTGGGTAAATAAGATAAAGATGAAAGTACAACCTTCATATTTCTTGATATATTGAGTTATTGGTATTTACATTTTCTGAAAAAAAAAAAATGCAGGCTTATCCAAGGAGAAAAATTGTATTTTCAGTAAAATCTCTGCATAGTCAGAGTTTGTTGAATTAGTAACAAAGGGACAATTATTTTTGTTGGCTTATTTTGTCATGTATTTAAAAAGTATTTCCATACTATATCTAGCACAGACCACTGAGAATAAAATCACATACTACAGATTCACAAAATTAGTCTTTGTACTATATACTAACCTAGTAAATTAGTCTACAGCATGTTATATTTAGAAATAATGATTAATAAAACATTGACATTTGACTCAAAGTATTAGAATTGTAGGTTAAATTTGTAAACACAAGCATTAGAGATGACAGTCATTTATAGCCAACTAACTGCTTCATTTATTCAATGTATTTTAAAGAATCCAAATAAGATTTCAAGAGGAAAGAGGAGGAGGAGGAGGGAGCGGAGAGGGGAGGAGGAGGGGAAGGGGAAAGAGAAGGAGTTAGGGGAGAAGAACAAGAACAAGAAGAGGAAGAAGTTGTGGTAACAAAATGAACAGTGTGGAACTTAACTTTATAGTAATGATAATTTATAAATTGTTTAACATCCTATGCACCATTATGAAGGAATAGTGATATGTTACTGAACTATAATTTAAATTATAATAAAATAATTTAAATAATTTTAAAAGTATCTTTAAAATATCATATTGTACTGTCCAAAGGTCACAACTAATGATGTTACGGTGAGCCATTTTCAAATGTTCAGTAAAAATTTTAAGACTCACTCTTGGTAAGTAAAAGAGGTAGTAAAAAATGTGTACTTGAATATGTCATGTGTTTAGATACTAAGGTCTTTAACTATATTATGAATTATTGAAGGCAGATATTACTCTTTGAATTCAACATTGTGTCTTGAATGCAAAGCACTTCAATAGAATAAAATACACTTAATAAACATTACTCAAAAAATAAAGACTAATATACAGCTTTCTATTTCTATATATTTGCAAAACAACCTCAACCCTTGTTAAAAATTTTATATATAGAACTTAAAATAGTATTGTTTTAATTGTAAATATAATTATGTTTTAGAAAACTGGGAGAAGTTAAATCCATAATCTAAGCATACTAATATACTTACTGATATACATTTTAGTTTTGGCAAAAATGTTCTTAGAAATTGTCAGAAACTAATTTATCATATTAATCCAGAATTTTTTAAATATGCAGATTTGTGTGCTGACAGTAATATATTAATTGTGGTCTAGATGTTTTAGAGTGAAGACAGAAATATAGGAAAAAAAAAAGAAGGAAGGAAAGAAGGGAGGATGGGAGGAAGAAAGAAGGAAGAAAAGGAAAGGACAGGGATGTAGAGAAAAAAGGGAAGAAAGAAAAGAAAAAGAATCTATTAAAAATTATTCTTTTTCTCTACTCTCATTTCACTGTTGACTCGCTATATTTTCATTATCTGGCATACTGTCAGTAAGTACAGTGAATTCAATCATAAACACAGGCGTATGTCTGAATTACTTTGTAGAACAACTCCAGCAGACCAACTTCAAGGTCTACCTCATTGACCCAATCAGCCAGTAGAAATAGGATTTGCAGGTTATGGTAAAGAGGTGTAAAACTTAATTTATTCACCATACACAGATTATGGTGGAATTAAAAGCAAATGATATTTTTATGACAAAAAACAATATTTTCTGAAATATAAAAACAAAACTATAAATACTAATACAATACACTAGCTCTAGCTTTAAATGTAAATAAATCCATCATGATTATTCTCTTATTTATCAAGGGAATATGTTGCTAAATGATTTAGTAGGTAAAATGAGATTTTTGAATAACAAATAATCACAACTAGATTTGGATGAACTAAATTGTGCATAGATTATTAAAGTCATCAAAAATCAATCTAGATGAAGTCTTTCTCATTTTCTTATATAGTTTTTCTTACTAAATTTTTCTTACACGTGATTATCTCATTAGACCACAGATGATGGGATTAGGCCAGACAACAAACACAATTGTATTTAATTCACAATACCACACAATTTATAGTTACAAAGTACATTGCCGATCTCTTAACATTTTAAAATCTTAAATGATTTATAATACATTCAATCAAAGCTAAAGTTTAAAAAATAATTTAAAAACAGAAATGCTTAATAGCTTTGGCATTTAAGAGAGATTTCACTTAAGTAATTTAACCAGGTTAGAAGTCATCTATTGTTTCTTCATCTTTCTCAAAGGGAGTATATTAGTGACATTACAGATTTCTAGTTTTTATAAATTTAAAATTGTTCCTGATATGAAAACTAACAATGTAATCAACTTAATTTTTTTTTCAAATTTTAATTAGGACATTTTTTATGATAAGATGAAGCTTAATTAAATAAAAATAATTTACTAGACAGAGAAAAATATTTTCTAGAGTACACATATGTATGCTATTAATTAATACCTATGAACTTATAATAAATTAATTTTCATAGCTGTTTTTATTAAAGTATAGGGTTTAAGTGTGTATTTAAACTATTGCTATTTAATTTCTGATTCATACCATTCACTAGTTCTATACAGCAACTTGGTTTCTCTCCAAGCCTTATTCTCCTCATCTTTGAAATAGGAATATGAATCCTAGTTATATAGCAAAGTGGATTTTAGAATCCCATGTCACCTTCATCATGCATAAAATTAATCTGACTTATTTTAAATTTATGTTTCTCAAATATCGATCCATGCATGAAGTTTACTAGCATTTTCTTTTTTCATACTATAAACTCTAAGATGACATTGCCATTTTCCCAGGTTTCCTTTTTTATTTGATATCTCAATTTATTTCTTCTTCTAAATAGAACTATGACTATAGTAGAAAACCCTAACAGTCCCTTTTCTGCTTTTGAACAATAACAATGACAGGAAGGTAAGACAAATATTTATCAGATGACCTACTCTCATTAGAATGGGTTTTCAGGAAGATGTTTACATGGTTGAAGTTTCTATGAGTCTTTACTAGGCCTCCTTGCAAGAAAGAACCAGCAAAGTCTTCAATGTGCTGTGTTCCCCTAGCAAAGAATTTATTTTTTCTTTTCTAATTTTATCCACTTGTTTGATTGAAAATTTTTCCTAATAACAAATGAATTGTTCATTTGAATTTTATAACTATAATTATTTTAGACAACTGTTGCCCAATATCATTGTTTCTCTAGATTGATCTCATGTTCTTATAATTCTTCTTGTTCCTTTATAGCATTTATAAAATATATTTTTATGTTTGTATAATATTTAATCTTGATTAAATTTTAAAGCGGGAGGATATTTTCTCATCATCTACCTCAATTATGCTATGCATTAAGGTTCCTCCACGAAGACTACCACCTTCTATTAAGTTTTCACTTTTCAACTGTTAGTAGGGAGCAACAATTGGGATTAGCCAGACAGTGATTTGCTATGCCAAAAAGCATATCAATTATTCTGGCAGAGGAGCATTTTAATGGTTACTTATGCATTAAAAAAGTCCTTGGTGAATGTAATTAATAGTATATTAAAAGAATACTGGATTCACTTTTCTAACTCCATTTATGTTTTATTTGAATGTCTTCTGCAAAAACAGAGCTCTCATTCCTTTATTAATATGAATTTGGTATATGAAATTAGGGTAAAATAGAATCATTTATCTCTTAGCTTATATTTACTACCATATTTATAATATAAATTAGTAACATCAATAAAAGTGATATCAACAAGTAAAGATAATTTCTGAAATTGTTTAATTGATCTAGGGGGAAATAGATACATTATTTGTATTAATGCTCATTAAACCCCCTTAAAATTCTTTATAAAATAAAAGAAAGAATTTATTAGACCATTTCCAATCATGAATCTGCCATGCAGTATACAATTCTTAGTGGGCATTTTAATAAATGTTTACCCAGGGAAGGTGAAAGTGGATTATTTTGTGGGCAGTGAATTATATAACACTTCAGAAATTTATATTGCATTATTATAATAAAAAGCCATAAAAATGTATTTGGGTTTAACATAGTTACAGCTGTAGGAGTTCCTGCAACTTCAGTGCATTTGTGTATTTTGTAAGCATCCTATTTCTTTTTAACAAACAACTGTAAATGTACTTAGAAGGTTATCTTAATATTCAGACTATTTTGTAATAACTGCATTTTCCACAAGACTCAATAAGATCTTTGGAAAATATTCTACTTATTTCTTCATTTTAGAGAGCGGGCGGGGAGGGAGAAACATCAATCAGCTGCCTCCCATTTGCACCCTGGCCTGGGACTGAACCCACAACTCAGGCACGTGCCCTGACCAGGAATCTTACTGAGAAATTTTTGCTTTGCGTGATGATGAGCAACCAACTGAGCCACACCGCTAGGAGCTTCAGAGGTTTTAAGTAGACCACCTGAGCCAGGAGCTAGTAGAATGTTGCTGAATCCCAGCAATGCGCATAAACAGTCCATGAGATAAGAAGAAAGGCTAAGAAGGAAAGTTGGTGATGCCAACCAAGAAATAAATAAATAAAAAGACTACCATCTCTCTGATAGATATCAATTTATCTACCCATCATACATATGGAAAGAAAGGAAGAAAGACCAGTGAGTTCACCAGGGGCAGAAGTCAATGATACATATCCTTAGAAAGCCCAAGAACAGGATTTGACGAAACATTCCTACAGAACCAGACCCTCCACTCCTCAGTGGGACAAATGAGGATCTGGCAGCCACTATGAAATGAACATTGCATATATCCACTCCACCTCCACGAGGTCAGGCAAAGTTCCCTCGCCCAATCCACCAGTCCACCAGCTATGGTGAAGGAGAGCTATGCAGACACTATGGTGCCAGACTAAGCCTTACCTAATGTAGATGTTTTCCTTTATAACAATGAAATTAACAAAATCAAACCTAACAACGAGGCAATCAAAATCTGTAACCTGAGCTAATAATCAACAATTTTTATCTGAAATCAAGTAGGCAGGTATTTGAAGAAAGACAGGGTCGATAATAAACCAAATAATAAACAAACAATTAAACCAGAATAAATACTACAGTATTCCCGCACTTATCACGGGTATTACGTTCTAGAACCCCGCCCCCCGCAAAGTAAGAACCTTACATTTATTCTACACTCTTAAATCTACTTTAACAACATACGTATACAGTACCAGAAAGTCCCAAAATACAGCAAAAAATTCGCGATAATTAAATATAACATTTTTTTAAATCATGCAATACAGTGAGGCCACAATAAGTGAACCGCGATATAGAGAGCGACTACTTTATTTTCTCTGCTCAGCCATGTGCTAGTGAATGTATTTTGAAACCTTGTAACAGTTTTGAGTGCTGGTAGGCTAACAGATCAGGGAAGCAAATTTTGTAGAAAATCTAAAATATCCAACACTCTGATTTATAAAGAAGACTGACTAAGAGAAGGAAAGGAAGGGAGAGAAGAAAAGAGTAAGGAAAGAAAACAAAATTAAATAGCATTGAAGAGATTAAAGGGCTTCCTAAAATTACCATTATGTATTTCATCTTAGGTCAGATTTCTTTTTCTAATAAATTAAAGAGAATAAAAAAACTGATTATTAAAACATTACAATAATCTTATTGTCCCCAAATTCTATAAATTACATGAAAGATTTTTACTAGAAACAATCAGATTTGATGTATTAAGGTATTTAAGATCATTTCTGAAAAAAAACAACAAACAAACAAACAACAGGTCCCAGTGAGAAATAGATCTACTTACCTGTCAGTGTTTCTCTGGAAAAAAAATAGATGCAGTGTGCTGTGTTGTTAAGTAAGAATATAAAACTTCATTTTTCATAATTGTTAGTTATCATTTCCCATATATTGTTATTTTAATATTACATTTGTAACACATCGCTGCTTTACATTTTTATATGGTCACGTATTTCAATTTCTTTATGTCTCACACTATTATCATATTTACTATTCCTTACTGTCTAAAAATATCTATATTTCTCACTATCTTAAAATATGTATATTTTCTTCTAGTATGTATGAGGTTTTATTTTTATATTTAATGTTTTAATATCTTTTGAATGCATATCTACAGACAGTCTTTCAACAAATAATAGTGTGATGGGTTTTCTTCCCCATATATATATATATAGCTGATTTTTCTATGATTCGTCGTAGAAATATATGTATCTCTCTTGTTCTCTCTTTTCCTCTGTCCCTTTTCCACGCTCTCCCCCTTTCTTCTACTAAAGAGCAGATATAAGCTAATGCATTTAGTGAGTACTGGAAACAACCCGCTGGCTGTCTTTGCCTATATTATCTTGTTTAATGCTCAGTATAACATAAAACTGTTAAATATTTAATCTATTTGTCTCTCCATTTCCATCTAAACATTTATATATAATGGGTTGTTTTCATAGATTGCACCAATCTTGAGATTATTCTGTATACACACATGCATGCCTGAGTTTAGGTAGAACACAATATGTATTAAGCTCAAATATATCTAAAAGTTGCAAATAATCTTTTTATTAGAAATCATTCATTACCTAACATCAGTACAGGCTTTGTTAGATAAATAATAATTTTTTTAATGTAAGGGAAGCTTTTGTTTTCTTGCTTAATATGTTAAATGAAATTATTCCTTTGAAGTAAGATCTCTCTAACAAATGTTAATGGTCAATCTAATGCCTCTGTTAATAAACACATTGGAAGTCTAACTTTGTAATATCTTCAAAATGAATTTCACAATCATATTACCTTACTTCACAATTATAATACCTTGGGGTTTGTTGTGGGGATTAAATGAGTTATAAATATTACTTTTTATACTGTGATGTACTATATAATCTTTTGTTATTAATAAGACATCATTATAAATCACTACTATGATTATATTATGTCAAATTTTCTTCATATGTGGGGAACAAATAATAAAAACTACAAGTACTATTCGAGTTAACGTTTAATCATTAACAAAAAAAGTTTACCATGAAAATGTTTGGTCATATCCCATGCTCTATTTTTTGTCTTAGCATATTTTTATTTTAATTAAACTAGCAAAGATATTTCCATAGAGACATAACTAGATTTTATGAGTATTTAATAACTGATAGTATATTCCTTTCTGACCTACAGCAGACTTTATTACATAGAAAAATTAGTTTTCTCATATAAATATGCCTCTCATTTATCTGATCATATTGACTGCCTTAATTAAAGTGACAAAATATATTAGTAATTGATTTTGTGATAAAATAAGTAATGGTAATTAATTAGTTTTAAAATTATTAGCATGAATCAATTTTGTACTAGCTTTCTTTTTCACTTTCCTAGAATTCAATCCCTTGCGTCATATTATATAAAACAGTAATGCAACTTCTCTTAGCCAAATAACTACAGAAAATATCCTTTTTCCTTATTTTTTAAAAAGTCAGCAGTGGTCTCTTGATAAGTCTTGAGCACTTCTGAATAAGTCATACTTTTTAGCTCTATTAATTTCTACAGCTGCAGGTCCCTTGAACTAAGAGCAATGTTAAGTTAAACATCTGAAAGGAAAAGAAGAATCGATAGAATGGGAGAAAATAGCATATGCACAGAGATTCCCAATGTTTACTGCTTTGTGAAATAATCGTGTTCATTTACATACCAAAAAAAGCATCACTATAAAGGGATCATTTGGATTTAATTTCCTTTGCTACTACATATAAATTATATTTTTTGCTGGAAATTGATCTCTCTTTTTAAAATCTGCTAATATTTTAGGATGCTTAGTTTTATGGTCAGTGACAGGTCAATCATTGACTCATTTTTGTCTCTTTAAATTTTTTTTTAATGTGACCCTGTGAAAATTTAATATGTTGTATGTTGAGGAACTTTATAATTCCTTTCAAAAATATGTTACATGTAGTTTCTAACCTTATGTCATTGTTTGTCTGAAAAAGAAGACTTCATAAGCTCTTTTAAAAATTAATTTAAAAATTAATACTAGTACTTATCTTTCATGCTTTTTATTTCAATAAGAACAGAGAAATACATCAGATAACTTTACTTGGATATCTGTTAGTAATTTGACAGCTGAGTGCTAAGACCATCCCTCATGTTATACAGCCCAGGAGTTATTACATTGACATTAAATTTAAATGGCCAGCTGTGTAACATTGACCTTAGGGAAATAAGGGGTTAGAAATTATACAATATTTTTGTGCTGGGTGGATATTCACAAAGTTCAGGAATGATTTTCAATATTAATTGGCTGCCACTTCAGCAGATTTCTGCTACGTATTGCTGATCAAGGAAGCCGGTCTGGTGATGAATAAACAATGGATGAAGCCCAGGTGAAGATGTGAGAAAAGGAAGAAATGGAAGTTATATTTTCCTTTTTTAGTAATCATTTATGCTCCACACTGTAGCAAATAACAGTCAGAATCACAACTAATTCTGAATTAAGAACATATAAACAAAGTGAATGTTGCAATTTAGCAGAGTAACATGGTCAATCCTTCTAAAGCTGAATTCTGAATTGACTTAAATTCAAAAGTTAAGAACAATTCAAAATCATGACAATATAATTAACATAGTGAAAAAACCTACCAAAATCTATATATAAGTAGAATTACATATAGAAATATATTTTATAACATACACTTAGTTATATGAGATATGCTGTATGCATTATTGCAATATTATATGTAAATATTGACTCTGAATATTAAGAAGTTTAGAATTTTTTTGTAAAAAAATAAATAAATTATATTCAACAATGAGCACCAATGTATATTTTAAGTAGACAAAATATTTTGGTATTACTCATTTTCATACTATATATTTCAGTGGAAAATAAGTATTATTTCAAACACATACACTCTTAAAGATGACTTTTTAAAATACTAAATATGTGTTTCAAACATAATTTTTATTTAAATATTTGCTATAGTTATATTCTTTTTAATTTTTGTTTGTCAATATTAATTTAAGGCTTATCTACTAGATTTAAAGAGTTATTAACTTGTTTCCTTAAACAATAGTTGTTTCAGGCTATAATTTAATTTCCAGATATGTGGTCATTGAAGGAAAGGATTATTGCTTCACTTCATGCCAATAGAATGTACCTCTAAACTTTTTAATTACTTCAAATTCAGTTATTTCTTTTTATTGCTCACATGTCCTGAGATTACTGTGTCTATTCTCCAATATATTAGAATACTATATTTTCTGCCTTAGATTTGAATGGTTTCATATGTTGTTATGCTCGCTCCCTGGGAACACTATTTATTTTCCATGGCCATTAATCAGTGTCACTTGTGCTAAAAGGCTATGCAAGGATTTCTGCCTAATAACCAAGGAAACTGCATTTATTCATAGGGAAATCCTTAGCTACAGCTACTAAACTGCTATTAGTGCAATCCTTAATAGCTCATTACCGCAGGGATATATGATATGTACCGTGTGGCTTAAACAGAAATCATATTTAAGGAAGAAAAATGTTATTTGTTTATCTTTCTCTGACAGAGCTCAGCCCAGCAGGGAAAAAAAAAAAAAAAAACCTCCAAAGTGACAGCAAAAAAAAAGAAATTATGACAAGATAAAATAGCATCTTTTCTTATTACGGAAGAAATGTTATGAAGCATTGAAACTAATGTGTACAAATTGTTTCATCTAATAATTATCAATATATTATGAGGCAACACACTCTCCATATCCAGGCTCAGAAGGAAATGCACTTAAGTAGTTACAATAAAGAAGCAAATAAGATAAATTTAGCTTCATTTCAAGAGTGTGATCATTGAGAAATGCACACTTGGTAGTATCTTAGAATTTGCCACTTATCATTTTGGTAACATTTATAGATCAGTTTCTAAAGAAATGCACAGATCTTACTATTACTATAGGAATGCTAGGGGGGAAAAAAAACAACATGATCAAGGATAATCAAGAGGGCACAAGGGTCTCCTCTATCCCCACTGACAGCTCCCATTCTATGACCAAAATAAGGCCAATATGAGACTGATAATAAAGCAAAATATACCAAACGGTTCTAGAAACTAGAAAGCAGATAGAATCAACTCTAGTAATAGACTTAAGAAAGCAAGAACCTAAAAGGCATGCAGGCTAGGGGTGCCAGATGTCACAGTGGTTCAAGGTTGTCACAAGATGGATCAGCTGATACAAAGTACAGAGGTCAGAACAAATTTCTTCAGGGGGATAAAATGTACTCTATGTAAAGCCAGGTATAGCTTCACATTATCACTCTGCTTCCAGACCTATATGCTCATGGGGAGTAGAGGACAGCAGCCTTATCTTGTCCCGAGATAAACTGAAAACCACTGGCAAGTCATAACAAAAATAAATTATGAAAATAAAATGAACATACAACATAGCAAATATTTGAGAAAAAATGGCCCTTAGAAGACAGGCAACCAACAAACAGAACTAATATCAATGAAAGAGAGAAAAGGTTGAAAATAAATATAGTAAACATTTGGGGGGAGTGAAGAGAATGCTATATTTTAATAAAGCAATAACTTTGTTATGAAGAATAAAATAGAGGTCTTAGAAATTTGAAAAATGATTGTCAAATCAAAAATCTCTGTTGACTAGCTAAATGGCAAAAGATAAGGTGCAATGGTAAGGCAAATAGTAATTTGGCAGATTCAGTTGTAAATCAACGTGATAGGACAAAAAATAGAATAATATGCACAAAGGAGACCTGAAAAATAGACCTACACATACTAACAAACCTCCCAAAAGGAGCTGGAAAAGGTGATGGTTTTTGTTCACTTCTTATTGTCACAACACACCGAGTCCAAAATGAAAAAAGAAAAGGGAAGGGGCACAGTTGGACTTTTAATGAAGTGAAGTTATAAAACACTAAATATAAAAATAAAAATTTTTAGACCTTAAAAAGAACATTAATAACCACAATAAAAATATCATGCCACCTAATATTTAGTTTATAATGTATATTTCATTGTGCTAAGTAGTAGATCACTTAATCTTATGTAATGATTACAGAATTATCATATCATTCTTTCCATTTTACAGATGAAGAAGTTGAAAACAGAGCAACTAATTAATTTGAGTGAAGTCATAAGCAAAGATATTTTGGAAGTGAAATTTGAACAGAACCAGACTAACTATAGAGCCCATAACTTTAGCCACTGTTATTCTGTTACTGATAAAAGGAATAGGTTTATGCTATCAGATGTCTACTTCCATCACTATTTAATTTGACAAACCACCATTAAGTATAAAAACAAGTTCAGAAAAATTCTAATTAAAAAATGGAAGTTACAAAATTCAAACATAAAATATTAGCAAGACAGAATGTTGGAAAAGTTCGAGATGGATTTTGGAGGACTTTGAATATTGTCCTAAGGAAATTTGGGCCATATCATATTGCCATTCAAACTGAGTCAGTGCAGGGATTTGAGGAGGGGAGCAACATTCATTGTCGGCAGCCGTCCGTCTCGAGAGACGATGGTGTAGCTTCTTAAGAGTCTATCTGCACCGCCGAGAATGGTTGTGCAGTCCGACTCGGGAGTGACACGGTATCTGTCTCCTCCCGTGTTGAATCGACATCTTGCGATGACGCTGGAGTGTCCTCTCCAGTGAAGCTGAAGCTACAGAGCCTGGGAAGGGTGATATGGAGGGTCTGCTGTTGCCCATGCAGCAGACCCCCCCTCTCTTCACAGCTGAAGGGTCCAAGGGAAAGACGGAGTCAATACAGCTTGGCTTCAGGTGCGCCGCAGGAGTTGCCGGTGTTGACTACAACGTCAAACCGCCTTAGGGACTCCGGCTCCGGATTTTCTGTCGGGGTTTACTCCCTTAGCCTTTCCCCTGAAGAGGTATGCCGCAAGGCAGCGGAGGTTTTTTGGAGTCAGAGTTTTCCGACTATAACAATTATTGTAGGAACAATAACTTTATAGTTTTGTAGGCTGTCTTTTCAGGAAAAGAAGACAGCTTACAAATCCAGCTGGGAATTCAGTCGTAAAGCAGACAGACTCAAGAAAAGAACAATGAGAGCAAGAATGAGAGGAGGGGAAATATTGAGAGATGATATGTTTCAAAGGTTAAGTAATTGGATGTGGAGTAGAGGGATGGGGAAAGGCAAGCAAGAATAAATATCGTTTCTATGTTGATAAGCTAGGAGAATGGTAATACCATAAAAAATGACAGAGAGAAATTAGAAACATGGATCAAAGAATTCCAAAGTGTGTTACCTAAGTTGTTCAAAGAAACCAATGAAACTTAGTTGAAGTGATTCAAAAACTTAAGACATGAAAAACTCAAGGTACAATTGACATTGGACTTTTTTTTTCCACTTTGAAACCCAATTCCAAGAAGTGTGTTTAATTGCCATCATTCCGTGAAAACGAGTAATGACTAAATCCATATCTCGTTTCTATCAAATTACTTAACTCTCAGCAAACAGATACTTAAATTCTTGGTTCATCAGTGAACAGTTACTGGTAAGTACTTTATTGTCTTTCTATGTTTAATACAGGAATAATTTGTGATGAATAAGAACATTAGAACCAATGAACCATAATGTTTGGCAGATTTATGATCATTCTCCCTCTAACTTTGTTTCTAGATATCCTATCTTAATCAGAGGAGCTAAATGAAGATGAGGACAAAGAAGAGTGAGGGATTCTTTGCTACATGTAAGTCAATTTTTAACACATAGAGTGAAATTAGCATCATTATAACTTAACCACAAATAGAAAAAGCAGTCGTGAATTATAAAGATCAGTGATTTAGTTTTACACGTTCCAAGAACTGCATGTGAAAGACTAGATTCTTAATTTTCCTTGTCCACATCTCAGCCTAAAGCGACCCAGTATTCAGGGTTAAGAACCAAAAAACTAGGATTCTTAAGTTGGACAGAAGGCGCACACACTTTCTGATTTCCAGTTCACTGAGTCGAGATGACAATGCAAGTCTCCACATCCATAGGTTGTTGGAAATGAGATCATCTGTGTAAATCAGATAATGAGTGCCCAGTAGGTCTTCCATAATTGCTTCATGATTGTTAACTACTGGAATGACTAGTACTGGCAAAAATATTCATAGTATTGCTTAATAACCCAGATAAAAACCGTCTATAGTAGCACTGGGTGTTGCTATCATAGTAGGAAAACTTTGGGAAATGGAAACCACACAACAGAGATATCTGTAGAGGGGAGAACAAATGACACAAAGAGGAAAATAGACAGAATAATGTCTATATATGAATAGAACAGATTTGGGGTCTTTGCCTTTCATGCAATATTCTGAGTTACCAGACTGAATCGTTCATTCTGCAGACTTGTGACCCTGCTTTTAGAAACATACCATCACCATCCATCAACTAAAATTTTAGAAAGAAATTTTATTTTTGTCTCTGCCACAGTGAGTAAACAGGTTAGTATGAACCACACTAGATACTATATGGATCCTGACTCTTGTTGATACTTAAATTTTTTTGAAAATCTTGAGCCATAAAATTCTCTCTTGTCTTGAAATGATTCCCTATTTCTGTCAATTGGCTTTTCCTTTTTTCTTTTCTTTCTTTCTTTTTTTCTTTCTTTCTTTCTTTCTTTCTTTCTTTCTTTCTTTCTTTCTTTCTTTCTTTCTTTCTTTTCTTTCTCTTTCTTCTTTTCTCTATTTTAATTTTAATTTTTAAGTGAGGCGGGAGTATTAGAACTTCATTTTAAATGAAACACATTTGTTTTTTATTGTATTAACTTTATTTTTATTGTTAACACTATTACTGATGCCCCCCCCCCTTTGCCACGTCCACTCACCACTGCCCCCTTCCCTCAAGCCATCACCACACTGATGTCTGTGTCTATGGGTTATGCATGCATGTTCTTTGGCTAATCCCTTCACCTTTTTTTTTTTTCATGTAATGAACAAACTAAAGTGATGAGCAAAATAGAAACAGAGGCAGTATTCCCTCACTTACTGCAGGTATTACATTCTAGACACCACCTCCACCCCTCCCCCCGGTGATAGGTGAAAATCTGCGAAGTAGGAACCTTACATTTATTTTAGTATTTATAGATATTTTAAGGCTTTATAAACCCTTCCCACGCACTTATAAACTGTTCCAGTCCCTTATTAACCTTTTCCACAGTTTTATAAACACTACGTATGTTCTTAACCATATTCGACACTCTTAAACCTACATAACTTTAACAACATACGTATACAGTACCGCAAAATCCCGCAATATAGCAAAAAAATCTGCGATAAATAATTAAATATAATATTTTTTTTAACCCCGCAATACAGTGAGGCCGTGATAAGGGAACTGCGATATAGAGAGGGACTACTGTAGAGGCAGGGAGCATACTAACAGTTTTAAAGGGGAAGGGGGAACTCAATTGGGTTTTCAATGTCTGCCAATTCATTTCTAGGGAACTATTTCTAAGCCAGTCTTCTAAATTTACTGATTTTACTTTTAAAACTTGACTGATTAATCTGAAAACTTTGGTATTTCCATTCATTGTCACTGGGTTAAAAGAAAAGCAACATGCAGTTAAATTCCTAATACCTGCAAGACACAGAATTTGGGGGCAATGTGCCAAACTACTAGAACAGAAAACACATAAGTCTGGAGATGAAAGATTTTGTAGGAATACCATATGAAGTTTGGAATACATGTACCCTCTTACAGAAAAGAAACAATATCTGACGGATTTACTTGGTAAAATATATAAAAGTAGATTTTAAAATAAGCATAAAATTATATTTTCCAGGTTATTGCACCAAATTTTATTTAATATACATTTACTTATTGCCATATGTTAAAGAGAAAAAGTCACATATCAAAAGGGAAAAACGTGCTTCTATAAAACTATGATCTGCCTCTAAAAAATGACAATTTATTTTAAAGTTGTACAAGCATTATAGATGAAATCAAATTGTAAAATGAATGATCAAAGACTATTACCTAATCAATGGCACCCTAGAGAATATTACTTGAGTGTGTTGTGATAAAATAGTGTTTGGACATATTTAAAAGGTTGTAAATGCCAGAATCTGTATGACTATTCTTTACCCTAGAAAAATTAATAAGCATTTTGAAGGTAAATACAGAAAACATTTTAATCTGTCTTATTAAATTACACCTGTAAACATTTTTGTACAAAGTGCTTCTCTATATAACACTAAACATAGAAATATCTGAACTGATAAGTCTTAAATTACAATAATATTCACTTCAAAGTTCTATGCTATGCAGTAATGCCAAAGAGCATCGAGTTTGACCCGGGAATAAAACTTTCTTAAATTCTAAAACCTAAAAGGAAATCAAATAAATTCATTAATATATCACTTCTTATTCCTGGCCTATGGTTTGTGGTTTAAGAACATCAATATGCCAGGTTTCATATCATGCTCAGTGTTCCCAATTTCTCTGGATTGAATGGCAAAGCAAAAACTACCTTATGGTAGCAAGTTTCCAGGCTTGTGTATTTTACCAGTTTAAAAGAGAAAAAAGAATCCCATTGCCAGTGTTTTCACTGAAATAATACTGTAGTTCATCAATTCTAATCTGTATATCCCTTCACATGTTAACTTCACAGACATTGTAATGCATACTAAAATTGATCATAAGAAAGTACTGCAGTATCACAAGTAGTAGAATTTCCTTTATTACCTAAAATATTAATTCCACTTAAAACGAATGGCTTCAGATTTGCTGAAATATAGTTACAGTACTGCAAGTGCTAATAGTAATAAGCAGTAAGTAGGTAAAATTTATGGATTTCTCTTACTGCACCAGATCCTGTTTATTTATATTAAGTAATGTATCCTTAAAAATGTTAATGAAGAGAGAAGTTATAAAAGTAAGGATGAATTGGCAATTAATCTATCTGATTCTGTCTGATTACTTATGATAGAAGTCAGGTCTCTTTTTCTGTCTACAAAAGAAATATTTTAAGATTCAATCATAAAATATTTTACTATATGTTATTCTGTCATAAATGTATGCAAAACACCAAAGGAATGTTAATATGTGCTCTATACTTTTTACTTTATTTTTATTATAATAGCACAGAATGACTATATATTCTCAATTCTAATGGTGAACTACTATTTTAACTTTTATATCTGAATATAATTATATATCAAAGGATATACCCCAATATCGATTCTTATGTTTTTAAATTAGCAGAAAGAAAAATCTGTTACATATGAAAAATATTTAGTTCTAGTCAACCCATATACTTAAATCAATATTCTTCACAATCATAATTTATATTTATCCAATCCTGAAGCACTACACAGTTCTAAACAAATTATGTAATAACTTGAAGTAACCTAAAGATCTAACATTCATAATTATTAAAAATATCCCCTTGACCAATTTTAGAGTTATTTAACTTTAAAACATATGATATCATATTGGTGCAAAAGCAATATTCTAATGTTTTTAAAAGGAAGTTTTAGATAGTATTTATTAAATTTGTGCCTCTTCTTATAATTTTTTGATGTCACAGTGACTAATTTATACCTTATTTTTTCAGATTATCAAAGTATTGTTCATAATTGTCACAATATTTGCACCCATGTTCATCCCATCTAAAGACCACATTAGAAATATTTTACTCTATGAGTTTCATAAAAGGTGCCAATGAAAGTACAGCAGTAATGTCTATTCAGAGCGCTTATGGGGATGATGCAGTGACTGAAAGAAGTTGCAGGAGGTGGTTTTCCCATTTCTGAAGTGGGGATTTCAGTTTGAAAATTATCCAAAATAGGGTCATCCAACAAAACTTGATTCTGAAGTGTGGAAGCTGTTGTCACAGAAAACCCCGTCATCACCTTTAGGGAACTTGCAGAACAATTTAACGTAGGCCATACCACCGTGCTACTCCAACTGAAAAGGATCAGAAAGGTTTCAGTAATTAGAAAAAGGGTCACACACGAACTGTCTCCAGAGAATCTGCAACAATGTGTTGCTTGTTGTGAATCATTGCTTTCGCAACACCTTCAGGCACCATTTTTAGGTAGGTTTATTACAGGTGATGAGAAGTGGATCCTTTACCATAACATTAAATGCTGCCAATCATGGATCAGTCAAGGAGGAAGAAGAGTTCAACAACCAAGAGGAGGACTTCATCCAAAGAAGATCATGTTGAGTGTATGGTGGGTATGGCAGGAATTGTCCATTACGAACTGTTAGACAACAATCAAACAGTTACTGCTAATCTTTACTGTGAACAACTTCATCACTTGAAAGCAACTTTGAACCAAAAGAGATCCTCCTTAGTCAGCAGAAAGGGTGTCATCTTCCATCATGATGATGCTTGTTCTCACACAGCTCAACTCACCAAAAATTTCTTGAAAGAGCTTGGTTGGGAAATATTGCTTCAACCTCCATATTCTCCTGACCTTGCTCCTTCTGAATATCACTCGTTTCAGAGACTACAGAACCATTTTGATGGTCTTAGGTTGACATCAAGAGAAGAGGTTGAAAATGAGTTGGATTCATATTTTACTTCAGAACCTAAAGAATTTTATAAGTGTGGCATTTATAAGCTAGTTGACAGATGGAATGAGGTTCTAAAAAGCAAAGGAGGTTATGTTTACAAATAATTATTTTCATAATCACGGGCTTTTACATTTTTAAAATAGACCTCGATTTCAGACATTATTTTTGCACCAACCTTATATTTTTAAGTTTGCTTTTTAATATAAATGTCGTTACAAAAACTAAATCAAAAGCTTTCCCTAATCAAGAAAATTGGAATTATTTCTTAATACAAAATATTGCATAACAGGATCATAACCAGCACTATTGGCAAAGACCTTAAATAAATTAGATAATCAGAAAATATTTGATGAATGCATAGGTAGTGAAATTAATAAATAATTGACAAACAAACAAAGGTATCTGTCTTGTTTTTATAAATTTCCCAAGTTAATTCTTTTGTTTGAAAGATATTTGTGTTTTTCTTAGTAAACTACATTTTTTCAACCTAATCAATGAAAATAGTATTAATTTTAACTGTAGTTATTTATTTATTTATTTTTAAGTATATTTTATTGATTATATTGTTACAATAGTTCCAATTTTTTCCCCTTTGCTCCCCTCCGCCCAGCACCCCCCTCCCCACAAAATCCCACCCCCAAGTCCATGCCCATGGGTCATACATACAAGCTCTCCTGTCTCACCATTTCATATATTCTTCTTCTTTTTTAAATTAATTAATTGATTCATTTAACAGTAAAAAATAACAATCCCTCCCTCTCAGACTTAAGACCCTTTATAATCTTATAAAGGACAATGGGAGAAGGTCTCAAGCTCCTCTAGCTGCTTCAAGCTGGACATGGTCGTCGTCCTACCTATCCTTGGGTCCAGAAATCCCTAATAAGAGTAGGGGTGTGGAGGGGGAGGGTGGCTTTCCCACATGGGGAAGGATCGTGCAGACTCCAGGTTGGTTGGCTGTCCTTGGATAATGGCATGCTTGATTTAATAGGCTGGCATCCTTGTTTTATTCTGGAGGCAACAGATTTGGCAACAGGGTTAAAAGACATCATGCAATCCATAACCACTAGATGACAAAAGGCAGAGATTAATTTTTCAATGTCCCACATTAGGGAAAAGAAGGGCTTCTTTGGAGGAAGGTGTGCTAGGTACGTCTCACCTATCCAAAACCCTTTTGCACATTAAACTTAGTTTGGGCTGAGGGGAATATTTTAGGTTTCCCTCCTCTCAGACCTCTGGGCTCTTTCTGTCCAAGCCGTTAGGACAGAAAAGAGAAACAAATTTTAAAGTGAAGCCCACAGACCACCCCATTCTTCACCAACCCAGCCACTTAGTTCAGCCAAACCATTGAGTCTCAGGAGGCAGTAATGCAGACAGGATTAAGTGAGGAATATATGTGCAGATAATCACTCAGGTAATGAGATCATAGGCTTATGCCCTTTGAAAACAGAAAACACATGTTAATTTCTGTAACATAACCCACATACAAGTCTCTAAATCTGTAGGACTGTCTTACCAGACAGATATCCAGTTGCAAGGCATTTGACATTCTTCTTGTCTGTAAATTAAACATCTTTGATAATACCACAGACATATTTTAACTTTCGAATCAAAACAAACTTTAAATGTAGATAAACTTTAAAGATGGTTAGCTGCACTACTTTATAGTCTACCACTGAGCATTTTGATTTTCCTTGAATCATGATTATTCTCCCCAAGATTACCCTCCTTGTCATTAAAGGGACTGCATTAAGTCTATTTTTAATTTATCCTGTTCATTTGCATAAACACAACAAGAGTAGAAAATTATCACTTATGATTTTTAGTTCTGCTTTGCTGGAACTTACCCAAGAAACATTTAGGATGACCTTCAGTCTGCCCTTCAGGGCACAGAAGCAGAACCACATACCTGGCATTCAGCCTTGTCTGTAAACACCTGCCTTTTCCAAGTCCTTCTGGTTTTCCATTGTGCCTTAAGGTCCCTTCTAGTCATCTGTCAGGAAAACAACCTTAATTCCTTCCCTGGAAAGATTGCCATGGACCGCACATCCAACCAAGGTACCAGGCCTTTTATCTTGTGTGCTTTTATTACCTTTGAAAGTCAATCCCAGTTCCTCAGTGCTTTTTGGTAACAACCAGAGCCCAAGCATGTCTCCTTTAGGCATGACATTCCAGTCAAAGTCATGGTCAACAAAACCTTTATTAACATCTGGTATTATTAGTTTTATGCAAAGAAACTTATGCCATTACTTACTTCTTTAGAATGCCAAACTCTAGAGATATCAGACAGGGAGAAAAATATACAATGTGAAGAAAAATCCTTGTCCTTCTAATATTCACTGAACTTGCATTTCCATTCTTTATATTTTCTTTTTTTCTCCCACTAAAAAAATTTTTTGTTTGTTTTTCCATTACAGTTGTCCCACTTTTTTCCCACTCTTGCTTACCTGCACCCTGCCCCCCTTCTCCCACATTCAGTCCCCACCCAGTTGTCCATGTCCATGTGTCATTTATACATGTTCTTTGACTAGACCCTTCCCTTTCTTACCCCCTTCTCTCCCTCCCATCTCCCCCTTCATTACTGTTATTTTATTCCTTGTTTACATACCTCTGGTTCAATTTTGCTCATTTGTTTGTGTTGTTCATTAGTTTCCTGTAATAGGTGATAGCATAAGGTATTTTTCTTTCGTAGCCTGGCTTATTTCGCTAAGCATAATTCTCTCTAGTTCCATCCATGTTGTTGCAAATGGTAGAAGTTCCTTCTTTCTTTCAGTACTTATTCATTGTCATTTTCCCCCTTTGTACTCGTGTTCCTCTCTGTCTCTCTCTGTTTCTTCATCTTCTTAAAGAACACCCTTTAACATCTCTTGCAATGCTGGTTTGGTGGAGATGTATTCTTTTAGCCTTCTTTTGTCTTGGAAACTCCTTATTTCACCTACCATTTTGAATGAGTCTTGCTGGGTAGAGTATTCTTGGTTGTAGGCCTTTGTTTTTCATTGCTTGGAATATTTTTTGCCATTCCCTTCTGGCTTGTAGTGTTTCTGCTGAGAAATCTGATGATAGCCTTATTGGAGCTCCCTTGTATGTTATTAGTTGTTTCTCTCTTGCTGCTTTTAGGATTCTCTCTTTGTCTTTGAATGTTGGCATTTTAATTATGATGTGTCTTGAAGTGGGCCTGTTGGGGTTCATCTTCATTGGGACTCTTTGTGCTTCCTGGACTTGCGTGACTCTTTCTCTCCTCATGTGAGGGAAGTTTTCTGTTTTTAGCTTTTCAAAGAGGTTTTCTATCCCTTGCTCTTCTTCTCCTTCTGGAATTCCTATGATACAGATATTATTACATTTCATGTTGTCCTGCAGCTGTCTTAGAGCCTTTTCAGTCTTGTTCAGTCTTTTTTCATTTTGTTGCACTGTCTTGGAGTTTTTGTCTACATTGTCTTTCAGCTTGCTGATCCGATCTTCTGCTTCCTCTAGTCTGCTTTTAATTCCTTCTATTGTGATCTTCAATTCAGAGATCGTATTCTTGATTTCCTCCTGGCTCTTATTGATAGCTTCTATGTCCTTTTTCATGTTGGTGTAATTCTCAGTAAGTTCCTTGTAGTTTTTCTGGAGTTCCTTGTAGTTTCCACTGAACTCATAGAGCTTCTCCATAATCCATGTTTTGAATTACATATCTGATTGTTTGCTCTCCTCTATTCCATTTAGCACTCGTTCTGGGGATTCTACCTTTCCTTTTGAAGGGGGGTTGTTTCTCTGTCTCCCCATTTTTGTGACTCCTATTGTTTGTTGGTGCTTCTTAGAATGATCTGCACTTCCTTGATCTGCCTTTAGTTATATATTTTTAATTGGCATTATGTTCTACTAGTCTCTACATTCTTAAAAATTAGAAAATGTGAATTATGATATATTAAGTGTTATGCTAAAATAAACACCTTGAATTTAAGAGAGTGTCTTTTATTTTTGACCCCCCAACCACATAGGCAAGTTTTATTTATCTATTGAAGCAATTACCCATTGGTCAAATGTGTTCTGGTTTCCATTATGTCAGGTTCTGAGGATGGATATAAAGAGGAATAAAATGAGATTTTCATTCCTGATGAGGCCATAGTAGGTGTTTAACACAGGTTAGTTGAATGACTGACAGAAGGATGAATACTAAAGTTTAGAGAGCATTGCACATTTGATCATTGTACTCACAAATATACAGAAGGGAAAAGGCTGTGACTGCTGATATTTATGACAGTTCATACCACTGTCCTCTCTTCATGAAACCATCTTAAAATGAGTGACAGGCTCATAGACTTGACTGGCTAAATTGGATTAATTTCTTAGGAGTATATTTAGTGTCATCTACAACAGTATGACTTTCATAGAGTGTGAACATTACTTCAAAGTTGTCAAGAATGTGAATGAATCAATTCCCAAGAGAAAATTAGGAAATTGACAGCATTCTAAGGTCTGCATTTGTCCCTAGAATACACATATTCATTCAGTCATTCAGTTACAGCTGTGGAAGTCAGTAGTTACTCCCACTTACTCAGAGGACAAGATTCACACCTGACATGGCATTTGTCTTAACCCTTGCGGAAAGAGCTCACATGATTAAGTCTATATGAACCACAGCTCATTTTAGAGATTTGGAAGAGGGTATCCATAAAACAAAAAACTTAAAAGTTCCTCTGAGTAGAAAAGATTTTTCTCAATAGAACTTATAGTTACATACTCATTAAAATAAGAATAATTAATTGAATTTGTAAATTATAGCTACTATAATGGTTGAATGTTACCTCCCTCAAAAGTTATTTCCCAAAACAACCTTAATTGAAAACGGTCTTTTCAGATGTAATTAAATTAAGAATGTCAGCCATAAGAAAAGATTAAATACTGACATTTACAACAACATGGATGGACCTTGAGAATATCATGGTAAGCAAAATAAGTCAGGCAGAAAACAGACCATAAGAACCATGTGATCTCACTCATATGTGGGCTATAAAACTGAAAGAAACAAACAAGCAAAAAAGAAAAACAAACAAAAACTCAGAGACAGAGACGACAGTATGGTGGTTGCCAGAGGGAAGGAGGGTGGGGAATGGCAGTACAGGGTAAAGGGGACCAACTATATGGTGCTGGAAGATTATTTGACTTTGGGTAGGGGTACATGATGCAATATATAGATCATTTATCACAGAATTTTTTACTTGAAACTCATGTAATCTTATTAACCAATTTCACCTACAATAAATTTAATTAAAGAAATAAAGAAGGTCAAGGTAAGACCATCGTGGACTTTCCCGGCAGGTCCTAAATTCAAGACAAGTGTCTCTGAGAGAAAATCAGAGAGATACTTGCATCATGTAGAGAAGAAAGGCATGTGAAGACAATGGCCAAAATCACACTTATGCAGTCACAAACCCAGGAATACCTGGGGCTGAAGGAATAAGGAAGGATTCTCCTCCCGAAGGAATGTGGCCTTGATGTTGGCCCCCAGAACTGCGAGAGAATTAATTTCTGTTGTCTTAAGCCACCAAGTTTGTGGTTCTTTGTTAGAACATGTGCAGGAAACAAATACAGTTGCTAAATCTAAATCATTTTCAAAAGTTATTTTCATTGGCATAAGAGATTTAAAAGTTGGTACTAATAGTATAACTTCAATGAGATGGCTAGATTGTGTGTAGTATCCAAATTAAACCTGAAGATTTGGCAAAGAGTTGCACTATTATCCCTCCCAAACTACCCTCCCCTGTTTTATTTCCTGTCCCAGTGAGTGGTTTTATCATGTAAATAACATTCAAAGCTGAAACGTTCGGGTTTTGTGAAGACATTTTCCTACCTCCATATCTTTGACATCATATTGCTCCTAAATGTATTTGAAATCATCATCCTCCTGTCCACCCTTATTTCTACTAGACATACACCATCTCTTGTTTATTGAATACTCCCCTCCTTCTTCTAGTCATGGTAATGCCCCTGTCCTGCAGACACCAGAACAATCATTCTATCACATCCATTCACTCCTATTTTATAACCTTTATTCCATTATCCTTGCCTAAGGATGTATTTGACCTGCATTAGAGTGCTCTTCAAGATGCATTCCTTATATATCTGTTTGGCTCCTTGTTTGACCATTCCAACATAGAATTGACCTGAGCAGGGTTACATGCCTACCTTGTGGCTCATCGAGTATCCTGAGACTTCTCTGTTACAGCATTTATTGTATTGCTACACAACCCTCTTGTTGTCCTATGGGATTATGTCTCCCTTGAAGGCAAGGATTAGATGTTATTTGCCATTAATCCTCTGAATCTAGTATGGTAGTAGGAGTCTCAAATCTAGTTGGGACTCCATTGTTCTAACAACATTCAGAGGATGTGTTCATGTGCAGAAAAAGAAGGGTAATTATTTTTTGTGGTTACTATTATTTTAACTTTCTAGGAGATTTGCATATATTTGAGAATGGCTAAAGAATACAGTGATTGATTAGTCCAGTTCTATTCATGTAATAATAGAAGAGAGTTCCATAGATAAAGTAGAAGGATGTATCACAAGCCACTTTAATGTCAGGGCCTGGGAAAGTACACTGGAGGTTGAAGAGGGCTCGTGCTCCAAATTCATGCCCACAGGAACCTGTGAATGTGACATTTGGAAGCAAAGTTTTGCAGATGCAATAATTTTGAGAGGAGGTCACTAGATTAGAATAAGCCCTAAACCCAATATGACTGCATCCTTATAAGAAGGGGGAAATTTGGACACAGAGCTACAGCCTCCCAGATAAAAAAGACCATGTAAAAATGAAAGCAAAGATTTAAGTGATGCATCTATAGCCAAGGAATGCCAAGGATTACCAGCAACCACCAAAAGCTAGAAGATGAAAGAAATTTTTTTTTTCTCTAGAGCCTTTGAGGGAATCATGGCTGGCCAACACATTGATTTCATACTTTTAGCCTCCAGAAACATGAGAAATTTTTTCTGTTGTTTTGAGCTACTCGGCTTGTGGTACTTTGTTACAGTGGTCCTGGGAAATGAACACAGTCACTAAACATGTCACTGAGTGTGGGGATAGCATCTTTCTGATTTCTGTGTGGAACACAACTTGGATTTAAGTTTGTAACTTTGGAAACATTGAAGAAAAACTCCTTTAAACCAGACTTAGCATTGCCACTGTGGATGCTGGCCGAAATAGCACTTGTGACATGCCATTCTCAAGTGGCTTTAAGTACAGCCAACATGAACAAGGAACAGCCAGAGAGAAAGATTAGGGAATATGTTAACATGGGCAGTCTATGAGATGCATCTGGGATCTCCTCAATATAAGTAAACAAGACTTTTGAGAAAAGTGACGCATCTTTATTAAGCAGATCATGATAAGAACCAAGAGTTCATCACTGTCAACAGCATTGTATTAATACTCTTAGTCTAGGAAAAATCAGGTTCAGTACATTTCTAGCCTTCAATAAATGTTCGTTGAATTATTTCTTTCATCATTCACAGGATGCCAATGCAAAAGGATAATATTATTTTTAAAGGAAAATTCTTATTTTACAATGAGCATGCTCTTAGTTAATTCAACAAATTTTTTATGAGAACTTACTCATGCTGCGTTATGGGAGAAAGGGGAGAAATTAGAAGGTACAGAAAGAAAGCAAATGTGTTCTTTGCCAGAGGGTTCACTATTTCATTGGGGAGGCAGACATGAAAGCAAATAATGTTGATGAAAATTGATAAGAGATATACACCAAGTGCTTTGAAAATAGAGGAGACTGTCTGCAACTACTAAGGAAAACTCTCAGAGGTGATATGTGAACTGTCTCCAGAAAATTTGGTGCATATGAATTTTCTACAACCAGAGTATGACAGAGTTTGCCATCCTAGAAATACAAGAAATTGTGGTATGTGCAGGGAATAGGATATTGTGTTTATTATGTTGGTGGTATTAAGGTTTAGGGTAGTGAAAGGGAAAAGCAGAATGGGAAACCCATATGTCCTACTTGGATTTCTGCTTTCAAAAGCTAGCTTAATAGAAGTACATGTGAGAGGTTGGATTAAAGGCAGAGGGAAATTACAAGACTATTTCATTAAATCAAGGCAAAATGGTTAAAGGCATAATTAAAGTCATTTTCTCCTTATTTATAATTGAAAATTTTTCTTCCATGTAACAAATAATTTGTATAAATGGATGTACAGTCCTTTTTCATGTACTGCCTCTTCTAAATTCTAAGTGGAAACACCAGGTGGCTTTATTTTAATATCATGGTAGTGGGAACTAATGTATAATGCCCTTGATGAAGTGCTTCTCTTAGAGATGTGAGTAAAAAAATCAGTGAAAGCTTGCTTTCCTGTGTTTCTCTCTCAGAATTGCATAAGCTTCATTGAAAACCCAGGTAGTAAGTTGTATACAGTAACATATCGAGGTCCTAAGGTAAGTGATGTCGTTAGTCATAAGATATCTAGGTCAAGGGCCTTAACTATAGGAAAGGAGATGGGGCAATCAGTTCATTTTCATTTATAATTCATGAATTAGTCTCTAACTTGCTTTGGCCAGTCATTAGGGACAGTTGTCATGAATAAAATGAGTATTGAAAAATTGGAAAAATCAAGGAGGCTTCATGGAAGAGGCAGTATTTCATCTGGGTCTTCAGTTACCTCACTGTCTCTAATTTGTGAAAAGAAATTTCAAAAGTACAAGAAAAATTATTATCATTGTGTCATCAGCCACCTAATTCAATTCCAAGAAATGATTCTCCCTCTAAATAGACTGTTAAATTCTTTACTGAGAATTCAGTAGCAAAAAATTTTAATTGTAATCCTTAAAGACAATATTAGAAAAGACAAATTCATGTTTTTAATTCTGAAGCTATTTCCCCACTAGATTAAGACAAGTGTAGGTATTTTATTTTTTAAACAATATGTATGTATTATACTATAATTTAAATAGTAAAAGTGATTTTCCTTTCATGAGAGATGAAGAATAACTGGTGATGGAAGGCAAAGAAACCTTCTCAATGAATAAAAGCATTTAATAGTGACAAAGAGCATTTTACAGAGGTTGATTAAGGTCAGTTGAGACCCCAGGCACAGAAGAAAATATTGGGCCCCTTAAAAAAAAAGAGAGAGAGACATGGAAAATAAAAATACATGTTAACCATATTTTATGCAGTGTAGTAATGAAACCAAACTTGGTTTCACTAGAAAAAAAGTGTAAAGTTGGGGTTTGGCAGGGCCCTTCAGAAGTTGGGGCCCAGGGCGTGCACCTGGTATGCCCACCATTAAATCCGCCTCTGTTTAGAAACTGAATAAGAAAACTTGCTCTTATATGAAACATTCTTTTTGAGGTTTTCACACATTTAAAGTCTCCTTTTGTGAAATTAGGTTTTCATCATCTCCCATAAGCAAACTCTAATGCCAAAGGTGTGTTTTAAACTACAGAATGGGGATGTCTGGCCAAGACAGAGGAATAGGTAGACATGCTTCACCTCCTTGTGTAACCATTAGAAGACTCACAAATAATTTCAAGACAAAAAACAACCAAACTGCCAGAAAATTGAACTATATGGTAGTCTGACAACCAAGGATTTAAAGGAGAAATATTCATCCAGACAGGTAGAATGGGGTGGGGAATGAAAGTCGGGGTGATGAGGATGCCGTGTGGCCCTGGCGGTGAGGTGGCTGCAGCAAGACAGCACTGGCAGTGGGCAGAATGACTGGTACCACATTCATTCACATGTGGTGAGTAAAAGTCAGGAGGGACACCTGGGGAGTGATCCCAGCCCCGTGCCAGACTGCACAGCTCATGGTTCTAGCACTGGAAAAATAAAGCCTCATTGCTTTGGACTATGAAAACCAGTAGGGATTGGGGCAGTAGAAGAAACTGCCTGTCTCTCAGTGTAGTTTGTTTAGAGGGCCCCCATGGTCCTAGAATGTATGCAGACCCACCCTACTCTGGGAACCACCACCAGGGCCACAGCTAGATTGGAAATGGAGCAGGTGGCATTGTTCCCTCTCTGACTCCTTCTCCACATACCGTGGCACAAAGCAGTGAACTGGCACTCCACTCAAATGGAATACCTAAGGCTCTGCCCCTTATAACATAACAGGTGCGCCCAGAGAGCGAGTCAAAGCAGCTCCCCTTAATACACAGAAACAAACACAGGGAGGCTGCCAAATTGAGGAGACAAGAAATATGGCCCAAATGAAAGAACAACAAAACTCCAGAAAAAGAACTAAGAACTAAGCCAAATGGAGATAGCCAACTTATCAGATGCAGGGTTCAAAACACTGGTGGTAAGGATGCTCAGAGAACTCACTAAGTACAGCAAACACATAAGGGAATAAATAAGGGCTACACTAAGTGAAACAAAGAAAAATCAACAGGGAGCCAATAGTGAAGGGAAGGAAACTAGGGTTCACATCAGTGAATTGGAACATAAGGAAGAAATAAAGAGCCAATCAGTACAAAATGAAAAAAACAACAATTAAAAAAAAATAGGAGATAATAGGAAGACTTTGGAACATCTCCAAAAGTGCTAACATCTGATTCATAGGGGTGCCAGAAAGAGAAGAGAAAGAGCAAGAAATTGAAAACTTATTTGAAAAATAATGAAAGAAAACATTCTTAATTTGGTGAAAGAAATAGATATACAAGTCCAGAAAGCACTGAGTCACAAACGAGTTGAACTCAAAGAGGACCTCACCAAAGACACATTATAATTAAAATGCTGAAGGTTAAAGTTAAAGAGAGACTCTTAGAAGCAGCAAGAGAAAAGAAGAGTGTTACCTACAAAGGAGTTCCCACAAGACTAACAGCAGATTTCTCAAAAGAAACTTTGCAGGCAAGAAGGGACTGGCAAGAAGCATTCAAAGTGATGAAAAGCAAGGGTGTACAACCAAGATTACTCTATACAGCAAAGCTATCATTTAGAATGGAAGGGCAGATGAAGTGCTTCCCAGACAAGGTAAAGCTAAAGGAGTTCATCATCACCAATCCTTTATTATATAAAATGTTAAAAGGACTTATTTAAGAAAAAGAAGAAGGTCAAAGTTTGAACATTAAAATGACAACAAACCCACAACTATCAACAACTGAATCTAAAAAAGCAAAACCAAAACCAACTAAGCAAACAATAGAATAGGAACAGAATCATAGGTATGGACATCATATGGAGGGGTGTCAGTAGGGAGATGGAAGGGAGAGGATGGGGGAAAGGTACAGGAAATAAGAAGGATAATTGGTAGGTACAAAATAGACAGGGGGGTGTTAAGAATAGTAAAGGAAATGGAGAAGCCAAAAAACTTATATGCACGACCCATGAACATGGACTAATGGGGGGAGACTGCTGGAAGGAAGGTGGTACCAGGTGGAGGAGTGCAAAGGGAATAAAAATTAGGATAACTGTAACAGCACAACCAATACAGTATTCTTTAAAAAGTAAACTACAAAATGAGTCCTTACCTCAAAATATTGAATATTTACCTAGCCATTTCAGCTGAACTGATTTTAATGAGCTTGGGTTTCATGTAACACATCTTAAGATTATTATTAAATTTGGCACCTGCTATTGCTGCTCAAGGCTTTTAAGTTCAGTTCCATTGGAAATTTGACTTTTACCTGCTTGGCACACAGTTGAAAACATGTTGCTTCAAAACAAAGTTATTTATATAAATGCCTGTCTTCAAATAGAAATAGGCTATATGAAAATGACTCAAAGTGAAATTGAGCAATTATATCTGTATTGTTCAAGAGACAATGCAGAGATCCTCATACAGATGCCATAGAAAACAGGATAGGATATATACGTTAGACTATTGTCAACAAAGTCAATGACAAATATTTAGAGATATGTTATCTTTAGAATATTACATTGATCGAATTTGGGCATTATTTTTGAAAAGTACTGGGTCTCACTGAATTAGAAGCTTTGAACCAGAACTTTTATTCCACACCTTACCCATGCTTCCCTTTACCAAGGAATCTAAAGAGACACAAGTGCGGTGTGTGACATTCAGACAATTCAAAGGTAACAGAAATTGCCTGAGGAAATCTAACACTCAGCTCTAGGGTCACAGGAAACATAGCCTATCTTCATTTATTTTATTAAAATTATTCCATGATTGTTCTAAAAGTTATAAACAAGGCATATAGATGTAAGGATGTATATTTTCTGAAAATTAGCTATTTTTTCTCTCAAACTCAGATGCAATTCTTTCCATACCTTACTTTTATATTTCCTTAGAGAAAACCCCTCCTTTTCTTCTTCAACTGATGAACTTACTCTCATCCATTTCTACTTTCAGACTATACCCAAAATCTCTTCTTTTCTGTTAGCATTTATATTCCTTATATCCCTTATATGCACAACCCACAGACATAAATATGTTAATAATAAAACTGCAAATACATATTCTCTGCTAATTAGTTAGTAATATTTAGTGTATAAAATGTTATGGTTTATTGAACACCTACAGACACAATATACATTTTACATATAATGTATTTGTATATAAATGTATACATTATCACACACACACACACACACACACACACACACACACATATATATATAATTTATTTTTATTGGATTGGAAAACTGATTTCAGAAGTTAAATAATGTACCTAAATTATTCACACAGCTTGTATTTATTTATGTATTTTCCTCCTTCATACAACTGTGGACTCTCAGAAGTCAGATATAGTGTCTTAATCTTTTTAAACCCTGGTAGGCTCTTAGTAGATATCTGTAAAATAATTTATATTTTATAACTGAAATATAAGAACCTATACATTTTAGAAAAATCAACTTAACTGATGTCTTGATTTTTTAAAATTTTGAATATAGAATTTGTGTGATCTTCACACAAATAGGCATGCCTTATTATTTACTTTCTTTAGTTAAGATTATAGAATGTGTATAATTGAATGACATGTAAGTGTGACAATCTTTTCATTACTTCAGAAGTTTATTAAATGTTCTCAGAATATTAGGGTTCTAAGGGCAAATAAGATCCTTAATATTTTTTGATAAATCAAAAAGCACAATTATCCATTTTCAAAATTAACCCTTTATTTCTTGAAATATGTGGCAAATGTGAATGATACTTTTGAAGAAAACTTCCTATTGTCTGCTTAAAAATAAATATTTTTATAAACCAATTAATGAGTCTTGTAAAGTTTGAACATTCAAAATATGTTAATTAATTTTTAAAAGAACTTTAAGATAGGTAGTGTTATTATCACCATTTGACTAATGTAGAAACAAGGGCACAGAAAAGGTAAATAATTCATCCAAGGACATACAAGTGGTAAACAGCAAGGCCAAGACCAAAACACAGCCCAGCACTAGAGTTTGTATCTCTACTGCTTGCACACCCATCTTTCACATCACCTCATTGGACAATGGAAACATAGTGGTTCTGTCTCACTGAATAAATCCATACCCTCCAACTGTTCTTCCTGATTGGAAATACATAATCAATAGCAACTTAATTATTAGATATATAATTAACATGGAACTTAATTCTTAAACATATAACTGGCTTTTAATAAATCATGACTTAAAGATGAATAGCTAAATGACCATGGCATTGTTATTCAATACCTTTTATTGATATTTAGTTTATATCTTGTAACTTATTCTCTCCTTTAAATATCGTTCTTCCTTTCCCATTCCACTGCCAAGAGAGATATCTTTCTAAAATGCAAATATGTTTCTTGTCTTCAGTCTTGAATGACTGTCCATTGCCCTGGGAATACCAGGGATTCCGAGGCAAACAAGGAGGGGTTTACAAAATTAGTTGAATGACCAACTCCTATACAAATCTGCTAAGAATTTGTTCATGGGGCCCCTTTTCCTGAATTACTCTTAGCTCTATCCTTTTCCTGAAGTTTCTATTCAAGGGTCCCTACATCAATTATTTGATGAGTGATGATAATGCTTTTCAATACTTTTGGCAATTAGTTGTGTTTTTCTTCCCTTAATGTAAAGCTCCTTGAATATCTCTCAATCCACCAACTCAAATGAGGGGAGTGCCCACAACCACCAGTATTAAGCTCATTTCAGCTCTCTCCTTATCTCCACTCCATTGTCTAACAAATCCTTCTCAATTCCACATACACAATATCAACACAACCTACTTTTAAATAGTTGACTGCCTCTAAGTTTTATACCAATATAGAGCAGTCCCTAAATAAACATAAATATCTATTTTTAGATTTTAGTCCGAAAACCTCTGAACTAGTATTTCATCGTCTAACAACCCTCCAAAATATACAAAACTCTTATGTGCATTGCCAGAAAAATGTATTAGAAGAACCACAGCAACATTAAATGTCCACAGTTGCTAAATCGTTATTTCCTTCCACCAATAGCTTGAGTTTTTTTAACTTTTTTTTTTTCAATTTGTATGCTCCCTGCTTGGTTTTCATCAACCTCACATCAGGGACACCATCGGATAAGCAGGCAGCAACAGATTCCCTAGAGGAACAGCTCAATAACCATGGGAAGCAGACCCAGATCCATGATAACCAGTGAAAAGCTGACCCAACTCAAAGTAAAGCGATTGCTAAAAAATTTAAGAGAATAAAAAGGGAAGAACCAGGAAACAATTAAAGATAATCATTTTTAATTACAGGCCAATAAGTTAAAAACTCTTAGATCCAAATCTTCTGGAAACTATTCACTTGTAGTGCTTTTATAAAAGTTAGATTTATAAAAAAAATCTAATAGCATATTCCACCAATTTAAAATATTTAGTATCAAATATTAGTTAACATAGTTAATTTTTGTTCTCTAAATCAGATTTAATATCTCTGTAGGTTTTTGTTTGGTTTCAGGATTGGAGTTGAAGTGGAAAAGTCTCTCTTTAAATATGCACAATGAAGTGTTCCAGAAAAATAAGATCTGAGGTTTATATTTTCAACTAGTAAGGTATACAGTAGTAAAGCCCACACATTCTTATTTACAAAGGAACAAGGATAAGACATTTTTCATGAAAAAGTTGTTTCATTGTACTTAATTCCAGGTAGTTTTTCTCAATGGATTTTATTCTAGTATCTCTGGTGGCCAATGGAAGTGCCTGAGTTACATTAAAATAATGTCTCTGTGTGTGACTCAAAGTAGCTTGCACAAAATGTATACTTTTATGCTTTATAAATAATCTTTTATACCTTTTTTACTATGTTCCATATCACTTATTTTTAAGCATAAAAATAATATATTTTCCTAAGAAATTACTTCATGATGATATACACTACAAGAAGATGTATATTTTAACTGCATAGTACCTGCAAAACCACATGTTAATATTCTTTGTAATATTGAAAAACTGTTTTAAACCTTGTGTGTGCTCTTTTTTTCACAAAGTAAGTCAAATTTTAAATATTCTGGGTATTTAATTATTTTAGAGACTTTAGTGAATAATTTTTTTAAATTGTAGATTATGAACACTACTCACTGATATTTTCCATGCGCCTGGGGCTTTATAAAAGTGATAAGTAAGAAGACTATGAGCAACCTTCATATTTAACCTTTCATAATCCTAAAAAACATGCTATAAGATAGATATTATGCCCACTTTATAACTACAAAAAGGCTTAGAGAATTCAAATATCTTATTAATAGTATACAAATTAAGATAAATTTCAACTTAATTCTGATGCAAAAGCCTTGCTCTTTTCAGTAAACATGTTGTCATATATGTAAATTTATGTTTACCCTATATCTTCTGTGTCTCAAGCATTTCAGGGAGACATTTTATGAAGTTGTACATATCAGCCAAGATTCTTAGCACCTAGAAGCAACCATTGCGTATCAAACTCCCTGATTTTCAGTTATACCACAACATCCTTAGGCAATACTTTAAGAGTGCATGAAAGAGAGAGGTAGCATACTCAAACTGGGTAATTTAAGAGTAGTTCAATACAGAGATTATTTACAAAGGCATATGTAGGGTTGAATGGAAGCAAGAAGTAATTCAGAACCCAATGATTAGTAACGCAAGGAGAAGCGGAACCACAGAGAAGCCAGAGAGAGAGAGCAAGAAGCCCAGCTGATAAAGCCTATAGATGTCAGTCTCCCATGGTACAGAGAACATCACAGAGTGGAAGGGGGCGGGGATTGATCTGGAGGGACAAGGAAAATATCCAGCACAGATGGTTTCTTCATAAAATTAATGCAATTCCTTTCAGGAAGATCTCATAAAAATCTTGGACCTTTGATGAATGTATGTATGATACTGGTGTGTTTTATATGGCCATCTTTAAATAAGAGCAAGAACAAAACTTCTAAATCCTATTGGGAACTAAGCCTCATTTTTTCCACATTTGTTCGTTTAGTCACAATCTACTTTTTTTCCAGAAAGCACTTGGGGCTAATCATAAGAATGCAAGCATAAAATACAGCAAGATAACATGAAATGACAAATAGAAAAAACAAGTCAAAACAAAGGTAAAACTAGAAAGATAATATAAGTTCAGGGATAAATCTCTTATTCTGAAGTGCAAAATAAGCAAGATATAGAGCCCAAATTTAATGCTACGTGTTCTAGCAATCAATGCAAAAATGCTAACCTAATTACATATATAATTCATAAGATAAATTTTAAAACTGTAAAGAACCATCTTCTTGCTCAAGGAAGTATAATTTCTTACAGAAAGGTAATTCCTACATATGTCCCCATGAAGAAAAGTTTATGCTATCTAAAAAATATCAACCACAGGGTCCTCATTGTAGAGCTATAGCTATTGAGCATGAGATGCATTTTTGTGGATTGCAGTTTACAATAAGTATTTCATCTTATTTTGTTTTCTTAAAGCAAAGGAGTTCTGATTTTTCTGGGAGTTAGATTTCTTTAAAGTTCAGTAGACGATTGAACCAGTTGATACACTTCGTGTTACTACAGCTACACTTTGCCTTATCCCTCTGAGAAAAAGACTAAGTTCAATATGCCAGAACTATCCTAGGGCTCAGCACATAGGACAGGTTAATAAATATTCATTTATTAAATATCAGAGTTACTCATGGGAATTATCAGCCTTCTTGTTTCAATTAATATTTCCAAACTTGGTGAATCGTGGTTCATTTTACAATAAAAATATATGTCTATTAAAGTTTTTTAATGTTTCCTTAAGGTTTTTAACACAGTTTTGTTATTTGTAAACCCATAGCATTTACCTATATTCTGTTCATTACTAATATTTATGCAAATCAAACTTAGAAGACTCTACCAAATATTGTTTCCATTTGTGTCTTCAGGCTTCTCAATGTTCATACAATTAAAGTAGCTGTCCATAACTAAAACTAACAACAATATTAAGTGCCACCAATTTCTTTCAGCACAATTTGATATTTACTGTCCCTGGTTGTTATTTCATTGACTTTTCTGTCTCCCATTTGTTATTTATTTAGACTCATTCAACATGCCATTGGTGTCACAGAAACAAAGTCTTTTTTCAAGTCTCACTCTCGGTGCCATTTTATTGACCAGTCAAAAATTATTCTATTACTAATGACTAAAAACTTAGATATTTGTTTTAGTTCACATTTCAAACAACTATATTTTCTGAACTTCTGAAATCATAATTCATTTATAGATTTCCTGGGTTGTGCAGATTCCATATATTTTGATTTCAAATCTGCCGAACTAGTTTTAGAATATGATCAACATAATGAAACAGCATTTTCTCAAACAGTTTAGTAAGACTGTGAATTTGTCATTTTCTGATCCCAACTCTGTAATTTTGACCTAGAAATATACAATGAAAAAAATAAATCACTAGACCTTAGTTTTTTACTAATTTAATTGAATCTCCTTACAAGAGAAATACATTTTTTCTTATAAACAACAACAACAAATCTTGGAATTAACAGCAACTTTACATTGATTGTATTCATTTAAGTAAATTTTTGCATGCTTGTTTATTTTGTATATATTTAATTAATAAACAAATTGAAAGATAAGTTGCATTAATTTTTATCATGTTAGAGCTTTTTATTGCTTATTTTTGAATGAATTCTTATAAACTCTTTTATTATATTGGTCTTTAACAGACACTTTTATTTACTTGATTAATTTCTACCTGCCACTTGAAGGTTCTTAGGCTAGTGCATTTTTAGGAGAAAAATGTGTGGAGAGATTGTCTCATTTGTGTATGTAATCACCTGAATGATGTATAGGCCTTAATAGATAATTCCATGGCATTCAAAAATGACACTTTAAATGGTATTATCTGAAGGAAGCTCAAATGTGTATTTTATTTGTATTGTATTGTTTTGCCTCAAAATTTTGTAGTATGCGAAATGGTCATTTAAGAAATAATTAAATTTTCTAGATTAACAGAAATATTTTGAAAGGCAAATTCTTCTGTCTGTGCTAATACATTCTTACCTTAATTCTTAATAATTTCATGATATGGATATTAGTGAGGCTGTTTTAATGAAAGGGTAATATTTTTTAGGGCAAAAATATAAAACATACAATAAAACCAAACACACAAAAATGCTTTTAGGTAAGGCACACTGATTATAATTTCTGAAAAGTAACCAAATAAAATAACTGACTCCTTTTACAATAAGAATAGCTTTCATGTTTATTCCTAAAATTCTAACTCATTTTCCATTCTCTCTCTTTCTATCTCCCCTGCCCCTTGTCTCTGAACAAATGCACATACTTTGTTCTCAGGATATTTTAGGTGTAAGCCAATTTAACTCTTTGTATTTCAAACTGCATTATTAAGAATAAATGAACATAGAATGTTTCATTCTTTTCCATGAATATGTTGTCTTAACCCAAATAAAACAAGTGCAAAGAGATTATAAACAGAATATCTACAGATTATATTTATGACTCTTTTCTTCTACTCCTTTGTTTCTCCTTTGTTTTCCTTTCTGGTTCTATCTGTTTTGTTTACAAAACATATTGTGTTTCTTCCAAATAACTTCTTGCAAAGTATACTAAAATCAAAAATAATTTTGTTCAACTTTATATTTAATATTATTTCCAGTAACAACATCTCCCTCATTTATGAGACCTCTCAGAAAAGCAATCATAATAACCAATGAACACAAAGAAACTACCTTACTTAATCATGATGTATGTTCACACATAAGTTTTAAGACAGAAACAGGCTCAAGTTGTTCCTTAGATCTTTGTACTTCTTAGACCCCTTGCCAAATTTCTTGTAAGTCATTTTGACATTCAAAATAAACTAGATCAAAAAGTTCTCTTTCTGTTTCCAATTTTTTTGTTGTTTTTGTTGTTTTTCAACAGTCTAAACAACATCTGTTACTTCCTACTCATTTCTAACTCTTAATAAGTTGGTCTCTGTGCCTATGGATAAATCAAGTAACATTCAACTACATAAAAAGGGGGAAAAAGCGTTCAGACAGAATCTACTGGTCAGCTGGCCCAGTACCAGTTCTAAGATCTGCACTCTAAAGAGCAGGAATCTAGTTGGAGAGCAATGGAATGTGAATCATGAAATGTGCAGAACTATCACGTTGTAACAGTAACCAAAGTCCTTGGATTCAGGAAAATGTAGGTTAAATGTTCCTGCGAAGTTAAAAAAGCTAGTAAGATTTCTTGAGCTGTCTTCACCATAATAAAGAGCTACAGATAACATTCTTTAAAGAGTTATTCATTAATATAATTTAATTGTACAGTACATGTCTAATACATAGCATCTAATATTATCAGTATTAAAGGCAGCAGTTTAAGAAAAGGGGAGGTCACAACAGACACACTGGTACATGCTGATACATGATAAATCCTTGAAGAATGAATAGGATCTATAGAGGAAAATAAGGAGGGCATTACTATCAATTGGTCCAAATAGGAAATTATAATCATTCATTTCTAATATCAACCAATTAAGAGAAGGCATTTGAAAAGTCTTCTGATTTACACTCAATTTAAAGACCACTATCTGAGTATAGCAAAATATATTATAAAGTAACATTCTTTAACAGCCTAGAAATAAACTTAGAAATGCTTTCATTCATAATACTTGTATGTGCCTGTATTTATAGGGAATAAAAATATGTAGAAAATCTTGTCCAAAGAGGATTGTTTTTACAAGATGATTATCTAAGTCCATTCCTGATAAATGCAGATCATTTTTCTTGCTCTTTATATCAATAAAAAATGAATAGTTAATATGAGCCAATAAAATTGTTTTTCTCATGATATAACATCATTCAATTACATTCCTAAATCTGTTGCCTTAATTACAACACATGCCTTAATATATTAGGTCATCAGTTTTGATGAAAAAAAAAAATTCAAGCTGACAACTAATAAATATACTAATTCTCCTCTCTGTTTTTTGGGACTGATTATGGGTAATTTACAGAAGCCTTCTTAAGGTACGCCCATGAGCCAAAATTTACAAAAATTCTTCTTTTGATTAGAATGTTATTAGATCTATTTTATTCTAAAATGTCCTTATAAAATAATGTTCAATTGTCTACCTTTTTGTGCATGAGGGCAAATCTCTGAACTTCTCTGGACCTTAATCCTCTCTCTTGTTCTAAAAGTGGGATTCAAGTAAACGTATTACCCTTCTCATAAACTTTCAAAGGGAATCAAAATAAAAGTGGATGTGTAAATGCTTTCAAAACTATATATCACTAAACCAATATTGTTATTGATATTAATATAAAAGAGATATGAAAGCCAGAATAAGCAATAGTCCTAAGGTAAAATGTAGTGATGAAGAAAATTTAAGGTCAAGCAAAAAATGGGCATTTAAAAATAGTAACAACACATCCTAATAAATATTGATTAAATAAAATAATGAATACAAGTAAATGAATCAGCATAAAACATATCTGAATGAAAATCTCACAATATTCAGTAATAGTAATGAGTCTTAATAGTTAAAGTTTATATATTAAAAGTTGTCTTAATATTTTTGTTCAAAATAATAAATAATATCCATCTTTGCACTCCAGTGTATATGTTATATACATGGACGCCAGACTGTCTATAACTACAGTATTATTCGCTCCATAAGATGCACTTTTTTTCCCCTCAAAAGTGGGGGGAAATGTCTGTACATCCTATGAAGTGAATATTGCGTCACAGACCATGATGTGTATTACCTGACCTGTCAGCGGTGGTGAAAGCTGTTAGAAGAGGAAGAGATGGACCCACGCGAAACCCCTGGGGACACTTAAATGTCCCACTTTACTGCTGAATCTCAGAGCATCTGGTCAGTCGCCACCCACCTCTGCCCATCATCTGGGACCTGGAAGAACCGCCTGACACTCCCAGCTCTAGCCACTGACCTGTCGAATCAACTGAGGCTAATAACAGGTATGAGGCACAGTGCCAATCACCAATTGTCTTTGACACTGGGTGGGGTCTGTATTAGAACTGCCTCCAATCACCAATCACTGTGTCTTAAGCTCTGCCAATAATGAGAGGCAAATGGGTGGAGCTGAAATAACATGTTCTCAGCTGGCTACTGGCTCCATTAGATGCTACAGCTGTCTCGTCTACCTCCATACTGTTTCCAGTGCACACCAGATTCCTGTGTGAGGAGGCCAGCAGTAACTGGGTGAGCAGCCATAAATGCTGATGTTTGTAGTATATAAAGGGAGTTATGTTCGGTCACTATTCTAGTAGTAACACAGGCACTGAGGGGATTAAGAGGTATCACTAGCCATAACAGGCACTGGAGGTAGTCTGCAAGAACCTGCAACTAGGACAGTGATACTCTCAGTGACTGTTACAACTAGTGATATTTCTTAACTCCCTCAATGCCTGTTATTAAAGGCCCCCATAAATTCTGACACTAGTGGTGGTGAGTTCTTGGGGTTCCCAGAAAACTAGAAGAGTAGTTGAACCTTAAAGTCTCTCCTCATGTGTTAATGGCAGAGACAATGGTTCTTAACACCGCTGTTGACTGCTGTTCACTTTACATGGTTGAAATATTATTCTGTTATAGTTTATTAAATATTTTAGTACACCATTTGGTTCAGAATTTTTTTTTTCTCTTGTTTGCCTCCTTTAAACCTAGGTGCATCTTATGGTCAGGTGCATCTTACAGTGCAAAAAGTATGGTATTTGTGGAAAGAATATTGAATGACCTGATGAGAAAATTCTCATATTCAGAAAAAATCCTAAGGTAGAAAAAGGGATTTTAAACCTACTCATTTTTAGCAGCCACATTAATAGGATATTATTCTAAACATGCCATTTAGAATGCATGAAAAATATTTGGTGGCAAGTAATAAGACTCAGTGACATGTTGGGTACATGATGCTAAATGGTTAATACAGTCTTTCAAAACTGAATATATTCTCCTTTCAGATTATCAAAATATATGTTTTTCAATATTGCTGTTTGAGTTATATATTTGCATTAGTTTTTCCTAGAAGCAACTAATGCCAATGGCTGAAATTCGGTTCATTTATGCAATCTCAGGTATATCTTGAATAATAGTTTTCAAGTATAATCTCTGTTTCAACACAAATAAACCTATAAACATGCCTTCCTACTCTTTTCTAATCTAATTTTTGAACAAGGTAAAGAAAGGTTCATTCATGAAAATAATAAAGCAAAACTGTATTTCCATAAAAGTCACACATTTAATATTGTGACTATGTGTCGTATACACTAACAAAAATAATGAATACTAACTATAATTCCTAACATTAGTACTTGCAAATTGTTGTGTCACATATCAACATCTGATCTGAGCCACATCAGCATAAGTTCCTGGCATTAGATAGCATGCCCAGTTGCTTCATCTATAAATAGGAGGTCAAATCTGCACTATTTAATATTCTAAGCCTCAGTTTATTCATCTGGAAACTGAAGTTAATTATGCCAGCACTAGAGATAGATGCATGTAAATTCATACCTGAGATACCTCAATTGCAACTCTTTGGCTTTAGCTTCCATCATTCTTGATCACTCAGTTTCCATTCATCGGTTGCCTGCAAAAGAACACTCTTCTGTTCTGTCTTTCGCCCTTTGTCTGTCTGCCTCTCCTCTCCTTTTCTCTCTCCTCTTAAAATCATTCACTTTTATATTGTGCCAAGCAGACTTAACCCCAGGACTTTATGTCTAAATGTTAAATTTAATTGCAAAAAGTAAGTGGGTGGGAGACGGCCATTCTAGAATAGGATCATACTGGCAGAGTCTACACTCACTCACACTTAATAGCAGTTTTAAATCACACCCAAACAAAACTAAGCAACTTTTGTTTACATTACAAAGGTCTTCATCTGTATAAGGTTTTCAAAGAGTCACATTTATAAAATGATTCCAGATTATATTTGGGGCTTAACTTTCAAAGGCAAGCAGCATATACAAAGAAATGAATTCTGAATACTTGCAATATCATGGTTTCTACAATTTGCAAGTCTAAATTATAGATTTTTAAAAGACAAGAATGCTGGCTTCATTCAGATGCATTCATCTCTCATGGAATCTTCCAAGAGATCACTTCCAATCGTGTATTTTATTTGTATTCCAACTTCTGATGTTTCTTTAATTTTCTCAAGTTCACCATGTATTCAATGCTCAGGATAATATAGTGTTTACTCTATATGATATCTGAAATTATGTGGCAAATTTTTAAATCGAGTTCTACAGTTCCCCCTCCAAGCCTTCTCATTTACCTCCTATAGTCTGTCCCTTAATCCCCATTTCACTGGCACATAGCATTTTGCAGGATGTGGCCCATACTATCAAGCAATGCCATGCATGTATTTAAACATTTGTTGAGCTTGCACAGAGAGCAGCCTGGGTCATGGCTATAGGCAGTAAGTAGACCTGGACACGCCATACCCAGACTGCCAAACTTTAAAACTTTTTGTTCATCATTTCATACAAGTCATTTCCCTGTTCACCCCATATCCAATCCATCACTTAATCCTATCAAGTCTATTTCACATGTAGATTCCTATTGCTCCCTAAGTATCTCACTACCTTTGTATAGCCCCTTCCAACACGATCCTGGAAATGCCTTCTAACTGGCTTGTCAACTGCGCATCACTCTGACCCCTATCTAGTCTCTTCTCACCACTGCTAGGTCTCCTGCTGTAATAAAAAGTCCCTCAATCTTCTGGTTAAACATTTCTTTAGTGGTCTTCTTAACAAACAACTAAATAAAATCCAAACTATACTCTCAGCAGATAGTGTTGTCTTAGTTACGAGCCAACTCGGAATCAAAGATTCAAGCAGCGGCTGTTTTTGGTGACGTGACCCCAGGAAAGAAGAGGCAGGGAATGGGAAAATGAATCAGGGAGGAGAAAACAGTGACTCAGGGTGTTTTGTTGAATCCTGCTGGGACTTCCCGAGGAGCTGCAGAGAATATGTAACCCAGAGTGATTTAGCACAGTAGGTGAAGAAACTGGATTTCAATCGGCCAAATTTGGTAATTGGTTGTGACCTGTTACTTAAGGGAAGCCAATTCTCTAGCATTCCTGGCCGCCCCAACCATAGGCAGTGAAGGTTCCAGGGGGCAAAACCATCGGACAAAAATTACAGGTGGCAGTTTGCAATTGGGCCAGTAGCCACAAAGTTGTAAGATTAAGAAGATATGGGAGGGCAGTCGGGAGGGCAATTCCAGCAGCATCTGTGATCCTTTCACATGGAACGCCAGGTCGCCCCTTAAGACTAATCACTTCCCCATGCTCTGTCCAGCCACCCAGCTCCTGCCATGTGAAGCCTCCCTCTTTCTCAGACAAGAAAGATGTTTTTTGATCGCATGATTATACCCATCCTGTTCCTTCTGGCCTTATTCTCTGCAACCAAAACTCTTTGATACTGAAAAGCAGCCAAAACATTTCTGTTTTCACTAAGGCCTTTCCTGTCAGGTTTTTAATGCTTTTCCAAGATTACAGATTATCAAGTCATGCTGTGTCCTTCATGGTGCCAAAAGTCTAGGCAAAATGTAGATCTTTTGACCAATCGTCATAATATTTCCAATTAGCTCCATTTCCGAGGAATGTACCTTTTTCTGCTTGAATGACTCATATGTCATTCTATCCATCTACAGTAGTGGTTGGGGTCATTAAGGAGTAACATATTAAACATGAGGAGAGTACCTGGTAAATGGTAGTCATATATGTGTGTATTATTATTTATTTAATACACTTAGAAATCATCCAGAAAGCATGCTAAAAATGCAGATCCCCAGATTATACCCAGAGATTCTGATTCAGTAGTTGGGGTCTAAGAATCCAGATTTGTGAACAATCACACCAAGTGATTCTCTTGTAAGACAATCTAAAGCAAGGTGACATGACCACACCTCTGGGTATGATGCGACAGTCAATTTACACTTATTTTCATGGTGCAATTATTAATAGAGAGTCCTCTGAAAAAATACCAAATGGTCACCCTATACATGGACCATATTTTAATATTACTGTTCTTTAGAAAGTACAATGGTTGACTGTATGCATCACAAAATTTTCAGAGAAATTATTCTGTGACAATTTATATTAAATCATGTAACAGAGAGAAGATTTAAAGAAGGGAACAGAGATGATGAAGATTATATGGCAATTTCCCTATTAGCTCACCTGTTTCCTGCTGCACTAATTAATCCCTTGTGAATGTAGACTAGGAATTAGAGCGTCTGAAGGAAAAAGAACTTGGCTGTCTTTGGTGTCTCCTTTGAACCTCAACATGAATAACACTGCTAAGTATATGAATTTTTCTAAATGCCATTCTAGAAAATAGACTGCATATCAAGATTCAGACCACTCATGAAAGTTTGGAATTTTCAAACATGCCATTTCCTATGCAGCGTTGACGCATGCCTTCTCAGATAAAACCAAGAAGATAATGAGTCAGGTCTGGCTTTTCCGTGAGCCGTAGCTATTTACAGGAACATGATAATTAGAAGCGACACTGTAGGTCTGTGTGTTATTCTGAATTGCCATGTTGTGGTTATAGTGCAAAACTGAGAAATACTAAAGAACATTAAATATACATGTCAAGTTAATTTTGCACTCGTCTTGCCTCTGGCTGATTAGCACTAATTAAATTTCCCGCTAATAAACTCAAGATGTTAGAAAGCAATATGGAAATGCCAAATATGCATTCTACTGCTGATTATGATTTTAAAAATCCAAGCTCTTTGCAAATTTTTTTTAATGTACAAAACTTACTTTATCCCACAATTACTAAAAGTGTAAAAAGAGAAGATACTATTGCAAGGCAGTGATTTTTTTTCTTACTTCAGCACTGAGACTTTGAAAATTATTGTAAAAACTAGAAATAAAAATATATATATTCAGTAGAGACATAATTTAAAAGAACAGTTTAGCAATCAATTTTAATAGGAATTGACAATAGACTGACCTCTTAGAAATCAGATCCAAGAAATGGATAGCTTCATAACTTTATATTCAAATGAATATCGAGAGACCAGTTTACTATAGCATCTTCATCACTTTTTATAAGAATGTGTTTAAACATCAGTTCTTATCAAATGGAATATTTTAGACACAGACATAATTTTTAGCAAATAGTCCTTAGAGGAAATTATATTTTTTTCTTTACTCAAAATAAAATAAGGATATTAGAGGAAGTACTTGTTTATTAACAAATGATTGGGGGGGGGCAAGAAGGATATATTTACTATCCTTCAGGTTTCTATAAGAGCTAATTCCTGATGAATTTAGAGATAAGGAAATAGATGGGCAATAAAATGGTTTGTGGAATAAGAAATGCTGGGAAGAAAGATGTATAGGGAACTGAAATTTTAATAAGAGAGAAGGGAGTTCAGTTCGTTTACTACTTTTCTCAGAACAGAAAGGAGTAACAAAAATGAAGGAGAGACTACTGACAAAACAGACAAACAAACGACCCTCAGAGCAAGAGAGAAATGCTTAACTTCCATTGAGAACTGACGGGACAGGGGAAAGGATCCTGAAGACTGAATAGCATGGGGTCCTTTCACTTGGTGCCCTATCTATGTCAGTACAAAGCTACATAAGTGGTAGGGGGAATGGTGCTCATTACAGACATAACAATATTTCATTTCAGTAGATTCTAAGATGCTTAATAATGTTAAGGGACTGGTTTCTATTCCCAAATCTCTTATTTATTTGCACATTTTAGATAGGTCATTAAAAAATGAATTAGTGATATCAAAATCACTTCTTAATGAAGGTAGTGGAGGACCCCTGGGAACTTAAGAAGCTGGGCATGTAGCTAATCATTGTTATTATTAAATAATATTTTATTAAATTTAGTAATGCAGCTCCAAGACAACCAAAACAATAGCATGACAGATAATTAAAATTGATGACAAACAATTAAAACAAATTTTGATTCATTTTTCAAATACTGTGCATGTTAAAATATTAAAAACATAAACCTTCTCTAAGATTTATATTTAAACACACAAGAAAAGAAGGTAACCTTATAACACAGTTCTTAAAAGTTATAATTATTTTAAAAATAAATTGTGTTATATTAATTTTGGTCCAGGAAACTGTAAAATTTTACATACCAAAAGATAACATTTACAATATGGGAATTATCAGCAGTAATAACAAAAAAGTAATGTGAAAGCCCAATTAGGTGGTAGTTAAAAATACAGGCCTAAGGTCATAGATACTTTAATATAATCTCTGTGATTTATTAGCTATTTGATCTTTGGTAAATTATTTAACATCTCTGAGCTTGAGTTTACTCGTGTGTAAAATGGGGATATTAATATCAAATGAAGTTGAGAGGATTCTATAATGAAATAATGTAAGGAAAGAACTCTGTCACAAAAAGTGTAAAAATAAATCTCAAAAAATCATAAGCAATAATGCATCATTAAATGCCCTCATTTAACTACAGAAGAAAGGAACACCTTTTAAACCACTGTAGATTTAATGAAATGTAAAAAGAAAGTCTTATTTCTTGTTTTTAAAATCAGAAGAGATGATGATTCCTCATCATCTGCTGCCCTAGTCTGAAGATGTTGTGCTCCCCACTGTGTGTGTACATAATAAAGATAATTATCACATATTAAAGAAGCTGTTTGTGTCAAGCTACTAATACGAATCTCTCTTCTCACTTTTACAGGCCCCTGAGGAGAGACTTCTCTGTTGACAATATTAGTTATGCATTTTCCTTATCTTTCCTTGTATTTGCTTTTACTCTGTTTTCTACTTTATGATGGCTGAGAAGGAAGGCAGACAATGAACTCTGTTGTTAACTATTAGGCTATTCTTATATAAAATAGAAAGAAGAGAAATATCTAGTAAATAAAAGGACTAAATTAGCTGACATTTTGTTAGAAGATTTTTGTCTAGTTACTTATCTTACAAGTAATAAGAAAAGGATGGTGGTTATGATTTTTTTTTTTTAGTTCTTATTATTTTTAAATATGTATTTAATTTTAGAGAGAGGGGGAGGGAGGCAGAAAGAGAGGGAAAGGAAGACCAATGTATGGTTGTCTCTTGTGTGCCCCCAACCCAGGCATGTGGTCTGATTGGGAATCAAACCAGCTACTCTTTGGTTCACATGCTGACACTCAATCCACTGAGTCACACCAGCCAGGGATATGATTCTTTAACTGAAAAGATAAAGCTATCCTTCAGAGATAATTACTGATGGGGAAATGAAACTTAAGTGATCAGCATAAGTTATTTATATTATTTAGAAAAAGTCACTAAACTATTAAACAATATGCAAATATTTATTTTGAGGTGTAATGGGAATATACAAATTTAAAAGTATATAAAGTTAAATTTAGTATAGAGGTTAATAAATGAAAACATTTTAGAAAAATGCTTCATCAAATGTTACCTTTTTATCAACATAATCAAAGTGTTACAGACTTTTTATCATACTTCACAATCATAACTGAAATTATTTGAATAAAAATAACTTGAAAAAGATCCAATAATTTTTCCTTCATATGAGTCTACGAAGTAGACATGAACCTAGTGAAAAATAAAAAAGCTCAATCAAAAGGACAATTTTACTTGAACAAAGTGCATTTCCACCTTTTTCAAGATTCAGTTCTGTGCTTAATGTTTTTAGGCAATAACTCCTTACAAACTAGGTTATTTTACATTTTTCCTATCTAATAACTTCCTCCTGACAAACAATAGAAAAATATCTTAGATAATAGCTTAGATAAAGACATTATCTAAATGTTAATTCAAATGCTACTAGTTTAATAACAGAGAATGTAAATTAGATCAATTCTCCTCTTTGAGCAACACAGGCAAAGAGTGATCTTTGTAAAATTCAAACCAAGTCAAGTTAATTTTTTTGTTTAAAACCATAAATGGCTTCTCTGTTCCTACAGAATGAAGTTCCTACTTCTTAATATTAACTGGATTCTACCTGTGTAGTGGTTCTTATCTGTCCCCGCCCAATCCCCATGTAACGCACATTAGTGTCAAATAGCTTGTAGTTGCTTGAACATTCTCTGCTGCTTTTCAAGGTCATGCTTTGCATGTTAGTCCTATCATAGATGTCTCCTCATAAGGAGCCCCATCCATCTGAAAAACCTCTCTTAAAACCCAGTTAAAGGGTCATCACCTTACAAAGCCTTCACTGATTTCTCCAGACAGGACCAACCTTGTAACAATGGGATAACAAAAACATTTCACTCATTCTCCATGTCCCATTGTGTTGTTTCTGTTTGTATATTGGCAGTCTTCTCTCTTAGACCACAACCTCTTTTGAGAGCAGGAAATGTTTCATTATAACATCCCCTCTCTAGACTGTGAGCAGCTTAAGGGCAAAAACATCGTTTTGTTTTCTGCTATCTCTTCAGAATCTAACAGTTCCTGGCTTGTAGTATGTGCTCAGTAAATAGAATAAATACCTCACTGAATAAGTAAATGAATGATTTCAGCTCATTCCCATTTCCTAGTAGAGTACCTGACCCAAGCAGGCATAAAATAAAGAAGTTGACAAGTTGAACCAGTTTCAAAGGGTAGTTTTTTATTATGCTTTTGTTTTTTTAGTGATCATACCTATGTATCTTCTCTGGGTCACATGTGTAAGTATCTTAGGAATGTAGTCTCAATATCTCACTTATTACTTAGGTAAAATGCCTACATATTATATTTCAACAACTAATTAATGTGATAAGTATTCATATTAGTTATAAATCAGACAAAAGTAATATGAGATGAGTTCACTATATCAACACATCACTATCTATTTTATGTTTTGTAGAAAAGAAACAGCTAGAGGCTTCAATAGTTCCTTTCAAAGGTTTCTCCTGAACTATGAGGATGCCCCCAGTTACAATTAGATTTAAAAAATACTAAATCCTAGTTCAGTTTCTTGTGAAATCATGGATAACATGAACTTGAGATGTCTCTGATGAGGAAATACAGACTACATTTTTTAACCTTGCTTTATTTTGAAAGCATGTGTTAACAAACCTAATATACATAACATTAAACCAGACCCTATGGGCACTAGTGAAATACTACAAATCATGAAAAAAATAAATTTTCTTAAATTATGCTTATACAACTTGTAAGTTTAGACCCCTTTCAAAAATATGACCTACCATCCCTTGATTGAAGGTTATAATTCTCTAAAAGTCGGGATAATGTACAACACGATTCCTATTGTGCACATAACTACCTGAAATTGAAAAATTAATACTAGTAATAATAAGATTCAGCTAGATTATCGCCATATGGTAGAAATGACCAAGGACACTTTGGGGGCTATTTCCAGGCAGAAGAAATAGGAACTACATTAGAGAAACACAGTCAATCTTGAGGGAATTCTGGTTTGTTTTTTGACTATGTTGTTATTGTTGTGTTGGGTTTTATTTATTTATTTTTTAAATAAAAGGCCTCATTTCGCTTGGGGAAATATTAACAACATGCAGACGTGAAGGCTGTCACCTAGTTTGGACCTTTCTGTCTTTAAGTTTCCAATTCCTAAGAAAATGTGAAGAGCAGCTACATCACCAAATGAACACATCAGGAAACTGGAGACTTGATCTAAGGACAGCAGTAAATGAATGAGGGCAACAAGAGGTAATTACAGCTCCTCCAAAACACCACCAAAATGTTTATTTTTAACAACTTGGGTAAATGCATTATGCATTATAAATGCATTCCAAACTGTCCAGAAGTACTTCGTTAATACAAAGAAAGATGTAACTAATTCTGCTGCTAATAGCATTCAGCTTTGGTGTGTCCCTTTATGTCCCACTAGAGTTCAACACATTTGGTTTTTCTCTTCCAAAGAATACAGAAAAATGCCACTGGCTTAATATCTTGGTAGAAATCAGCATCCTCTTGAGGAAAACTATGCTTTTGTATTTGGATGTAAACTTCTTACATGCAGATTGATTCTATAAAAATTATAAACTTTTCTGAGGAACATAGCAAATCTCAGAGAACTGAGATAACCACTTGAAATTCTAATCTGGATAAAAACATCTGGCCCGAAGAATAGAGTTTAGACAGACATCAGAAAGGAGACCAAACGTTTTTCAGTACACTTGCTCAAAGAGCACCCCCACAGGGATTTTGGACAAATTTAGCTGGTGTGTTTCTTTGCATTTAATTCTTTTATAGGAAAGTTCTCTTTTTCAAACATGTATATATTTAAAGTACTCACCATGTTCAACATATATATTTCAATGTGGTGATAGAGTATACTATTTGAGGATAGCTTTTTTTTAAGTAGATAGAAATGCATGACAACTTTTTCAAAATAGTGGAGACTTTTTTTTACATTTCCTTTTATGAACACAACATAAAATTCATTGTCCTAGAATATGATCTACTACATTTGAATTATTTGTTTAGTGGTAATTATTTTTCCTCATAAAATATGCGACAAAAATTAGATATAAATTTCACTGATTAGTTATTTGGTGATTAATTATTTAAGTGATAAAATCTAACAGTTCTTTAAGTTTAGTAAAATGTGGCTCTTCGTTTAGGCTTCTCCTAGGCTTTCTACTGTAACTATAGTGTTCATTTCAGCCCTACCTACCTTTACCAATTCCCAGACTAGCCAGCAAAGCTTGTGACTGCAACAAAGACAATAAAAGTTCAATAATACATCTGTCCAAAATACCTGTTCCTGACACATTTCTTGTTTATCCATGCTGAGTGTCCCAATTCTCAAAGCTGTATGAGTTGTTCATGCATCCCTTTCTTTCATTTTTCCTCCTTCATACAGAAAAGAAGGAAGACTTTTCTAGCCATTTTTTCCTCTCTAACTAAGGGATCTAGGGCTTGATCAAATTCCTTCTACTTTCACCATATCAAGAAATCATGACGTTAAAATTATAGAGAAGAAGGTCCATTTTGTTACAGTTTTAGGTAATACCGCTCAGTTAAATGCTGTACTGAGATAAAAATTGAGAGGCACAGGAAAGACATTGTATTCTCATTTACTTTAAAAAAATGATCAAATGTAGTCTTTTTAAATCATTTTCCTTAACATTCACTGGATAAGGATATTCCCTCTAGGGAATGCCTAGAGGAAGGAAGAAAAAGGAAAATTAAATGTAACATAAATGTGTGTGTGTTTATTATCATGGTGGTACATATTTTGTTTAGAGGGAAAAAAGCATAGCTTCTGGAAAATTGGTGGTTTTTTAATTATAGTGAATGTATGTCATCAACATTCTTTGTAACCCTAACTCTACCTCCAAACATAATAAAAGCGCACACATTTGCTCATTTACTTAGCAAATATATATTCCAAGTGCTATGCCAGTTTTGGAAGGGCAGAAAACAAAAGACACAATTTCTGTCTTTATGATACCCACAGTCTAGCAGAGGAAACATGAAACACAGAAGAAATCAATGAGTGTTCAGTGTGTTTATAGGGTACATGCATGATGATAATGTGATATGCTCCAGAAGTCATTTGTGTGTGTGTATGTGTGCGTGTGTGTTTTCTAAGGACTGTAATGTGCAAGGAAGAATGCTTAATCATAGGCCTTATATTCATTATCTTGGAATTTTTACCAAAAACAAACAAATAAAAAAGACAAGAAAAACCTTTTCAGAGTTAGAAATAGCATTAGTTTCCTTCTTTTGTTAAACTGACCTCTGATATTTGTGATTCTTCACCTTTTGTGAAGCATCTTGAAGGAAGAAGGATACTTTCTATGCCTACATTTTGCTTCTTTAATGCTTAGAACCTTTTTCATTACAGATTGAGAACTATTATAATTAATATATCAAAAGAAAGTCTTAATTTCATAGATTTGCTATAAACTTGTAAGAACTCAGGAACCAGTGCTAAGCATTGTTCAGTAACTCCCTTATGCTGAATGGCAATAATCATTGCCAGTTTTAACTGAGTAATCACATGTGCCAGCTTCTGTGATAATCATTTTAATATGGATTTTTAATTTCCCAACAACCCTGCGAGATAGAATTTATTACTAACTATCTCTCAATAGAGAAAATAAGGTTCAGAGAGGTTAATTGAGTCAGTTCCTGGGATCATCCTAGCTCCAAAGCCTTTGCTCCTTCTACTATAGAGGTGACACCCCACAAATCCCCTAAAAGAATCCATGTCATTCTGACCACAGCTTCCAGATCGGGCTTTCAGCTACGTGCTAAACTGCAAAACATGCCCAGCCATTTTCTCCCTCTGACAGAATTATGCTGCACAAATATGCATTTTACCCAACTTAATGAGAAAATCTGTTTATTGTTCAGTTTTTATTCTAAATTTTAAGAGGTTCAGTAGAATATGGAAATAAGACAGGAGACACCTTCAAGGTGTTTGCCAGTTTTATAAATATATTCTTTAATTTGAGAGTCTAATGTTTAAATCAGTTATTTCTAAGTTCAAACTATCTTAGATCATGAGTATTTTTCTTTAATTTCTTTTTCTATAAATTTTTTTTGTTGCTTTTATAATAGTTTTGTTAAAGTTTAATTTTTGCTGATGGAAAATAGTACACCGTTATTTGATAAATTATAAAACTGTAGCAGTGTGTTTTTCCCTATTGATTTTAAAAGAAAATGCTTGTATATTTTTCACAGTTATGTGGCTTATTTACCCAATAATATAATCAGATGTGAACATTCATAAAAAGAATGAATTATATGAAGAATATATAAAAGTATTAATATTGATAGTTTTGCAAAACAACAAACACAATACAATTTCAGTGGGAATTATAGTATCAGAAACTTAGTCCATTTCTGTTAATTTGAAAACAACTTAAAGTAGTAAGGCATCACTATTTATAAATCCTCTGCTAACTGTCCCTACATTCACCTCTCTATCTAGCATGGTAGCTCCTATACGTGTTCATCATAAGCTTTGGGAAATCCACATACACCAGTAGTATAAGTTAATAAGCTTCTCTGTGAATTTCTCATCTGGCCTTCAGGCTGTGATTGGACTCTAAATTAAGTCTATAGTGTTTCCTCCTGGGTCCCTCTTTATGGACCTTCCAGCGTAACCAAACTGCTCTCTCTCTGCCATCTTTAATGTTCGAATATTTAATTGCTGCTTTCTTCTCTACCTTCATGGACTATATTTATCATTCACTACCAGTTCATTGAATCTTGCTTAACTAGTCTGTTGTCCTTGAAGATAGAAACCTCTCAGGAGTTCTTCGAACAAGCTTCTGAACTGATAACTGGGAGAAGTCTGGTACTAGACTACCTGGGTTCAAATCCTAGCTCTAACACTAGACTATATGGTTATCTTAGCGAAGTTATTAAATCTCTATGCTCGTAGGTGTCCCTTCTGTAAAATGTATGAATAGCAATAGAATTAAAGTGGAAACAATGTGTTAATATACATAAAATATCCAGAACAATGTGACATATATGTGGTCATTCAGCTAGTACTACAGAAGTATAGGCCAATGCATATGAAATTGTAGCTGCCTGCCACACGTTGCCAGTGTTCACTTGTTGCTGTTTTTCTTTATAATCCACTCACAGGCCTTTACAGTAAGTGGATTTCTTAGCCAGAGTTTTGAAAAAACTCATTGACATCAAAATAAAGGAGAAACTGCCAATCATTCCTCAGAAGGAAGAGCTCAGGTATGTTAAAGAATTGTTTATAGAATTGTTCACATACATTATTTCAGTTTATAGAGGTGTTCACATTCATTGTTTCGTTTGGAGCTTACTTTTAAAGTATTTAGTTTATTTAATGACCTGGGGAATACAAAATGAGTCAAAAATGAAAAAAAATTAGCAACAACATGGATAATGTTATGTAAAAAATAAAAATAAAATGTAACCACCAGTAGCATCCCACAGTCAAATTACTGTGCTCTTTCATAACATACGTGACTGAAAAATAATAAATTATGGAAAAGGAACCAGGAAATAACTGTATAAACCTAGAATATCTTATCCTCTGCAAAGGCTCAATGACATCTGTGGATTGTCAAAGGCATGTCCTTCAATATTTAACTTTTACACTCCTTGTTCCCCATCTCGAGTTGAACAATACCTTAATTACCCGACGAAGCATTATAATTACTCTAACAGCTCTACTCTTACTTATAATTACTGTACCAACACTTTCTTTTTCATATGCTTCAATCTATACCTATTACATTGTCATGATGAAGACACATTAACATTATAATACCGTATAATTAGCTGATGAGCAATTAAATTATTCCACTGCTCTTGCTCCTCTTTGCCAAGAGGTTGTTTCCAAGCTCTATTCTCTTTCTCTTCGGTTTGCTTTAGTGGTTCTCTGCCCGCTCCCCTCCCCCCCAAAAACAAAGAGGCTCATAAGCTGTATTCAAAGCGTTTTGATTTCAAATTCAGAATGCATAAATGTTCAAGTTGCTGTTGGCCGAAGAAATAAATTGGCATTACAGACAAGTTTAAAATTATTTTCATTTTCTTTCCATGATAAAGAAAAATTACAACTCTATGGAACAATAAAACATTGCAGGATCATTCTTTCTAAATGCTAGTTTTATTTTGTTTTAAAGAATAAAATTGTCCATAAAATTATTTAAACTATAATAGATTCTAAAATAATAGCCCCCCCAAATTATTTTATAGATACTTCAAATTAAGCTTTTCCAAACACTTTGAAGCTTTGAAGACTGTGCACATAAAGTAAAATCATGTATTGATTATATAATTAACTATGACAGTATGCTGCCCAATGAAAGTAACCTTAGTTATTTATGAGGCAGAGGAAAATCCATTGAGTAAATGGTCTCAGATGCAGAAACTTCCCTCTTTGCTGAGAAAAGAGATGGGCCCTGCCAACTTGAAAAAAACATTTAGTATCAATATACTTGGAAAGTAATGACAAACAAGTTATCTCTGATTTGACATAGGAGAATGGTTAAATCCTTGCATAAGTGGCAATTACTTGAGCTATATGCCTGTGGCTTTCCAAGTCCTTAACCATAATTTGATACTTTTAAACTGGAAAAGACTCAGGCTTTCATGGGAGTACTGTTGTTTATTTTGCCTCAGGTCAAAGATAATCTCTTAGCCTCTGAAATACTGTGTTGGCATTGCCGTTTACTTTTGAATTGTGTTACAAAAAAAGTTTATCTAGCCATTAATGAATGAGAGCAGAAGTACTTTATACCAAATATGACTTGGTCTACAGTTGGATATTAAAGTTCGAAAGGTATCAAAAGCGATCAACATTAACACATGTCAAGACTTTAGGTAGAATGTTAGCTGGAATAATTTAAGACACTCACCCCGAATTAATAAAACATTGTAGATGAGTCATATATTTATTTTAATTATTTATATACAGTTAAAATGCCTACTATTTTCAGCTCTCATGAATAGGGTTCCTACTATATAGGTTACAAGTAAAAACAGGTAGATAATAAGAGCCTGGAACTTGAATTAGGTCCTGCTCTAACACTGAGGACCTGTGTGATCTTAAACAAGTTATTTAATTTTCTTAAGCCTTTTTTTGCAGCTATAAAATAACAGTAGTATCTATCTTGTAAGGTTACTGGGAGGAAAAAATTGGAATTGTAATGTAAAGTTCTTAGCACAGTTTTTAGCATAATGTGATTACTCATTAAATATTAAAGAGTATTGTTATTCACTATTATCAGCTAAAGGTTATTTTTCTTTTTGTTCTTTGAAAAACACATTATACAAAGTTCATAATCATCAGGTACTATAATTTCTCATAAAATATTTGATCTTGGAAATATTTTATTTTATTTTTTTAGCTTAATGCCTTGTCTGCATTTTCTAGGGATATAAAGCTAATTAATACCCAAATCAGTACTACCTGGTTGTGCTGCCACTCCCAGTAGTATGCTTTTCCGTTGCGCTATTTTTAAAGAAATTTGTGAAATACACATATTTTGATTACAGTCTATTTATGTATGTGAATATCTAGTTTCATCTTGTTTTTAATTAAATTTATTGCAGAGACATTGGTTAATAAGATTATATAGGTTTCTACAATAAGATACCACATCACACCTATATAAATGAAATTTTAATTATATACACAAGATACAACATGAAAACAAAATTTGAATTGTATAATCTCCTGTAGCCCATTTGGATCTTGTCATCATTCAAGATATAAAACCAATAAGTTTATTTTATTCTACATTAAAAAAACAAAATTCCTGTTTCCAGTGCTAATTTTTCCGCTACCTTTAAGTTGAATTACTGAGTTTTTGCTTGTTTACTTAACCCTTCCCCTTTTAAACAAACAGTACCAGAATTACTATATTTTTTTCACAATTAATTATTAGATCTACTGGTTTCTGAAAATCTTCCTTCTATATCCAGGATTGCTGTTCTTATATCACAATGAATTTCAATATCCCCTGGCTTTTGGAAAATCTCTTCCACCTTCTCTTGAAAACTCTATAAATTTTCAACTGCTAATCATAACATATTTAATTATAGCATTCAATAATTTAATGGAATACAATACATATGATTTGTTAATGACATCCTGTGGATCTTATTCTCACACCCCATAAAACTAATACCTTTATGATGGAGGGAACCTCTTAGATCCCCAAATCCTAATAGAAAAACGAGCCATAGATGACCTTGATTAAATCTGGGAAAACTTTTACTTTCTATTTGTTCCTTTTTCTTCCCAGTACCAACTGTTACCTGCTGTTTTGGTGGGAAGCGACAAAGATTGACAAGACTCTCCAAAATAGGAATTCAGCGATGGGGAGAACTAGTAATGGGCCTTCCTCAGTTTGTTACCAGTCATGTAATAATAACAGCCTAACAGCCATGAAAGGCTTAAAATGCCTCATTCTCGCTATAATTTTTAAATTAATTATGTTATGTGAATCTCACATGAAATTAGTGATAATTAATTATGTTTTCTCAACTTGACTTCAGGGACTTGGAGTCCCACTTGATGATTAAACACATTTATGAAAATGAACTGACATTTTATTTTTGTACTGTATGGTAGTACAGTAATTCAACTCTAATTCAGTTTCCAAATCCCATTCCCTAAAAATCATTTTTAGGAGATTCTAGCTATTATTGAAGTTTTGGTTTCAAACAGGATTAAGTAAGAGTTGATAATATCTGAAAATAACTCTTTACAGTGCCAACATGAAAGGTCAGTAAGAGTTAAGGCTGATAGATGAACATGAAAAGACTTCTTCCCCTGTTCTTATAGATGAGCCCAATCATGTCCAAGAATAGCTTTTACAATAAAATAGTCGGCTGAAATAACCAAGAGTGGCAATCAGCTCGTAACTTCAAAAGGGAACTCCGCATTCCCTGATGTTTCATTTACGAATGACCAGTTGTGTATCCCTGGCAGAGACGAATATTTTCAGCCCCATTACTAACCACAAGGACAGCCACACCAAGCTCTTCTCTTCTGTGTTATCCATATACTCTATGGAATGAATAATTGTAGGCAATGGTGTTCAGGGATTCTCTAATCCCAGCTATAATAATTCTCCTATCTATAGTCTGCCAGTGAAGAAGCAAATTTGAATAAATGAATAAAGATGGTACACTCGATCCATATTAACATTTTCCAGACATGTGAAATAGAGGGGAAAACTGAGAAGGGTAGTTTTGAATAGGGATACAGAAAGTCTAAAAATGGAGAAACTTACTTTTTAGGAGACACGATGAAAAGGCAAAAGGAAGCAGAATCCCAGCAGGTCAGTGCTGCCGGAGACCTAAGAGAACAAACTAACTGCTCCCCTTTCCAGATGACGGAACGGAGACCTGGAGAGGTGAACGCCATTAACCAAGTTTGCCACATAGTAAATGGCAGGACAGCTGGGAGTTCAGTTTCCTGACCCTAAAGCCTTTGCAAAAAAAATAAATAAATAAATAAATAAATAACAAACCTGGTGAGGGTATTTTTGCTGTTTATAATTTAAATATGTGCAGTTTAAAAAAAAAAATTAAAGAAAAGCGTAAGATGGTCCAGATCTGATACTTAGCACTCCTAAATTTTTTATGCATTTGATAATACTTGGCAATGCTGCCACTTTACTTATTTATCTTCATATCCATCAATTAATATGAAGTTCTACAATAAAGAAGGACTTTTTATTACAGGGTAGTGATTCTTAATTTCTCTACCAAATTGCCTACTTGCCATCGCACAGAAGAGGAAAATTCCACAGCCTGCGGATCTGGGGATCACGACACAAATCTGTCAGGTTAAAGGAGACATTTCTTCAAAGAATAACATTATATCTTAAAAGAGTCATGTAGCATTTTCTTTTTGCTTGTTTTCACAGGAAAATAATGTTTTCTTCCAAAAGGTCAAGGTAAATTAATGCTCCAAATATGTACAAGGTTTGCTTTGCCTAACCTTGCAGAATTCTACACATTCCCAGGAGTTCATATATCTTACATACCAATTATAAGCTATTTCTCTTTTTTTATTTGGAAGTCTACTATAGAACTGAGCACAGAGAGCTGAGTGCAAATATAATTCAAACAGTAAGGGCTTCTTCTGTGTCTCCGATCCATGTAACAGCAATTCTTCTCCGGAAAGGAACATAATTTTAAGGAAAGAGAAAATTTACATTGACTTTTTACTGCATAGTTCATATTGTTGTCCTAAGGTAAAATAGAAAATATTTTTAATTGCCAACCTCCAACATCCCTTAAACCTAAACAAAAGCCACCTTTATTTCGCAAATTAAGCAATGTTAAACAAACATTTATTTTGAGTAATGTATAAGTATCAATTGCTTAATCAAATCTAGAGTTCCAAATTATTCTCTCTAGTCACAATGGTTCATCTAAAATGAATCTGTATAGGACAAAAGTATAAAATGTAATTCATAATAATCATAGGGTTTTTAAAGAATAGAAATCACATTAACATTATCATTCTGCCATCTGCCTATACTTAATGATTCTCCACAATATTAATTTTTAAACAAATATGTATAGAATAATTTACATGTGGCAATTGTAAGACAGACATGGTCCCTACTTTCACAGAATGTAGAATATAGTGACCTGATAATAAACAAAGAAATAAAAAGCAAATTGCAAAGAGCTCACCGTAGTGGTCAATTCAGGCTAGTTGTTATTATTCACTTTTCCCCTTTAGCTCCCTTTTATAAAAGGACTTACCTACTAGATAAATGGCATTTACTAAGAAAAAAATAGCAAATTGCAATAGGTTCTCTGCAGAGAAATAAAACAAAGTCACATAAAGAGACTGATGTTTCCAGCAAGGGTTACATTGTACTGGTGCTCATGAGAGGCTAGTCTGAGAGATGAGGTACAAGCTGAGCCCTAAAATTACAAGAAAAAAAATGCATGTAAAATCAGAAAAGAAAAATTTTAGTAAAATAAAATAGCTTTACAACGTCTCTAGGGCAGGAACAGGAAGGATGCAAAGTAGCTGGAGCACCATGGTTAAGGATGATGACATGACATTAGAAAGATGGGTCGAAAGAAACCCTGTAGGATTTCATTATTTCACAAAAGGGTACATAACATGGTCTTACTTGATGTACACTGGGAACAAGGGAGTATTTAAGTAGCGGAATGATGACACTATGTAATTTATTTTAACTGTTTTAATCATGTTGACAATTGTTCAGGTAAGGACTGTGCCTGGAAATAGGAAGTTACGATGGTAGCTCCAGTGGTTTGGACCAGGGGGCAGATAGGAGAACTGGAGGCAAGTACATGCATTTGGGTGCATTTTGAAAAAAAAATAATCAATGACACTCGCTGAACATTTGTATAGTGGGAAGTGAGGAAAAGATAAAAATCAAAGATAATCCCTAGATAATTGGTTTAGACAACTATTTAAGGGGGTGTGGGGTAGTAGTGCTATAATATGAAGTGGAGGCAAATGGTAATAATTAGTGGACACTGGAGAAGAGGAGTTAAAAATTCTGTTTAGATTATGTAACTTTTGAGATTTATATTCTATACCCAAGTAAAGTTGTCACAAAAGTGACCGTATATTTAAATCTGGAGTTGAAGGGAAGTGACAGGGCTGGAGAAATATATTTGGGAATCATGGCATATGTATAGTATTTGAACCCATGGGACTAGATGAGATTATATAATGTAAATATGTTGATGGGGGAAAAAAGCCTCTGAAGCACGTCAACATGTAGAAAACATGTTGATGACTGAGGCTGTCAGCCTTGCCTAGTGAGTGCGGTTGGCTCAGACTCTTACTGTGTTCTCAGAGAAGCTCTCAGAGAGTCCAATAAAAAAGTAATTGCCTCCAGAATTATATTTCTCCATCAGCTAGAACTTCTGTCAATCTATTAATATACTAACTATCCAGATCCTCCAGTCTAATTATTTAAATGTGAACACTGATGGCACCAATGATCTTGCTTCATCTCTTAAGATTTGAAAACGTCTGACACAGTAGCTCTCCTTTTCCCATTGAACTGAGTTAAATACATTTTTGTTCGACTATGTCTTTGTTATATTATTTTATACAATTAACTTTTTTGATGACAGAATATGCATTACTTCTTCAGCCTCGAAAGGTTTTAAGCATGAGAAGAAAAATGAAAATAGTTTTAAGAAAATATATTAACTCCAGTTCTTAAGTAACATTGTTAAAATATATATTTGAAGCTTTCTTTTTTAATCTTCTTAATCCTTTGAATAAAAAGCAACAGCGTAATAACACAGGATTCTCAATGGACTTGCATTTTCCAGAGTCAGACAAAGTAATATAAATATAAATCTTAGTTTGGTGTGTGGCTCACACTGGTCTCTCATGAAGTGCTCTGCATATATCATCTTTTCTGTTGGCACAGGTGATGAAAATAATGAATATGTTTCTACAAGCTGTTTTGCTAGATAGAGAATAAGAAAAGCCTATGCAAAATGATGAGACAATATGATTAAATTACCTAAGAAAAAAAAATAAGAAAGCCAGAATATAAAGAGAAGTCCTCCAAGTGTTAAAAATATATACAGGATAAGACTTTTTAGTTTCATAGAAATTAAGAAAAATTATGAATGAGTTAGGAGAAAACAATCCACAGGAAAGAAAATTTATTTTTACAAAAAATATTTTGAGAAAGTTAATTACATTTAACTCTCTACAAAATATCTTATAAAATTACAAAATAAAACCAGCATCAGATTTTATAAAATTGGGGATAAAAAAGGCAAATGTGTAATAAAATGGACATTCTGACAGTCCTGGAAGAAATTTCAGCAACTCCTTGGAAAAGAAATGTCTTTCAGGTCTTAAGAACCTTGAAAATGGCCATATCTTTTGCTTTGGTAATTATATGTTCTCAAATCTATCCTAAAAAATAGTCATCATTGGGCACAAACAATTTTCTACACAAGGACATTTTCCCAGTTTCATTTATAATTGTGAAAGTTTGAAATATTCTTAATTTAACAAGAAAAAAATGTTAAATTTAGCTACATCCATAGACTAGAATAGTATGCAGCCATTATAGGTGTTCTGCCTGATGAATTTTTTTTTTTTTTCCTAGACAAGAAAAAGCCAAGGGAGTTCATCATCACCAAACCACCACTATATGAAATGTCAAAGGGGCTTATCCAAGAAAAAGAATAACTGTAAACAATTAAATGGAAACAAATACATATCTATCAACAATTGAATCCAGAAAACAAACCAAGCAAACAAAAACAGAGACAGAATCACGAATACAGAGAGCGTCCGATGGCCACCAGATGGGTGGTGAATGAGGGGGAATGGCTAAAGAGGCGAGGGGACCAAGAAGTACAAATAAGTAGTTACAGCATAGCCATGGGGAGGTAGGTACAGCATAGGAAATGGAGCAACCGAAGAACCCACACCCACGACCCATGGACATGAACAGTGGTGTGGGGACTCTCTGAGGGAGTGGGGCCACTGGGTGGTGAGGGGCAAAGGGGGAAAAATTGGACAACTGTGACAGCACAATCAATAAATATAGAAAAGAAAATGCCATATACTAACATTTTAAATGGAGCACATTACTTTTTTCCAATCAATACCCCCTACCTCTGAAGAAACAAAGAAAAAAACCAATACCATTTTTTTCACAGAGGTGGCAGCGGGTGGGGGTGGTATGGTACATGGTTGGGAACAGGAGCAGTTATGTTAGTAGTATTTTGTTGATAAACTTTGTATTTAAACTTGGTAAAAAGCCCATAGCTGTTAAGATGGAATAAGAAATAAATTACCCAAAATGTACAATTTCCTTTAGAGAAATTTCAGATCCAAAAGGTTAATTTATATGAAAGCTGTAGAAAAGTAGTGCAGAGCAGCCTTGCTCTAAGAAATCACCCAGAGACCAATGTGGGACAAGCAACTGAGGGAAGGAAGGGAAGGGCTACTCCCTCCCGGACTGACTCGAGGACCCGTAGGAGCAAGGGGAATGGGGAGGAAGGGAATGGAGACTCCCGGTCCTCCACACAGGCCCATAGGAGTCCCCTGCCTGACGAATTTTTAATGGCATGTGAAACTGTGACATACAGCTTAATTTAGAAAATCAGTAAGATCCTCCAAATATACATTATGAATTGATTTTGACTCTGTATATGTCTGTGTGTGTTTAAGGAACAGGCTATATCAATTAATTTTTTTCTGGGTAACAAAGTAGCAGATTTTAAAATAACTTGATTTTTGATATTTATATATATTTTTAACTCAAAAAGTATGTCTTATACTGTGAGAAAAATATAAAACTAAAAATAAAAGTAAGAAATAATGTAAATTTTTATAATGGAGATCAAACAAGACAATGACTAAGGCAATGGCTTTGGAGACAAGACAGCAAATGGTTACAAGAAAAATGAAAATTTTAGTGATGCGATAAGAGCCGAAGTAGAGTATCCAGTTCAAGTGTAAATGCAGAGTAACGAGAGAGAGGCAGTCCGTGGCAATGCCCTTTTATGAAGCTTGGTTATGAACAGCAAAGCAGATACAGGACAGGGAAGTCACCCTGTTAAGCTCAATTACTGCACAGGTCACTCAATCAAGTACAGGATCTGTCCTCGAGAAATACAAGATTTTACATGGTTTTTCTCAATATTTCTCTCAGTTCACATAGCCTAACAAAGTGGCTCAGGGAGAATGACCCAGCAAAATCACCTTTAATCCAATCCTTTATGCCCACTTTGTTAAGGCTTCATACAACCGACCTGGCCTTAACCGTTGGATGGAATTCCCTGTCACCAAACCTCTCTCTGCCCTTGACTCCAAGTTATATGTAAAGAAAAATAGTTTGAGCAATGTTCAATGCATATTCCTTGTTCTTATTAAAGCAGCAGTTGTTGAATGTACATTTAAAAATATTTTTTAGAAAATATCTCAATTTAAAAGAAACATTCAAGATATAAGTTTATATTTCCATTTCTACATATAATCTTGATTATTCTAATACATTAAAATGAAGTTATAGAAAATGTTTCTTTCAATTTGTTATATTTTAAGTCAAAAAAAGTACATACGGGAATTTAATATGGAAAAAATGCCCCCCATTAGTTACATAGAATATGATAATTGTAGAAAAATGTGAAAATGACCCAGGACTCTACATCAAATGTAATTATATATTACCACACAATTGTTTGGGTAGATTGTTCTCAGAACTTACTGAACTAACAATTTCCACCTATAGAAAATCTTTAATTGAAGAACTCCATTATATCACATAAGGTCCTCAACTCCAAATTGGCCTTCTTAACAAATCAAGATATCCTATATTCTATTTTAACCACAAAGCATTTACAAATAAATATTATTGGTCCTAGTCTTTCTGACCTAAATATAATAGCCTTTGCTATTAATTTAAAAACGAAGTAAACCAAAAGTGTAGATGCTTATAACCATATCTCTAATACAAAAAAAAGTTATCTCATTGGCTTACAAAATGTGAATGATGACCAAGGAAGCAAGAGATATTATAACAAGAGAAGTTCTCATTGACAAAGAGATTAAATGAATTGAAATTATAGGGCAGAATATAGAATAAAGTGAGAATGGCCAGCCTATAAACCTTTGGATAAGTTCACTGCAAATATCAATCTATTAAATACAATTTATGAAATCTTCTTATACTCTTTAATACTTTGTAAATCTCATAGTGAATGTTTATATATTATACTCTTTATGGAATTAAGAAAACACCTACTCAGAATTTATGATAAAATGTCTACACCATAATTTTTAAAGGTGATGTAAGAAATAAGGATAATATTTAGGTTTTTGATCACCCACCATATTCTATCATTTTGTGCATAGATGTGGATAGACTATATATAAATGACATTCCAAAATATGTAAAGTTCATGTTGAATTTAAAATAATTCTCTGGAAATTGACCTATTTAAAATACACATGTAAAGTAACTTGTTCATCAGTATAATTGCCAGAAAGAGTAAAAGCAAAAGGAGAAGTGAATTATTTCAATTTTGTATTAAATTACATTGATTACTACAATTAGGGGAGTGGAGTAGGGTGGGAAAAAATAAACCTAATTGAGGAGGGAACTGAGACAAGACTAAGCTGTATACTGATGAGGAGAGGATCCCATACTTCCGTCACAGTCAAACTTCTAGTTACTATCTAGCCATGGAACAAGCAATGGCAGCTTAATCATAAGTTAAATAAAGTATAGGCTTCAGGACCCCTCACTTGCACAGGTCTCTTCCAAGGGCCTGAACTGAATTTTATGTTATAATTTTATATTTTTATTAATAACATAACTTTCATCCCTATATAGTGCAGACCTCAAGCCTCTTAAAGCGTAGACTTCTCCCTGGAAGCAAATGAGGAAGAGACCTGCCGTGGTTGCACTTAAGTTTAATTTGTCATTGGGTTTAGGTAGAACATAGATATATGATGGCTTTCACCTTTTCAAAGTATGAATATTCATTTTTCAAAGAAATAACTCTGCATGTATTTTACTTGTACCAAAGGAAGAATGGGAAAACATAACCAGGCATTTTAAAGTGTCAATACTTCTGAAGCTGGCAGATCAGCTAGTAAAATATTCCCTGCTTTGGGCCCTCAAATAGAAAATTGTGGGACTGTCGTTAAAAAGAGAAGGACTATCTCCTATTAAGCAACTCAAAATTGAGTTGATTCTCAATAGATGAGTGAAAGCAGAGCAAAATAGTCAGGCATTTTTAAATACCTAGAATGATTATTCTGAAAACTTTGAAGACCTGATATAATCTTTTCCAAAAACAATATGTATCTTCTCTCAATAAAGATTTTATTTCATTCTTTAAATTGCCAATTCCATTCAAAGTATTCTATACTGAAGGTCAGTCTTAGATGAAATTACTTGAAAAGAATTATGAAATGTTCTGCTGTCCAGCAAGAATTTAGCACTATAGTTTGATGTTGACCTATATTAAAGGTGGAGAGTTCTACAGAGACAGTTTCCAGGGGAGAATGTTTACATTCAACAGGTACACTTTCATTGAGCAATCACTATATGCAAGGCACTGGGCTAAGACTTAGAGAAAGATAAGATAAATTAAGACACATTCTTTGCCTTCAATCAGATACCTTGAGTTCCAATTGCACAAATGATTCAATATCAATAATTGATTCTCTTAATGCAGTACATTTCTTGAAGAAAAAGAACTTGTGCATGCTGTATGTAACAATGAAACAACTTTTTACAAGAAAAACAAGTGATAATCATGAATCTATTGACCATGCATTCTGCAGTCAAATTTTTTATTCCAAGAATGTATAAGCTATGGCATACGCCGATGATTCCTAGACAGCAATATCATGAGATACATTATACTATTTTCAATATTTCCTCACACACTATAGAGTAAAATCCATTTTTTAATTTAGCAGTTAAACACCTTTGACATGCTCATCTTCACTTTCTTCAAAAACATCCACTTTCTTTCTACGTAACTTCCCTGGCTAGTAACTTAATTGCTTAGTAAACTTGTCCCTTTCATTGTTTTTTTTTTTTTTCCTAAATATTCAAACACTATATATGTTAAGAACTCAGTAAGAACTACAGTCCCCATAAAGCCTGTCTTCATGACTACATTCCACAATACATTTCTTTTACTTCTTTTTTTTTTTTTTTGCAGATAACTTAGAGCCGAAAAAGAAAGAACTGTTACACTTCTTTGAATTTTCTAGATACTGAAATTACTTTTTTCTAAAAAAAATTGTGGTAAAATATATATAACAAAGATTTACCACATTAACCATTTTTAAGCAATAGTCTCTTAGTGATAACTATATTTACATTGTTGTTCAAACAATCTTCAGAGCTCTTTCCATCTTATAAAACTGAAGCTTCTATACCCATTAAATGAGAACTCATTATTCCTCCCTGCCCCCATTCTTGGTCCCAGGCAACTACCACTGCAGTGTTTGTCCCTATGGATCTGACTACTCTAGGTGTATCGTATAAGTGGAATGATGCAGTATTTGTCTTTTTGGTGACTGGCTTATTTCACTTAGCATAATGGCCTTAATTTCTCCATGTTGTATAGCATGAGTCAGGATTTCCTTCCTTTCTAAGGCTGAATATTTCTTTGTGTGTATGTATCATGTTTTATCTATTCATCTGTCAACAGACAAGGCTGCCGCCACCCTTTGGATATTGTATGCTGCTTGGGAAGCTTATTCTTTTAAGATCTAACACCTAGGATGGTAGGCCAAATTCTAAGAGGTCCCCAGGGTTCCCCCTCCTCCCTCCTCCCACTCCTCATCACCATATGTGTACACACCCTGCATTATCCCCTCTCAGGATGAGAATATGATGAGATATCTCTCCATGATTATGTTACTTTTATATGGTAAATGGGATTTGCAGATGCAGGTAAAGCCCCTAATCGGTTGCTTTTCAGTTAATCAAAATGGGAAGTATGATAGCTGTGCCCAGTCTAATCAGTTGAGCCCCTAACACTAAATTTTAAAAGAGGAAGTTCCAACTTTCCTTGAAGAAGCCAATGATCACATTATGAACTGCCTGTAGAGGGGGCTAAGTGCAATAATGATCCCAGGGTGGCCTCTAAGAACTGAGAGCACTCCCCAGAAAACAGTATGCAAGAAAAACGAGGACTTCAATCAGATCCCTCGAGGCACTGAGCAAAACACTGGGCAAACCTGTACTCAGACTCATGACCAAATGGAATCTGTGAGATAACAGATTTATTTTTTAATTTGCTAAGTTTTATTAATTTGTTATTTAGCAATTTAAATCAAATAGATTTAGTTTTTAATTTTTTTATCATTGTCCTAGTACAGTTGTCCCAATTCTGCCCCCATTGCTCTGCCCTGCACCACACTCCCCCTGCCTCTTCACACAGTCAATCCCCACCATGTTGGCCGTGTCCATGGGTCATTTCTGCTGGTTCCTTGACTGGCCCCTCCCCTTCTTTCCCCCTTTAACCACCTCCCCCTGCCTCTGGTCACTGTCAATTTGTTCCTTGTAGAGGCATAAAATTTAGTTTTAAATTTGGAGTAGCCATATTTCTCCATTTCCATTATTCTGAAATCTAGGCTCTATACCATAATTATGGTATCTATTAATTAAAGTCATCTTTTGGAACATCAAACATACAATATGTAATACATTTAAGGATCACTGATATTTGATCAACTTTACCTGTACAAAAATCATTGGACCTATATAGGTTTGATGTTTGAGATTTCTCAAATCAATCTTTCATAGCTTTGTTTCCTTAGTATTTGTTGTTATTGTTGCTCTTTGTGTATGTAACAGATTCTGGTAGCCAAATGTATACTTGTAGTCCTCGTTTTTTATGAGATAGGAGACTATAGAATTGTGCTTGTCCATTTTGTGTCTACCATGAGGATAACTATTCCATAAGTTAGAATATGACAACATCTGAACTTAAAATAAATGATCCTTTTTTTTCTGTATACCACTAAGTATTTGAAGTTGCCAGAAGAAAATAACGCATGTTTAAATGAGGAGGTAATATTATAAGAATACCAATTGTTTGTTTGTATTTTAACTTACATATCAAAAAGTTGACTGTTCTCTTCATGGAAAATTCCTTAGTAGGAAAACTTGCTAAATAGAACATAGTGTCTTTGTCCTCAAATGATCTTTGCCCTCAGGTGAGTCTAGTGAGTCTAGTGTGTAGGCTTTGCACAGAACTACTCCAGCCCAATTTGCAAATTAGAGCTGTGGGATATGTTATCTACTGCTTCCCAAGTGTATGTTTCACATATCATTTACCATGTCATTATTAGAAAATGTGTGTTTTGATTTACTTTTCTAGTAGTAGCAATTTAAGTTAAAGGTTGAGAAAGCTTACAGAGAGGAACAGTGAAAAACATAATAGAAGGAGGAATGAGGGGATAAAGATAAGCCAGGGTCACCTTTTAAGAAAAGTAGGAAGGATTTTGGTAACAGAATACCACAAAGTACGAAGTTTCTAATATCTATATCTTTCAAATTTATTCCTCATGCATTTGTGCTATCTTTCTTTTTTTTCTTTTTGTAGAGGGTGCTTTCTGAACCAAGACATGGTGCCTCTACCTCAGCAGTTCCAGGATTACCTCAAGTTCTAACATTCTAAAACTTCCTGACACAAAAGTTTAGGTTTAGGGTATCTAGGAAGATCTTCATATACCCAACCACTTTCTACAAAGCACACATCTTAATGTGCATGTCTAATACAATCACTTTATTATTTTAGCTTTCTTTGTGAAGAAGAGAAATTCAATTTCCCCTCATGTTATGGAACATACAGAGTGATAAAACTGATGGAATGCATTGTTAATAACCTGCCATATGCAATAGTCATCCTTACTTGACTCATTTTGTTCTTTTAGGACTTAAGTGATCTTTTATTGTACAGTGCTAGGCAGAATATCATTTTCAAAAATGAAATAAAGGTGGAATATTTAATGCTGCCTTGTTAATATCACTTCTGGAGGAAAGTAGAAACTAACCACACCAAGTTTCACTGTAAAATAAATATTACTGTCTGGGTTATCTGAGCTAATATGGAAAAGAAGCGAACCACATTTTTATCGGAATGATTAGGAATACTGCACCGTTCTCGCCTTTGGCCTTTTTAAAGAAATGTGTGTTCTGATAACTAAGAACCCCATTTTTCTGTTGCTTTAAACATAAAATCCTTAAATAATGCAGGAAATAAATAATCACTACAACCATTGCCAATCCACCCCCATATTTCTGCTTTACTAACAACACGAGAAGGTACATTTGCAAGCTTCCATGGCAGTAAGCCAGGAACAAAAAAGAGCAGACTTTCTGTAGCAAAGCAATTCTGTAACTAGAACAGCACTCTGTCTCCCAGAGAACAAAGGCACCGCCGTCAGGAGTCCGAGTGTTTGCTCCACGCCAACATTCCCCCAAACCTGCAGACAGGTTTAGAAAGAATGCCTACACCTCCTATTCAGAAATCCAAAGGGAGGCCTTCTAAGCTTTGAAAGGTAATATTTGGGTTGTGTCAGAGCCTAGTATTTAATTTCTTTGTTCTGCTTCAGGTTTCATATTGACACACAAATCATTTCACTTCTTTAGGTATTTCAAAGCAATTTCTTTGCATTACTCTTTGAGTAATTTCTTTAAGCGCTCTAAATATTAAGCGTATAAAATAGCTTTAGACACAAGGAATAAGAAGTGAGACAAAAGGGAAGGTTGGTATCAACTGAGAGGTTTTAGTTTAATAGCATGAACGAAAGTCACATAGTATTCACTGAAGCCTTTTACTTAAGGTTCACAAAGAAGTTTTTCAACAATTTTCACAATAGATTTAAAACTAAAATTCCTTTGTCCTCTATATGATATTATTCCCAACTAAGAAAACTATCAAATTTCTGTACTGACAACATGAACGAACTGTCAGTAATCATGGAAACACAGGGACTTAGGAAGATATTGCACTTGATTTAAAGAACCTACGAACACAAAACAACCTTATCTTAAAATACAATGTAGTCATCTTTCCCTCACTTTTCTATCCTTTCTGCCATGGTCTTTTATTGTCTTGCACTTCCCATTGCCTCTTCATTTGTAAGTTAAGTTTTATAGTAGTCTAACTTTTATGTTCATTACCTGTTGTGGTTATTATAATGAAAATATCCTTCTTGGTTTACATGTTTAATAATTACTCAAGCAACATAATGTTGGAATAATATAAAACAATACATGGATAAAATAATAATAATAATTTAGGCCAGAGAGTCAGACTCAGGGTCAGCTTCTGACCTTAACACATATAATATTTGTGGCCTCATTAATTTTATATATAAAATCAGAATAATGCCTAACAGAATTGTGGTGCATGTCTAAAAATTACCTCAATCTTAGCTTTTTAGAAACAGTACGCATCATTTATCTTCCCATATCTGTGACTTCTCCAAAATGAGTATTTTTAGAAAGGAGAAAAATTAGCTCCATAGCTTTCCAAATCGTCGGCGGCGGCAGCCGTCCGTCTCGAGAGACGATGGTGTAGCTTCTTAAGAGTCTATCTGCACCGCCGAGAATGGTTGTGCAGTCCGACTCGGGAGTGACATGGTATCTGTCTCCTCCCGTGTTGAATCGACATCTTGCGATGACGCTGGAGTGTCCTCTCCAGTGAAGCTGAAGCTACAGAGCCTGGGCAGGGTGATATGGAGGGTCTGCTGTTGCCCATGCAGCAGACCCCCCCTCTCTTCGCAGCTGAAGGGTCCAAGGGAAAGACGGAGTCGATACAGCTTGGCTTCAGGTGCGCCGCAGGAGTTGCCGGAGTTGACTACAACGTCAAACCGCCTTAGAGACTCCGGCTCCGGATTTTCTGTCGGGGTTTACTCCCTTAGCCTTTCCCCTGAAGAGGTATGCCACAAGGCAGCGGAGGTTTTTTGGAGTCAGAGTTTTCCTTCTCTGATGTGCCCTGACTGGAAGATCGAACCAGCGACACTTAGCTCGCAGGCCGACGCTCAATCCACTGAGCCAAACCAGCCAGGGCTCTTTCCAAATAAAACCCCAGAATAATAATTAATTCCCATTGACTTAATTTAAACATCCAGTTACCCAGGTCAGGTAATTTGCCTCTTGATAATACCTAAGAAGTGCCCTCTTCCCCGCCCCCACTGCCACCTCCCCTATTCAGGCCACAATTATTTTACAACAACTGCTCTTCACCTTCTTAACTGGGCCTGATACCTCTAGTCCTGCTCCTCTCATGACCATTCTTCACTCTGAACATGTATTAATTTTAAAAAATGTGTCTATGTGGTCATGCCACCTCCCAGCTTAAAACCCTTCAAAGATTTTCCTTTGCTCTTGGAATGAAAAGGTTCCTCTTAAAAAGGCTCCAAGGGCATCCCTAACTGGCCCTTCTTCCCCTCCAGCTTACCTCTTGCATTATTTGTCATGTGGTTAGTTCCCCAGGCTCTCCAAGGCAGGTAGAGATTGGTTCTCTACCTGGCTGAATCTTACTCATATTCAGCTTCAAGTATTGCTTCTTCGAAAGACTCTTTGTGGTGCCAGGGTAGTCTAAGTCACCTTGCCACAAATAGTACTGAAATTCCTTTTGAAAAGCGACTCATCTCCAATAGAGTATAGGAGTAGGTGAAAGGGAGGCTCGGGAGAGAAGATAAGGGAGGGGAGAAAATAAGGATTCTGAGACACAATGACTAGAGAAAAAGGTTTACAGTAACCTCTCTCCCCTGATTCCTTCACATCAGCTGTGGTAGGTTTACATGATGCTAAGTAGACAGTTTATTACATGACCCATGGAACTGGAAGGAGGAAAGACAGTATACCTCCCACCTAAGGAATTGAGAGTTAAGAACAAACTGCTTTTGTTATAGGAAGAGCCAACCTTCTCTCTCTGACTGAGCAAAAAATACAAAATTTTCTTTTTAATTCACTCAATAAATCCATTTAACTTCTTACTTTAAGATAATATAGATGCACATGCCATTGTAAGAAAACAGAGATCCCATGTACCCTTTTTTAAGCTTTACTGAAATAAAATTGACAGTGAGACACTGTATATTTTTAACATGTGCAATTTGATGATTTGATGCATGTTGTGAAATAAGCAGCGCAATGAAGCTAAGTGACACATCCATCACTTCACAAGGCTGCCTGTAGTGCATGTGGTACAAACACTTAAGATCTACCATCTCCACCAATTTCAAGTTCACAATATAGTATTGCTACTGTAGTTACTTTGTTGTACATTAGATCTCCAGAACATACTCATCCAGTGTAACTGAAACTTTGTACCCTCTCACCAGCATTTCCCTCTTTCCCTCTTTCTAACTTCTGGTAACCAACCACCATTCTATTCTGTTTTTATGAGAATGTTTTCTCTGGACCAGATACTGGCCATATAGGATAAAAAGAAGAGATCTGGAATCATTTCAAGACCTTTTCCAGAGGACGGCTTGGGAGGGAGAAGGTTCTCAGGAGCAGGAGATCAGCCAGAGTCGGCCACCATCAAAATAGAGGCTGGAAGGACTTGGGCAGCTCAGGGCCTGGGAACCCTGCTTAGCATCCAGGGAGTTTCCACTTTGGGGAAACTTACTGAGGGGAACATTGAAGAACTCAGGGTGGAGTTGCTTCTGCTGGCAGGTCTCAGGCCATCCCCAAGGAAGAAACACCTGTGTTTTTCCTTTCCCTTCCTCCTTCTGAAGTGCCAGCTGTGGAGGGCAATGCTGTAGCAAGCCTGCTGTGGAGGCAGAGGGTGGGGGCGGGGGGAGGAGAAGCTACCGCACTTCCTCACCAGAAATCACTGGATGCCAGACAATGGCCTTAGTGGCAGAGAGGGAGGGGGATGTTACCTTTGGATGAAGATTTAAAAATTGATGGATATATTGTAATAGTCACCTGAAGGTGAGTTTAAAATTGCTTAGTATTTCAGAGTGAGCAAAAAAGTCACGGGGACCCTGACTAACTGGTCATCCATGCCCAGGAAACAATGTCACCAAATGGAAAACAATGTTTGTGTTTTCTTTAGATGATGATTTGTGCTTTTCTTTATTCTTTTTTTAATCAATTAATTTATTTGTTATAACAATAAAAAATAACAATTCCCCTCTCTCAGACTTAAGACCCTTTATAATCTTATAAAAAACAATGGACGAAGGCCTCGTGCTCCTCTAGCTGCTTCAAGCTGGACATGATCATCATCCTACCTACTCTTGGGTCCAGAAGTCCCTAATAAGAGTGGGGGTGTGGAGGGGAGGGTGGCCGTCCCACATGGGGAAGGATCGTGCAGACGCCAGGTCAGTTGGCTGTCCCCGGACAACGGCGTACTTGGTTTAACAGGCTGGCACCCTTGTTGTATTCTGGGGACAACAGATTTGATTTGTGCTTTTCAACATTCATTGTACTTCAATATCCATTTTACTCTCCATGACAACAGTCCCTAAATTCAGTCATTGCAGAAGCAATTCTGTGAGGAGTTTGGGGATAGGTTTGGTGGACACTATAAGGAGGAACTGCAAGATGGGCCCTGAGCACACCATTAGATTAAGTTTCCTTAATATGGTTAAAAAGAATCCTCTCTGTCAAAGTTACATATGAGTATTCTTTGTTTTAGGTATGTTCATTTTGAGGAGCAATCAGAATCTATTCTAAGTGTTTCACATTACCCATTTTTTTTTCTTATATCAATAGTATAAAAAACATAATCTGCCTTTTCTCAAAATCCTATGTGTATATTAATTAAATAAGATGTAAAACAATTGCTTTCCTATAGCTCTATATTTACATGTCAATAAATTTGGAAGACTAAATATGCTATTTTAAATGGAATCTTAACTCTATTGACTACAGTCTCCCCTGAGCTCTCCCCTTTCTTTTCCTGGTCTTTTCAGTTCTTTAAGGAAAAAAAAAAAAAAAAAGTCAGCATCTCAGATGGAATAAATTGTCCTGTCTAATTGTAAAATTCTTGATCAGATTGATTTTTTAAAAAGATAATGTGTAAATGTTTTAAGGGGACAGTTGCTTTGGAACCAGCTGGCCTAGGCATGATGTGGTCTCCACCATTTAACAACCCTTTAAGATACTTAACTATTGCAAATGTCTCTGTCCTCATATGTAAAACACAGTTATGGTGAAGATTAAATGAGACAAAGTATATAAAACTTTTAGCACATTACCTAACAGAATGGAAGTTCTCCCATACACACAGAGGAGACCGATTTAATAGCAGAATGAAATTAATAATATGCTTTTGATATATTACTTTAGGCAAAAATAAAATTTTGTTCATTTTTTTCCTCCAAACCTGGAAGCTTACTATAAAACATAATTATTTTCATTTAACTATAAAAAGTAAAAAAAAAGAAAAGAAAAAAATGATGTAAGAATGATGTGTTCCACCAGAACTGAAATAGATGATATAGAACAACAACAATTTAAAGGAATCACAACTAACACAGGGATAATTAGGTCCATGAATTTAAATAGTGTGTGTGTGTGTGTGTGTGTGTGTGTGTGTGTGTGTAACGTATTGTAAATATAGTATCTAAAATGTTTGAGGAACAAATGGTGTATTCAATAATTAACTCTGGGTAATTGGCTAGATGGATAGTCATTTTAGGGAAAGTCATAATTACTATTTCAGTCGTTAAACATAGATACATTTCATATGTTAAAATGTAGTACATAAAAAGGGAAAATCTTTCAATATTTAAAAAATGTAAATGCACATTTTTACAGGCCTGAGATTTTAGCACCACTTAAAGCATGATATTAAATCTAGTAACTATAGGGGAAAAATTATAGAACTGAGAACATAATAAAAATTTTAAAATTCATAGGTGGCAAAATAACTAAAATTAAAACAAAATCCAGTAAGTCAACTAACTAAACGAAAAAGCCATAAATAGGTTAAAGCTAAAACCCCATATGGAAATATATATGTACACACATACACACACATGACCCTTGCATAATCACAGGAGCTAGAGAGATTAATTCAGAGAGTAGTGTCACTTGTGACTCAGTTACGATTTGCCATCCATCGGTACCACTACTTCCAGTGGCGTTTGAATGGCCTTCCTTAAGAGTAGCAGTGATGAAAGAGCATTAAAGCTGGAGGTGACTTTAGAGATTATTTTGGTTTACTCTCTGCATTTTACAGACAAGATAATTAAGACTTTTGATGTTAAATCACTAAATATAATAGAGATATGTACAAAATGCAGTAAGGGCAAAAATAAACAAATCCCTTCCTACCTGAAGAAAAATGAGGTTAAAGGAATCTTTGCTGAGGAGGGGCATCCCAGATGAATTTAGAAAGCTGAATAATCATTCCCCTGAAAGGCAGGGAATTCCTGGCTATAAAATCAAACAAACCAAAATAACAACAACAAGAAGAAAAACATATACCTCATACAAAGGTCTGAAGCACAACATAGAATGTTAAGTCCAGCACATTGCTAGCCATTAGATATAACTCTAGTGCATAGGGTATTAATAGGGTATTAAATGAAGTTTAAAATATAAACCATGTTCTAAATATGTGTGTGTCATGTTAAATAATTTTGACCCAGTCTTTTAGTTGATGGGAAATTCAGAAAATTTGTATAATAAGAGACTAATATCATGAAGTTATATTTTTATTATAAAAAACTTTGGTGGCTTCTTAAATAGCAGATCAGAGGGGAAGAAATTGAGATTTAAGAAAGCCCACCTCTCCTTCAAGATCCTGCTGAAATATTCCACTAGGCTTTCTGGGTTGTACATTGGTGGATCATCTTTCTTCCCTATTTGCCTTGTACACTTTGTGGTTCTGTTTTATGCATTTATTATAGAGACATATATGAATTTCTAGCTCCCTGACTAAAATGAGATTCCTCTCTTGGATATGCTTCATTGCATCCCTTCCCACCAAAAGATTATAGCTCTCTATATAGCCAGCATTAAAATATTCATTCAAACAACACATGAGGCTGGGTTCTCTGTGGGTTTCAATAAGGAATAATGTCCATATTTAATGCCAGTGAACTTATTATATGTAAAATACAGCATTTAAACAAGTACCTGTAATTTCAGACTGTATGTGTGTATGTAACATATATACATACATAACTACAGTATTAAAATAAAAGAGGTGCAGGCAGACAAATGAGTAGGAATGTAGTGTTTACTCTTACAAACTGGAGAACAAAATAAAACTCTGTAGAGAAGCTGTAATTTGAAATAGGCCTTGACACACAGGCAGGATTTCAGCACAGAGTGATTTGGTAGAGAAAGGAAAAGAGGAGGAATAGCATAAGCAAAAGCATTTTGGAAGGAAGGAAGAAAGGAAGGAAGGTAGGAAGGAAAGAAGGAAGGAAGGGAGAAAGGAAAGAAAGAAGGGGAGGAGGGAACTAATTTTTTAAATAACAATTATATTGTAGTATCGAACTTTCCCTGATTTTTGTCATTTCTCTGATTGTTGTTAGCAGTTTGTTTCAATCCAGATTCAAAGAAGTTACATAAACATTGTGATTGGCAGATGTGTTTAAGTCTTTTTCATTTTTTTAAGTGTGTTTTATTGATTATGCTGTTACAGTTGTCCCAGTTTTCTCCCTTTGCCCCCCTCCACCTGGTACCCCCCTTTCCTCCAGCAATCTGCCTCCCTTAGTTCATGTTCATGGGTTGTTCATGTAAGTTCTTTGGCTTCTCCATTTCCTATACTATTCTTAACATTCCCCATCTATATTGTTTCTACTGATTATGCTTCTTAATTCCTGCACCATTTCCCCATTTTTCCCTCTTCTGCCTCCCAGCTGATAACCCTCCAAATGATCTCCATATCTATGATTGTGTTTCTGTTCTGGTTGTTCACTTAGCTTGTTTTTTGTTTTCTGTTTGTTTGTTTTGTTTTTTAGGTTCAGTTGTTGATAGTTGTCTGTTTGTTGCCATTTTATTGCTCATAGTTTTGATCTTCTTCTTTTTCTTAAGTTCCTTTATCATTTCATGTGATAATGGCTTGGCAATGATTAATTCCTTTAGATTACCTTGTCTAGATAGTACTTTATCTGCCCTTCCATTCTAAAAGATTGCTTTCCTGGATAGAGCAATCTTGGTTGTAGGTCCTTGGTTTTCATCACTTGGAATACTTACTGCCAGTCCCTTCTTGTCTGCAAAGTTTCCTTAGAGAAATCCACTGACAATCTTATGAGAACTCCTTTGTTGGTAACTCTCATCTCTTGCTGCTTTTAAGATTCTCTCTTTATCTTTAACCTTTGGCATTTTAATTATGATATGTCTTGGTGTGGTCCTTTTTGGATCCAACTTGTTTGAGACTCTGTGCTTTCTGGACATGTATGTCTATTTCCTTCGCTAAATTAGGGAAGTTTTCTTTCATTATTTTTTTCAAATAAGTTTTCAGTTTCTTACTATTACTCTTCTCCTCTGGCTCCCCTAGGATTTGGATGTTTGTACATTTAAAGTTGTTCCAGAGGTTCCTAAGCATCTCCTCATTTTATCACACCCCTGTTTCTCTTTTCTGTTCTGCTTGAATGCTTATTTCTTCCTTTTGTTCCAAAATGTTGATTTGAGTCCTGGCTTCCTTCCCTGTACTATTGGTTCCCTGTATATTTTTCTTTATTTCACTTTGTGCAACATTTATTTATTTATTTATTTATTTGCTGTACTCTATGAGTTCTCTGAGCTTCCTTATCATCAGTGTTTAGAACCCTGCATCTGATAGGTTGGCTATCTCTCTTTCATTTAGCTCTTTTTCTGGGGTTTGGTTATGTTCTTTCATTTGGGCTATATTTCTTTGTCTCTTCAATTTGGCAGCCTCCTTGTGTTTGTGTCTGTGTATTGCATAGAGATACTTTTACCTGTCTTAGTAGTGGGGCCTATGTAGCAAAGGCACCTGTATATTGTGTGGGGTGGAGTCTTAGGTAACTGCCAGGGTGGGGCCACTTGCATTACCACCTTATGGTTCTGTTTGTGATGGAGGTCTCAGAGAGGGGACAATGCTGCTGCCCAGCTTCTGGCAATTTTCCCAGCTCTCACTCTGTTGCCAGTCACTTCACCCACTTCCCATATAAGATTGGCACCCTTCCAGTTGCTGCCCTGGTTTTTGCATACATTTTAAGGCCATGAGTGTCCATTAACCAGTGGAAATCAGGCAGCTTCTTCCACTCCCCTAACCCCCACTCCTTTTCACAGCCAGAGGTAATGGGGGTTTATCTTCCTGGTGCTGGAACCCTGGGCTGTGCAATCTCTCCTGGGGCTGGGATCGCTAACTCCCAGGGTATCCTTTCCATTTTTTATCTACTACACATGAATGTGAAACTGTTCATTCTGCCACTGTTGCACTGCTAGTTTGAGCCACACTGCCATTCTGCCCCATCTCTGTGACTCCACCCTTCTTACCTGTCTGGATGAATGTGGCTCCTTTCACTCCTTGGTTCATGGACTTTCATACAGCTCAATATGCAGAAAGTTCTGGTAGTTATTTGTTTTTGAGATTTAGTTGTAATTCTATGGTTGTGTGAGGAGTTGAAACATGTCTACCCACTCCTCCATCTTTTGAATGAAAGATTCACTCACATAATACAGTAGCTTTTTTATTGTTGTGCTTTCAATTTGTTCTGTTTTCTTTCATTGATGTAACAGAATATAGATCACTCAATCTTCTAGATGTTTTACTAATTTCTCCTTCTAAACAAAGGACTATCAAGTGCTTCCTCACTAGGACTTGAGATACAAGTATTGTTTGCTGAGTATATTTAAAGAGATATGTTAAGACAGACCTTCTCTGGAAAGTACTTTGCCACTAATGACTGTTATACCTCAAAAATTATTTAAATTTGGCCAATAAATATTTAAATGCTTAGTGTCTGGGTTTTCAGTGTTAATTTTATTTTACTAATATTTTCATTTGTAAGCTAATAAATTTCAGTTTGTAGGTCAAAATATATTAATATATTAGACTGAACCACATAAAACTGTCTGCAAAAAGAGCAATTTCCTTAGTTAAACCTAATAGAAATGAAAGTGATTTTATATTCTCATAATTTAGTATAATCAAATTATTTATAGTTACTTAACATATTTAATAGGGCATATTCTCAGGCATTAATCAAGCAAATTTATAAACATCTACATTAATATCTAGATAACTTTTCAAAGAAAGTTAGTTTTAATTTTATATAATTCTTTAATTCAGTGTCAAATTTGTACTTAAAAGGCAACTCAAAATATTTGGCTAGATGTGAGACAGGGAGAGGAAGTGAAGAATCTAAAAATGACTGTAATGACTTAAACAGATTATGTATCATTATGCCCCCTCTGGGACGTCAAGGTCAGAATAAGCAAAGGTATTCACTGCTCATCAGTGAAAGTCAGGGAGCAGAGTACAGTCACTTTTAAGAACTATTACCAGAACTATTACCCAGCCCCACAGAACCAGGATTAATGTACAGAATTTAATGCTTAGTTGAAATAAAAATGTGTTTGTTCTTGATGAACTGAGGATGAAGCGGCATGTAACAATCACAGACCTGAATTGGAATTATTTAATAAGTAGTCTGGTTGGAAGCAATTGGTCTCCAAGGAATGTTAGGCAATTTTCCCTCAATTTGATTAAATATCATGCCAGAAAAAGAACTCTAATGACTAGTCACAAAGTGACTGCTCAGTAGACTTCTCAAAAAGAACATTTGAGATGAAAGTAGCCACTATTATTCACTTAATTAGGTCTTAAAAGACTTTTACTCTCAATGTGAAGCAACAGGAGTAAAATTGAAACCCTCTGGTTGGCTCTGACTTGTACCCTAAACTCTTCCTTAAGAACATAAAGATCAAGAGGGTTTTCAGAGAAGTACAGTGACTCCCTCCAAAGTCACAGCTACTCAACCAATCTTAGCCTCTACAGTCTTACCCAGAAAAAACAAAAAAATATGACCTTGGTTTAATAGGGAGAACAGTTGTTAAATAAAGGGGGAATGGTATCCTTGTGTCATTGTCTAGGAAATTAAGCATGAATATATGGAACTGGAATATCACATCTGTGGATTTCAGATTTCCAGCCAAAAAATCTTAACATCAGCAATGTGATATATCCTCAGAGTACAGTCTGACAATCTTAACATACACAGTAGGAAGAACCTGGTGCTCTTGAGAGTTACCCAGGAAGAAAATTATTCCAATGAGTAAACAATTTCTTTTAATATTTTCTAATTCTAATTGTAACACCCTCTCTTTGCTTATAGTAGCCATTGAGAAAAATTCTGAGTATGTGTATATACAGGCGAAGCAAACATTTTTAAGAATCAAATTTGATCTGCTCTTAGAATTACTGGCTTTAACTTATATTCAGCTTCATTTCCAAGAGGGTGTACAGGGGAAACTTAGGAAAGTGTTATTTTGCCTTAATAATTTTGTTTCCATAGAAAAGGCATCACTTCGGTATTCTGGAACTATGTCATAATTTTATTTCTGTGACTTTTTCTGTGACTGCTGAAAAATCATTGAAATTCTTCATAACTGAATTTTAAGATTAGGATAGGTTGATATTATCAAAAGCTACAGAAATGCCAAGGAAAATGAGACCCAAGAAACCACCAAGTTTTTTGGGGGGGGCGGGTGGTGTACTCACATTGTAAAGATTAGCAGTAAGAGGGTAACTAGCAATAATGTCCAATTGTATAGACTTAAGAATGTAGGTTGTGAAAAAGTAGAACTTTCCAAGATAACCCCTTGAATCTTAGAATCAATGCAAAACCAATGAAGCTTTACAATCATCTGGTGAAGCCTTTGAATTTTATAGACAAAGAATGTAAAGCCAACAAAGTGAAATGACTTCTCCAAGGTCAAAAGCTCATGAGAGGCAGATACGCAACTTATTCCCTAACTTCAATAAAATATTTTTACCAATACATCATAATGGATAATAAAAGATGAAAATAAAAGATGAATAATTTTAGCAGAGTTAAAGTTTTATTGCTTTCATTATTTTCTGAAGGTTTTCTATAATCTTGAAATACTAACAATAAGCCTTAGAGATCTGAGATACCGCAGCTCGCATATGGAATATTTAACTGTACACTAAATATGTCATCCTTCACTAAAATTAGTGAATTGCATTGCAGGTATATGTTAAAAAAGAGGTTATTCACTTAATATCACATGCATTGCCAAATGAAACGTACAATCCTCTACAGCGTGCGACTTCAAGAATAATGGAGTAATTAGCTCTGTAGTTGCTCTCCACCCCACAAAAAGCAATATAACTGTAAAAATCGTTAAAATGCAGAAACACACACAATCATTTATGATATCTGGATCCTATCCTAAGGGCATAGAGCCAATGAAGAAACAGTCATTTTTTTAAAAATCTACCAAATGTCTACAAGAACACAGAAGGACCATGATATTTGTGCCATGATGACTTCATTGCCTGCATTCAAGCGCTCTGTTCTGGAAGCTCTACTGGAATCATGTTCAGCTCCCTCTCCCCCAGCCCCCAGTCTGGGCCTTCCGATTTTCCCTGGCATTCTCATCCTCCCACTCAGCCCCATTCTGAGTTGCAGAGGCTCTGTTTCAGGCAGCCACAGCCAAGAGAACCTATTCTTTCTTTCTCCCATCTGGCTTCCACCAGCTGGGCAGAAGTTCTACCCCAGATGCAGATGGCCAAGAATACCAGGGTCTGGATCACCCTCTCCCTTAGGGCAGAGGTTCCATGTGAAGAGGGGCAAGTGAGACTAGGGCCCAGCAGCCTTCCTTCATTGTCCATACATAGGGCGGTGTGTCTGTCACTCCTGGGAAAGCAGACTCCCACCCCCAGCTCCTGTACAATGGTGCAGGGATTCTGGAGGAAGGAAAGGCAGAACTGTAGCCTACAGTGCCCCTTAGCTCTGTAGAAGGAAAATGGAGAACTCCATGCATAAGAGCATTATTGAAAACAAAATAAGTCTTTCTAGAGAGCACTGGAAGGATGGCTGCTGCAAGCAGTGTAGCAGAACATCCAGAAGTTTAAGACTGAAGGAGGGCAAAGGGGGAATAATTGTGACAACTGGAATAGAATATCAATTTTAAAAGTCCTAAAAAAAACAAAACAAAAAAAAATGATTGATGGAGTGAAAGATACAGCTAAGAAGAGTCCTCCTAGGGTCAAAGAGAGAAAAATGTAGTTCAACAATAATAGTAGGAAACATTAATACCCCACTACCAATACTAGATTAAACAACTAAGCAGGGATCAAAAGAAAATAGGACTTGAATAACAATAAGCACATAAGACTTTGACATCTACAAAACATTTCACACAACAGGAAAATGCACATGCTTCTCAAGTACAAAATAAACATTCTCCAGAACAGACCACCCACATGCCTCAAAAAATTTAATAGGATTAAAATTACATAAAATGTTTTATGACCACAATAGGTTGTCATTAAAAGTCAATAACAGAAGAAAATGTGGGCAATTCACACATATATGTGTGTGTGTGTGTGTGTGTGAATTTATATATATATATGTGTGTGTGTGTGTAAATTATATATATATATATATACATATATATATATATATATTCATAATACACTCTTAAAAAACCAATGGGTCAATGAAGAAGAAATCACAAAGAAAATTAGAAAATACTTTGATGAATTAAAAAAAAAAAAAAACTAAATATCAACATTGCAGCTCAGAGAAATTTATAGCTGTGGACACCTATAGTGAAAAAGATTTTCAAATCAATAACCTAACTTTCCACCTTAAGAAACTAGAAAAAGAAAACTAAACTAAATTCATGACCATCAGAAGGAAAGAAACAATAAAGAGTTGAAATAAATAAAATAAAATAAAATAAATTTAAAAAGTAAAGAAAATCAACAAAACAAAGTTGGTTCTTTGATAAGATCAATAATTTTTTCAATCTTTTAACTGAATTAACCAATATAAAAAGAGAGAAGACTCAAATTACTAAAATCCAGAATGAAAGTGTGGTATTGATACCAATCTCATGCAACAAAAATTAATGTAAAAAATTCTATGAACAATTAACTATATTCTCAAAATTATATAATTTAGATAAAAATTACATCCAAACATTCAAATTACTAATAATGACTCATGAAGAAATAAAAGTATCTGAATAGACCAATCACAAAAGACTAAGTAATTTAAAATCTTCCACAAAAAATTCCACACCCACCTGCTTTCGCTGGTAAATTCTACCAAATATTTACAGAATAATTAATAACAACTCTTCATAAACCCTTTCAAAATATAAACAAGGGTAGAACACTCCTTGGCTATTTTTTGAGGCCAGTATTAATCAAAACTATAGCCCAATATCTATTATAAACACTGATGCAAAAATCTTAACAAAATAGTAGCAAGTCAAATCAGCAATTGATAAGTAGGATTATACATTATGATGAAGTGTGATTAATCCCTGCACAACAAGATTGGTTTAATACCCAAAAATAAATTAATATAATATATAATATCACTGGAATAAAGGACAAAAAATATGTGATCAACTCAATTGATTCAGAAAAAGTATTTGACAAAAGCCATCATCCTTTTATGAAAAAATGCTAAATAAACTAGGATTATAATTGAGGTAACTGAACCTAGAGCATTTATGAAAAGCCCACAGCAAATATCATACTCAATAATAAAAAATTGAATGTTTTCTCTCTAAAATCAGGTATAAGTCAACTATGTCACCCACTACTTTTATTAAATACTTTACAGGTGGTTCTAGTCAGGAAAATCAGATTTTTTAAATGACTGGAAGTGAAAACTATCCCTATTTTAAGATAATATGATCTTACATATAGAGAATGCCAAGCAATGTGCACACATGCAAACACACACAACTATTGAAACTAATAAATAAATTCAGCAAGATTACAAGTCACAAGACAATATAACAAGATAAACTGTATTTCCTTCACAAGCAATGAGAAATAAAAAGGAAGTTAAGAAAACAATTCAGGTAACAATAGCATAAATTACTTAGGAATAAACTTAAAAGGGAGTTAAACACTTCTACACTGAAAATTATAATAACATTAAAAAATGGAAGATTAAATAAGTGGAAAAGATCTTATGTTCTTGAATAGGAAGTCTTAATATTGTTAAGGTTTCAATACTTCTCAAATTGATCTAGTGATTTAATACAATCCACATCAAAATTCCAGATGACATTCTTGTTGTAGAAATTGACAAACTGATATTAAAATTCACCTAGAATTTTAAAGGACCCAGAAAAATCAGAAGAATCTTTAAAAAGAACAAAATTGAAAGACTCATAATTCTTGGTTTTAAATTTGCCAAAAAGCTACAGAAATTAAGACAGTGTGGTACTAGCATAATATAATAAACAAACAGATCAATGGAATTGAATTGAAAGTCCAAAAATAAACCCATGCATTTAGGATAAATTGGTTTTTGACCAGGTACCAAAAGTGTTTAATATGGAAAGAGCAATCTTTCTAACAAATGGTACAGAGACAAGTGTGTATCTACATGCAAAAGAAAGAAGCTAGATTTCTGTCTCACAACGTACAGAAAGAAAGAAAGAAAAAAAAAAACTCGAATCAAAGACATGGGTGTAAGATCTCAAATTATAAAACACTTCAGAGAAAATTAAGGAGTCAGTCGTCATGATTCTGACTTTGGCTATGGTTTCTTTATTTAAATATTCTCAGTTTTTAAATTTAAATTGAAATATTCTTGTAAATCATTCATGTAAACAGTTTTGTGTTTTGTATTCTTAGTCTAATGAAGCATATTTGTATTTTCAGATTTAAGAATCAGATGTTATTTCACATTTCTTTTTCATAATGTAAAAATAGGTAAAATTTTTTCATTTGTTCTAATATGAACTAATCTGTATACAAATTATTTTCTTTATTATTATTCTCCAAATTTTTCTCTCAAAATTACATTTATTTCTGGTTTGGATTAGACAATAGACAAAGAAATAGCAATAAGAATTGAATGTGGTGATTTGACTCTGACATTAATAAAATTAGCACCTTGGGCATGTCCTTTACCTCAACTTCTCTGTATAACATTGAAAAAAATATTGAACAAAAAGACTCACTAGATACAGTTTCTTTGGGAATCTGTAACTTTGTTGGTCATGTTGACCTTTTTCCTGGCACATCTAGAGGGACTTTATATGAAATTATTTGTTGAGTAAAGATCTCTATAAATTTATCCATACCTATACATCTAAGCTACTGTTGGCCTTTGTATGGATGTGAAACAACTTCAATTAAAGCAGACAGAAGAACTGGAAAAAAAAAAAAAAGCCCAAATCATAGTTTAAATCGATATTCATTGATTCCCGGGACATTATATTCAAATAGCAATAAACAGAGGCAGATCTTATAAGAAGTGGCCACAGACACTAATCAAAGATATTACATTTACAAGGTAATGCGGTCTCAAGTTCTTCAGACATTTGCATAATCAGATGGTAGCAGTTTTGTGAATGCAATTTTTGAGTACAAAAAACAATAATCTTCCATCACTGTTGAAATCATTAAAAGCTATAAACTACTGTATTACAGTGTGTAGTTTTAGATAATGTTCAATCAAAATTTATTCATGAGGAAGAATACTTGAACAACAAATTGACAAAGTATATCATTTATCTTTTGGGTATTGTTATGGAAGCAATTTTTGCTCTTGTTATAAGGTTATTATAATAAAACATGTGACATTTGAAATACATGTGACATTGGCTAAATATTCTTTTCCCAAACAATTCATTACTGAAAAGGCACATCTCCATTTTTAGTCTGGGTAAGTCCTTTACTTGTTTGGAGTGTGTTAATAAAGACAATAGACATCTACTGAATGCTTACTATGTTCCATCCATGGCAGTTGTGTTTTGTCCTCCCAACAATATTAAAAGTCAGTATTAGTATTTCATTTTCATAGAAGTGGGAAAGGAGATGCAAGAAATGAAATACCCTGCCCATGTCACATAACTAGCAGAAGAACAAGGCTTAGATACAAATTAGTTTTCAATTCAAATTTTACTCTGTCCATAGTGTTTTTCCATATGGTAACTTCCAAATGTTTGCATTCAGGCCGAAGGATCTGGAGTGAATGAGTATAGAAGTTGAAACTCCCGTCTAACTCTTCTAAACTTTACGAGTAACATCATATTCACCTGAGATTAAGAGAATATTACAGTTTCTACTTTTATGATGCTTATTTTATGTAAATCTTGTGATAAATCATTGAAACAGTCCAAGTCACTCTGCTCGAGATATAACAGTGGCAAGCCGAGTGGTAGGAGATATAGTAAGGTGATGGTAATTCTATAACCAAATAGCTAAATTTATAAATTCTCAATATTTGATCTTTTCTGAATCCACATAGTATTCTCTCTCTGACAGCTCCATCTGTTGCAGCACAGACTAGAACTCTGAATATCAAAGGATCACAGGGGACAGTTCAGCAATAAATTCCCTGGGGAAGGATGTTTGCTTGTCAAAGCAAGCAAAGGCCTTGGCAGTAAGAACTCACCCACATATCGCACACTTACTTTAGATCTGCTAGTCAAATCTCATTGTAATAAACTGCAGAGCTTTTCACGAACTCACTTCTACTTAGTTTTTGCGCCCATTTAGCTTTTGCAGCCTTGCCTGATTCATCTATTTAACCACTTAAGAGAAGAGATCATTAATATGTACCCAGTAAGTGCCAGTCCTTGGCTAGTCACAGAAGACATAAAGGTGGGGGAAAAAACACTTTATTAGGGCAAATAGAGATTAATCACAATAGTATGTACATGAGTGTATATTTACAAGTTGGATTAATACGAAGATGTATACCTACATCTATACAGCACTTAATGGGTTACTAGATACTTTGTCAGATACCATCTTAGTGAATACTCCCAAGAATCTGGGGACTGGAACAATTACCTCCGTTTTACAAGGTGCTTAATACTCCTAGAATCCAAGGGCATTAGATTTGGTTAGGATCCATTTGGTGTTAGATTTCTCAAGTTCATATTCTTTCAAATTAGACGTCAATTAGTGGTTCTGTGGAGGAATTTATATTTCTAAGGAGCTCATCGATGATTAATTGTAAAGGAATGCTTGGTTTGGGATTTCTGGACCTAGCTCCACCATACACCTAGAACTTAATTTCTTCTCCTTTCACCAAATCATCCTCTAAACATTTGGACTTTACTGATCACAGGGTGTTGGCAATTTCTGGAGGCATCCCACCACATTTTAGGACCATGTTAAACTTTGAAATATCCAGCTAAATTATAAAACTAAAATCCATTCCCAAGTCTTAGTTTCAATTAGGGCTCTTTTCACCAAAATACTTCTACTTTTTTCTCTTCACATATAATGAATATGAGCATAAACCAGTTAAGAAAGTTCTTAAAATTAAAGCACTTAAAACATTAAAGTTCTATGCTTTTGAACTTCTATATTATGTTTTAAAAGAAGTGCTAATTAATGGCATTAGTTAATCCAATTCCCATTTACAAGACAAGCTATATTTATTTTGTAAGAATACTTGAGTGGGTAAAGACTGTTGAAAACTTTGTGCAGTAACTGTCTTGGGAATTGAAATATAATATTTAATATGTGTTCTTTAAGAGCACAGAATTAACTGGGATGAAAACCAGAATAAAATTATACAATCATTGAATTAATTATATGTTAGGTACTATTTTTTTAAAGGCTTAAACATTTCTCAGAATTGCTGGGTCACATGAAGGAAATTATATTAGACTTCATCTCTGTGGGTGGTGTATCTCAGAGCCAATAGATCAGAAAAATATCAAAGCAATTCATATTATATAATTTGAGTTATTAATAATGAAGAAAATTAAAACTGTACTATTTAAACAATTATACTTTATAAAATTATTTATGTAGAGAAATACATCATTTTAGTTGGTTTTATATGTTGTTTATCAGAACTAACTGAATTGAAGGCCAGTCATGGCATTTACTATGACATTTCCAATGTGATCTACTTCTGAATTATACTGCCAAGATTATTTATGAAAAGTTCTTTTCACTTCAAAACAGAACATAGTACAAATAAATTTGTTATAGCTAAAAATTAAGTTTAAGATATTTTGACTTATTCTACCATTACATTTATGATGATAACTTCTCAAGTTAGAATCTAGTAGCTAGAGACATGTCTTAATTTGTTTATATATCTGACTAACTTGTTTTTAATTTATTGTTTTAATATGTTTAAGCAAAATCAAAATTTAGAATGAATGACTAAACATCAAAGGAAGCAAAGCTAAAAGAATGAAAATATTTTATATACACATCAATTGGTCTCTTAATGATAAATCTGTTATCTAATTTAATTAAAGTTTTTAAAAATATTCTGAAGGGTTATGCTAATTAGTCCATATTAACCTAATTCAAATCATAGTTCACATTTGAAATTACCAAACTTAATTATTTTAAAATATTCTGTATTTCAGATTTTTAATTACTTCAACTTTTAGATAATTCATTAATTATTTATTTGCAATTATCTTCCATATAAATAGTACAGTGTAGATCATAAAAGAGATAGAAATGAATATGACAGATGTTTTGACTTATTTGATTTTACTATATGATAAAGGAAATTGAATCAATTCAATTTGATCCACAGTATTCATTGTGTCTATTTTAAGCAATAACTAAACTGAACTAGATACCAGAAAATGAATTAAATGGTATTTTTTTGCCCACAAATTACTCTGTGGTTGATTGAGAGAGACAGAAAGGTGAACAAATAATTAGAATACAATATGCTAAGTGGCCCAGTTGAAATGTATGATATTTTAAAAATAAAATGAAATGGAAGAAACTAAACTCTTTGAGAGCATTATGATAATTGTAAGTTTGGTGCAGTGTGAGGGAGGAGCAAGGTCAAGAACCAGTTTATTTTTGGAAAAAGGGATCACAATGTGCAAAGTCACAGAAGCCAAACTGCTCACTGAAAAATGGCTTGTGAAAGAACAGTTTGGCGCTAAGAATTAGAATTAGCACACACTCTTCCAAGATGTTCACTTATCAAAAGGCAGTTTAAGAGTGAAAATGAGCCCTGACCTGTGTGGCTCAGTTGGTTGGGTGTCATCCAGCAAAGCAAAAGGTCGCTGGTTCGATTCCCAGACAGGGCACATGCCTGGGTTGCGGGATTGGTCCACAATCCAGGCATGTAAATAATAAATAATACTATATAAGTATAATAAAATACTATATAGCCCTAAAATTAATCAACTTAGGTTACATATAAAGGAAAATCACACAAATATTGAGCTAAAGAAGGGACACACAAAGAATGTACAATATGATTCTACTTATATAAATTTCAACAATAAGGAAAATGAAACTCCAGTGTTAGAAATCAGGGTAGTGTATTCTTTTGGGGTGGGAAGAGAAGAATACCTGGGAATGGCATGCACAAGACATAGAAAGTTAGCAATATTAACTTTCTTAACGTATGAGTGCCAAGAGAATGTCTGTCTGGTTGTAAGTCATGAACTATACATTTATTCTTTGTTCACATTTCTGTATATTTCCTGTATTTCATAGTTATTTTTCATGAGATTTTAATTAATTAGTTTATTTTTCTATTCCAGTTGTTCCCACTTTTTCCCCCATTGCTCCCCCCCAGCACACCTCACCCCCTCCCCCACAGTCAATCCCCGCCCTGCTGTCATGTCCATGGGTCATTTATACTAGCTCCTTGACTAGGGTTATACCCAGAGAGTCACATTTATTTTTTAAAGTAATACTTGAGATCTATTTTCCCCTTACAAGTTCTCTTTCTTTTAATAATGATACTGCCTTCTTATTTCAGAAAATATTAAAATATGGGCATTCCCTGCTTTTATACTTTGAATGAGCCTATTATTCTGTGGACACTCAGTAATTACCAAATTATAAAATCATAATGGCAATAATTTAATCATTTCACTCTTGATTGAAGAGAATGTAAGAAATAGTCTATCAAGAACCAAAGTAATTTCAAAAGAAGTTACAGATTCTCTTGATCATTAGATAAAATCATATTATAGGCAAATAGCATTATCAATTAATTAATGTTAATTATTTGCAATTTTTTTACAAATATACTGCAATTATTATCTCAGACACGGACCTGGGCCACTTTATTTTTATGAACTAAATTTCATTTCTGTTCATCCCAAAAACTCTTTAACCTTGCTTTTTTTTTTGGTAATGCTTTCTTTTTTCTTTTAGTTTCAGAAACTTCACATGAACTGGAGTTCAGTGACACATGATTGGCAAAATCAACCCTGAATTTAGCTCTCTTCAACTTTATATATTATTTATTTGCGAATGATGTAATATACATTTCAATGTGATTGAATTATAATTGATTTCAAATATAATGTTGAAACCTACTGGCGACTCCACATTTCTTCATTATTATTGCTGCACTGTAAGCAAACTTGTAAGAATGTGATGTTCTTGTAGATATTTCTGAACATGAGGAGTCTACAGTATTTCACAAGCTTAAATGCCTTGGTTTCTAGTTTACTTGTTCTGAAATCATTCTCTATTCTTTAAGATTTTTTTCAGCTATCTACTTTGATCTCTTTTACTAAACATTTTCTTTAAATGTTTCACTCTCCTTGTTGCTATTTATGTTTCAATGGAATTTCAATATTTCACAGAAAGAGATCTTTTCCTCTCTTAGATTTTGATTCAACTTATTGGGTTTATTTCTTGGTAGTGGTCTTTCTCCTAGATGCTATATAATACTTTGTTTTCTCTTAATAATTAATAACATTATTGTTAATAACATTAATAACAATAATATTGCAACAATAAAATTATATTGATATTTAAAGTCTTTTAATATACTTAAGTACTATTCTACTTTTTATGTAATAGATGTATCTATTTATCTGTATAATATAATTTTATGCAATTGTAATAGTTAATATTAATAAATGTTTCCTACATGCCACCCAGTATTCTAAGTATTTTACATGTATGAATGTCCTACTGTTAGAGTTACAGAGCAGAGGTCCCCAGGATTCCCCAGAGCCTGTGTTTGGAGGATGGGGGAAATGGACAGCTTTCAAGATGCCTTTGCATATCCATGGCTGGTAGCTAGTGCCTCAGTTATGCAAATGGCTTTGGTTCTTCCAAGGCACCAAGGAGATGGAAGGGGTTTTGACCATAGAGTATGTGAGGAAAGAGCATAGGCCTGCACTAAGTTCTGCATGCAAGTGAGTGGTCAGAGCCAGTTACCACACCCACTGTGTCATAGACCACAGTCAGGAATTTAAAAACAAGGCAGCAGGCATTTTGGCAAGGAACTCCATGTGGCTTTGAAAGAGCAAAGAGAACCATGCGTGATCCAGTGCAACACGGCACATGTTTTCCTGGACTGTTATACAGGGGCTGATGACATCGTACCCCAGATCCTGAAGGAAACAGCTGACAGATAAGGGATGGGGAACTTCTGGGCATGTTTTTGGCTTCTAGCCTTTTGGGAAGCAAGGGAAGTGCTGGGTCCCGTGGGAGAACAGGGCTCTGAGCTGAAGTGCTCACTGCCCTCCCCAGGTTGGAATATTGTAAATAAAGACCTGTTTTCCACAACACTATTGTTGTTGGATTTTACACCAAGGTGCCACATGAAAGAACCACCTTTCGCTCTGTAACACTACTATTTATAGAGTCTCAATGAGGTGAGTAGGAATTTTCTTTGTCATTTATTCAGGTGAGGAGCTCAAAGCCTAGAGATGTTAAATAATTGGCAGAAACTCTCACAACTTGTAGGGTACCAAGGCAAATTTCAAATCTCTATTGGTTGACTCCAAGCCTCAAGTTTTTAGGTACCAAGTCATGTCATTTTTAATAGTAGAGTAAATGATTCATACATCCTAAGGATGTATAATTATCCTAGAAGGGGACAGGCTTCCTAACACTTCAACAAAGAAGAAAAAAATCTCTAATAAAAGTTAAATACTAGAGTTTTCACCCAGTCTAACAAATCAGCAGCTGAATGTACAGCAAAAGGAAAGAAGGAAGGAAGGAAGGAAGGAAAGAAGGAAGGAAGGAAGGAAGGAAGGAAGGAAGGAAGGAAGGAAGGAAGGAAGCAAGCCTGCCTCACTGCATGATGACTAATCATTGAAGTTATATTTTTGTTACTAAAAATATGATTTATTAAATTTCTAACAACATAAAATGTTTTCTTTCCCTGACCTTGGTTCTACTGCCATAACTCTAGCTTTTGTTCTGCTCAGATTTTTTAGTCTTCTGTGTTATCTTCCAAAATGAAGACAATAGTATCTTAAATGTAACAGTGCAGATTATTCTCTATTATTGGGGGAAAACTGAAATGCATATTTTACATTAGATTAATCATAACAGTGGAAATAAAACAAAAATATTGCACTAAAATTGTCTTTGCGTGGAAGGAAGGTCAGAAATCATGTTAAACACAAACACACACACACACATATAATTTATTTGGTGGTCTTTTTCTTTTAGAAGGTTACCACAAGTTTATTCTATATATTCCAATATATCAAGAAATAAAAATAAAAAGACAGAACATAAAACATGAAATTTCACTAAGATCTCTATCTCTAAAGACAACCACCATGCAGTTATCTATCTGTGTAGAAGTTTGTAGATCTACTCCATTTCTTTTTACTGTTTAATTTTCTCCTATATATGTATATGCAGAGAATAATTTATTTAACCATCCACAATTAATAAACCTTTGTGTTCTTTCCTTTTTACTTCTAAATACAATGCTATAATAAACATCTCTGTATTTACACATATATAATACACGTACAAATTTAATTTTCTGCAAAGACCAAACTATTAGAGATATTACCAAATTCCACCTCCTTGATTCTATTTCTGTTCCCTTATGCTTGCCAGTGGTAGCCATTATTATTTGCATTCTTAGCAACATTCCATATTTTTAAAGCTTGTGTCCTCACTGATACAATTAGCAAAATGAATGAATTAACTGGCTGAAACAAAAGAACGAAGATGGACCCGCCCAACACTGCCAGTTGTGTTCCTAGAAAGCTACTGGAGGTGTTCATGACTTTAATAATTGAGGTCTGTCATACAGAATTTGCTCAATGACCAAGCCTTTATTTTTCTTTATAACAACTCACATGGTATCTTAATAACCTCCTTTACAAAAAGTTAATTGTAATAAGACCATGAACAAACTTACATCAGACTATTATATATCATCAAGCAAAACATCATGATAGAAACATCAGGTTAGGCAGTGTGTCTTTTATATTTGTTAAGTGCCTTTTTATCAAGTATATAAAATCAGAGCAAGAAATGTGCAGACAGAAATATAATATTTTTGCTACCCTATTATAACTGGGTTGAGAGTTCCTGAATCTTGTATCTTGTTTCTTTATAGTGTAAAATAATCACATGTAACAGATCTGGTTGACTTCAATTTAAATAAAATAGGTAAAAAGAGATAAGTGCATTTGAGTACGTTGCTTAATAAATCTTGTAAGGTTAAGGTCTCTAACAAAACTGTTTTCCAGGTAATGGTTATTCGATCTTAGGTTTGCCATACGTTACGAAGGTGATTCTAAAGAAGACTATAATTTTATGCTAACTTACACATTTTGCACCACAGCACTGACCTGAAGATATGCTAGAAACTCTCCACATGTCAAAATTGAGGAAATGAGTCCTCAACAAGGTTTTATCTCCCTTGAAGATATATGGTCAATAGTAAAAAGTTATTCTTTACATTCAAAAGTTTTCTGAAGGATTGCATTGCAAGATTTTAGAAATTGCTTTCAACGTTTTTTGTTTTTTATTAAGTTTGTGAAACTATTTATAGCCTATCCACTGGCCTCTAAAGTGACAAAATGTTTAAATATACTGTATGGAACTCATCTCATCTAACATGGTTTTGAAGCATCCTCTTATATTGTATACTCTTTCTATACTTTATTTATCAGTGGACATTTGGTCTTGTTTAAATCGTTCACCAACACATTTGGTTCACACCAAAAGTCCTTAAAATGTTGTTCTGTTCAAAATGTCCATGAACATATTTGGTTCATGATCAATGGTTCTTTATACTCAGTTTTATCAGAAACAACTACATTGAAAAAACATTCTTGGATTTAGACAGCCTATAACATTTATTTTAATTTTTGATTTACATAAAATATACTACCATGTTTTCTTGGAACAATAAATGTGTTGCGGCTGTATTGCCAATAATAACCCTTCTTGCCTCAGTTGCCTAGTCATGGCTCATGGATTAGGTAGATTGGGCAGCGTGGACTCATGTCTCCATGATTGTTTTGGACAAAACCAGATATGAGAGACCTCTTGGAATGGACCAAACATCTTCATGGGTATGTTGGATGGGACCAAATGTCAAGAACTTTTGGCATGAACCAAATGTCTCTGTGTGTATTTTGTTCAAATATCTTCAAGGGTTTTATCATCATTTTATAGATCACTTAAATGTGCTTCTAAAAATATTCTTTGAAATAGTCTTTGTAGTATGTCCTTCTTAGTTGAAGACAAAGGTATCTATCAACTGGCAGTCTAATGTCAGTAATGGACATTATGTGTCTATTAACTTTTCATTGCTTTCTATGAATAGGACAGAAATCCTCAAAATTATAAAATGTTCCTGGCATTCTTGGCTCACAGAGTAAGAGTTTCAAAGAACTGTGGGAGGTAATTTTGACTAAGCAGAGGCATTTTCTAAAAACTCAGTTGCTGAAGCAAATAAAAAGGGGATGTAGTGAGGAAAGTAGGAGTTTGTTGTCACAGTAATAAACCAAACTGTACTCAACCTGCAGGATATGAGAGATAAAATACAAATGAACATCTTGGAATCCAATGTTTTTCTTGAATGTTTTAGAATCTTCAGTAATATTTGCATGCCAGATAAGAAGAAGAGTGTTAACTCACTGAGGCATTAAGGAAAAACAAACAAGGAAACAAACAAAAAACAATAAAAATAAATTTTAAAAAAGCCTTTTATCTGGATGCCAATATAAGGACAGATCATGGTTAGTCCCATTAACCTCAGTGTTAATGTTAAGAATGTGAATGAGAGCTCCTCTTGTGCTTGAGCCTGAGAAAAGTTATTGATGAAAATGATACAAGTCCTTACAAAGAGCTGCTTCCAAAAGCCACATACCTTTCCTGCTCCCAACACAACAGGATTCAGCTCTTGGGATAATTCTTTACAAATGGCCAGTGACCGCTTGCACTGTATCTATAAACATTTGCCTTCCTTGTATGCTTGAAGCTGAAGGCGGCACTACATTTCCCGTGAAAAATTAAGTATATATGTATGTTTTTAAGAGGTTGTCAGCTCTGAGTTTTTCTTATGTGACATTAATTCTTATAGGCAGCAACCATGAGACGATTATGAAGCAGTATACCTGGCAAACTTCAGCCTTCATTGGAGTTAAAAAGACAACTTATCACTTATGAGAACTAAACTATAGCCAAGAATTATCTGCACATTAACTACCTTGCCAAAGTTCCAAAGAACAATTACAATATTAAAAAATTAATACCTAGAAGATAAAAAGATAGGTGATTTTTTAAATTTATGAAATAACTTTTTCAGTAAGTGACATTCTACTGGATAAGCCACTGTAAGTCCAATGGTCACTTGAAAGAACATGTAAGGGGGCCATATCAACATTCATGTAGAAAAGCAGTTTATAACTTTTGGCTCTAGGGCTAGGGTTAAGTTATATATGTAGCAATTAATGCACTTATTATAACTTGTTAAGTATTTACATAAAATACCTCCTCTTTAAATAACATTTTTAATTTTTAAGAAACAGGAGAAAACTCAAATTTTTATTTGCTTATTAAATATGGCAATATTGTTTAAATGGTGTTAAAACTAAAGTAATAAATGGAGATCTTGAGCAAATAAATTGAGAAATAAAGATGACTATAAAATAATATTTTGATAGCATTTGCATATTTTGGCATAGTAAAATGGCATATGTTGTTGGTTATTAGAACAGAGCTTTTTTATTAAAGGTTATTATTATGAAAGAAAATAGTTGCAGTTTCCAAAGGCATTTCTGACTTTCTATATGAATAGATATTTCCCACAAAATATATTCATATACCATTCAGTCTCAAAAACCTGAAATAACTTTCTTGACAGTGATTTAAAGGAAATTATTAAGAATTTTGTTGTCCCTAAAGTATTAGAGAACTATATATGAAGCAGTGTCCCAGGATAAAGTACTAAGGTAACTACTGGTGAAAAAAGTGAAAAATGAAAAAATATGATTAAATAATTCATGCAGGTAGTTCTAAATATCTACTGGAATTAGTGTCATGTAATCGGAACAGAAGACCACATTTCAGAAATCCCCTGCTTTGAATGTTCATCAGCCCAGCCTGTGTCAGTAAGCTTTCCCTATGCTCATTTGTCACGCAAAGATTTCCATTGGGAACACACACAGTAGGTCCTCAACATCTAATGATGAACAAATGAAGGACTGTAATATTTCTAAGACTGATTGTACAAGAACTAACCTAATATCATTTGCTTTTTACTAAAAGAAGCCATTAACATAAAACATTGTACATAGAAATGATAAGGGAAGGCCCATGAGTAATAAATGATCAGTATGGACATAGAGAGAACAAATCATGACAGACAAACCTGATTGCTGCTTCTGATAGAATTCCAAAGTAATGGGTGAAAGGGAGTGCAGTACAAGTAATATATCTGGGTTTTCATAAAGTATTTAATTCGATGTTTCATAAGCTTTGACTTGCAAAATTAATTCAAATTGGTTTGGAGATGATTATTCTCTGATGGTTTGAAAACCATTTAAAGAGCTATATAAACAAGGGGTAATGATAAATGGCAACAGACAGCTGGGGGCGGAGCGAGCTGCCACTAAGGTTGATTTAGGTCTTGAGTTTTAGTGTCTTCATTGCTAGTATACAAAATGGAATAAATAACACACAAATGAAATTCAAAAATTACACAAAATTGGAAAGGCATCATAAACATAGGAATAATAAAATAGTCAAGAAGATATAAACTGGAACATAAAAAGGGAACCATACAAAAGACTGCCCACACTAAAAAGGCGAGTCTATATTAAAAAAAAAACAGTTGGGATTTGTTGCAAGCAAACAAAGGCAGACAAACCTGGCAAAACAGGTTGACAAAACAGGAAGACCACAAGTAATACATTACAGAAACGTTAAGTGTGCACAGATTTTTATTCATGTCTCACAATACTGGTAAATCTATAAATGCAAAGGAGTCTGCAGATTGCAGTTTAACCCAAATTCTGAATTTTAATATGGTACTTCAGATAGGCTAATATGTATCTTTATAGGATGCCTTTATACATTCAATTCTCTATTTTTATCTATATAGATTAATCACAGGAAAAAAAAAATGAACTATGAGGTCTGTCCAGGAAAAGTTCAGCCATTGTTAATGTAACTAGAACAGTTGGCATGACAGTGATGTAACCTGGCAGCCAAGGAGAGTGGACTGGAATGTGCATGTGTGAACAATGACAACTTCACTGTACTAGTCAATGAGGGCAGTAGAGACCATGGAATGAACATGTGTGCTGTGTGGCCAACACATTCAAAGCGACTGAGCAAGTAGAGCAACAAATATGCATCAACTTTAAAATTAAGTTTGAACATTCCTCTGTGGAAACTATTTGAATGATTCAGAAGGACGCAGCTATGGGAAACTAGTGATTGGCAGCTTCATCATGACAATGCACCCACTTGTGCATCATGTCTCGTGCAGTGTTTTGGTGAAACATATCATCACCCAGGTGACTTAGCCCTCCTACAGCCCAGATTTTGAACCCTGGGTGTGACTTTTGGCTTTTTCCAAAACTAATATCACCTTTGAAAGGGAAGAGATTTTAGACCATCAATGAGATTCAGGAAAATATGATGGGGCAGCTGATGGTGATTGGGAGAACAGTATGAGGTCCCAAGGTGCCTACTTTGAAGGGGCCTGAGACGTCATTGTCCTATGTACAATGTCTCTTGATGTCTCTTGTGTCTTCTTCAATAAATGTCTTTATTTTTCATACTGCATGGCTGGCTAGCTTCAGGACAGACCTGGTATAACTTCGCTGGACTTTGACAATGAGCACATTTACAAGGTTTCTCTTTCCTCATGGGTGCAATTCAAGCGTATGTAGGAAATATCACCTACACAAAAGATGATCATGAAGGTAAATCTTCTGTAAGTGACTTTTGGATTATCCATGGCACAATGCTCCCTCTTCATCTGTACAAATAATTGAGAGTCAGTTGTACATACATATAAGGAAAGATAAATAGGAAGACAAATGATTTCTATGAGATTACCACTTTACTCCACTTTATCCCCTTCTACCAGCCCTGGCTGGTTTAGCTCAGTGGATTGAGCGTCGGCCTGCGAGCTAAGTGTCGCTGGTTCGATCTTCCAGTCAGGGTACATCAGAGAAGGAAAACTCTGACTCCAAAAAACCTCCGCTGCCTTGCGGCATACCTCTTCAGGGGAAAGGCTAAGGGAGTAAACCCCGACAGAAAATCCGGAGCCGGAGTCCCTAAGGCGGTTCGACGTTGTAGTCAACACCGGCAACTCCTGCGGCGCACCTGAACCCAAGCTGTATTGACTCCGTCTTTCCCTTGGATCCTTCAGCTGCGAAGAGAGGGGGGGTCTGCTGCATGGGCAACAGCTGGCCCTCCATATCACCCTGCCCAGGCTCTGTAGCTTCAGCGTCATCGCAAGATGTCGATTCAACATGGGAGGAGACAGATACCATGTCACTCCCGAGTCGGACTGCACAGCCATTCTCGGCCGTGCAGATAGACTCTTAAGAAGCTACACCATCGTCTCTCGAGACGGACGGCTGCCGACGATCCCCTTCTACCGGACAACTCAACAAATTAGAGGGAATTCAGAGCACTGAAACACAGGTGGTAAAGGCAGTGAAGGTATCCACTTATGGGAATGAATTAAATGAGCTAACCCACAGAGTTCATCCGACAGCCACGAGCAAGTTATAATGGACAACTGCTAGTTGTAAGCTGAAAATCTGCAACAGGAAAAGTATTCTTTTCATGGGATAAGAACAACTTTCCTCTTATTCATATTCACAGGTAAAGAAAATTACAGTTGAGAGAACATGCTATTGCCTAAATTATTGTGAACAAATTTGATTTAGACTTTTACAGCAGAAATATTTTTGAAGGTTTAAAGAATAAATGTTTCATTATCCATGGGTAAAGACATTAAAAGTTAGAAGACATGACTAAAAAATCACAGCAATTTTGAAGTTAGATAGACCTAAATTTTGAATCTTGGCTCTGCCACAGACATAATATACATGTGTGTGGTCAAATATCCTCTTCTGAAAATGGAGGCAATAAGTCTAACAATTCAAAAATATGTTAAATGAGAAAACAGACACCCATAGAATGTCAAAATATTAAATATAGGGAATGTCAAACTTAGTTTTAAAACATATACAAAATTATATACAAAAATCTTTATATTTTACTTTTTTTTCAAATCTTAATTTTTTTAAACTAGCGTCTCTCATTGGGAGAAAAGATAATAGAAATGTCATGACATTTTAGATTATGAGTCTTAAGTGTGACTACTTCTTCCCAGTTTACAAAGTATATGACTTGGGTAATTCATTTAAAATCTAAGTTTCAAAATTCTCTTATAAAACTAAAACTGCTGCCCAGGCTAGTAGGTCATAAATCACAGGGATGGGCATACAGTGGCTACAGAATAAGCATTTCTCTTTCTTAACCCCCTATGTTTATCTTTGCTCATGTACAATATCTACTTTACTACTTGCTTGTTTCATTTTCTTTAATGCACACATCCTCTTGGCAAACTAAAGTTAAGGTAAGACGTGCACCCTATGTTTCTTTTCCACATTCTAACAATTTAAAAATTATCAAATAAGATAATATATTTGAAATTATTTAAGGTCAGAATGATACATTAATGAAAGATTATATGTCATTAGCTTAAGTACTTCAACATGAATTGTCTTTGTTGCATGAAGTCATGGAGATAAAAGGCTATATTTATATAGCTCGTTCTGTTCAGCAGTGCATATAAATGGGTGACAAATAAAAGCTTAGCTTTTTGATAATGGATGATAATCAGGCCTATACTCAACCTCTTTCTGCCACTCCTGACCCTTCTGCTTGGCACTAGAATCTGGGGCCTGACATCTGGTTGACAGCTTGACTTAGGTCATCCTCTTGCCTCTTTACTTTTGACAGTTGTAGGTCATCTTCATAAGAAAAAAACTATTAAGCAATATACATATGTTTAAATATTAGTGGGAACTTTAAGAACTGAGATACCCTCTTTGCAGAAAATCTATGTCATTAATGTTTTTGATGTTTTTAAAACTCACATCATGCCTTTACCATTGATTTCTTCAGCGACTCTGTCCTTAATGATAGAAACATGCATATCTCCTTGTCTCCCAAAACTAATGCTTTCCTCACTGTTTGATTCTATAGAGTTAAAACATTTCTTAAATGGAAAATATTTCATATCTCTGAAAAGATGGCCATTCTAAATAAATACAGGCAGGCAATGGTAGGATGGTTTTCCATCCCTGGGAGTAAGAGAGCCATATTGTTGAAAGAACTGAATGCATGTTGAGCAGGAGAGTCTGTTCTAGGTGAGGATGGAAAAAACGAGAGGAACCTCCTCTGTATTTCTTGAACATTTCTCCATTGAAAACAACCACTGATCACCTATTATGGTCCAGTTATCACACCAAACACTGGGGATAAAATGATAACCAAAGCATGGTTCCTGCCCTTCAGAATATTCTGACCTAGTGAGGGAGAAAAGTGGGGAAATGCAGAAGAGCTTGTATCATGACGGGGTTAGTGTAGTGAGGCAGATGCGCACTTGGGGCCAACCATTTAATGTTATGGATGAGGTAACAGAGGGCCCAGAAGCACTCGGTTATTTGCCCAGCATCATACAGCATTCAAGTGGCTGATATGGAAATGAAAAATCAGATTAATTTGAGTGTATAATCAAGTCTTAATTTTACAAGATTTCTAATAAAGCAGCTGTCCTCTGTATTGGACCAGGTAGGTAAAAGGGGACAAGGCTAAAAAATTAAGGTGACAACCTGCCTTTCTCTTCCAAACCCAGAAATTTTAAGGGGAAAAATCATGGATAGGAGAATAACTTTCCAAAGAGAAAATTTCTGCACAAAGGACAAAACAAATTGTTCACATTCTAGATAATACTACTTGTAGACTTCCAATAGTCTCAAATACAACCTGCCAGACACACAACTGTACCCCTAACATGTGTCTTACCTAATCACATCGATTTTTACACTCCCAGGCAAGATGTGTAAATACCAGTGAATGTGACAGAGAGCAATGGTTCCTTAAAAAGATCATCTGTCAATTGTTAAGACCATAGCCCTCTGTACAGGAATTGTGTCTCTAAATAAAATATGGATTTTTTATGTCTTTAACACATACACAAAAAATCCCTGTAAATACCATCACTAAAATACACTTCATTAAATAATAAATGTGGAACATTTTTATCCTTTGCTGCTTAGAGACTAAAAACCATTTTCATAAACAAAGCAAATAAACCCAGAAATACAAATAGTCTTACTGCCATGAGTAGACTATATCTATAGAGTTACTCAAGCCAATGAATACAATTTATAATAACATTAGTAATGTCACCAATTTCTAAACCACATTCTATACTTACAATTTTGTCATCAGTTTTTGTTTCCAAATCACATCGTCCTGGTTCCTGGCACATAGTAAATGCTTAACAAATGTTTGGTGAATTACTAAAACCTATTAACAGTTCTCACCCTGTTGGGTTTCTCCACAACACTTCCAGCAGCTCGGCACTCAACACAGTGCCAATGGCTGGAGAGGTTAAAATTGGGACTCTAGAGATAAGTGTTCTAAACAGGAGGCCAGGAGGTGAGGTTCTTAGTCTTAGCTCGGTCTAGACACTCACATTGACTTTCCTCATCTATAAAACATTCTTACTGCACAAAATATTTCTAAGAGCTAAATTCTAATAACAATCTAACAACAGTCTTCCTTTTTTAAGGACAAGAAAGATATCACAGATGCATTTTAAAAGCAGAAAAAGGTTAGAATCCTAGCTTTGCCATTTACTAGTGACCTTGGGTAATTTATTTAAACTCTCTAAAGTTCACTTTCTTCTTTCCTTAAACAGGAATAATAATGCTTCATAGAATGGTTACAAGATGCAAATGGAATCAGGTAAGTAAAGCTCTAGGTACAGTGCCTAGCATGGAAAGCTTAGAAATCATTATTTGGTTCTATTGTTCTTATTAGTATTCTTTGTTTATTCTTGTTGTTGTTATATATCTTCTCTCTTCCCTGAGCCAGGAACAAGTAGAAATTTCTCTGTCTAATTAGAATCTTGTGGGAAACACCATCAAGGAGACTAAACCCTGCAGCTTTAATATATAAAGAACAAATCAAGTAACAACATCAAAGAGTTATTGAACTCTGTGGTCTTTGAACATTTTAATAAATAGAAACTTTCTATTACAGGCATCATCTTATTTTAGAGTAGGGAATAAATGAAATTTTAAATAACATTAAAGGAGGCCTGGAATGATTATATTTATTAAAGGAAGGAATGGATTTTAAAGATTAAACAGCAGTACTAGAATTGTTACCATGGAAGATGGAAAGAAGGCTAGATTGTAAAAGGTATTAAACTATATGCCATCATAAGAGGTCTGATAATCACACAAGATTACCACAATCTGCTTTTTACCATCACCCCAACCTTTTCAGAGCTCTTATCTTTCTTGCAGGCATGAGTATTTTTCTTTTTTTTCCTGATGGGTTGGTCAGAAAAGAGTAAGAGGGAGGGGGGAGGAGGGTTTATTTTCTGTATTTTGTTTCATAAACAAACAAACAACAATTTCTGGTTCTTACAAACATTTCAAAGCTCAAATAAATCTCTCTTTTTCAGTTAGTCTTCTCTGATTCCCCTATACTGCATAGATTTTCTCCTTTTTGTCTTCAAATTTATCTGGTATATAAAACAGAAGATAATTTTGGAGCTCATCTAATAGTGTAAGACCTTCATTTCACATATGAGGTAACCTGAGGTGACTAATTTTTTTAACTTGCTTAAAATTCCCCAGTATTTTTTTTGCTTCTATGTATACGCTTATTACATTATTCATTTATTCAAAGCACTGGATATGTAAGAGAGAACCTGACAAATATGGCCAGTGTCAACAAACTAGGGGCGGAGAATTCTAGAACATTCTATAGTTGTGCTTTTGTTGTTCCATCCGCGGTTAACTAAATTTCTTTTACAATTATAATTTCAGGCATAGGAGCCACCCTCATCTTTCTCCTCAACTATTGCAATGGCCTCTTTATTCCACTCCCGCCCTCTTCCGCCCATTCATAGCAGCCTGGATTATCTCTTCAAAGCATATATCCACTTGTAAGGTGTTCTGTCCTTTGTGATATAAATTCCACACTCAAACCAATCTTGCCTTTGTTGGCCTCTCCAGCCCCAAGCCAGGCTTGATCCTGGTTCAGGGCTTTCAGATGAACTATTAAGTAACATCCCTCTGTGTGGAACGTTCTGGTTTTTAAACAGCTTGCTTCTTTTAGTTATTCAGGTTGTGTCTTAAATGTCACCTTCTCCCAGAGCCTCCCGAACCCCTCCACCTAATTAGCCAGACCCATTAAACCTTTATCACTTTCATTTGACTTCTTTGCATAGCAATTGTGGCTGTAAAACTTTTGCCTGCTTCGTGTTTGCTTTTGTTTCTGTATTTTCTGGTCTCCTGTATTTTCTGGTGTCTGTCACCTTATCCTGGCTTTTGAGTTTCTTGTAAACAGAGGTCTGACCGTTTTTGGTCACCTGCTGTAATTTCAGTGTCTACTACACACAGAAAGTGCTTAACAAATATCTGTTGCATGAACCAATAAATAAACCATATTCATATATATATATGTTTATATGTACATGAATTCACATATGTATCTGGGGTTAAAAATAGAAATAACAAAATGTATATCAAGTATGTTAAAGAAAAAAGTGCCAGTACATCTATGATACCAGGTTAACTCATTTTTTAATGGAAACTATAGAATAAAGCATTCCCTGATAAATCCATTATTGAATTATAAATGTAAATGTGTGATTAATTATAAAGCCCTTGAAGGTTTTTATTATATTTAAAGGACATCAAAAGTGAGTATTGTCTTTTGGCAAAATTGTTTGCTGCCACCACCCACTTTAGTGCAAGACACTTCACAGGACTGGGGCACGATGTTATCAACTGTGCACTAATAAACATTTAAGAAACAATGCTCAGATAATGGTATATTATTATTTATTTTAAGTTGGATGCTTTTTGTATGACTTTTATAATATGAACATTCAGAGCAGTCATTACATATTATTTGTGGTTCAGTTACAGAAACAAAACAAAGCAAAACTAAAAAACAACTACTCTCAAGTGCTGAATATGTTGGATTGAAAATTGAATTGTGAAATAATAAGACTGGTTACCACTTACTACTATCAATATGTATGCATGACTATTAGTTTTTTTCTAATAAAACTTAAAAAAGACAAAAATAAATTAGTAGTTTATAAACCTAAAAACACACACACACACAGTATATACAAATGTCAACAGGCTATCACAATTTATACTTAAAATAGCTCTATTTTTCTGAGAGACTCTATAAAACAAATTTTATTAATTTGAAATTATAAAGTAAAACTACTAAATAAAATGGGTGTTGAGGATTTCACTTTTCATTTGGGGGAAGAAAAGCTCTACAAATATTTAAACAATTTTTAGACTGGCGGTTAGTATTAGAGTAGTCTTCCTGGCTGAATTACACATTTTTAAGTTTGGGGAATATCTACGTTTTTGTTTGTTTCATCCATATTATATAACAGGTGAATCTTACCTAGCTTGTGCCTACTGAGCATTCAAATTGTTCCAAAACTTCTTTCCTTGAGAAGTACAAGTTGCTAAGAGCAATCTGGGATGAAGTCAGGCTACAGAATTCCTCAAGGCCTTACTATTAAAGCACAGGGTTTCAGATCCTGTGCACTCTTTCCACATACTATGTTGTTTTGTTTTGTTTAAATAACTTAGGTAACCTGGCTGGTTTGGCTCAGTGGATTGAGCGTCGGCCTGCGAGCTAAGTGTCGCTGGTTCCATCTTCCAGTCAGGGTACATCAGAGAAGGAAAACTCTGACTCCAAAAAACCTCCGCTGCCTTGCGGCATACCTCTTCAGGGGAAAGGCTAAGGGAGTAAACCCCGACAGAAAATCCGGAGCCGGAGTCCCTAAGGCGGTTTGACGTTGTAGTCAACACCGGCAACTCCTGCGGCGCACCTGAAGCCAAGCTGTATTGACTCCGTCTTTCCCTTGGACCCTTCAGCTGCGAAGAGAGGGGGGGTCTGCTGCATGGGCAACAGCAGACCCTCCATATCACCCTGCCCAGGCTCTGTAGCTTCAGCTTCACTGGAGAGGACACTCCAGCGTCATCGCAAGATGTCGATTCAACACGGGAGGAGACAGATACCGTGTCACTCCCGAGTCGGATTGCACAGCCATTCTCGGCGGTGCAGATAGACTCTTAAGAAGCTACACCATCGTCTCTCGAGACGGACGGCTGCCGACGACGATGACTATTAAAGGTTTCTGATCATTACACTATCACGTGATCACTGAGCCTATGCCTTTCCTGGTCAGATGCGTTAGCTCAACATTCTCCTGTCAGGATTTCAGACACCTGTACCAGATGAAAAATGCTTCTAAAGCACATGACTAGTCAACAGACACTTAGTTCATAATTTGTAGCATCTTAATTGAATGTTCTGTAAGTAAACTCTATGAAATCTTCACTAAAGAGTACTAAAGATAACACCCTGCAAGACTTTAACAAAATACGATGCAATTTTTTAAAAATACAATTAAAATTTTTAATTAAGCTCATTATTTGTAATCACTGCTATTCCATGAGTTATTAATGTTTGTGCCATATTTCTAGAAACCTTTTCAACTTGTAACAATTTTAATAATCCCTTCCTTACATCTAAGTTAGAAACATTTGCTCTATTTACTCCTAGCATTTCAGTGTTAAAAGTGCCTCTGTCACACCCCAGAGCTTCAGTAAGAGTGAGCTCAAGCTGGTATAGATTACAGAGGCCTCTAGTCCTGGAAGTTGGTCCTATTGCCCGGACTCCTGGAAACTGACTCTTGATCTCTCCTTGACAGGTTGTACTTGGGTGCTCGCTGAGACATGTTTGTTGCACTTGTTATTTTGGCTGTACATTAGAATCATATTCAGAGCTTAACAAAATACTGAGGCATGGGCCGTAGCTCCAGATTCTGATTTAATTCTTTTGATGTCTGTATGTTTCATATGTTTTGTAAAAAGTGTCCCGTGAAGGTGCAATGTCTTCACCAGCATCTCAAGGGATTGGTAATTAAAACAAGGCTTTACTATAAGGTAACATTGACTCAAGGGGTTTTGTTTCTTCTGTCCCCTCTCTCCACAATCTTTGATTATTTCCTCTTGCTGTGAAAATTAATATGGCGGCATGTGCAATGTTTATTTTATCGCACAACCCCACCCAAATATACTCAATGTCTAATTTATGTTATCTTGACCACCTTCATCATTTTGATGTAATTACTTAAGCAGGCTTTAAAAGCAGCTACTCAGTCCCCAGCATGAGGTAATAACTAATACACTTTCCCCAACTGACAAAAACATGTGTATCCAAAATGTTACCAGTGTCTAAAACAAGAAAAAAAGAGGCTATAAAGAAAAATTGCACTTATTTGGGGGTAAGAGAGGGAGGACAAAGGGGAAGAGCAAAGGAGAAGAAGGTGTAGAGGGAAAGTGACTAATGTTGACTGATGTGGCAGGTACAGAGTCTTTCCAAAGCTCATGTATGAGAGATGTACAACTTCATTTTTTACAATCAACTGAAGTCATCTCAACCTAAACTTAAGTTCATTTTGAGTCCCTTCTTTTCCACCAGGCAGGAAAACAAAAATCACAGATGATTACACAATTGCCCCTATCCCCACTAAATTGACTTTTCCTCAGTGATTCATCTAATTTCCACTCAGCTTGAAGGAACTACAATGGACCTAGGGGTAAATTTACTTGCAGCCCTGTAAGGACCCTCCTCCCACCAACACTGCCCAATGCTTCCATATATTGTCACATGCCTCCTGTAGAAGGAGATACTAGCCCAGCTTGAGAACCATTAGACTAGCTGGACATATGGAATAGAAAAAGGAGCTGAGGAAATTCTGGATCCAAAACTGGTTAAAATTCCAAAAGTATTTTCCTATCTTTTTGTATACACATTGAAAACAAAAGAATAAAAAATATATAACAAAGTGTTAACAGTGACTAATTTTAGATTGGGGGATTACACGATTTTTTAAACGATTTTTGTCATCTTGTTTGTCCTGTACACTAAATAAGCTTGATTTACTTTACAATAAGAAACACATTTTCAAAGCATATTTTAAAAGTTAATGAAGCGAAGCAAAGCTTATTCAATGATTAATTCAGCACCCAGGACAGCGGTCTCACCCTTTAGATTAGTGAAAGAACATTATTAGCAAGCAAAAGCTGATTCCTCTGTGTTTTCTCTCTAACTGCACAAAGGTCTCACATGTGATGTTCTTCTCAGTTCCACTTCACTTAAGGAACCTCAGTGACTTTGAAAAAATCTCTAGGTCACAGGTGGAGATTTCATAGTGATGTCTAATGGGAAACAAATTACTTTTCTAAATCTGTCTAATTATGATCATTGTGTGTACATAACTTTCACAAATTTCATGAATAACATGGTCAGTGGTTCAAGGTAAATGCCATGGAGAGAATTATACATAGTTATTAGAGCTTTAAAACAAGGATAGAGAGACTTTTCATATAAAATTAAAGTTTTGTCTACATTACCTTTTGCATTGCATTGTTTTAATACTGCTCTTGCTCAGTACTCAAAACTAAAATTTAGATACCTAAAAAAAATACTTCTGCTCCATGGATAATGACATTGTATCAGTGTTTATATCTTTATTATGTTACAATCAAGTTCACGTCAATGAGAAAGCAGGCAAGACAAAGAGTTGCAAGGGTCAGCACCACTACAATCTTTCTGGTGTGTGCACCTCTTAACATGTCAGGAAGTAAAGATTATGACACAGAGATAAACTATATGATTTCCAGGAAGATAATTTTAAAATATATTTAAATATGTAGAGACTTAAGTAACACCAAACTGGTCTGCTTACTATTGTATCCCTTGGACTAAGACCATAGATTATATATGTTGAATTATGCTCTCTTGTTAGTGGAAATAATTTCAAGGCATTGCTGTACAATAAAATTGTTCATTAGAGAAACAATAATAAACTCTATTAAGACAAATTCTAGCTTACTTAACATGTTTGGCTAGTGTTGTATGCTCACCTACCAAATATGGATGTAGGTAGTCCTTTTCCTCTCTTCTTCTATATGGAAAATCCCTCCATGCTTTGTCTCTGTCCCAGAAACCAGGCACCATAACTTCAGAACAGATATTCTCAAAAGGTAAATAAGAGTGCTAACCAATGAAAAACTTTGTGAGAGCCCTACGAAGTGGATGTTAATCCTTCCTTAATTTTTTTAAAGATGACAATAATGGGAGAGTAACTTTTTCAAACTTGTTGTGAAAGGTAACAATTACAAGAATGGAACCTCAGAACATCCTAACCAAATTCAGGGGACCAATCTGGCATCTATAAACTCAGTGCTGAAAGAGAAACATATTCCCCAAAGTTTATTTTACATTGGATAGGAAAACAGCAAAGAAATTAAGACTGAAGACAATGAAGTCACTTTTGCCTGGGTTGAAATCTTGGCTCTGCCATTAATAAGCTGTAAAATCTCAGTCAAGTTACACATCCCTTTCAGTCTTCTGTGTGAAAAGGGGAAATTGCTAATTCTCACCTTGTAGTGTAATTACGGTGCTTAGAACTGAGTCATATTCAGCGGTGAGTATAGCATTTATAAATATTAAATTATTTTTTCTTATTACAATACCATTTAATTGCTTTTATGTAAGAAATGTGTACCTCTTAGTGATCACTGAGGAAAAAATAGATACCAGATTCTCTGATACATCAGAAAAAAATTTATATGTATTTCCATAGAAAGAAACTATTACAGTTATGGCACTGCTTCATAACAGTGAGATACCATGGTCCAATTACAAATTAGCAGCTTAAAAATAAGATACCTACATCCATAAGTAAATTTCTCTATGTTTGTGAGATTACAGGCATATATGTTACCAAGGCTAATCATCAGATTCAAATTTTTATGAAATTAATATAGTGCATATTTTACTTTCATGAAAACAGATCATAACATATGTCTTAAAGCTACATATAAAATTCTTCAGCACAGTTACTAAGATTCTGAAAGAATATCTGTTTTTTTTTTCTTGCATAAACACTAAAAGTAGCATTATTGGGAAGAAAGACTGCTTTTGCCCCAGAGCAATACCAACTCCTCACTGTATTAGTCTGAGAAAAAACAACTGTGAGACATTTTCTGAGTTCTAATTTGAGAACAATTTTAAAGTATTGAAAACAATTGGCATTTGGCTCTGTGTTACTGAATGCACCAGGGACAAGCAGTTATTAAAACAACTCTTGTGTTTTATCCCCCCACTTATTAAATTGATTTTATTAAACTTGTTCCTGGCTGATTTGCTATATGTCAGTCTTTCTCCTGGGACCCGTTTCTAAAGAATTCATAATGAAGGTGGTAACTTTGGATGGGTACATTTCAGAAAGTTCTCAGGTTCTAATAAAATCCCCAAAGTTTGCATAAAACCTTAGAGAAAACAACCAAGTTGTATAAATGTTTTGGAATTAAGTGGTAGGAGATATCAAAGCAACAGAATATTAATTGTTTTGTGATACAAATACCAGAAAGAAGAAAAAGCCATGTGACTCAATTATGGAGTTTTCTTTTGAATCACTGTGCCAAAATGCAGATAATTCATAACTAAATTTCTCAAAAGAAAGTATGATTGATATACAATGGGCAGAATGTCACGAGAACTGAGAGTTATTTCCTACATACCCTAATGTTTTGACACATTTGGAAATATGCAGGGAAAAAGAAAAGTGACTGCTCCCATTGCAAATAATGTTCAGTTTTGATTTTTTTTTCTTTTAAATTTAGAAAAAGAAAATGAGAACTGTGTTTCACTGGGAGAAGTTTGGGTTTGGGCATAAATTAAAGAAAAAGGGTTTAAGAGGTCGGGTAACAAATTAGTATCGAGAAGGCAACATCTGAGACCCTCGTGATAAGAAAACTCTAGATATTCAAACTTAAGTAGACTGATAGCAGCAGAGCCTTTGTGCAAGTCTAGCTCCAGGTTTAAGGATAAAATAGGAAAGAAAAGAAATGAAAATGCCATTGTAACGACAAGACATCCTCAGAGAATTTGATGAAAGCGTTTGTTGTTCTCTGAGTGATAAAAACAAAGCAAAAGATCATTCTGTTCCTCAAAGGGAGGGGACAGTGCTGGATTCCTTACTCTAGGTTTCAGATTTCCTAAAGTTTGTTTCAATGAGTAAGTCATTGATATCCACAGAGTGCACATTGCTTTCATTCATTCTCTGTAATACACTAACCTTTTCACGTGAAACATTTTATTGTTACTCGTTGCCAGCTCATAGTTTTAGCATTGTACAAAGCGAATCTTTTGATTGAATTATCTACTTAGCCCTTAGAAAACCAGGGCAACAAAAAAGCCAGAGAAGGTCAAGAAAAGATAGGCTGATGATGCCTAGATAAATTGGACTGTCAGGCAGTGGGCATTTGCAGGGTTCCATTCACCTAGATTTTTGAATACTTTGGTACTCAAAAGCAGCTTCCCGTTTTGACTATCTTTCCTACATGGATCCTTCCTACTCCCATTTCTCTGTTATTATTACAACTAAAATCTACTTGCTCCTCTATCTTTTAAGTTAATGTTTAAGAAAAATATATAAAACAATAGACAATAATTTTTTTAGGCAGTTGCATCCCATTTAGACACATTTTGATGAAGTAATTCAACATGTGGTAAATGAATGCCTACAGATAATGCCCTGCATGATGCAATGGGGATACAGGGATGAAAGACAAATGTCTCTCCAAGAAAAATCACAGTTTAGAGACTGGGGTTGAGGTATAGAGGCAAACAGAAGAATCAACAGTCATAATTTGATTATTGCTATAAGAAGATATACAGGATGCTACAGAAGAGGAAAAGTATGTCACTTACATTTAAGAAGGTAAGGAATATCTCTGAGTAGAAGACACTTGAGTTAAGACACTGCAGATCTAAAGGGAGACTTTCCTTCCACCTCTAAGAAGAAGGATTTTGGATATAAACAATGTGTTTGTGTTGGCATTGAGGCAGGCAATGAGGACCATCGTTGAGAAAAAATTCTGCCTTCTGCCCTTTACTTACTTTAAGAAACACAAATGGGGGTGGAGTGTGAATGCTTGTCTAAGACTTATGAATGTGCTGGAATGTAAAAGTACACAATTCAGTGTTTGACAGACTTTGATGATAAAAAAACCTCCTCTTTCATGAGAGTGGATTACTTAACAGGCAATCAGAAATGGGGTGTTGGTTCTTAAAGACCTGTCAGTCCCTTGGGAGATGTTTTGAAAAAATTGATTTTTATTTTGTTGTCCAGTCTCTTAGGGATATTATAAAATATTGTTTTATAATGAGATGTGCAGAAATACCTAAAATATATTCAATGAAATACACTGGTGGTTAATATTTATTTTAAAAAATTAGCCTTTGAGTTTGAATAAATTCAGTCTTTTAAGATTGATATTCTATAAATATTTTCAGTGCACATTTAATGACTGTTGTGCTTATCCAGAAATGATACATGAAATAAGAGAGAAACCAGGGGTGTGGCAGGTGGCCGTTTTCTAACATATACTGTGCTACCCATAAAACTGCCAGCACATACTCAATGTTCTTTGGCTATGCATTTGGAGAGGCTACTGCTCAAATAAATTCCGAGTCATGAAATTCTTCCTGTGATATAGAATGCAATTTATAGGTTATGATATTAAAGGATAAGTCACATGTTATCTAGTTAGAATAAAATGTATAAGAATAAAAAAGTATCAAGATTTTCTCTTCAGCAGTAAATTAACAATCCTTCTTCATTTATAATAGCTACAGTGCATTGTGATAAATGTGTCTTTTGACCTACCAAGAGTCCAGGTATGTTTGTCACAGTTTTAATTTGATGGCCTTGGTAGCAAGGTACAATTAATGACAAATCTCCAATTCACATGTAACAGGCATGGATGTGAAATGATGTTTTCTCTTCAGGTATAGAAACACACTGTCTTCACATTCTTACAAGTTACCCTTATTTGAAAGCTTTAGTTAGACTCCAGGACAGTGCCATTTTATATTTCAGAAATCAGCTCTACATACCTTTACTGAGGGATTTCTTTGTTTCAGGATGACTTTATCTAATTCTATTCTTTAAATGCCCCCCTTTCCTTTATTTATTTATTTTTTTCCTAACATACAGTTATCAATATGGGGGCAAGTCAGGGTTAGAAGATCTAGCTACATCTGTGAGATATCAGAAGGCTGCTAATTCTATTTTAAAGATAACACTGATCACACGGGTATCCCCTTTTATCAAATCTATGCATGTGGGTCAGAAGATAAATGATAGATATGCTCTAACTTTAAAACAGCTGTTTCATTAAGATAGGATTATTTCCAATTTGAAGTGAACTTCTGGTAAGGGATAGTTTATCAATGGTCTTATAGTCATTGCTGAGTATTAGGATACTGTTCTCTCATGGTGTGTGTGTGTGTGTGTGTGTGGTTTTTGAACCACAGGACAAATCAACAACCTGCAATAGATCTAATTGGCAAGATGACTGTTTTCAGCTAATGATTTGTTACATCAATGGATCTTATCTTGACCCCAATTATATACAATGGCATTCACAGCAAAAGAAAGTTGCATCTACAGTCAATCCTCACCCTGTTGCCCATGTGAAAGAGCAGGGGAAGGTGGGCAGGGCAGGGGAGAGCAATGGGGAAAAGATGAGACAAGTGTAATAGAACAACAATAAAAAAAAGAACAAAGAAAGAAAGTTGCATCTAAATGTGAGGGTAAGGTGATGAAGAGTGGGGGGTGGGGGGGGGGGGGCGGGGAAAGAGCTAAGTAGATTTCCACCCCTAGTGTGCTGTGCCAAAGATGCTGCTACGTTTTAGAGCCTAACTTCTGTTCTTTTTCGCGGTACTTGATAAAGAAAACAAATGTTATTATTTTTCATTGTTCTTATATATTGTTGGGATGGTCCAGCCTCCATTTTGTCATTCTCATTGATAGTTACCTTCCGACACCTGTGCTCATATAAATATTTACAGGAGTGCTCTTTTTACACAATTCAAGTAAATCAGTTTCACAAACCACACATGCTCACTATGTGCTGGGCAAAATGCTAAGGTGCAGGATGCAAAAATAATGTCACAGCTCACAATCCGCAAGGGAACAGCCAAGGAAACGTGTAAGTGCGATGCGTTGTGGTAAATGGAATAAAGGTTGGGAACACCAGGAGCAGCAAGAGCAGAAGGAAGAATCACTCCCTTTGAGTGGCTGCGGGGAAGGTTTTACAGAAAACACAAATCCTGATCAAATGCAAAGAACCTTTTAAGCATTGAGATAACTAGGTCTTGAATCCTTTGGAGTCATTAAAGCAAAGTTTGGAGGGCTACTATTCTCCAGAGATAGAAGTTTTTGTTTATTCTACTTAATTGTAAGCCATAGGTAAGTAGCTACATTTGCATTGCTAATCATCTTATTTCCAAATCTGCTGACATTCTACTGCTGTGTATGAGATGTGTGTGGGTTAGTCAATTTTTAATGACTATTTGCTTATCTAGACTTGGGTAGAGCCAAGGGACCAGTCCTTGATTGGTGAATCTATTAGGGACTCAGCATTTTTCTGCATAGAAACTTAAATGGAGAACTAACTTATAAGATTTCATTAATGGCATTAATAAACAGATATTCAATGTACATAATAAAACTTAAGAAGAAAAGAATATCCCAGCCTGTGGCACCTAGTAAGCACTCCAATTAGAATTATTGATTGAATCAATCTAAAAATAAAATTACAAATGGCAACTCTGAAAGGTGTTATGCATTTGGATCAAGAAAAAAGAAACATGTTTTATATTAATTTAATTTTAGCATGGGAAAGGCAAAACTTTTCTTTAGAGTATAGTATTTCTCTTCCACTCTTTTGAGTCAAAGATTTCTATGCTTCTTGAGGGACACAGTATTAGGTTATGTGAAATCACTGAAGAAATATGTATACAAAAAAAAAATCTATACCTACAGGAACCATATCTAATTATCCTAGAGCTGTAAAACTTAAATTAAAAAAATTAAAAGTTGAAAATGTGTATCACCTGGAACTAAAAGTATTACATGGCAAATGAAAGCTAAGTTAAGCATTTATTATAGCAGACCCCTAAACACTGCTCACTTATTTTATTACCTTAAAAATTACTAGATGGTGTTTTCATAAATATGTTGTGTCAATGACAAAAAGTTTGCAAATAGCTCCTTCTCCTCCTAGAAACTTACTTTCTGACTGCCACCCTCTTCCCGCACCGCACCCCATGGTTCCATCACTACCTTTTAAAGGTTTACCTTCTTTTTTTTTTTTTTTTTTTTTTTTTTTTTTTTTTTTTACTCTATAGTTAATTCTTTTTTTTTTTTTTTTTTTTTTAAGTATATTTTATTGATTATATTGTTACAATAGTTCCAATTTTTTTTCCCCTTTGCTCCCCTCCGCCCAGCACCCCCCTTCCCCAACAATCCCCTCTCCAAGTCCATGCCCATGGGTCGTACATACAAGCTCTCCCGCCTCACCCTTTCATATATTCTTCTTCTTCTTTTTTTAAAATTAATTAATTAATTAGTTAAATATTTTAACAATAAAAAATAACAATTCCTCCCTCTCAGACTTAAGACCCTTTACAATCTTATAAAGGACAATGGATGAAGGTCTCGAGCTCCTCTAGCTGCTTCAAGCTGGACATGGTCGTCGTCCTACCTACCCGTGGGTCAAGAAATCCCTAATAAGAGTGGGGATGTGGAGGGGAGGGTGGCCTTCCCACAAGGGGAAGGATCGTGCAGACTCCAGGTTGGTTGGCTGTCTCTGGACAACGGCATGCTTGGTTTGACAGGCTGGCATCCTTGTTGTATTCTGGGGGCAACAGGGTTAAAGGACATCATTTAATCCGTAACCACTAGATGACAAAAGACAGGTATTAATTTTTCAATGTCCCACATTAGGGAAAAGAAGGGCTTCTTTGGAGGAAGGTGTGCCAGGTACATCTCACCTGTCCAAAACCCTTTTGCCCATTATACTTATTTTGGACTGAGGGAAATATTTTAGGTTTCCCCCATCTCAGGCCTCTGGGCTTTTTCTGTCCAAGCCATTAGGATAGAAAAGAGAAACCAGTTTTAAAGTGAAGCCCACAGACCACCCCGTTCTTCACCAACCCAGCCACTTAGTTCAGCCAAACCATTGAGTCTCAGGAGGCAGCAATGCAGACAGGATTAAGTGAGGCCTATGCATACAGATAATCACTCAGGTAATGAGATTGTAGGCTTATGCCCTTTGAAAACAGAAAACACATGTTAATTTATGTAACATAACCCACATACAAGTCTCTAAATCTGTAGGACTGTCTTATCGGAAGGAAAATCCTTGTCCTTCTAATATTCACTGAACTTGCATTTCTATTCTTTATATTTTTATTCCCCCCCCACTAAAAAATTTTCTGTTTGTTTGTTTTTCCACTACAGTTGTCTCACTTTTTTTCCCCCTCTTGCTTCCCTGCACCCTGCCCCCCCCCACAGTCAGTCCCCACCCAGTTGTCCATGTCCATGGGTCATTCGTACATGTTCTTTGACTAGACCCTTCCCCTTCTTACCCCTTCTCTCCCTCCCATCTCCCCCTTTGTTACTGTTAGTTTATTCCTTGTTTACATACCTCTGGTTCAATTTTGCTCATTTGTTTGTGTTGTTCATTAGTTTCCTGTAACAGGTGACAGCATAAGGTAATTTTCTTTTGTTGCCTGGCTTATTTCGCTAAGCATAATTCTCTTTAGTTCCAATCATGTTGTTGCAAATGGTAGAAGTTCCTTCTTTCTTTCAGTACTTATTCATTGTCATTTTCCCCCTTTGTACTCGTGTTCCTCTCTGTCTCTCTGTTTCTTCATCTTCTTAAAGCAGACCCTTTAGCATCTCTTGCAATGCTGGTTTGGTGGAGATGTATTCTTTTAGCCTTCTTTTGTCTTGGAAACTCCTTATTTCACCTTCCATTTTGAATGAAAGCCTTGCTGGGTAGAGTATTCTTGGTTGTAGGCCTTTGTTTTTCATTGCTTGGAATATTTTTTGCCATTCCCTTCTGGCTTGTAGTGTTTCTGCTGAGAAATCTGATGATAGCCTTATTGGAGCTCCCTTGTATGTTATTAGTTGTTTCTCTCTTGCTGCTTTTAGGATTCTCTCTTTGTCTTTGAATGTTGGTATTTTAATTATGATGTGTCTTGAAGTGGGCCTGTTGGGGTTCATCTTCATTGGGACCCTCTGTGCTTCCTGGACTTGCGTGACTCTTTCTCTCGTCATGTTAGGAAAGTTTTCTGTCATTAGTTTTTCAAAGAGGTTTTCTATCCCTTGCTCTTCTTCTTCTCCTTCTGGAATTCCTATGATACGGATATTATTACGTTTCATGTTGTCCTGCAGCTGTCTTAGAACCTCTTCAGTCTTGTTCAGTCTTTTTTCATTTTGTTGCATTGTCTGGGAGTTTTTGTGTAGGTTGTCCTCCAGCTTGCTGATCCGATCTTCTGCTTCCTCTAGCCTGCTTTTAATTCCTTCTACTGTGTTCTTCAATTCAGAGATCGTATTTTTCATTTCCTCCTGGTTCTTATTGATAGCTTCTATGTCCTTTTTCATGCCCACGTAATTTTCTGTGAGTTCCTTGTAGTTTTTCTGGAGTTCTTTGAAGTTTCCGCTGAGCTCATTCAGCTTCTCCATAATCCATGTTTTGAATTCCATATCTGATAGTCCGCTCCCCTCTATTTCATTTAGCACTCTTTCTGGGGATTCTACCTTTCCTTTTGATGGGAGGTTGTTTCTCTGTCTCCCCATTTTTTTGACTCCTATTGTTTGTTGGTGCTTCTTGGAATGATCTGCACTTCCTGGATCTGCCTCTGGTGGCGTCAGATCATGTACCAGTCTGGCCCTAGGCAGCCTGTTGGAGACTTCCAGGGATCTACTGCTGTTGTCTGTCTTCTTTGATTGCTAATCTATTCAATCTGTGATTAGCTGTCAGGCTTAAGGACTGTGGGTGTGGCAGCTTAATTCCTGTAGGCAGGGCTTTTGCTTCCCCTCAGGCTGACGCCATTTGGAGGGGAATGGTCTACCCGCAGTACTGGGGATGAGTCAGCACTGGGACCCAGTCAGCTGCTCCTCCAGTTCTCCCCTCAAAGCCACCGTGCCAAATTCTCCCCAAGTGTCTCCAGTCCTCTTTGCCTTCCCTCTGCTTGAGCCCAGGGTAAGTGGTGGCCAAAATATTTTCGTATGTGATCCACTTAAGAGCTCTTTTTCTCCTGCTGTTTCTCTTCGGCTAGCAAGAAAGCCTGTGGCTTTTCGCTTTTCACAGCTGATACTATTTTACTTTCCACTCTGTCGCTGTAGGCTGGGAAGCCCAGCTGGGGGTTTAGACCCTGCCCTTCTCAGGGGGAATCCCCGGCTGCTGAGCTGTTTCTCAGCCCCTTCAGCTGCCACCCGTGGGAGCCCAGCCAGCCCTTCCACGTCTCCGCACTCCCTACCGGTCACGTTGTGATGTAGCGGCCTTTTCTGTCTCTCCGTGGTTATAAGACTTCTCTCCAGCTGGTGTTCGGTTCGTTATTCCAGATGATTTCTCCAAAATTACATTGTAAATCCAGTCTAGTTCTAGGAGGAAGTTAGTGTAGCTTCCACTTACTCCTCCGCCATCTTGTTTCTCCTCTTACCTTCTTTTTTTCTTGTCATAAATTTCATTGTTTCTTACAGTACTTGTTCTACTGTAATTTTCCAGGTTATGATAATTTCCTTCTTAAATTAAGTACATATATAGGACTATGTACTTGGAACTCGCCCCTATTCTTTGCCTTCTTGGAGAAAATGGATTTTGAAAATAGCAAAATATCAGGTCAGGACAACTTATTTTATTAATCCTGGCTTCCTCTAAAATTATTTTCATAATTTTATTGTATCTATTTCTGGTATTTGAAAGTGTCTTCTTTTTATTTTTTTAAAACTCATTTATCTATTTATTTTTAGGTTTCTATTTGTACAAACTAAAAAAGCCAATCAATTTGATTCTAAAATTATATTATTGTAGATTCCAATAAATTGGGTTAATATTTAACCATTTTATTTCATTCATCCTTTTGACTTAGATAGCTTGAAAACAACTTTGGCGCTTGTTGTAAGTTCTTTGATCATTTAATGTTTAGGGGTAACTTAATCTTTAACAAAGAGAGTCTTTTTCAAAGGGAAGGTTTTCTCCTCATTTATACATCCTTCTAAAATACCATGTGGTTGTTTAGACAATTAATAAACATTTATTGGTAACCATGTGCAGAAGGGCATACCATTAAGCATGATGTGAACATGATTTAAGATCATGAGTAATAATACCAAAAACCTACTTAATATATCTCACTTCGAATGTTTCACTGGTATCTCAAATACAGCATTGACATACAGATCTCTGCCACAGATTCTAACTCAGGATTAGTGAAAGCTTTTCCACCAGATTGCCCCCTTATTTTACTCTTCATTCTCAACCACAAAATCCACACTCAACAGCAATTACTATTAATCCTACTCCCAACCATGTTTCAAACCTGTTCACTCCTTTCAAATGATAATTTCCATTATCCAACCACTATTTTCTTGTGCTTAGACGTCTGCAATGAACAAAGCAGTATTTCCACTTCAGCTTTGTTCCTCTCTACGTCTATATTCTGTTAACATACAGCAGTGTTACGTCTGTCTCTCTGTCTGTTCATCCATTCTTCCATCTATCCATCCATCCATCCATCCATTTCAATAATTATAGGTAGAGGGTGCTAGTCCCTTTTGTCTTCCAGAAGTTTATCAACACTAAATATACAGTTCCTTTCAGTCATTTGAAATTGTCTAGCTTCGTCTAGCCTTGAGACTTTACATATTCTGTTACTTCTGCCTGGGATGTGTTCATTACACTATTCTTCACTTTCAGGTAAGCTGAAAGGGTGCTCATTTTGGGAAGTCTTTCTACACCTACAAGTCCAGCACTCTCCAATGAATACAATGTAAATCATACTACCAGCTGCATATGTAATTTAAAGTTTTTCATACCGATATTTAAATAAGTAAAGAGAAACAGGTAAAATTAAGTTTAATAATATATGTGATTTTAATACAATATATCAAAATTATATTTTAAATATGCAATGGATGTAAATTAGAAATAAGGCAGTTTATATCCTCTTATATTCATTAAGTCCTCCAAATTCTGTGCATATTTAATAGCATACCTGGATTTTGACTTCTCTCTTTTGTGATAAAATATAAAAATATTTCTGATTGGATATGTGGCAAATTTTAAAAGTTGCATAAAGTATAGAGTAGTTATTAGATAAAGAAAAATAAGGTTGTCTTTCCTGTCAAACACCATTTGGTGTTTAATTTTTTTCTTACAATATATCTCCTCTACTTTTTAAGAGAAAAAGACATTAATTACCATTTTGAACATAATAATTATACATGATTTAAAAAGGAAACTTTCCAAAAGTTAAAGACCTTTGAGGTATTATAAATTCAGTGTCACCTGTGAATAAGTTTTGTAGTTTGAAATAGTACAGTGGTTAAATACATGTAGCTTTCTTGTATAACACAATACAGAGCTAGATAATTATTCTTAAAGGCAATTCATGGTTCATTTTTCAGCACTAAATGGTTCCTAAGAACTGGGAAGGAATTAGTTGATCAAAAACAGTTTTAAAAGAGTGATCCATTGAACTAGAAGTCAACATGTGAACTATATTTATTACCCCAATTCAGGTTTGTGGATTGTTCTTATTCCTTTTTCCATGCTTCCCAGGCATTTTGTTCTCACCTCTGTATGATCAGTATTGTATCACATTGTAACAATGTGACATTTGATCCTCCCCTTGCCTTGTGAGCTCTCAAGTTCAAAGAACTGATCCTGTTTATTTTGGTATCTCCAGTATCTAATACAGTATCTGGAACATATCAGGATATATCGTTCAAAGTTAACCTATTTTGGAGCATGTATTGATGCGGTATAGTTTTACAACTTTGAAAATAAAACATAAAATTTAGCCATGCTCTTTTATCCATGTTCAAATAATAATTTAAATTAAATGATTATACTTCACAATTCATCTGAAATTCACCCTGTTTGTTATAAAATATAACACATGCATATGGAAGCATGTAAACAGAATAATGGTTTAGCACTGTAGATTTATGATGATCTATGTTTGAGACAGAGTTAAAAATGAAACATGCCCATGTCTTTGAATAAACTGAGAAAATGTTGAAGAGTAGAGATTTTCCTTGACTTTTGTTTGGTTGTTTTTGCTTCTATTTGATGTAAACTTTAATTTACATTTTCCTCCCAAAAGTTGACAAAATTATATACTGGATAAAATATGTCCTCTGCCATGAGGGTTGAAAATTTTAGTTTATTAAACATGTCCAAATTAATGGTAATGAATGATTATTATACATTTGCCTTTATTATTCTATGATATTATTGAAGCTGGAAAATGAATTTAAAGTGAGACAGAGTCATAGCTTTATGCTTTGATAGTATGAAGTTATCAAACTATTAATCTTAATCAAAGAGACTGACTGATTCCCAGAGCCTGATTCTGGCCTTCAACCTACAGAATCATGTCATCTTGTTTAGGTCAAGGAAAATAAGATGCTGGTGTCCAGTCTTTCTCTTTTTTCTTTTCCTCATGCTTTTATCCAGGGAGGAAAGATTAAAAATAACTTGATATGTGGGCAATTTGTTCTTTAGCCCCTGGAGTGTTCAATCAAAGAGCACCCATATTCTCTAACACTTGATACTGTGGCCCAGTATGGGTGGAGCACGTCCCCAGGTTCAAACTGAGCACCGAGGGACATAACTGAGACTTGTGCAGACACATCACCATTGACTCAGGGGGATGCAATAGCGAGTTGCTGGAGTAGAGTTTTACCACCATTACCAAATGTCCAACCAACAAATCCCACCAACAGGAGCTGCTGAAGAAAACCTTAGAAGTTTGCAAACCTGAACTTCAGAGATCTCCTTTTCAAATAACTTTCAATTTTGTTTGTCAGATAAGTAGAATTTATCAGACACTGAAATCATTTTTTTTTCTAAAATATATCATTTCTCAAAATAACTAGGGACTGGAGTACTTCATTAGGAAATTCTCTAAGAAATAAGACTGGATGACTTCTATAAATTCCACTGGCCCCAAAATATCCCCTTCAGTAGAATTCCACAAAACATAAAATTCATAAGGACAATCTAATCTGAAAATATCCATCAAGTCTCAAACTGTTAGAATCATATTATAAAGTAGTTTGCCAGATTATGGTCACTAAGCTTTGAGACTATGACTAGGTTATTGCAGACAATTGAGTCCAAGTTTTCCAAAGGGTGGTAAACAAGATAATTCCAGGTACAAAAAGTACAGTAAATGGTACTGAATCACACTGGTTACATCAAAGAGGAAGTCTCAATGTGGTGTCTGTATATCTTTAAGAACTCTCTAACTCTTGCCATTCTCCCTTTTGAAAGAAGAGAAAAAGAAAGCCTGAGGCTCAGAGTCTTTGGCAGTCTTTTTTTTTTTTTTTTGTATTTATGTTTTATTATTTTATATTTGTTTTGGAAATATTGAAGTTTCATTTTTAGTAGTGATCTTGAACTCAACTTTAAAAAATATATTTTAATGTAGATACATATGACACAATAAAAATTAAAAGAAGAGTACAGTTTCATGTGGGTAGCAAAAAGATTACAAAGAGAGCTTAATAATGACTAAAGCTGTAAAATGCTGTCCTAATTTAATATTTTCATTTTACAAAACAGGAACCGGAAACTTGGAAAGTTAAGTAATTTGCACTGTGCAGGAATGAGTCACGAATGCGTATGTTTTAGGCAAGAAAGAATAAAGACAAAGCAAGGCCAGAGTCACATGAGACTTATATGAAGGGTACCCAAAAAGCAGCTCAGGGAGTAGATTGAGATGCTCTCTGTGACATCATTCAACAAGCAAAACTGTCAGTCAGGAAAGACAAGTGAAATGTCAAGAAAATTGTAATACTGAGAAGGTGGTTAATAAGTTTTAACCCTCCCAAGACAAACCATCCTGGCATATTAGCATTTTGATAAAAGATTATGAGAAGGTAAAAGCATTCAAGGCCCAAGGAACAAAGCTATATTTTTAAAAATATTTTATTTATTTTTAGAAAGAGGGGAAGGGAGGAATGAAAAAGGAGGGAGAAAGGGAGAGAAACATAGATGTGAGAGAGAAACATTGATTGGTTGCCACTCACATGCTCCCAAATGGCCCACAACCCAGGCATGTGCCCTGACTGGGAATTGAACTGGTGACCTTTCCGTTCACAGGCCTGTGATCAATCCACTGAGCCATAACAGCCAGGGCCCCAGAAATAAAGTTTTAAAGAAAGAAAGATAAGTAGTGTGTCCAGTGGCCATGTTAGTATATAGTCTATACCGTATCTTAACACCCTTCAAATCCCTGTTCGATACATCCTAGATAAGAAATGTCATAAATGAATAAAGTTATAATAAAAACTGGGGGAAGTTTTTGAATAAAGTTGATTTTAGAAGTGGATCAGCTAAGACAAGACACCATGCTGAATCCATCATTGGGAGGTTAGAAATGTTACGATCTGTCTCTTGAGAAGTCACAGTATAATTGAATAGCACAGTGTATCTGCTGGGCTAGTAGCATCATTCTCCAGGAAAATGGAAGAGTCCAAAAGAATAATAAAGGCTTGAGAAGTTTTCTACCAACTTCCTGCCAAATACACAAGATCCTGGCCCTACTTTCTTGCTCTCCCTTGATTGAGTACCCACAGTGGAAAGAGAGAAGGATTGTATGACAGAAAAGGCAGTGCACAGTCCAATGGGTGTGAGGTTAGATAGAGTGGTTTAGTTACATGCCCTTTCTCACTGTTTGTCTTTGACAGACTCTGACATCCTCTGCAAAATGTTGATAATAAGATAATAATGACTATATATATATATTCATATACATATGATAATAATGACTGTGTGTGTGTGTGTATGTGTGCGTGTGTGTGTATTCACTCAGAGAAGGTAAGAGAACTAACATTAATTGGGTGCATACAGTGTGCCAGGCACTTTAAATTCATCTTTTCTTTCCTGTTGTTGATGATGCCAATGGCCTAGTGCCTAAAAAGTGTAAGGTGTTCAATTAAGAGTTTCTGACCCTTTTATCCATCTAACAAGGCACTCCATTATATTGGTAGAATGCTCTACTTGTTAGCAAAATGTTTATTTTAAGCCAGACTCTGACTCTTTTTAACTTCTGCCTAATTCTGTCCTCTGGAACAACTCAAAACTAGGCACTCCCTTTTCTATGAGAACCCTTCAAATATCTGAAAGCAATTCCTGTGTTTCGTTTTAGTAATCTCCTCGCCAGGGTCAACACACCCACTTCCTTCAACCGTTACTTTGGAGATACCACTTTGTGGAAACATACCGTCCCAATTGCTTATTATAAATACAATCTAAGTCAGTCCTTTTTTGTTTGTTTGTTTGTTTATTTATTTTATTTTTAGAGAGAGGAGAAAGGAGAAAGAGAGGGAGAGAAACATCACTGTGTGGTTGCCTCTCACTCGCACCCCCAACTGGGGACCTGATGTGCAACCTAGTAATGTGCCCTGACTGGGAATCGAACTAACAACACTTGGTTTGCAGACTGATGCTCAACCCACTGACCCACAGCAGCCAGGGCTTTAAGTCAGTCCTTAAATGTAGGTCTTTATCTGAACATAAGAGTCCAAATAGCTGGCGAATCTGCACTGAGTGGTTTACTAACCAACAAATAAGACTTTTTTTTTTTTTTTTTGAGCTGCCTTTATGCTAGCAGGGCACATGATTCTTACACAGGTATATTTGGGGACAGAGAGAGGCTGTTACATCAGACATGATTAAACAGTTAAATGTCAATGCAGACCAGGTTTGTTTTTGTTTGAAAACATATTGAAGCCATTGTTGTGAGGTTTCCCTTTCAGTCAGTCACACACACACAATATGAATTCTATAATAAAGATGTGGAGGATATTAATTGGGCTTAATGTGGTAAATTCTCAAGTGATTCTTTTCAGAATGCTGAGCTTAAGTTCTGCCAGCTACTGATGCACGACCCCAAGCAAGTCTGCTAACCTCTGCGGGCCTCAGTACCCTCATCAGAAAAATGAAATTGTCTCAGGACTTCACAGGGATGGTGAGAATCACTCAATTAAAAGGACAACATGAGCAGACATACAAAAATACTGAGGCAAAAGGTGCCTTATACATCTTGACTAGAGAAGTGAAAGGTTTTTGAGGTGATGCTATCCCACTCAAAGTATTAAAAATCTGAGCAATTGGGGAAGCACCACGGAGTTCATTTAACACCTGCTTTATTTACTAGCACATTCCCACACCCTTGGCTTCCTCTCAGGTCATCAGAATCCACCCAGTCCTCAGAATTTGAGTGCGTGCTTTTCTTTTCTTCTAAGCTTTTAACCTGGCCTGACCTTTTCTAAAGAACTCAACTCCCCTTTCACCATATTCTTCTTTACTTGAATCACATGTTAGTTACTTTGTGACTACTCCCTTGGGAAAGATATGGGATTGCTGATCACATGAAGACTGACATCTTTCCACAACCCCCTTCATGGGAGGTACTAAAGCAGATGCTGTTGCTACTGCCTCACTGAAACAGACTGAAAACTGAGACAAAATGGCCAACTGAGTCACAGACCATTGACATCCAATAAGTCCCTTAACTGGTAAAGTGGAACATCCAAATAGAACCTGTCCAGAGCAGAGTTATCTATAGATTTGATCAGCAGGGCTGCTTTCAGATTAAGTCCTGCAATTAAAATGCAGCTTTCCATCTTGATTCGAAAAGGGTTGTAATTATATTCAGTAAACCAAAGGTTAAGCCAAGCTCTTCAGGGAACTGCATCACTTAGAAAGAATTAGGTTATTGCCAAAAAGAAAGGCTTAAGCACAGCCAATCACTTGCTGAGCTTCACTTCTTATTTGCTGAGCCTAATTACAGAGTTTGAAAAAAATGGCAGGGGTCACTTCATCTTTGCAAATAAAAGTTATACTAAAAAACGCTTTACTAATACTTCCATTCTCTGGCTATCCTCCTAAACTGATATTTGACTGCACCCTGACAGTGCACACAGCACATTTTGCTGGAGAGGGTTTTCCTGGAAAACTGATAGAAACTTGAGGAAGCTTCCACCAGGTATCTTTGATAAGAATTGGCTCTGCTTCCTTTGTTTCTATCAGAGCCAGGACAATACATCTGCCCAAGTGCCCAGATTTGAGATCTCTGAGTCTTGTAGTTTCTTTCTTCACTGCCAACCTCTATAAGTCAGTGTGAAGGCCTATTCATCTTTCTTTACCATGATTACCGAATGAATCACATGCTTTCGACTGTCACTGCAACCAACTGGTTCCAGGCTTCCATCAACCTAATGCCTCAGACGAAAGTAATTCCATACGGCTACGAGATTAAACACGCTAAATAATACTTTCCCATTAGTAACCTATCATGTCTTAAAGGTTCACACAAGTTGGCCCTCACCTCTCTTGTCCATCTCAATGCCCTCCCACATCCCCGTTCCTGCGGCATCTTAACTCTTTCCTCTACGCCATACATGAATCCTTCCTCTTTTTGTCTTTTCTTGCCTACGTATTTATATGGTGAATAAAACACGGAAATTTTCCAAGTGGAGGTGTACCTAAAATTCCTTCCCTATTTCCTTGATTCCTTAATAGCCTTTATTCTTTTTCTATAACTAACTTCAGCTTTATTTTCTCTATGAATTTTTAAACTTCATTTATTTAATTATTATGGAGTTTAGGTTTACAACAAAACTGAGAGAAGACAGAGAGTTCTCAGATACTCCTTGCTCCCACCTATGAACAGCTTTCCTCATTGTCAACAGCACTCACCAGAATGGTGCTTTTTTAAAAAAATGAGGATCAAACCTACATCAACACATCATAATCTCCCAAAGTCCAAAGTCCACCTTGGGTGTTCACTCTTGATGTTATACATTCTATGGGTTTCAGCGGAAGTACAATGGCATATAGCCTTCAATGCGTGTTTTCACCTCCTTAAAAATCCACTGTGGTTTGCCTATCGATCCCTCACTGCTTCCTTTTCCCACCGTAGCAATGATTCATCTCTCTGTCTCCATGCTTTTGCCTTTTTTCAAAATGTCATAGAATTGAATCATATAGTATGTGGCTTTTTCAGACCTACTTCTTTCACTTAATAACATTCATTGAAAGTTCCTCAATATCGGTTAATAACTACATAGTTCACTTCTTTAAGTACTGAAATATACTCCATTGTCTGGATGTGCCACAGTTTACTTATCCTTTTACCTCCTAAAGAATGCTCTTCAAGCTTTGGCAATTAAGAATAAAGCTGCTATGAACATCCGTGTGCAGGTTTGTGTATACACATACATTTTCAACTCCTTTGAGTAAATACCAAGGAGTGTGATTGTTGGATCATATTGTAAGGGTGATATTTCTTGTTTTGTAAGAAATCACCACACTGTCTTTCAAAGTGGCTTGACATGTATGTGATTTTCTAATTGGGAGAGCTTTGGGTTTCTCAGCATTAAGAGTGTGACATCTGTTGTACTTATTATTTTTTAGACAGTGTTTAACAAGTCGAGAAAGTTCCTCTGCACTCAGTTTACTAAGAGTTTTAACCGCGAATGGGTGTTAAGTTTAGTCAAGTGCTCTTTTCTGAATCTATTGATATAGTCCTTTATATATATATCTTTTATTTTTTAGCCTGTTGATGTAATGGATTACATTAAATGAATTTCATATATTGAACCAGCTTCCATACCGATGAAAAATTTCACTTGGTTTATGATGTGTAACTCTTTTTTGTTTGCTTGTTTTGACTTGCTAATATATTGTTGCGAATTGTTGCATCTATGTTCATGAGATAATGGTCTGTAGTTTTCTTGTAATCTCTTTGTCTGACTTTGGTATTAAGAGTAATGCTGGCCTCGTAAAGTGGGTTAGAACGTATTCCCCCAGCTTCTGTACTCTGAAGATACTGTACAGGATTAGTTTAACTTCTTCCTTAAATGTTTGGTGCCTTTTACCAAGGAATCCATCTGGGCATGGTGATTCCTCTTTTGGAAGATGATTAATTATTAATTCAATTTCTTCAGTAGATATAAGCTGGATAAAGCATAAAATAACAAATGGCATGTTTCAGGTATTAGTCTATGCTAAACCAAAAGATGTAACTCTAAGGATGCCTACAAATACTTTGTTTTTTATGACATAGAATGAAGTTTCTGTATAACAAAATTCACTGGGAAATAATCAATGAACCCAGGTTTTATATCAAAGAACAACAGTTGACTGAACATTTACTTTATACAATTATCTAAACTAATAAAAATGCAAAGTATATGTCACAGTCCAACATGATCCTACACAAAGTGACATATACTATCATACAGATATGTACTCATTACTATTGGAAAACATCCTTTTTGCTTGGCTTGGTGGTAGGGGCAGGAATGGAATACAGGTTGAATTTGGGGGACATACTATATTTGGGGGAATAGACATAACTTATATTTAGAGTAAGTTCTTAGAAGATGTGTGAGTTTCCAAAATGAGAAGGGTGGAAAGACATTCTAGAGAAGAAAACAATTGCATGTAAAAGTGTAGAGACCTTAGTTTATGAAGAGCAAATGGATATAAAGGGTCGTGTTAATAGAGAAAATCTCAGGTGTTCAAGGCAGGTCAGAGAAAAAGATACTTAAATTTGTAAAGGTCATATGGCTTTGCTCTCTGCACAACCGAGGCAGGAAACTTGACTACTTACCCACTGATTATGTTTTTATGTATGAGAATAAGTAGATAAGTAAAGTTTCCTATGTTTCATCTACATGTAGCATAGTATTTATTACTAACCAAATCATTTCTTGGAACATAAGATGAGAGACAACATAGGTTCTACAAGACATTAGGAAGAGAAATGTCAAATAGAAAAATGAAAGAAAAAAAAAACCTATTGTAAAATCACTTCTTTTTGACTAAAAAAGCCATAAAGAATAAAATAATTCATTCATTATTCAATTTACTTCCTTGTGTCATTCCACAAATATTTGCTGGGCCGCCACTATATAATAGACACTATATTGCAGTCTAGGTTATGCAGTGAACTAGACTTGGCCCTGGCTCTCAAGGTATGTGTTATTTAGGAGAGTAAACAGAAATTAAACAAATACTTAAATATTTGCTATCATGGAAGTACAACAAAGAATTACAGGGTGCCAAGAATGTAATAGTGGAAGAAATTTAGCAACACATAGAAATTAGTAAACCTTCCTTGAAGAAATTCTTTACTAAGTTTTTTATTAAATTAATTTGGATGACACTGGTTAATAAAATTATTTTTAAATGGAGATCTGTACATTGAAAAAAACTTGGTCTGGATATGAATAAGTGTGTGTACTTTTGTGTGTTGGTGGGGAGAAGACCAGAGAATGAAAGGAAGGGCAGTAGAGTCAGAGAGAGCTGAATGCATAAAGGAAGTGGGCTGCAATTGGAGGGTGTCATGAGTTGCAATGGCATCCATGATAGTGGAGACCAGGCTTATAGGCAGAGCCAGAACATATAGGAACTTATAAGAATTTCCAACATTGTCCACTGGAGATGAGAAACTTCAAGAAAGAAATATAAACCAGCATATGATCCATATTTGTTGGTCCTTTCCCGTTTTTCTGTCAGGAACTCTTCCCAACACTTCATTGATTTCTCATTGATCTTATCATGAATACTTCCCAATGCTTCCATGTGCTGATGTCTTTTAGATTGTTGGAACAGCCCTCATGCATTAGGTAGAGCATCTGTATTTTTATTTAGCTATTGATTGCCTCTTAAAAACACCCAAGTTTTTGACTTGCAATTCCACCTCTCTGAAAATACAAAATCACTACCACCGAAAAGCTGAACCTCTAAAAAGCTTTGTAAAAATATATTGTCAAGTCTACAGATCTTTGCTCACTAGTTGCTGCTCTGGGAGTCAAAGAAAAAAGGAAGAAAGCCAACAGCTTTGTACAGAGCCATCTCTTACCAAGGCTCTACCAAATGCCAGGAACCCCTATAAAAACATTTTTTTTTTTTGGAAACATGCGGCGCCAAATTGTTTAAGATGATTTAGTTCAACATTAGATATTTTGATCCCATGTAGAGATTTAATAGAAATGGTTTCAAAGAGGTTTATCTTTACTAAAACAAATACCTTGATTTTATCACAATCATTAAATATTTAAATATAATATTTTACAGTTAATTGGGTCCAAATTAGGGATCAGGAGAAATAATTGCAGTATTTCTAAATGCAATACTTTTGACATTTTACTTTTCCACGTTTGAACTTAAAATTATACTCTATGTGACAGAAGAGAAACCTTGACAACTGATTTGGTCTCATATAAAATTGTTCATTAAGCCTGTTCTTTATTTTAAAGAAAATAAAATGTTTCATTTTAAGAAAAAAAATAAAGCTAATAAGAATATACATAACTATAATTTTTATAACAGGTTTTATTTAATTATATTCCAGCATTTGGATTTTAGAATTTATAAAAGGTAGTTCACCATCAAAATGCTTCTAACTAGTCTTAAAAACTCCTACCATTTGTTCTCTCTCTGAACCATGTCTTGGTTACTTATAAAGGAAAGAAGCAAAGAAATAACCTTTATATATTCAATTACCCTGATCAAAGAGTATCTAAGAATCATAGAGCAAAATGGGTTTGTTACCTCCATTTTTCTCTAATTAAAGTTAATACAAGCCTATACATTTATTATACTCACCATTTAAGCCAAATTTAACTACAACCCCCAGATGTATAAAAAAAATGCTTTCCATCTGTGCAGCATCCTAATAAATTCATTTCTAATTTAAATACATTTGCAACAAGGGCATTGTTTTCTGGATAGTGCATTACAATTTAAGAAATTAAAAAACTTCTATTAAGCAGTTTTATTTTTATTAATATTCTCTTAGAAACATTATATATGCTTACACTAATTTGACTTGACCCTAGAAAATGGTTGCTAATTAACATCTATATGTAGGAATAAATCATCACTAATTTGTATTTATAATACATGCACGTATGTTTATATATATTAAGATTATAAATTATACTGGTATATTTTTTATATCTCCCCTTTCCATTACTCTCTGAAGTATATATTTTCTACTAAATGTACATTTTTAAAGGTACTACTGAATTTATTGTGTATTTAATATTTTTAATATAGAGGTAAAACTGTTTAGCATAATTTTAATATTTCATCTAAATTATTAAGAAGAAAGTTTTAAAAATTTGTTTATATAACTGTCAAAGCCAAAACATAGACATTTTTATCTTTTGATTTATTATGTAGGATTGCTGAAGAGCATCGGGATTTTGAGTCAATGTATATTTTGAGATTAAGTGGTACTTGACCTCTGAGGAAAAAAAACATATTTTCCTAGGATAGATAAATGTAAAATGCATAGCTTTTCAAATGTAACAGAAGCTCTATGATTAGATTTAGTGCAAAAAAAAAAAAAAAAACCAAGTTTCAGCATAAAAACCAGAAAGCCAGGTGTAGGCACATAATACAAAATTGCATATGTGTTTATGTTTAACAGTGTTAGAAACAGCTTTCAGAAACTATCAAAGGTTTGAAAATTCCATTTAACCCAGAATATCTGCTTTGGCCCAACAGACATATTTAAATATTATTCTCTCTACTTTCTTTTTCGTATTCTCCATTGCACCCAGCTGAAATTTTGTCATCTATATAGAGCAGATGTGTTACATCTCACCACAAATGCAGTTGTAAATGAAATTCAGACAAAAATAGGGAAATTAAATAATGTGTTGGAACACCCTATGTATTCTCATGTTTGTTTACCTGACCAATGTATTTCTTGAAGGTGAAGTTTCTTCGAACATATGATGGTTAGTTCTAAGTGTTTTGAAGTTGAGCTTCACAGTTTTTTCTTGACATCTGTTCCAATTAGTGACATAGAAGAAAAACTTACACTCTTGTGCTCAATGAGCAATTAGAGAATATAAATACTTGATATAATAATCTCACTTCTTTGGCCACAATTTAATGGAGTTATAAATATACCACTTATTTATCTCACAAAGCTATTCAGAAAAACTTAAAATTTAGGCTTAGTCTCCCTTACTGTGCAATCCTATCAAAATGTGCACAGCTGAAATAGACAGGCTGTATTAGAAAATACAGCACTTACATTATTTTTTAGGTAATTTTGAAAATATAATACATTTGGACCCACCTTATTATGCCAGAGATGTTTCGTTTAAACAGTGTTTTCCTCTCTGATTTTTAATGACTAAAATATGACTACTTTACTCATCCTTATTTCACTCAATCTCTTCAACACAATCTCTCCCACACAAGTCATTCTATCTGGTATTTAATGAGCTAAAAACAATCACAGATATTCAGTGGTAGCTAGGGTTTACAGAAAATATTCAATGAATCACTTTCCAACCAAAAGAAATAAAGTACTTTACAAATTATCCATTTATTTTTTAAATATAAATTCTTCAACATAGGGTTGAAGCTTATGCTACATAAGCTTTATTAGCATAAATCTTAGCCCAGGCATAGATTTAAATGTGATCAAGGAGGATATGGGAAACAAAACACAAACAAATATAAAACCATCCCCTATACTTTTGGATTTAATTCTAGTCATCTGCTTTGATATAGGCTGAAATGTAAATATTTCAAATTTTTATATTAAATCTTATTGTTCATTGTTACTGAAAAAAGCTAAGACACAGCCAAAAGCAGCTGTTACCTGTTGCAACTTGAAACTCATTATTGCTATGTACCATCCCTGATTTTATTGCAACAAAGCCATGCTAATGAAGCCAAGGTCTTAGGTTACAGTATGCATTGAATTGTCTCTGAGTTACAGCTTTATCTGCCTTATTTAAAATATTTGTCTTTAATCAGAAGAGGAACTATATGGGGGTGTGAAATAATATATATCCATTATCGGCACTGGAAAGGCAATGCAAATTCTATGCCCCGTGGAAAATGGTTGAAAAGCGACACCATCATAGATGAAGAATCCATATATATCTTAATGAAGAGAATGATAGTTCCATGACATTATAAAACATTATAAACTAGAAGACAAATACAATATTTAAATTTAAAAATAGAACATTTTTGGTAGAAGACCATGAACAATTTGTATGATTGCTATAAAGAAATGTTTTATTTTTTAATTGTTTTAGATGGCATTGGCATTTCTTGTATATTCAAAAAATCCCTCCCTATAGCTCTGCCAAATATATAATAAAAACAGCTAATGTTTTTCAAAATTCATAACAGTAAGTGTTATTCATGATCTGAGAGGTTATCTTTTTTAAATGTTTTTACTTTAAAAAGTATAGTTTTTGGTTGATAAGATTACATAGGTTTCAAGTGTACAATCCTATAATACATCATCTGTATAGTGTATTTTGTGTTCATCATGCAATGTCTAGTCTCCTTTCATCACCATTTACCCCCTTAAGCAGTGCAAGCTCCAGTAAATTCAATAAGATATAAATTTTTAAATAGTGTACTTTTCAATATCATTGCCTTTTCCTGTCAATAATAGAATAGTATTGCTACTATTTAGAAAGGTGTCAATGTATTAATCTATTTTTACTTATTTTACAGTAATAAAATAGATGTATAATCATTAACATATAATCCAATGAATTATTGATATTGTTAATATCCCCTAGGTCAGTGAACCAACTGCTAGATAAATTTATCTCTTCATGATCCTAATAAATACTATTTCCAAAACAATTTTCACCCAACAAATTTAAGCAATGGATTAAAAATTAATACCTAGTATATCACTGGATAAGAATGGGTTTAACACTTCATTTATACATATACTTTGCACTATATTTCACCTGCTTTTCATTTAGTTGACACTTACTACTTATTTTCTTAAAGTGAATATATAAAACAGAACATAAATTTGAAGTATAAAAGCTGGTAGGTCTGGTACCTGTTTAGAAGCGTTGAGTTATAAATGTCAGCGGGGGTCAGGAAGATCAATGCAATGACAGAAGGGAGAACACTCTCAAGAATTCTAATGAGAGTAAAAGACCTACTCGTTCATTTCCATTACTTGCTATATTTTGCCTTGTTTGAGTGGTTCACAGTGTAAGACAGAAGCGAAATCTATTATTTTTACACCTTGCTGTTTTCTATTATATGTCTTACCCTGTGACATTGATAAAATACATAGTAAATAAGTTTTAGGGCCTTTTTTCTGACAACTATGTGATGTTTCAGGGATCTAATGTTAAATATTGTCAACTAGATTTTTTTTTAACCAAAAAGAAATGTAAAAACTTGGAGGTTATAGCAAAGCTGGGTTAGAAGGTGTTTGCAGAGATAAGTACCAAGGTTGATACCATAAATCCACCTTGAAAAGAATACATTTCAATGTATTTTAATTAAATATATCTAATAAAGACTAATGAAGTATCTCCAAAACAGTGTATTTTTTTAAAGATTATATATAAGCACATCCTCATTCCAATTTCATAGGTCCACTTTTTCTGTTTTTGAGATCTTGGGAAATGTACTAAAAGAGATGTTTTAGTTATAGTGAAAGAAAACAACCCTATCTAGTTTATGGGGAAATCAATTCAAATTCCAAAAGTATCTTGTGACTTCAATGGCTAGAATGCAACCAACCAGTCTTCAGAAGCAGACTGGAACCTGGAAATAAAAGGTTCCCTCATCAATGACTTAGGGTGAATGATATTCTTCTGCTCTCTATGTCTGTTTCAATGTGCTGCCTCCATTCAAACCCCAGGAAAAAAGATGGAGGTGGCTGTGTTCTGATGTTCAAGTGGCCAAGAGACTGTTATAGAAACTGAATGCTCCTGGTCACAATTTCAAATCTTCATGGGAAGGGATAGTTACTGCCCACGCACCTGATCTGTGGTGCTCTCACACTGCAATCACCTGATAAGGGACTCACATATTCATTCATCTAGAGAATACATCATATATGAAAAAGTGACCTACAATTATTATTACTGAGTATTAAAAAAAATCTCCTATTAATTTGTCCATTCAAAGGTATACTTAAAGAAAACCTATTATATTTTAGGCACTGTATTAGACAACAACTAATCAGACAGTAAGAGAGATAAACAAGTTATCTGGGTAGACTGCTCTTATGAATCATAGAAATTAGAGTGGTTTATGACCTTGCTAATTAGAGATGAACATATGTATGAAAATCTTGTAAAAACAAAAGTAAGTTCTTAAGTTTCTAAAGACAGAAATAAATTCCAGAATGAAATGTGAGAACTCTATCCCTCACATCTTTCTAAACACATTACAGGTTTGGGCCATTCTTTGAGAAAGGAAACTTGCATACCTCTGTACCTTGCTCCATGGATTACAGTTAAAAAAATATGTCTGATGGCTATGTAATCCATAGGATAAGTTAATATAAGTTTACTATTCATGCATACAATTCAAATGATTGAAATTATAGTACAATATAAAATCACTAGGTTCCTTTTACATGGACTCTACTTATTTTAATGTGTCGATTTTGGACAGATTATGTACTTAGGAATGATTACATTCAAGCACCTCTTTAAAGAAATCTTTCCTGAATTCGTCAGAATTAGCCATCCCTTTTCTGGCCCAGTACCCACACCTTCCATTAGCACAAGAGCATACCTTCATTCTGATTCTGGGTTCTTATTTCTGTCTTAACAATGACAAAACTTTATACCTGTCTCTCTCTCTATATGTATAAAATATATATAGTATACATTATATGTACATGTGCAAACATGTATTTGCAGTACTTATGTATTACACTTCCATAACCCCTACAATACTACAAGATTGTGGAAATAGAGAACAATGGATTCCTTGCTATTGTATCCTTGGGCTAAGATCATTTGTTGAGTGAATAAATACACTTCACAATTAGAAACAGTTATTTTCAAAAGGAACAAAAGGTGAGTGAAACAAAAAAGATGCCATTAATAAGCAAAAAAGCCTATTCAGGTTATCCTTAAATGAAAAGATGAAAATAGAGGCATGTGCATGGCTTAATACAAAGTTTATATGAAATTTTTGAGATGTAGCTTTGAAACTAAAAATTACTGTTTTAAATAAACAATTTGTTTCTTGCCTTAAGTATAAACCTTGATCCTTATTTTATTATTTCCCAAATATGCTCATTCTATTAACTTATTTTTTACTTTAAAATGGTTCCTAAAAAAGTAGACTATCCAACCATATAGACCATGTCGCTCAAAGATCTGTATTTCATATTTTGTATTTCTAAGATAAAACATAGACTAAAGTCTATTTTGATCATGCTATTCTGTTACCTATATGAGATAAAAAGTATAAAAAAATTAAAATATATAATAAGTTTTGTTACTAATTTAACTTTTTTAATGCATTGATTTTTTGAGAGAGGGAGAGAGAGAAATATCAATTTGTTGTTCCACTTATTTATGCATTCATTGGTTGCTTCTTGTATGTACCCTGACTGGAGATTGAACCCACAACTTTGGTGTATGGGGCCAGCAGTCTAACCAACTGAGCTATCTGCCCAGTGTCTTTATGTTACTTATTTTAAAGACTGTTACTTATAATACTGATAACTATCTTTCGTTAAACCAGTATAATCTATATATATATATATGCTATATATCCTATTAATTCCTATTTAAAAACAAATTTGTACTTGCACAAATACCACACATTTAAAAAAAAAAAACATAAGAAGAAAAACAAGAATCTAAGATTGCCTTTATAAATTTTTTCATATTATTTTGATCTAATAGATTATTTACACAATTTATATTCCCAGATTCCAAATTCAGAGCTCACTTCTTCTCTTCTACAACATCATTGAGTTCCTTGGTATTTCCAAACAAATCTACAAATCAACTCATATACCATAAAGATTTCATCTTTATGTTGAACAATAACATCTACCTGAAAATAGTCAATCAGGACAAATTAAAAGCCTGCAGGCAAATTTTAATAACTAATACTCAGATACAGTTTTTTGAAGTGGATGTCCTGGGATAATTTGCATTGCCCTGTCCTCAAAATAACAGTCCAAAATAGGAAAAAAAAAAAAAAAGAAGTTAAGTTCTTTATAAACCCTCTCATTCTACAACTTAAGATATCTTTTATTATATACTTTTGATGAAAAAATGTCATAATTAAACATAATTATTTTAAAAAGCTTTGACATAGAACTCATAAGCACCACAGTTGTGTCAACCAAGCAGTATAATATATTTTTTTAAATCTTTAAATCCTAGACCATACCTAATGCAATAATAACTTTAAAAACACACATCATAAGTCTCATAATGTTATTTAGATTTTTAGATGGAACCAGTTACTACAGTTACTATTATTTCTAGACATATTAATTATATTCAAAGTATTAAAAATCACTGTTTTTACTACCTACATATAGAATTATTAAAATTTTCATAGTTCTTTAAATACTTTAAATAATTTACTATCCACTAAATACGTTATTGCAGTATCAATCTTCATATCATTTTTTACTTGATTTATACAAGAGAAATGTATAAACATTATTGAAAACAAGATCAAATGTATCCTACGGATGTTATATATCCTATTAATTTTTGAATGAGTGAGGAATAAATGTTAGTTGTACAAACAACCACATCTCCATCTCACTTTGTCAAAGTCCTTTGAAGCTCAGATTTTTCTATACCTATTTTGGTTAAAGCAAGAAATCAAAAATCTGTAGGCATTGAAAACTAATATAGCCTGCTTAATATAATAAAGATAGGTGGAAGCCGAACAAATTTGTCAAAGGACCCCTGTTGTCTGGGTAGTTTGTATATACATGTATAGGGTGGGGCAAAAGTAGGTCTACAGTTGTGAGTACATGAACGTTTATTCTTGTGTTCCTATTTATTAACTATTGTGTTATTTTCTATATGAACTACTGTAACCCTACTTTTGCCCCACCCTGCATGCATTTATGTCGATGGGCGTAAGTACTTGTAATTACCTGAGTCTACTTTAAATGACTTGCAGTTTCTCCAAAACAAACATAATTTTTCTTCTAAAGTTAACAGTATTGGTCTCATTGTAGTAATAGAAAATAACTTAAAATTTCCTATATGATAGAAAAAGGAACAGAAAAGGGAGATTACTAGCTAAAGTTATGATTCATATCTGATTGGTTCTCTGACTCTCCTAGTTTTCCTCTCGCTTGTAATTCAGAAAGCAACAGACCTGCTAGATGCCATGCATTGCACCCTGAAAGAATCTTTACCAATCTTAGGGCAACAGTAATTGGTCTACACTCAGGACGCCATGATGGCATTGTGACTCTTGTTCTCTCTCTGGGTGTATCTCGGTATCTCTTCTCTTTTTACAATAGTTCCTGCTGGCCAGAAGAGCATAGCCATCAGGTGCAAGCAAACTGGTCTATCTTTAAGCACACCACTGTTCGCTCACAAAGACGAGAGAGAAAGAGACAGTTTTACCCGCAGAAAGGAGAGGTCGCGGTTGTGCTCGATGCTGGTTATCTCCAGGTTGCCCATGACGACCTCACAGTTCTCATAGTACTTGCGCAAGGCTCGATACTGCTGCTCCAGGTCAGAGAGCGAGCTCAGCTTGTTCTCCGTTCCTGCGCACACTGCCAAGACAAGGAGATACACGGGGAGTTAGGTAGTCTTTACATGATACGTACAACACACTACCATCTTCCTCAACTCGGTATCCCACAACTCTACTACAAGTCCCTGAATTAAAATACTTTAAAAATTATTAAGACCTGTAACCCACACACTGATCAATATCTTCACTTCTATTTTTTCAGATTCATTGAGTTATAACATTGTGTAAGTTTAAAGTATACAACGTGTTGATTTGATATACATGTTGCAAAGTGATTATCAATAGTTAGCTAACACCTCCATCACCTCACATACTCACTATTTCTTTGTGTGTGTGTGTGTGTGTGTGATGAGAACACTTAAGATTTACTCTTTTAGTAACTTTCAAGTGTATAATACATTATTGTTAACTCTAATCACCATGCTGTACATTAGATTTCTCAGAACTTCTTATAACTGGAAGTTTATACTCTAACATCTCTCCTAGTTCTCCTACCCATGGGCCCCTGGTAATCATTGTTCTTCTTTCTGTTTTTAAGAGTCACATTTTTTTTCAACTCCACATAAAATATTACACATTTACATTCATTAATTGCACATACTAACAACAGAGAAAAGAAGACATAGGTGTACAGAAACACACAGCAAGGAGATAAATTTAAAATAACATTTCCTAAGAGCATATAAGCATGCAAATATATTTAATTCTATTTAAACAAGATTTTCTTTAGATTTATAATTTAATCTGCTTTCCAACAGGATAAATTCTACGTATGCAAGTAAATGGAAATCAAAAAAATGATAAAAGTAACAATTTTATTTTTTAAAAATTATATTTTTTCTATTACAAAATAAGATGTGCTTACTGAATTAATTTTCTACATAAAACTTATTCTATTAAACCCTCAAAATACTACCTTTTGAAATGCAAGTATTAAACAACTGGCATTGAAACATTTACAAGAAGATTGTATAGTAATATATAAACTTTTATTGACATAAATAGGGTCATCAGCACATATATTCTCCAATGTTCTGAGGTACAATGGCCTGGTAATAAATGATTTCTGTTTGCCATCTTTGGGGTATGGTTGTAAAATCTGCTCATATGTGAGCACATTAGTGTCCAGATATGTGTCTTATGGTTGTGTGTGTGTTGGTATATTTACTGTCCTCTAGAAGTCAGAGATTTAGTTATTGCTTCTCATAGCTTATCCACCTGCCTGAACAAAATATATGCCATTTAATGCACCAACTTTAATCATTAATGGGTTGAAAAACTATATTATGAATCTTATAATAATAGTATGTAAAGTTTAAAAATGGATGGTGAATGAATACTCTTTGATTAAGTTATACAATATACATAAACTTCAAGGCAAGATATAAAGTGTAAACTTTGAAGACACATGTCATATACACAATGGAGTGTTGTGTACATGGAAATGACAAGGGAATCATGATCCTGATGTGGTGTCCAATGGAATGGGTTTCAGTACAGAAAGGAAAAAACTGGATGAGCATATTCTAATAATTAGGGCCACCTTAAAGCCTTCTTTTGCGTATTGACAGATTAAAAATAATGAAAGTTGGAATCTAAATGCCTTGAAAAATAATGTAGACCTTTAATCACAGTGGAAGCACATGATAAAAACAAAAAACAAACTATTGTTGTCTGGATTTTTAAAGCTTATCAAACAGTTTATTTTTCTAGAAATAGTCATTTAAAAGTGGAATCATGTCCCACTAAAAGATTTATTAATGTCCTAACCCCTGGTACTTGTGAATGTGACCTTATTTTGAAATAGGTTCTTTTTATATGTAAACAAGTTAAGGTGGACCCTAATCCAATACGATTTCTGTCCGAAGAAGAAAAAGAAAACACGATGTGAATATACAGGGAGAAATCCATGTCACCACAGAAGTAAAGATGGGAGTGAGGAAGCTAAAATTCAAGAAATACCAAGAATTGGTTGTCACCACCGGAAGCAAGGAAAAGGCAAGGAAAGATTCTACCCAGAGTCTCAGAGGTAGCATGACCCAACTGATACCTTGATATTAGACTACCTAGATCATAATACCCTAACCCTAATAATTACCTGAACCCTAAGTTTAACTCCAAGGTGATCAGAGAAATGTAATTTTTATTTGGGGTGGCAACTTGCCTGGCTAGAATTGTGCAGTCTATTACTGTGAAGAAAGAGGAGAAAGAATTGGGGGATTCTAGATGTCTTTGCATCTATCCTTATGACTCTACAAAAACTGCTTTCTCAAAGCAACAAATGAATTCTAGTATGGTGTACAAGAGACTTGGCATAAGCTCATAGGACCCTGGAGAGAGGTGATATTCAACATTTCTTTAAATGTGAGGTTTCAAAGAGAAATGGTCTAAAATTATGCATTGATTTTCTAGGGTTGCTATAAGAGGGGTCTGAGTTATGACATATTGTATGATACTGTCCTAGAACATTATTTAAAGCTTGGTTGGACCCTGGCTACTCCTTTCTTCTTCTTCTTCACATCTTCCTCCAATCTGCTGCCTGAAATAGAGATGTGATGGCTTAACCTTGAAGCATCATCTAGGACCATAAAAATGAGGGCTATGCCTTAGAGACTGGCTGAGAAATGAGCTAAAAGGAACCAGGGTTTTCAAGCAACTGAGGCTTTCCATTGTTTTAGTAGCATTCACATCAGGATAATAATGAATTTTGGTCCTAGCTGCTGAAATACTATACATAGAAAGGATTGAATTCTAGTTATATTATATGCTTTTGACCTTATGTAATTTAACAAATCCAACCTAATTGTTTGACTAAATTTATTCAAATCATAACAAAACTGCAAAATTGTTAGTGATCATCTGAATATTTTACTGGTTCCATGGAAGTTTCCATTGTTATTAAAATCAACAAACACTTAAAAATGAATTCTGATTGGAAACTACAATAATATTCAACACAAGAAGAACAAGAAGCAATGATTTATGTACATAATCTTTGTCATGAAGATCAAAGTCCAGTTTTTTTTTCCAATACATTCTAGAGAATCTCTATAAAATATCATAATCCATGATCTTCATTTCATTACTCTCAGTAAATTTATAACAAAATATTTATAAACTTGTAAAATGCTGAAAAAAGCTACTATTATATGGGTTCATGAAATATCATTCTCAATTATTTTAATTCCTTTGAAGATAAGCTTATATTTTAATAAACTACTAATGGAGTTAATTAAGCATCAATTAATAAACTTGGAAAACCATTTATAAAATATATACAATAACACACTGAAATTTTATGTATAATTTGTAGTCTACAAATTTTTTCCAATTAAAAATAAAATCATTATATTAATATCAATATATAAAAAATCAATATGTAAACACCTAAATGAAAATGTTTTTAAATATTTAGTGTTTTCTATAGAATCTTAAACAAATTTTGAGAGAAATATCTATTAATATAAATATAATATATTACTGCATGTGTCTCATTCTGCATATATAAGAGGTGCACAAGGGAAGATTATCATTATTAATTTCTATTACAAATATGTTTATATAAGAAAACCATAAAGTCTGTAAACTCTTTGAAGAGTGGTGCAATATATTAATCATTATTTTAAATCTGTTGAGCTATAGAGTGCAGTGCTTTGCAAGAAATTACCTTTTAATAATATTCATTTAATTGCTAAAAAAGAATTATAACTCATTCAGAAGTCTATTGTTCAATCAATGACCGATGTGTTTTATATATACCATATGAAAATATTTTTAACATAAATCTTATTAATCAGATTACTCTATTTTCCAAACATTCTGGTCTCTGGAGATTTTACTACACACGGTTCCATTTTGGAAATATTATTTTCAGTGAGAATTTCCTGAATTTTTTTTGACACAAGCGTCCTATAATCAGTAATATATTCCCCTTAACTTTTATCTTGAAAGAGAGACTAGATTTTCAAAGGACTAGTTTGGACAGAAGCGTAAAAATCATTTGTATTTCTTTTCACGATGCCTTCACTGAATGCTTCACAACTTCCATTTGTCAATCGATTTTACAATCACGCAATGTATACAAGACAATGCTGAAACCATCAAGTTTCATTGATTTCACACAGCTATTTATCAAACAGAATTGAAAAATCATTTTCACCAGCCCAAACAAGTTTAACAAAATGCAGCCCGCTTTGCCAACACTATAATAAAGTCTTTAAACTATAAGCTTACAATAGTGCAAGCCTGAAAAATCCTGAATTTACACATGATCCTTAGAGTTTTCAATCCAGCTGTTACTCCAGGAGTAAAGCTATATGTGAGGCCTCAGAATTGCCAATTATTCTACTTAGTTAAGTTTCTATTGCAAATGTAGCTATAGCTGCAAACATGGTTTTTTATTCTTCTTGAGTCACAACTTATATCCAACAGTGAGTGAACTACATAATCTTCATTCATTTAAAAAATTAATTAATTAAGGCTATAATTAGGAATTTGAGGCAATATAAAAAGGTTGATTAACAAAATTATTCATTTGATACATGGGGAAAATAGAAAAAAAAATGAATAAACGTCAACAATACTCATATTAATACAAAAAAATCAGTATTGCTTCCAGGCTTGTTATGACTATGGTAACCAGTATTCCATTGGCTTACACAAGAAAGATGACAAGCAGAAAAAAATTAAAAAGTAAACAAAATTTTCACCTTTTAAATTGAATGCTGACATGAACTATGGGTTAGGAAATCAATAATTATTTATTTAGCATCTATTGTTGAATTAGAATCACAGGGGAAAAAGTAGATTCATAAAAAATGTCTGAGGTCTTTTGTAAGAGCTCATGAAGTTTTTAAAGGCACATGGTAAGAAAAGAAGCAAGCAGTATCATAAGCTGCATGTATATTGTGTGTGCATCATTCAGTGACTGTGTAAAACATATTTGGTACCCTAAAAATTCTCTGACTTTTCTGATTTAACACCAAGAAGTACTTTGTCTTTCAGAACTATTAACATAAAAAGTATGCTGTAGTTTAGTGAGCAGCGTTGAGCATTTAGAAAGCTGGAGCTGCAGCAAACCTCAAAACAGAAATTATTTAAAGAGAATGTGAGACGTAGGAGTTTCAGCGACTACTATTGAGTGCTATTACAGTCGCATGGGGGTGGCAGGTTTGGGCAGTTCTGTGTTCAAAACACATTCAAAATGAGGCCAGATTCGTCACTTCTACTGCCACAGTGACTTAATCCAAGCTGGCCGGCCATCTCTCCCATGGACTTGGACAGGATCCTTCTCACAGATCTGGATGCGTTGATGCGTCCCTGCCCGTGCGTTCTCCACCGACAGAACAGAATGACCTTTTTAAAACCATAAATTGTTCACATTACTCCCTTACTGAAAACAATCCTTGGCTTCTAATCACACTTACTATAAAATCCAAATTATTTTTTCTTTTAACTTTTATTGAGTTTATTGGGGTGACACTGGTTAACCAGGTTATACAGGTGTCAGGTGCACAATTCCACATCTCACCATCTGTGCACTGTATGGTGTGTTCACCACTCCAAGTCACGTCTCCTTCCATCACCATTGATCCCCCTTCAAAATCCACATTTCTTACTATATCCTATAAGAATGTGTATTCAGGTCTGTGCTCAAATGTCAGTCTTTCAGAAAAGCCTTCTCTGACCACCTTATCTAAATAGGTACCAGGTTGTGATACACAGGCTGTCTTCTTTGCCTTCTTCGTTTTACTGCATTCTGAAATTACATTTTATATGTGCTTGTTTACTTGTTCTCACTGGGTCCAATTTTTTTTCTCTCTTTTTTTTTTTCAGATCTGAATACTGTGATTAAATTTATTTCTTATTTAAAACCTACTATACCCTATGCAAGGGGCTGCATTCAGTGGATGTTCTTGAGGATGTCACACTGTGACATATCACATAAAGCTATAAGGTTAATCATACACTTATCAAATGACCCAGCAGTCCCATTTATAGGTACCTCCCTAGATAAAGGAAAATTATGTTCACAAAAAGCATGTGAATTTTATAGCAGCTCTTCTTAAATTAGTCTAAAATTGGGGGAAAAAAACAACCCAAATCTCCTTGTCGATGAATGGTATATCCATTCCATGAATATTTATAAAAATGAACAGATGATTGATATGTTGACATGGAAAATTCCCAAAGGCATTATGCTGACTGAAATAAGCCAGACTCGAAAAAGCTACATACTACATGATTTCATTGATATGACATTTTGGAAAAGATCAAACTTTAAGGATGGAGAACAGATGAGTGGTTGCTGGGGGATGGGGTGGAGAGAGTAAGGCTTTGACTGAAAGCTCAGGAAATAAATTTAGGAGATGGCTGAACTGTCTGCATACTGGCCATGATAATGATTATATAAGTCTATACATGGGTTAAAAGTCAGAGAACTGTACACCACAATAAGTCAGTTTTACTGTATATAAATTTAAACACACAGATTCAGGGTGGCTTGTAGGTCTAACCAAGTTAAATATGCTCCTTTTTGTAAATCATAAAACATTCATTTTTAAAATATATTTTATTGACTATGTTATTACAGTCCCAATTTTCCTCCTTTGCTTCCCTCTGCCCAGTACCCTCCTTTTTACCAGCAATTCCAGCCTTAGTTCATGTCCATGGGTCATGCATTTAAGTTCTTCGCTTCTCCATTTCCTATACTATTCTTAACATCCCCCTGTCTATTTTGTTCCTACCAATTATGCTTCTTAGTCTCTGCATCTTTCCCCCATCCTCCCACTTGCCCCTCCCAGCTGATAACCCTCCAAATGATCTCCATATCTATGATTCTGTTCCTATTTTGGTCGTTTCATTAGTTTGTTTTTTAGATTCAGTTGTTGATAGTTGTGAGTTTGTTGTCATTTTAATGTTGATAGTTTTGATCTTCTTTTTCTTAAATAAGTTCCTTTGACATTTCATATAGTAATGGCTTGGTGATGATGAACTCCTTTAGCTTTATCTTGTCTGGGAAGCACTTTATCTGCCCTTTCATTCTAAATGATAGCTTTGCTGGATAGAGTAGTCTAGGTTGTAGGTCCTTGCTTTTCATCACTTTGAATACTTCTTGCCTGTCCCTTCTTGCCTGCAAAATTTCTTTCGAGAAATCAGCTGATAGTCTTATGGGAACTCCTTTGTAGGTAACTCTGCTTTTCTCTTGCTGCTTTTAAGATTCTCTCTTATCTTTAACCTTTGGCATTTTAATTATAATTAAAACAGTTTTGCATATCCACTCTATCTGAAAATCACAACTCCCCCAAAAATATTTTAGTCTTACTTCCCTTAGCAAATGCTGGTGACAATGGCTTTACTGTGATTTTATTTTGGATTTGAATGTTGAAGTCTATCATGCACTTTTATCCACTTTTGAAAAAAAATTAACTTATTTAAATACGTTATTAATGAATTCCAAATACTGATTGTTCTTGTATTGCTGAAATAAACTATACTCAGTACTAACGCATCATTCCATGAATATACTTCAAGGCTTATTGCTTTTATTTTTTCTTTTTAAATATTAAAAAGACTTACCACTGATTTAAAAATATTTGTATCAGATGTTATTACACTCAAAATGATAAGTAATGGAAATTGATTTATACAGGGTGAAGCAAGTGTAGATTTACAGTTATGAATAAGCAAAACACAGACTTTATTGTTGTATTATTATTTTTAATTATTGTATTAGTTTTCATACAAACAACTGTAAACCTACTTTTGCCCACCTTTGTATTTCAGAAAGTTTGCATTTTATGTAATTAATTTGGGCACGGACAACAGTGTGGTGACTGCTGGGGGCAGGAGGGGCATAAGGAGACTAAATGATAATGGAAAAATTATTTAAAAGATTTAATTTAAAAAAAGAAATGTATTAAGAAAATATTTGACACTGAAGTGGTAAATGTTTTATAATTTACATTACAGAAAACTGAAACAAAATAGTTTTCAATGCAAAAATTGTATCTTTAAAAAATAAGTGACTGTATAGTGTATTCTCTGAGCCTTTATGTTTCACCAATGGTTTTAATGACCCACGAACTGACAAAACAGGAAATCCACGGCAATTAACTCAAACGTTTTCTAAATGGCCCTTGAGCCAAGTGAAAAGAGTATTTGGCATCATAGATCTTCACGAATAGATCTGTAGCCAGAGAAGACACAGGCATTCTAAACTGCATACTGGTGAAGGCAAGTTTATAGACTTTATATAGTGCTACGTGCTGATAAAGCTAACATTTAATTGATCTGTATGTTACTTCTTTGGTTTATTTATGTTCATCTTTAAGTACCCTCAGAAATGCTTAAGCTGCTAAGCTATATTGCAAGGGGAAACACTGGAGATCATCCCCAAAATGATAGATTTGAAAATTATATATGATCGTCTCCATTTATAAATGACATGTTTTGTCAGTAGTCTGCTTTAATCTAATCTTCCCCCTATAACAAGTTAGTCTTGGAATTTTTCCATTTTGTATTTCAAAGACTAGTAACATTAAAATAACTACAAATAATTTTAAAATCTCTATACAGATATGAAAAACTGATTTGTATATAAACTTTAGTTCCTGTTCTTCATTATTTTCCTGACTTTAAATATTTTATTGGATTTTTTTCTTAAATTATGTCTCAGAAAATCCCTACGTTGAAAGCTTAGTAACACAATAAAAATGCTTCACAGATCTAGAAATTAAATTTCTCTCATCTGTCCCTGAAGAAATACTATATTCCCCATACCACTGTCTTGCCACAATTTTCTCACTGCCATTTTCATTATCTTCCCCACCTTTCCCCCCTCCCCAACACAAAGGGTCCTTCTTATTTACGTTGTAGTATTTCGTTTTCTGTGCGAGTGCTAGGTCCTTAACTTTAATGTAGGTACTGGACTTGACAAGCAATTAAAGCAAACACTTTCCACTTATCAAGGCGTGCCAAATTAGTCATCTGCCATCTGCCCCGTCATCTGGCTCTCCTTGGAGTCTTGCTGTGAATCTGGATGCAGTCTCTCAGATTAAGAGGGATAGTGCAAACCTCCAAACCGGCGAAATGCCACTGGGAGCTAAGTATGTAAACATTAGCAGCCGTCTTCCTTCTCCAGATTACCAATACCTTCAACCGTCCCCTCGTGTGTGATAAAAAAACCAGCCTGCTTGCAATGCCATTCACTGTAACTGATGCAGCAGTTGGTGGGATTTTTTCCCCCATTAGAAGTATTTAAAAGAAGAAATTAGACTAGATGTTTTTGACGTGATGATGGCTCTTCCCTATCAAGGCTGGTTTATGAAGCATCTAGAAAGATACAACTTAAGAAAGGGACTATGGCTTTTCTATTGCCGTGGTTCCAGAATGAAGCTTTCTTTTTTCGTTCTTTCCACCAGCAAATGTTCACTTCGCTGATAACATGCGATATAATAAGTGCTTTCTGGGGACACTCAATCAAACTGTATCAGTAATAGGAAAAACTGAGAAACAGCAAAAGAAAGTGGTACTTTAGCCATCCATGTGCTCAAGGATCCCCTTTCCCTAATGTGTTCTCCAACCCAGGGCTGCTGTAGCGCATGGGTGCCTTTGCACAAACTCAGGAAGAGGCCCCAAATCTGGGTGAAATATACTCCATGCTAGGTAGGGCACATGGTTTGGCCACCAAAATGTGGGCTGACTGCATTTTACTCCCATGGGCCCCCTAGTTCGGATACCTTTGATGAGCCTTAGGAACTGTAAACAGAGGCTTGGTCTACTCCACTGTCCAGGACCACAGTCAGACTTGCTCATCCAAGGCAACATGTGTCTGAATAACTAAAAATCCCTTTAAATAAAAAAGAAGTGTGCTATTGCTAGACTTTGGGTTAGAGGAAGGGGTATACAGAAGAGAACGCTTTGATGGACGATCCTTTACGGTATCTTCAGTTCATGCACATGGAAACCCTAAACTGAGACCACCTTCTAACAGTGCTTTTGGATGTTTTAATTTGGCATTCTTAGTCATATAACTCTCTTGAATGACAAAAACAAAAACAAAAAACAAACAAAAACAAAAAACAAAAAAACACCCACCTGATGCTGATATAATAAAACATAATGTTATAACTTATTCTGAACAGTTTTCTCATAATGCAAAGTCTATTATTCTAGAAATAAGATTCTATAAGCTCTGGTACTTTGATCCCTTCAAAAAAAGATTTAGATGAGCCCTGGTTGGGTAGCTCAGTTGTTTAGAGCATCTTCCCAATACGCCAAGGTGTGGGTTCAATCCCTGGTCAGGGCACATATAAGAATTAACCAATGAATAACATAACCAGAAAATTAACTAGTGAAAAACCCAGGAGTCCAAATCTGTTCTATGTTCTTTAAAAAATAGCTTAGTACTAGTTAGTTGGTGTATACAAATACTTGTTTCTAATTATTTGTGTTCAGCGGTACTATATTTTAATCAAATAAAAATGTTTACATGCTTAGGGCACTTTGTCTTTTATGAATTTAGAACCATGGAGTTATATTATTAATGGTTCTGCATTGTACCAGACATCCACGGGAAGCACTGCAGGTGACAGTCACTGGGTTCTAATAGCAGAACACAATCTCCACGAGCACAAGTCAGTTTTAGACCTGAAGCCATTTGGCTTCCTGCTCCCCTCCCTTGGTGACTCGCCCCTTCTCATTTTCTACTTACATGCTGAATAAAGAAAATGGGTGCAAAGATAATCGGTTACTCAGGAAAAGATCTAGTCAGCCAACTCCTCTCCATTCTAAACCCGCTAATTTAAGTCATACGCAATTCAGAACGTCTGTGGGATCCACTGGGCATTCTGTCAGCCGCACCCGACAGACACTCTGTACTTCAAGTTACTACAGCTTCTAAACGAATATTGCGGCGGGCTTCCAACTAATGCTCCTGCCTTTCTTCTTGTCTTTGTAGCCTATTCTATGTTGAATATAAGATAATTTATATGTTTTAATATTTAAATTGAATCACTTATTTCCTTTGTTCAGATATCTCCAATGGTGTCTCATATTAATCAGAATTAAATAAAAACCCTTATTTTGATCTATGAGATCCTCAAGCGATCTGAATCTCTGGTATTTCCTGATATCATCGTCCATGTTTGACTTACTAAGATCTAACCACAGGACTATCTTGCTTGTTGTTGAACATTTCTTTAAATTTCTAAATAATTATCAATTTATGAATTTGTCTTGTGGAACAGTAACAGATTGGCATTGGTCCATGTGTGGTACTTTGAGTAGCACTTTTCTAAAACATTACACTTTATACTTATCACTGGCCACCTTATTACATCTTTATTTAGAATGTAAGCTCTACGAGGACAGGAACTTTCTGTTTACTGCTATATGTGTAGCATTTACAGCTACTTGTACCATAGTAGGCATCCAATCAATATTTAAAGGTTGGATAGATGGATGGATGGATGGGTGGGTGGGTGGTTATCGATATGCTAGAATTCCGTTTAGAATTCTTAGCTCATACATAAGCTAAATGTTATTTATCAGAGTGTTAAAACCACTTTACATGTTAAACCATCTTTAGAGATCAGCAAGGCCAGTTTATACAAATAAATGAGAAAACAAACACAAGATAATGTGTTCAACAAAGATCAAGCAGCCAGTCAGGGGCAGGAAGGGAACAGGACTCTTCATTCAGGGCTCTCCCCACACGGCATAGTGTCTCATGTTACACAGATGGCTCCGTGAAACTGTCCAGCTATATGGAAGGGATTCCCACGCATAATGTTCTGCAGCCAGGAGAAAAACACTATCATAAAATTTGGCATGGGTGCTTCAGAACACTTGGCTAAACAGCAATTTATATAACTGACTAAAGTAGTCGATTATGTAATTAGAAAATAGATCTTTAGCAACATCTTTTGGGGGGGGCATCTGTTTCTGGTTAAATGAAGTTAAACATAGTTTTATAAAAGAAAAGTTTTTTTTTAAGAGTCTGTTTAACAAAAGCATTCATTAACCAATGTTACATGATGAATATAATCTTCAAAAAGTTCTATAGCCATATGATCTCACCTATAAGAGGAACTTAATGAACGATATAAATTACTGTGCAAAACAGAACCAGAGGCACGGAAACGAGGAGCAGACTGACAGCGGCCAGAAGGGAGATGGGAGGGGGATGAAGGTAGAGAGAAAGGAAAGGGTCCAGTCAAGAAACATGCATGAATGACCCATGGACATGGACAATGGGGTGGGGACTGACTGTGGGAGCCAGGGTGAGCTGGGTGGAGGAGAACAAACGGGGAAAAATGGGACAGCTGTAATAGAATAACAATAAAATATTTAATAAAAAATAAATAAAATTTCAATTGAATTATGTATTTCCAGTCATGTTTTTAATGTACTACTGAAATTGAAAAGAACATTGTGAACATTGTGAAGATTATTTTGTAAACAAATAAGCTTTTCATAATGAAAACAATCACCTCTTAATCTGACTGCTTTGTAAATTCCAGTTTCAAAGATCATGTTTGCTTACATAGATGCACACCTGTGGTTGCACTTAACAATTTTATGACAGTTTAATGCAAATGGATTTGAATATTAATTTATTCTTATAGCTATTATTATAGTTAATAGCATTTATAAACTTATAAACATTTATAAAGCAGTTTTATTTATATTTAGTTTTTTTATCCTAAATCATTTAAGAGATGATTTTATAAGAGCCTAAATTTCTGGATTCATTGCCAGGAATTTAAACTTGGGGTATCCTGTAAAACAATAACTTCTGAAAGATGTTCTAAATTTTTATTATCCCGATATGAGCAGATAAAAATGCCCACCATTACTAGATATCTTTATCTTGGATTTATGAGTGATTCACAAAGAAGAAATAAAACACATAGCATTAAGGAAAATTGGTTAATTTTTCTACACTCTGGAAAAAGTAAGACGGAGTAATAAGATCTTCAAGTGACTCTATTACAAGCCTATTTTCCTCCTCTTTGCACATTGTTCAAATAGAAGTTAATTAGATAACACTAAATTACCTAGAAATCAATCTGGAATAGAAAACACATTTGACCACCATCGCACCTCTGGTTTATTAGGGGCTTCTCTTGGATGCCGACCAATTTTTTTTTTTTTCAAAATTGTAACTTAACTTTCAACATGAATCCTCAAATATATGTTTCACTACCATTTATACATAAGAGGTCTTCTTCTTTGGAGCTTTTGTTAGATATTAGTAATTCTTCATTACCTGTTGAATCAAGTCCTAGTCAACTGTTTGCTATTCAGGATATTCCATGAATTGTGAGCTTACTACAATATCCAGTCAGTCTAATTCAAAGTTATTTTCTCCAAAAAACTTTTCAAAATAATCAAAAGATGATTTAATTGTAATCCATCACTCGAGTCACACACAACTGTTCCTTTTACTTTTTAATTCACTACTTTAACCTCACCATTAATACTCACAAGTCTTTGAAAAATTTATATTCATCAGTATCTGAAACACCTCCCTAATTGATTTTCGTTTTTTTAGAAAAGGTCTAAACTATTCACTTAATTGACATTGCCCTAAAATTTATATACCAAATTTATTCTTCCTTCATATTTCCTACATTCTATTATTTCTAGTTAGGGAGACCAGATACAGTGCAAAGGTTTGTAAATTATAACCTAGACTAGCTTTCTGTGACCCAGACAGAGCAAATAATAATGCCAAAATTAAGAGGCAAAAGAATTCAAAGTAAGACATTGGACTTAATATAGTTTAAAACTAGAATATGTTTTTAAATTTCTAGTTTTAGTATTTATCTTGACTTGTTATATTAAACAGTTGATATCTTACATTCATACACTTCTTTTGTGGAATTAAATTTTTTTCTTCAAGTGAATGTTTACTAAGCAACTTCCTATAAATTTAAGAATATTTGTTGTTTTTTTTTTAAGAATAAGCCAAAGTTCTCTGAGTACTTTTTTAAAAATTGAGTGCATACAATAAATATGTTTTCATTGGTCATGTATATTAAATTTAAATATCGTGGTAATAGCAAATAAATATACTTAATATATCAGACACTACAGAAAAATTTTAAGCAGGTTTTCTCAAGCAGCAGTCCTTTGACTCCTAAAGTTTGAATGGTATTTTCATTTCCAAGAGATAACTATACCAGTAATTGCAAAACTACGATTCATTCAACTGCTATTAGAGCTTCCTTTTACCTCATGCTTATACCATCACATTCCTCAGCAAATAGCATTTGCTAACAATGGTTTTACATGTCAGGGTTGTTTAGTATAAAATTAACTTTCTTGCAGTATCCAGTGTTTCTTATGTCATCCTAAAGTTGCCTCACCTTCATAAGGACTAAAGATAGGGGGTAAGACAGTTGTTTATAAATGGCTCTGAAGGCTTTTCTACACATTGCTATACAGTCTTGCTGTGATGAAACCAAACCAAACCAAACCAAAAGCTACAGACCAATTCACTGTAGAGCTACCCAGTCAGCTTACTCAACAGCCAAGCGTACAAACTTGACTCTGCCAGCACAGAACAAGGAAAATCCCCGGGACCCTTCCTCAGGTACCTTGTAACTCCTATTTTTTTAAATGCACTTGGCTATCCTGTTTTAGAACTCTCAGGCTTCTGATGATCTCTCCCCTTCCCTGTCATCCTGGAAACCTGCTCTTCTTGTACTGTGCTCAGCACTGCTCTGGAAAACTCTGCTGGAATTGGCTCCTCGAATTACGGCCCAATGAACTTGCTCCAATTTACACCCCAGGGAAGACCCCACCCCGCTGCGGACACAGCCCACATGTACTTCCCAGTGTGTCTCCACTAGGGGGCCGGGTGACTGCAGCCTTTCTCTTGAAGGGTCAAGGGATTTATTTAGCTTCACGTCAGTCTGGCATCTTGATACCATTGCTTGATTTAGCTCTGGTCAATATCTCCAGCTTTCGACCTAAAAATTTAGCTGAGGCAAATAATGAATCTTTCATTCTGGTGCCAGTTATAGATTTAGACTGGGCTCCTTCATAACACAAACGTACACCATGTCTGTTATCCTGAACAGGCACAGACTGGGGACTGTTTTGCTGGTTTTTATTCAGTTTTCTCTCTTCTGTTGATATCACCCTCTTTTCAACTTCAACATTAAAAATATAGCCACATTAGTTGAAAACAGAACTCTGGAAGCATATGGTACTCAGTTCGTAGTAAGAACAATCCCTAGCTAAGTAATGATCCTCCGTTTGAAAATACGAACTACTGCTCTCTTTCTGCTTTGAAAAGGCAGCGCACTCCAGGGCCAAGTGCCGCCTGGGGACTTCCACTTGCATAAAGCGCTGTGTTGGCTCCGCGCAGTGAAATTCCATAGCAACACCAGCAACATTGAAACTTCTCCAGCACTCCTACATCATTTATCTCCTAACAGCTAGGGGAACAGCTAGGGGGCTTTTCGCAGAGAGGTCCCTAACTACTGCAAGCATTCACTCTATTTAATGCTTTTTAATTAACGTTGCACAAACACCTATTCTGTGTGTGCAGTGAAGTCTGCCTACGTCTCCGGATTTGCTTTCTCAATAGGTTTGGAAAGGCGGCAGCACACTGGTGTGCCAGGCTCCCCTTCTCCACCCCAGTTCTCCCTCCAAACCTGAGGATCGTCATTCAAGAAGACATTGGTTAAAATAGGATAAAACTGATGTGGGGACAGGGTAAAGGAAAGGAATATCCAGGGAGGGAGGAAGGCACAAATGGTTGGTACAGAAAACTCTCTTTTTGTTGCTGTTATTATTTGCACACTTTCAAGCAAGAGTTATAATTTTGTAATAACTGGATTTTTTCCATAATACAATATGTAGACTTAACCTAGAGTCACTGAAGAGTTAGACAAAACAACCTCTAAAATTATATCTAAGGTGCCTCTAGGTTGCATTCTGTAACTGGACATCAACTAAGGATTATTATTCTCAAGGCACATAGGATAAAACTCAAATAATGCAACTCAGAGGTAAAAATGAAGGATCCACAAACTAATCTCTAACCACCATAGAGCATAACTCTATAAATCTCTTTGTAAACATCTAAGAAAGGGGAAAAAAAGGAAGCATCTTCTCAAGCAGCATTAAATAAACGGAGGGTGTATGTATTGCAAATCTTAAGGGTATAAGATTTCTCAGAAATAAAATTATATCCACTAAAACAAAATCCTGTTCATTAGAGAAACACTGTAAAGATTCATTTTGCTGTCATCTTCTCTTTGAATTTTACAACTAACTCTTGATTGGAAGAGCCGATTTCCTGATAGAGCTCAGTTGCAACATTCACAGTGTTTATTGATTATTTTTTTTGCAAAATTTGTGTTGGAATTTTCATTCATTATTAATGAATAATACTTATTACTAAACTTAAAGATTCTATTCTATTACTCCATCTACCACCAGGGGGCAGCACAATTCTCAAAGAACATTCTTTGGACTCAGGGATAGAAAAAAGTTACAATGGAAAAACTGGTACAAAACACAAAAGCAGCTTTAGGAATGCAGAGAATTATTCCATTTTTCTCCTGCGATGAATGCAGACTAAAAACTAGCTGGCTTCAGGAAACCATATCTACAAAGAGGAATATTCATGTTAGCAGATGCCTCCAGCACACCTAGCAAGCAGAACGCAGTAGGGGAGAAAGTATCATCAGGTGTGTGTGTGGCTGTGTATTATCTCTGTGAAGTACAAGAAAAATGAAATTATTATCATTTTCAGGATTTCCTTTCAGTTTGAAAATATATGTGACAGCAAAACATCAAATGGCATAATTTCCCCTTGATACCAGGGGAAAGAAACATAATAAATACAAGTGCACTCAGTGCTTTGCAAAGCACTGGAGATGAAGGAGGGATAGAGAGGCAACGAAAAAGGAAGACTTTGAAGGTAAAGAAAATGCTTGACTCCCTTAAACAATTTATACACCAAACATACCACATTTTGGTAAATAATAAATAAACTATTATATTTTATCTTTAATTTTGATTTGCTAAGTGAATGAGAATATAGACAGGGGAGTTTATCATTAATAAAGTATCCTGAAGTATCATCTTTAAATGTTCACATACATTCACACACACTTTTTAAAACATCAAGTTTATTTCAGGCATTCTTTGTCTTTTTAAAGTTATTTATTGTTTCTATGGATTCATAAGATAAAATGGGTCATAAAAAGTTAAAAAGTGTTATAACTTTTACATGAAAATAAACAACTTGTAAAATCCAATAACATCTAAAGGCAACAAAGTCTACAATATGACCAAATGGGGTAAATATTTTACTATATAGGAAGATAGAAACAACAGCTCAGTAGTATACTCAGTTGAACATGTTTCACGCGTTCTTATTCTTAATTTACAGAAGCTGAGATGTTCTTATATATTAAACACACACACACACAGTCACATGCACATACATGCAATCCTTCCAATATCCCTTCTTCATTAAACAATAAAATGACTTCCTTCTTTCACCCTAAAACAGAATTCATTTGTTCGTTTTGTTTTATTCAGAAGCATTTTTTTTTTAACACAAAAGATATCATGGACAAGCAGAAAACACTAAAGCAAAACTAGTCTAACAGAAGGCACTCAACAAATATTTGTTCATGTATTAAATACCCTAAATTGCCCAGAATCAGAGTTGGAGATGCAACTTCAAAATGGGAATATGAGTTTCCTTAGGGCCGCCATCAAGGCCCACAAAATGAGTGGCTTAGAAAAATAAATGTATCCCCTCGGTTTCGCAAGCTAGAATTTTGAAATCCAAATTTTGGCAGGTCCACCCTCCCTTCAAAAATTTTAGGCAAGGATCTGTCTTTGACTTTCCCAGCTTCTGGTAGCCCCTGCCATTTCTTAGCTTGGGCAGTATAAGCGTACTTTCCACCTCCATGTTCTCATGGATTCTCACTGACCCACGGGCTTCACATGGCCGTCTTCTTATAAGGACACCAGTCATTTTTGGATTAGGAGTCTACCTACTCCAGTATGACCTTGTTTTAACTAATTACATTTTCAATAACCTATTTCTAAATAAGGTCACACTCAAGGTCCTAGGACTTAGGACTTTCACATATCTTTCTGGGGACCCAGTTCCGCCCATAAATAGTATAGTAATTTTTCTCCCTTTCTGCATTTCACATTTCCCTCAATCCACCTTTGTCTACCTTTCTTCCACTAAGTGGATATTATTTTGAGACTCTCCTGTGGAGCACAGACGCCCCTCGTACCTCTCACCTCCTGAGATAACCCGTGATTTTGCTAGACTCATTCTGCTTGTGCTTGGCTTGGCTATGCTACTCATACAAATTACCATCAGTGACAAGAGCTGCATACATTCATGCCTAATTATCATGCAGTAGAATAACAATTATGCATATCATTAAATTCATGTGAGATAACCTTCAATGTAAGTTTCATTTGATTATGGTACTAAACTCTGTTCATGCATGCTTAGGCTTCATAGTGGGTTCCTCAGGAAGAATGGCTGTGTCTGCCACTTAAAAATAATGACAGTAATATTGGCCATAATCCTAACCTCCAACAGAAATATTGCTCCCATAACTTGGTACCCACCTTGGGAAAGGTTACTGCAATCAGTTCTGGATTAAATAAAATCTATATTTTACTCATTAAGTATGAATGAAATGTTACATTTTATTCAATATTTTTAAGCATTCTAATTTGAACTTGTTTTCCTGTCTGGAAAGATATATAGTTTCAAAATATAAAGCATGTGATATTGTTATTTAACAAATACACTCTAATCTCCTGATTAAACTACTTAGCTATAGAATTTTAAAATACACACACATCTATATATATATATATATATATAGATGTGTGTGTGTGCGCGCTCTATTCTGCTTTTACAAGCTTTTTTTAAGTTTTACTTATTTTAAAGTATATAATGTGGCAATGTGACATAAAATCAGCAAGGTCACTGTTTTCAACATCTACTAGGTGCACAATAGCTTGGCATGTACTTCATGCACTTTATAGTATCCCACTTCACTTAACTCTCCAGCAGTATAATTAGGTGAGCACTTAAGATTACATTTATTTCTTTAAATTATAAATACAATAAACATTAATTTTAGAATATTGAGAAATAAAAATAGGTACAAATAAGAATGATGCATAATCACACCATCAAAAAATAGCTACTTTTAAAATTTGTGTTACTTATTTTGAAAATTCCCAGTCCCTCTCTTATTCCAGGAAATCGTGGTCATTTTAATCAGATATATCTGAATGAGGATCCTATTTTACAAAATTTATGTAAATAGTTTTAATTTAGAGTATATCATAAGCATCCGCTCACATTAATAAGCATTTAATAAGTCACATGGCTGTACTGATCTTGAAAATTTAAGTCTATTTGGAATTCTCGATTTTTGTAAAACATAGGTAAGAGGTCTGGCTCTAGAATCAGTCTTCTCATAATCAATTATAATATGTTCTATTATCATCTATTTTTGTGACCTTGGTCTAATTCCTAATTATTTTCCCTGACCCAGTTTCCTCTATAAAAAGGTTGTTAATATAATACCTGTTAGAGTTATGGTGAAGATTGAATAAAATAATCTACATTAAGTGTTTGGCATATATAGTACCTAGTATACCCTGGGGCTCAAATAATGGTAGTTTTCAAAACTCTAGTTTAAAGAATATATTAGTTTCTTTTCTTTATCAGGAAAATATATAGATTAACATCTGTTTTTCCTGCTTTCTAGGAAAACTTTAAAGTTTCATATACAACAGTGGAGTGGCAATGCTTTATGAACTGGAAATACATGCCACAAAAGCATGTATTAGAAAAAGGAGACAGGGGTTCTGTGTGATATGCTTGTGCCATATTTATGTGCATAAATTATAATAGTTTGATTTAAAAGGAATAAAACCCTGACTGGTGTGGCTCAATTAGCTCAGCATCATTCTGCAAAGCAAAAAGTCACTGGTTCCATTTCTGGCTGGGACACATGCCTGGGCTGTGGGTTCTGCCCCTTGAAAGGATGCATGTGGGAAGCAACTGATCAATGTTTCTCTCTCACATCGATGTTTTGCTCCTTCTCTCTTTCTCCCTCTCTTCCCTTCTCTCTAAGGATAAATACATATGATATTTTTTTAAAAATAATAAAAGGAATAAAAATAAATATAACATGTGGTTTGTCATAGCACATTGTATTTTCCTTTTCCTTGTGTTTGTGGTATTCTAAATCAGAATTGTTTGTTTCCTACTTTTTCATAGACTCTGTGCCTTTCAAAGATCATGGATTTTATTGAAGGTCAGTGAGCAGCCTCTGAAGGATGTTTTCAGGTTGCTGTTAGTCGAGATGGAAGAAGCCTTTGTCTTTGGCAGTCTTGTGCCCCCTCTCACTTTGGGAAGCAGGTGCTTTCAACATTGGGCTGAGGGATTTTGGCTGCAGAAATCTAATATGGATGTAATGTAAGAGAAAGCAATTGGGGTTTTCCTAAGATTTATTTTTAGGAAAGAGACAAATAAAGTTTAAGGTTTTTCATAGAATATTCTATCCATTAACATTTTCCAACAGAATAACAAACAATATCATAACTCGGTAACTTGAAGCAGTTCTTTTATTTTTAATTATATGTGTATGGATTAGCTGATCCAATTTGGGCTTGGTTCCAGTTTCAGGGTTTCTTCAAGTGTTTCTTATTCTCCTTGGACCTTTTCTTCTCATGGAATTGACAGAAACAAAATATGGGGACAGGGAACATGCAATGCCATGTGTGTATGTGTGTGTATACACATGCATTTGGTGGGAGTACCTTGGAATCAAATGTATTTTAAAAATAAAAACTTACGTTTATAGATTTCTGTATACTTTACCCGCCTAAACCAATGTATCATAGTATTTTATATACTACAAGTTTAAAAGCCAACATTAAAATAGCACAAAATTATGTCTAGGCTAGTTACAGTTGAGTGGCACTTATTGTGGACCATCCTTGATATGTTACCTGTCTCTTCCTAGTAAGTGGCAGTGAAGGTCAGTGAATCTAATTTGACAATAATGAGTCTGCTTTGCAACATGCTATAATATCGTGCCCCTACCATTTTTTTGTAAAGGTATCACCCAATCAATAAAGGTGCTCAATGACACTTGGGAAACCCCAGGAGACACGAGAAAAGTAATGTAACAGTACTTTCTTATTTTTCTTTCCCAATAATGGAGACAGCAGAGGTTATGAACATGCTCAATATGCACTAAAACAAAACACAGCCTGATAGGAACATTTTAATTAATAACAATTATCTCCTGCAGCATTGTGATTCAGGCCAGGTCTCTGAGCATGAAGGAGAAGCTTGACACTGGGCTTCTTTGTGGACAGAGAGATTTTAAGCAAAGTTAATGGAAACTCAGCGGATGAATGGTGCCGCAATTCAAATGTACTGTAAAATTACTGAAATGATTTCAATGTCACAGGACTACACTGCATTGCATTTATGATTATTACCTCTTGCCATGCTTTAGTGATATTTGGTTAGATATCTGAAAGTTTGTCTTTGAAAAAATTGTATCTTTCATAGAAAAAGGATAATACAATATGTAATAATACATTATTATTTCTATAGTATTGTCTGTATATTATATATTGTACCCATATTCTAAATATCCTCTGTCTATATAACTTCTGTATGTAAGATTTTTATAATAAATATCAATAATTAGTATAGAGAAGATACAAAAACTGGAATATTGGCAAAGGCTAATGACCACCACACCCAGCCCCAATGGCTGATAATTTTGTTCTATATCATATATTAGCTTTTATTTCTCAAAAGATAGTGCCAGAACCTAAAATGTAAGAATCGCTTTTGATACATGTTTAAAATATATATTTTTGTGCCTCGCTCCAGACCTGAGTCAGCAGCCCTGGGATAGGGCCCATAAGTCTGAGTTTTAAAAATCTCTGCAGATAATTCTCCTGTACACTAACACTTGCGAAGCATTGTCCTATATCAGATTCTTAAACTGGTTGCACAAAATCAGGGGTCCATGGACTTAAAAGAAAAAGAAAAAGCTCCTAAATTTTCATTGGACTCTAACTGAAATTTAGCACCCCCTTCAATTATGAATGTAGTCAACACATCATAGTTGTGTTAAAATGCCTGTGAGTTGTCACCAACAGAAATAAGAGAAATTAACCTAGTATATTAGAGTTTTTCACCATGTCTCTAAATTTTATTGACATTAATTACTGCTTTGAAATCATGTTAGTTATTAGAGTCCTTAATTTAATGAATTATGAAATGAACACATATTAAATATCAAGTAAAATTTAATAATATTTTATATTATATTATATGTTTCACTATAACTGGTTTCTTTTGTAATTCTGTATATTTTATCTGATGTATTTAAAACGATATTTCTAAACAGGCTTCACAAGACTTGCATACCTGTCCATGATACACACAAGGTCAAGACCCCCTGTCCTAGTTCTCCTGGGTCTGGTATATGCAGAGCAGGGAGGAAAGGGTGGGAAGAGTTACATGTAAGCTGTGTCTCTGACTCAAACAAACCCTTCCTGGCATTTCCTCTGAACGGACATAGATGTGGGAGCATCAAAAGAGGTGGCTTCCAGATTCCAATGTATGGAAGAGTGGCGGGGGTGGGGAGGGCAAAGAAAAGCAGGAACACCTGTCAGTCATGAATGGCTTACTGGCTGAGTTCATCAGCAGGGGAGCTGAGTTTGATCAGTTCTGCCACGATTAGTGTCACTACAGTCAAGTGTAATTTCTGTATAAATAGAAATGGTGGATAGGAAAATAATTCAGTCCATCCCTCTAAATCGTCTCAGTCAGTGCAGACTTCAAAAAAAAGGAGGGGGAAGCACACATACCCAATCAAGCCTATAATTGTATGCAGTATTCAAACATTTCTCACTGCAGACTAGTATTTTCAACAGAGGACCAAAGACAAATCAATGTTGATTGTGTAGCTTATCTAATTGTGAAAATAGCATTTGTTTATTTTTCATTGTCTTCTCTGGTGAAAGTAAGCAAACACGTTTTTATATTTTGTCACTTTCACTAGAATATTTTCATCTCTAAATATGCCTCTCTTCTAACTCTTTAGCTCAATGAGCGATACTGTCTTCCAGTCAGTCATCCAAGGCAGAGATCTGAAGACATCCTTTCCCTCCTTCACCAAAGAGATCACTAAGTCCTATTAATTTTATCTCTCTGCTATCCCTGAAAAGAATACACTTTATTTAGACTCATTGTTACTACGCTAGTTCAGATAGTTAATTTAGCTAGCATTACAGGAATGGACTCCTTCCTGGTCTCCTTGGCTTTAATCCTGCTTGTCTCCAATCTTTTCTCTGGATGTTCATCAAAATACTATTTTTTAAAAAATAGAAGTCTTGGTGTCCTCCTTCAAAAACACACATGGAATACAACCACTCTCAGGGTACGTATACTTCTTAACATGGCATACCAGGTCTTTCTTGGTCTGGTCCCAGTCTTATATTTGCAATCGTAGACCTGGTACATTGATGTACAAGAAAGCAACACAACAGAACTACGTCACTGTTTGCTCAGACAATGATACAAATTATGATCCTAATGAAGACCCTGCATGATGAGTCAGTTGTGAGTGAATTGTGGTCAATATAGCATTTTTGATGAGACAGAGAAAAGAATGCATCCTGGGAAGTTTTACATCTAATATGGTTGGAACAAATTTTGTCATTTAATATTGTCACTCATTCAGATTTTTTTGCATAACCAGGGTCTGTTTTAAAACATGCACGTAAAACACACACGTTCAAAGAGCAGGTAGTCAGGAGACATTGACTCTATCTCAAATGTCTATTTGTGTTCTCAAAAGTCACTTTTCACTACACCTTGAGTTTTTCATCTGTGAAACACATGAAAGAAATTCATGCCTGTCTTTGAAATGTTAATTCATGTGGCAGTTTAAATAATGTACCCATAAAACCTTTGCTACTTCTGCCTTCATGAGTTGTAGCTCAATTTCCTTCCATTTGAGTGCGGGCTGGACATAGTGATTAATTTCTAACAAATACGGTAGAAATGAGGATGTGTCACTCCTCTGGTGGGAATTTAAATAGACCGCTCCAGGTCTCATTGCGGGTACATGCTTGCTCTCTCTCTCTCTCTCACTGTTTGAGACCACTCACTCTGGGGAAAGCAAGCTTCCAGGCGATGAAGATACTCACGTGGCTTATGGAGATGTCCAAATAGTGAGAAAACAGGTCTCCAGCCAATGGCAGCAGGAAACTGAGGTTTGCCAACCGTGTAAAAGAGCTCAGAATGCATTTTCCGCCCTAGTCAAGCCTGCCGTGACTACAGGTCTAGCAGAGAGCTTAATTGGAAGTTCCCCAGAGACACTTACTTATAATGGCTGCCCAGCCAATCTCCCAACCTGGCCCTCAGCATCTGTGAGATGATAGGGTGTGCTGTTCTAAGGTGCTCTATCGTAGGGCAATTTTTTTTTTTTTTAATTCTGAAGTAGATAATTAATATAGACTAGAATCCTATATAGTATGTAATTCTATGACATCATTATCTTTCGACGATTTACTTAGTCTTGATCTCTACACTTTTCCTAATGTCTAAAATGGTAAAATAATTGCTACCATTGATTTACTCCTTAACTACCATTACTGAGGTTAGAAAACACATTTTACATTTGTACATTTTAGAATTACACATGTTTTACTGATATTCTGAAAAGGATTAGAGTTAATATATTTTCAATGGAAAGGAACTCATCCGCATGCCTGAGGAGTTGCATAATATGGACCCCATGCTGTGGGATTTGCTGCTTTCCCGAGCCCTGTATGACAGGCTTGTTGCAATTACAGCAGTGAATTGTTTTCTATCATTCTCACCAATGCATTAATGAAAGGCTGCGCAATTAACGAAAAGATCATACTCCTTGAGGAAGGCAAGGAAACCAGCTTAAACAAGCAGATGACATGAACATCATCTCACTAGCACTATTTTCCAATCCAGTAAAGGCTGAAACTGCCCTAAAATGCTGTGTGCATCCATATTCAAGGATCTTTACAGACTCAGAACCAAACTTAGCATTAAAAATGCAATGATTGGCTAATACTCCTTTCTTAATTACTCTACTTAAACCGGCCAACTGAGAATTTACAAAATAATAAAGAAGGAAGGGCATTATTTTTAGGTTCACTCTATGTCCAAAGGCTTAACTCAGACTCTTCCTTTCCCCAGCACAAATTCATGTTAGGCCCAAGTGCACCATCTTCATATTTCTCCACCTCCTGCTTTCATCAAACACCCTTTTCTCTGGCTGAATTCTTACATTTGGTGTTAGCATCAGCCTTTCCTCAGCAGGGTAGATACTGCTTACACACTTTGGGTTCAACTAATTCAAAGGAGACAAGGACCAGTTACTGTCATGCCACACAAAGGAACTCTGGGCTGGGACTTCCCTCATCCCCATGGCTTCAGGAGCCTGTAAGACGGCAATAAACCCAGAGGGAGCACAGGAGGAGGTGGGCAACTGCTATTCAAAATTAATAATATAAAAATTATTTATATTCATGGGCTCATAATGATGCCTCTCTTCCATTCACTTTTCTTATCCCTTAATACAAAGAGTATAATCATCATTCAATTAGTTCTCTATGATAAAATGAAAGATTTTTTAAAAACCTGTATTTATACCACACCCACATGTCATATAAATGTATATGAATATGAATGAAAACTTGAAAAATAAAATTTGTCTATGTCTTCTTAGTGTCTAAGCCCATATTGTACTTACATTATAATCATGGTGTAGTTATACTTTAGCATTTTTTATTTTCATCTTAAGGAAAGAAAGATATATATCACACCTTAACTTCTACTGGAAATTCATGGGTCTAGGCAGAAGGGCTTTTCTTTCTTTAGAGACTTGGAGAGAATTTCATGGATTTTCTTAATCAAGTTACTCAGCTACTTTCTCCTGAGGCCGAAGATATATTGACATTCTGATGACCTCTTCTTAATTGATACCTCGACCTTTGTAAGACAGCCACACAGACATAGCCCTGGCTGGGAAGTGGTTGTGGAGGGGAAGCAGTGGATTTCAAAAGCAATTACTACTAAAAATACAAACTCAAAAGGCAGGTTACAAAATTCCAAAGAGGCTCTGCAGATGCTAACAAAGCCGAGAGCTAAATAAAGTTAGAAAGAGAAATAAATATGTATTACAGAAAAGTAATACGTTTAATATTGCATAATTATTCATACATATGCTGCATCCAGAAGATTGTAATAAAATTTTAGCATGAAAAGATTGAAGATTGCTTAAAATAAGACTAAAATAATAATACTAACTCAAAATGTCTTAAATCTCATATGCAACACAATCAAGATCATATCAAAATATGTTGTAGCTTCTCCTTCACTCAACTTTATATTTAATATTTTCTGAGCATAAAAAGATAGTTTTGATGATATTTTCTTTATTAATAATTTCCCATGAGAGATCTTCATACTAACATAATTAACTTTGCTAGAAATTACTACCACACAGATTTGCCTGAATTTTCAATGATCTTTGCCTCTAGACAGGAGTAGCAACCTTGTGAAATACCATCAGGATAACTCTCGTATATTCATAATGCCTCCTTTTCTCCTACAGTTTGATAAAGATATTAATGATTAAAAATTAATACTAGAAGAAGTGTTCTGCTAAATTCTAAACTCTTTTGTATTAGAAATTTGTGTTTTAACTTAAGCATTTCTACCTCTAAGCTTTCATATTGTTTAAAAAAATCGACAAGTCTTACCACAGTCCTAATGTTTTTTTTGTTTCTTTTTTGTTGTTTTTGATCAACTGCCTTTTAGATAAGAAAAAAAAAATAAAGATGGATGCCTAGGTAAACATGGCTAGCCTCCTCACACAATCACAGCGAAAATTACAACTAAACTACAACGCAATTGTCACCCAAAATGGTCAGAAATTTGAGCTGTATGGCAATCCAAAAATCAAAGACGTCAGTCACATTCATTCAGACAGGTAGGAGGGGCAGAGACCAGAGACACAGAGCCAGGGAATGGGAGGTCCCACACCCACGTGTGGTGGATAAAAATCAGGAAGGATACCTCGGGAGCAAGGGATTCCAGCCCCACACCAGACTAGCCAGCCCAGGGTTTCAGTGCCCGGAAGATAAGTCCCCATAATTTCTGGCTGTAAAAGCCCATGGGGGTTGGGGTAACAGAAGAAACCGCAGGATTCTTGGGTATCTCCTTTTAAAGGGTCCGCAGCAGGCTTAGGACTAATGCACACTCACTCCCCCGGGGCTCTAGCCCGGGGCAGCAGCCTGAAGGGCACCGGGGGCACATAAGGGGAAACTAAAGTGTCTGGCATCAGGGCGAGTGCAGGGGGCAGCTTCCTCCCAGAAAAAACTCCAGAGGCCAGACAGCAGCCTTTGTCCCTTTTCTGAGTCCTCCCCCACACAGAGCCATAGAGTGGTGGTACCACATCTGAGACGCCATCAACCTGGTTCACACCGGTTGCCCCACTAAACTGATGAAGACTCAAAGAATAACAGCTTCAAATGAATTATAATTTGAAGTGGCCTAAAGGGAAAAACAAAACAAAAGAGCAATTCAACATCGGGCCTATCTTGTGACTAAACTTCTACCACTAAAAACCAGTCACAGTTTATATGGTGGGATTTTGTATAAAGTGAGGCTCTCCAGCTGAGGATTAATGCCATATTTTAAGAAAAGACCTTTTGCATATGACAAACTTAATAGTTTTTTTTTTATAGCAAATAGACTAATATTTGTGTGCCCCAAGGGTAAAAGCTAGATGAATATAGAGCTACACTGTTTGATATAGTTGCCACTAGCCACATGCCACTACTGAGCATTTGGCATATGGCTGCTCTCAATTCATATATACTGTTAAGTGGAAAATACACTGAGATTTTGAAGCTGTAGTGTGTAAAAAAATGTAAAATGTATCATTAGTAACTTTGATACTATGTTAAAATGGTAACATTTGGCTATATTTAATTTAAAATATATTATTTAATGTAACCTATGTATTATTTTTTTAATGTGGCTACATTTTTTAAAAAAATTACCATTATATCTGCAGAGTATTTTGCAAAGTGAAATAAGCCAGTCCTAAAATCACAAGTACCATATGATTTCATTTATCTGTGGAATCTAATGCACAAAATAAACTAACAAAATAGAAACAGAATCATTGGTACAGAAAATAGACTGATAGCTGACAGACAGAGAATAGGAAAGGGAGATGATGAGTGCTATGCTAAATTATGAGCACAGGTGATATTCTGAAAAGGTAACATTTAGCACAGACCAGAATGAAATAATTCCTGAGATCTGAGATCATCTTTGGTTTGAGTACCCCAAACTGAGGAAACAGCAAGGGCAAAGGCTCTGTGTCACTATCTAGGAACAAAGATAAGGTCATGATGAAGGGACAGTAGAGCAGGGAAAGGTGATAAGAAATTACAGTGGATTACTGCCAAAAGCGTATATTGATTGTGGCTAAACTGCCTAAAAAACAGGAAATCTCTTGTATGTATCAATGGTTACTATGTAACACAGGCTTCCATTGAATGCACACAGACATAAGTATCTTTCCTTATTGTCAGGCAATGAATCTATAAACAACCTGACCTCTAGGTGAGTGTTAATTTTATTTTGATTGGCATAAAGGCATATCATAAGAAGAGATTCAGAGTTTCCTGTGGCTGGCGGAAAGGAAGGAGGGAGCAGAGAGAACAATACCGTTTGGACATGGACAAGTCCTTTTGAAATCTCTTCCAGATAACCAAAGAGATAAAAGAAAAGGACTACAAAGTACTGAGCCAGTACAGTGAAGGTTAAATATGAGCTCCTACTGCCATGATTTATCCACTGAAACAGCTGGGAAACTTCTGAAGCAGTTCATATATCACAGGAGTAGAGGAAGTGAGTCTGACTGTATAAACACACCTGAGGGCTGCTACTGTTCCCATTAACTGTCTCGGTAAAGGTCTGCCATTAGACAGATTCCCGCTGTAGCTGCACTGATAGAAAACTGCAGGTACGGATAAAAATTAGAGGAAGACTTGTGTGTCAAGCACACTCATGAGAAATTTTTCAGAGGAAAGGAGTAAGAGGAGTTATATATGACTTATCGTACAATCCAGCATTTTTGGATTTTTGTACGGTCCACACTTAACTATTTTGCTGTAGAATGCTATATCCCTGGCTTCAGTCAATCATGGGAGATGTTCATTATTAAGGGTGTGTAGTCTCGTATTTCCATAATAGATCTGATGTGTGTTTTGAGAACTTCCCTTCAATTCCTCTTATAATTAATCGCCATGAGGACTGATGCATTCAAATTTAAATAAATACAGATTTCAAAACAGTCAAGCTTCCAGAGACCAACTTTGTATAAAATGGCATCATGCAACCACATTCACTTGTGTATACTTCCTGCTGAAAAAACAAATGTATGACACTCTCAGAAGCCTAATGATGTTTAGAGAACTCTTACCTGTCACAAGCTATTCCTCTTAAAGGATCCACGCTAGTCCTTCTATCTGATGAAAGGAGGATCAAAGACCACCTTTGTAAGAATATTCCCTCTTGAACCGGTTAATCTTTGCACAGGGACTATTTTAAGCTATGCTTTTTTATGAGTCCTTTCCAAATACAGATCCGAAAATATTTTGGTCAGAAGCCACACCTGCTCAGGAACTGTGATGTCAGAGATGGATTTACAGACATCAGCCTCCTTTCCCTTTCTACTGTCAATCAATTTCGCCCTAGAAATTGACTTCCTTTTTCACAGAGAAAATGCTCTCCTGGCTCTCTTTACATATCTCTGTGTTTTTTTTTTTTTTTTCTTCTTAATCATGTTTCCTGGATAATCTTCCTTGCCCTTAAAATGTCACTATTCCACAGGAATTTTGTCCTAAATTATTTTCTCTTTTCTTCCCCTTGGGTAGTCTGATCCAATATTGGCTTCGGTCTGTTTGCAGTGACTCCAGATCTATAGCTCTCAGCCTCGTCCCCAAGCTCAAATAGAACCAGAGGCATGGCAACAAGGAACAGACTGAGAGTGACCAGAGGGGAGGAGGCAGAGGATAACGGGGGGAACAAAGGGGAAGGGTCTAGTCAAGGAACACGTATAAAGGACCCATGGACACGGACAACAGGGTGGGGATTGGCTGTGGGAGTGGGAGTGTATGTAGGGGAGAACAATGGGGAAAAAATTGAGACAACTGTAATAGAACAATAATAATAACAAAAAAAAGAATTTATTCCTACCCAAAGCAAATTTATTTTGTAACCCCTTCCTCCATCTGTTCTTTCTCCTATATTTCACAGCTTGATTAACAAACTCCACATGTCTTTGGCCAACTTACAAAGTGATCACCTAATGCCACACTCTCGCCGCTCCTCCCACACTTTCTTCTAACTTTTCACTAAGCATTTTCAATTCTACTACCCCAAGGTCTTTATACGGTTCCTGTCACTCTTTCGGGACCACTTTGCTCGTAATTCAAGGTCTTCTTTCTCTTTTTGATCAATTGCATTTGTGTCCCCATTGTCTATTTCTGGCAACTATTCTGTAAATTTGATCGAATCATCGTAGGAAGGGATACCTAATTCCCCGATGTCATGTTTCCATGTAGAGGCCTCTGAGCAAGAGTAGAGTTCTTGCCCCCTTTCCTGCAATGGTGGAATAATTTATTGATGGGTGTTTGGAAGAAAAAAGTAAAAAACATAAACAAAAAACCCCACCTCCAAATGGCCTTTTCATCTTCCTCTCTGTAGTTGGCCTTTTTTCAGTATTTGAAGTTTCTCCATGAAGTATTTGAAGTTTATTTCTTAAAAAAAAAAAAAGAAAGAAAAACCCTGATCTTTTGGTAGGGGAATAAGACCAATTCTGAGGTGAAATCCAGTAATAATTTTGATCTCTATCTTGAATACATCTTTCAGTTGGTTCTGATTTGGGTGGGGGACAAGATATATTATGAATAGAAATACTAAATTCCCACCATCACTTTCTTTTTGAAAATCTTTAAATTGCTCCTGCTGACTAAGGATAAATTACAAAATCCGTAGCATGGCACACACATCTCCATAATTCCAATACGAATCAACTTTTCTTTGGTTCATTTCTTACCATTCCACTAAAAATCATCCAAAACTACAGCTATATAAAATCAGTCTAACAATTTTAAAGACATACTACAGGTTAGCTTTGTTTTTTTTTTTTTGCCTAAATGGCTTTGCGTCTGCTGTTTTTTCTGCCATGAATACCAGTCCCTTTTCTCAGACTGGACTGTTCTAACTCATTCTTCAAGATCCAGAGTACATGTCACTCTATTGTACGTAAAGCCTCCCTCTAAAGTCACAGAAAAATATTATGTACTTTCTCCCTTTCAACCCTAGAACCGATGACCATTCACCTTTATATCAATATATCTCCAGCAGTTAGCATACTGTCTGGAATATAATAATTAGGCAATGTCAGATGAACAAAGCTTACTTTATCCCATTGATGATGAAATTGACACATGTCCTGGATCTATATATAACCGTGCAGAAACTTCATTTATTTAATATAACCTTTTCTTTTTATTTTCCCTTTCCTTTTGCTTCACACTGGCCCCATCCAGTACCTTGACTCACCTGCTTTGTTCTTCCTTGCATGTCCACTCGCTTAATCATTAAGCCCTCAGGACAATGAGGTCCTGTAGGGCATCAAATAATCTCAGGAGCAAAACCTCAGGTATGTTGTCCACAGAGTTTCAGACAAACTAAACAGTATCTAGGTCTCAGTTGTGTTTCAACTCCAGACTCAGAAAAGCACAACCTGGTGAAACCAGACAGAGTGACACACCATGGCTGACATCAGGACCAGATGCACTGATCAGCTACGCCCTTACCCTAGTTCTGGCCAATCAGTAGAGACCAGAACTCTAAGTATCATGACTCTAACATCATGACTAATGATATTTCTTTCCCCCATATCACCATTAGAAGTTGCTGGGGAGCCAGATCTTTGAGCATTAGCTCACCTGTAACTCCAGGCATGGGCCATTTTCTCAACTAATAAACCCTTGTTTTCTTTGCTTTAAGCTCCTGTTCATATCTTATTGGGCTTTGATGTATTCAGAGAAAATGGACTCCTGTAGTCCAGTAATATACACAATATCAAAGGATTAACTGAATCTTGATGGCTGTTTGAAGAGTAAATTTTTGTTATTGTCTTCTTCTCATTTTAAAATCTCTGTTGCATACACAGCCTAATCCAACCAGCATTAGGAGAGTTGTTGTTTGTTGTCATTGTTCTTGCTGTTGTTTGCATGTAATTTGCTAAGTATTAAGGGCACTCCTAATATAAAAAATAAAAAACGGTAAAGAGTGGGCAATTGTTTAGGTTTGAGAACATTTTAGAATGTATTCTAAAATTAGTAAGAGAGAAAAAACAGAACAGACTAGAAAGACAGGGTAAACAAATTCTAGGAGATAGAAATGACAAAGAAATATATTAACATGAAGTAGAAAAGATTACCCTGAGCTGATGGGATTGGGAATTAGAGATCAAGTTGCTGGCCCTTGGGCTGCATTTGTGCCTAGATTAATTTCCTCAACAGTGAATGATGACTTGCGTTAATTTGCGAGCTGCCATTTACAAGTGCTAATATGGATGTAAGTGTGAATTATTTTAAGTCAAGTCACCATAAATCAAAGATGTTAGATATTTGGAGCTAGAAAGCTCCTCTCCATGGAAAATACACCAATTATAAACAAACATTCTGATGACATATTTCATTAGGTTGATCCAGTTGCATTATAGAGAATGGTCTCTTAAAACTATATACATTTCTCAAAATATTTATGTCATGATATTGAGAAAACCCTTTAGAAAGTGATGTTAATGGCAAAAATGTGATAAGAAAGCAAATGTTAGGCAATAAGAAATAAATCTCAATGAATGTCACCTAGAAAATTGGCCCATTAGGGTAAATATTTTATGTAAATTCCTATAAAAATGTATACCTAAAAATGGTCTGTCAATCCATTTAAAAGAGAACAGTGGTGATAATTGCCAGTGTGCACCAAAGAATTGGTTTTGCTGATCATAAATGTTCCTTTTCAGTTTTAAAGTAGAACATCTGCCTCTGATATAATGGACCAATTACTGAAGTATATCTTATATCCTCACAGGGGCTACACTGCTGTTTTATTTATTCTTGCGCAACTGTGACGATAAACTCCACTAAATACATGTGCTATCCTGTCAATTCAGGATAAGCACATTTTTTCCTTGGACAGGTGGCTGGCGAGTAAAAACACCTGGATCATCCCAGGACCACAAAATTATAATCATAGTGGGTACGTGATCTCAGAAACATGTTCACTTATACTGAAAACCTTCTCTTCAAGAATTTGCAGGGGCAATCGTCCCTCTCCTTTTCCATCTCAGCAGTACTCTAACTACTACTTCATTTGCCTTGAAAATTATTATATTCCCCATTTCAGGTTTATATTCAGAGATTACCCCTCCACAGATTTCTTACTCCGTGTCTGAAAACTTACTAATCAGAAACAAAACATTATGCTATCTATTACATTTGCAATGGGATGTTTATCTTTTTAAATTAAATTTATTAGGGTGACCTAGCTTAATAAAATTATATAGGTTTCAAGTGTACATTTCTATGACACATGATCTGTATATTTCATTGTGTGCCCGCCACCCAGAGTCAAATCATCTTCTGTCACCATATATTTGGCCCTTTTACCCTTTATTAACACCCTTCCCTCTGGTAACCACCAAACAAAAGAAACCATCAACAAAACAAAAAGGCAACCAACCTAATGGGACAGTCATCTTAAAATACAGAATGCACTCCTAACTTCTAGAACATTTTCTCTGTCACAAATTGTTTAACTCATGATTAACACTTTTTCCATTTGTCATTTCCTAATAACATGTTATTCATTTAGAAATGGGTAGTTCTAATTACATCATCTTCTGCCTTACTTATTAATTCAACTGCATATTGTCTAAGATTTTTTCATCGTACTCCTGGAAGCAGTTAGTGTATGTTTCCTGATAAGCTTCTATGGCAAACAGAATAATCTGCTCTGTATAGTTGCAACCCCTCAATAGCTTCATTATACTAACTACTGATACTTATTGAGTGTCCTTATTTTATGAACTAGACTCTCTTCTAGGAGCCTCATGTGAAATAAATCATTTAATACTCACAATAACTTTATGAGGTCAGAACTGTTATTTAAATTCTGCAGGTGAGTTTAGTAAAGAACTAATGCCTATCCTTCTCAAAATATTCCAAAAAAAAAAAAAAAAAAAAAAACAAGAAAAGGGAAGACTCCCAAACTCCTTCTATGAAGCCAGTATTACCCTAATTCCAAAACCAGGTCAAGACACAACAAAGAAAGAAAACTACAGGCCAATATCACTGATGAACATAAATGCTAAAATCCTCAACAAAATACTGGCAAACTGGATCCAGCAACACATTAAAAGATCATACACCACAATCAAGTGGGATTCATCCCAGGGATGAAAGAATGGTTTAATATTCACAAATTGATAAAGATAATACATCCCATAAACAAAATGAAAATAAAAAGGCACATGATCATATCAATAGATGCTGAAAAATCATTTGATAAAGTACAACACCGATTTATGATGAAACCTCTCAGCAAAATGGGAATAGAGGGAACATACCTCAACATAATAAAGGCCATATACAAGAAACTTGAAGCCAATATCATACTCAATGGACAAAAACAGAAAGCATTTCCCCTGAGATCAGGAACAAGACAAAGATGTCCATTCTCTCCACTCCTATTCAACATAGTCTTAGAAGTTCTAGCCACAGCAATCAGACAAGAAAAAGAAATAAAAGACATCCAAATTGGAAATGAGGAAGTAAAACTATCATTATTTGCAGATGACATGATAGTATACATAGAAAACCCTATAGACTCCACAAAAAAAACTACTCGATATAATAAGTGAATTTGGCAAAATAGCATGGTACAAAGTCAATATTCAGAAACTGAAGACATTTCTGTACCCCAACAATAAAATATCAGAGATAGAAACTAGAAAAAAACATCCTATTTACTATAGCAACAACAACAAAAAAAAGTACCTAGGAGTAAACATAAGAAAGAGGTAAAAGACCTATACTCAGAAAACTACAGAACACTGAAGAAAGAAATTTAAAAAGATACAAATAAACGGAAGTATATACCATGTTCATGGATGGGAAAAATCAACATCATTAAAATGTCTGTACTACCCAAAACAGTTTATAGATTTAATGTAATCGCTATTAAAATACCAATGGCATATTTCACAGACCTAGAAAAAGTACTTCAAAAATTTATATGGAACCAAAAAAAGACCCCAAATAGTCACAGCAATCTTGAGGAAGAAGAACATAGTAGGAGGAATCACAATACCTGGTATCAGACTATACTACAAGGCCGCTATAATCAAAACAGTCTGGTACTGGCATAATAACAGACATATAGATCAATAGAACAGAATAGAGAGCCCAGAAATAAACCCAGGTCTGTATGGACAACTAATATTTGACAAAGGAGGAAAGAACATAAAATGGAATGAAAAGAGCGTCTTCAACAAACGGCGCTGGGAGAACTGGACAGGGACATGCAAAAAAAAAAAAAAAAGAAAGAAAGAAAGAAAGAAACTAGACCACCAACTTACACTACACATCAGAATAAACTCAAGATGGATCAAACACTCAACTGTAAGCTGTGACACCATAAAAGTACTAGAGGAAAACATAGGCAGAAAATCACAGATATCCCATGTAGCAATATTTTCACTGATATATCTCCTAGATCAAAGGAAATAAAGGAAAGAATAAACAAATGGGACTATGTCAAACTAAAGAGTTTCTGCTCAGCAAAAAACAAAAACATCAGCAAGATGAAAAGGGAACCAACAGTATGGAAAACATATTTGCCAATGATACCTCAGACAAGGGTTTGATCTCCAAAATATATAAAAAACTTATATGACTCAACACCAAGAAGACAGACAGCCCAATTAAGAAATAAACAAAGGACCTGAACAGACACTTCTCCAAAGAGGACATCAGAGGGTCCATAGACATATGAAAGGATGCTCAACCTCACTAGCCATCAGAGAGATGCAAATTAAAACCACAATGAGATACCATCTCACACTGGTCAGAATGGCCATCACCAACAAATCAACAAACAACAAGTGCTGGTGAGGTTGTGGAGAAAAGGGAACCCTAGTGCACTGTTGGTGTGAATGCAGACTGGTGCAGCCACCAGAATATGGAATTTCCTCAAAAAACTAAAAATGGAGCTGCCTCTTGATCCAGCAATTCCATTGATAGGATTATATCCAAAGAATCCTGAAACACCAATTCAAAAGAACCTATGCACCCCTATGTTCATAGCAGCATTACTCACAATAGCCAAGTGCTGGAAACAGCCTAAGTGCCCATCAGTGGATGACTGTATTAAAAACTGTGGTACATTTACACAATGGAATACTTTGCAGCAGAAAAAAAGAAGGAACTCCTACCATTTGTGAAAACATGGATGGAAGTGGAGAGAATAATGCTTAGCAAAATAAGCCAGGCAGCAAAAGACAAATAACATATGATATCACCTAACACAGGACACTAATGAACAACACAAACAAATGAGCAAAACTGAACCAGAGGTAAGTAAACAAGGAGCAGACTGACAGTAATCAGAGGGGAGGGAGGGAGGAGAGAAGGGGATAAAGAAGGACAAGGGTCTAGTCAAGAAACTAGTATAAATGACCCATGGGCATGGAGAACGGGGTAACAGGGTGGGGATTGACTGTAGGAGAAGGGGTAGGCAGGGTGGGGGATGAGCAACAGGAGAAAAAGTGGGACAAAAATGAATGAATGAATGAATGAATGAATGAATTCTGCAGGTGATTACATTGAGACCCACAGTGGTCAAATAACTTGTCCAAGGTCATGTATCTGCAATAGTAGATCCAAACTGGAATCCAGGGAGTCTTTCTCCAGATCACCTGTTTCTGACCACACTTCTGCACTGCTCTCCTATAACTTGACATGATTAATGATAAAGTTTAAATCTTAATTTCATATAAATGTGCCTGTTTCTTTTTCAAGTGTTTAGCCCTGCCCCCATCAAATAACTTTCACAAATACATTATTTTCTTTCAGGATGTGAATAGTTATTAAATATGATATATATAAAATATATATCTGAAACACAATTAAATTGTATATGATATTATATAAATCACATGTTTCTAGTTTTTACTTATGGAAACTACAAAGAATGTATTTTATTAAATAATTTGACTCTAAATAATAAAACATATTGTTACTAAGAGTAAAAATTCACATATGGTAAATTTCAACTTATACTTCCCAGTTCTACATTCATTCAGCAGAAATATGCTTTTGCTTCAATGTACAGCAGTTTTGTTCATGGCTGACAATTATCTCATAATGAAAAACAAGTCACAATTAATAAAAATGAAAACTCATACCTGCTATATTCAGTTAATGATTTAATGAACTAGGAGAGAGTTTTATGAAAAGACCTATAAAAGCAAGGTACTCAATTTCCAATTAGAATCAAAATTCATGAGTCTTTAGACTCTTCAGGGTAAAGAAAAGTCTGTTGAGCTCTTCTTCACATTTCCTTCTACTTGTAATGGGCTTTTATTTCAAAGAAAATCATGGATAAAACCTCTGTTCCCTCTACACGGGTTAGAATATTAATTATAATATTCTATGAAAAACACTATGGTGATGTAAGATCAGAAATTATTAATGTGGTATGCTTACCACATTTTGATATTTGGCCTATAATTACACATTTATGTGTAAAATCAACTCAATAACTACAAGAGTCCTTAAATGAACAGATATTCCATAATAATAATTAGCATTCCCTAAATACTCATGCTGGAAATGTTCTAAATCCCTGTCAACTATTAAGTTATTTAATTATTATAACAACACTGTGAAATCAGCAGTATTATATCCCACTGTAATAATGAGAAATAATGCACAGTGAAGTTAAATAGCTTGTTCAAAGTCTTACAGGAATTGCTGGGCGTAATAGTTGAACCCAAGTGGTGTCTCTCCAGAGCTTTTAACCTTGATGCTATTCTAGACTGATGTTTGATTCATCATTTTTATAAACATTTAGTTTACTTCCAATTTTGGACAATTATAAATAATGTTATAATATTAGAATATGCTGGTACCCACCCTTTTTTGAACTTGTGCTATATTTTCTTAAGATGAACTTCTTAGAGGTGTAAATTCTGGGGAAAATAAGGACCAGCAACATTCACCTTTTTCAGGCTTGTAGGAAAGAAATGATGTTTTGAACTATTGTTTTAATATGCATTTTTAAATTCATGATGATAAGCATATTTTAGTTCAGTGTTATGCCAGTTTGCACAAGTTTTGAGAATCTCTTTCCAATTTCATATTCAGTGACATCAAGTTGTTAGCTTAAAAGTGACCACGGGTTGACTTTGGGCAAGAGTGTTCACACATTGGATATCAGCACATGATCTAACCCAGGTTTGTTTGGTTTGATTTGGTTTTGGAGAGTTTCATAGAAGCCCACCTCTGCATATAATGGCCATTTGCATTCCTGTTTTGAATAGACTATTTATATAATATTATTTAACCAGGTAAAAACTTCTGATTTGTTTGATTCTTATTGATTTGTAAGATTAATGTTTTTGTCTACCAAATCATAAAAAGGGGAAATAGAGCTTTGTTAATAACTCCAGTAACTGTTACTTGAAACCTTGACCAGAGAGCTTAGCCATTTGTTCAAAAATTACATAGACAAAATATAAAGTGCAAAATCTTATTGGTTTTGATTTAGAATCTGCTACAATTTTCAAATAAATTATTAGACATGCCTATGTAAAAATAGTATTTTAAGTTTAAGTTTTTTTTTTTTTTAATGAAAGTATGAGCACAATATGTACCTTTTAGAAATGCTATAGTATCAAAGGTGGTAAAGAAACCCTAAGGTTCTGCTGTAGCCTAGAGACCTGAGATTGTAATAAGCAAAAAGAAATAAAATACTTGGATTTTTAAAAACATTTTTTTAGTTCTTCCTTTAAACACATATCTAGGATATGAAAGGCAAAGGATTGAAATTTTATTGTCATAACACTTCAAATGTTGGTAGCTTTTATATTTTTTTGTAGCTTTTATATTTTAATGCTAATGTTACAGTATAAAAATAAGTGGATCGAGTTATAAGTAGTCTGGAGCACATGCCATGTAACTTTGAACAAACAGGTAACACCATAGATATTGTTTTCAAACAAGTACAATATTCTTGATCATGATGTATGTATCTAGCAAAACTTGAGTTACAATATCAAAGATGAGATATGACTATATTAGTTGATATAAAACATGTACATACTAGATTTGAACTTCACTTCTCAAACAAATATCCCCTTGAATTTTAAAATAAATGTAATTGCTATCATCATTTTCCATAAAACTTTTCATCTTCTATTCAGATGCATTAAAATACTGTACAGTATTCCCTCACTTATCACAGGTATTATGTTCTAGACACCCCCCGTGTGATAGGTGAAAATCTGTGAAGTAGGAATCTTACAGTTATTTTAGTACTTATATATATTTTAAGGCTTTATAAACCCTTTCCACACACTTATAAACTGTTCCCAGTCCCTTATTAACCTTTCCCATTCCCGTATTAACATTTTGCACACTTTTATAAACTTTCCACACTTTTATAAACACTACTTATGTTCTTAAACATATTTGACACCCTTAAACCTACATATCTTTAATAACATATGTATACAGTATCACAAAATCCCACAATATAGCAAAAAATCCGTGATAAATAATTAAATAGATTTTTAAAAGTCCTGCGATACAGTGAGGCCGCGATAAGTGAACCACAATATAGAGAGGGACTACTGTACTATGAAGAAAAACATTTGCTATATTTTTAGTTAATTTATAAAAATAGATTATAGAAGATTTTAACATTACATTATACCAAAATAAGAGGACATTTGTTCAAGACAAAGAAATTAAAATTCTTTCTATAAGAAAATCCCCAAACCAATAGATCATGAAATTAATTTACATATAATTTTACTATTACTGGTTAAGAACACTCAGAATATAAGCTACTGCTATTCTTCCAAAGGCATTTTTATAGATTAACTATAGGAGAAAGTTCTATTCTTTTTCATTTGATTCATGATTTAAGAACCTGACACTTTTTTAAAATGCCTTCTTACTGCTTTCAGCATGCTCTGTTTCTATTCAGTCTGTTTTCAAAATCATTAAATCATATTTATGAAGTGACCATACACATCACTAGCAATTTTGATAACTGCTTTTCTCCTGCCTTAGGTCATTAGTGGAGTGAACATTTTAAAATGAAATAAAACATTTTCTGCATCACAGAGTAAGAAATGAACTGAATCAAGGGGCATGGTTCTCGGTGTACTCTGCTATTGCCTGGGGCTAATTCTCATCTCTCGAACTTTGCTTAAAACTTGATACTTTCCTGAAATGACCTGGTCCTCTTTTTCCACAAATCTTAACTTCACCACTTTCTAAGGCTCAGCTGAAGAGCTGATTTTCTTGATTACTTCAACCATCACTAATAATCCTCTTCCCACCCCTATCTGCAAACACTGAGAGCTATTCCCAGGCTGCAACATTTACTCTTAAAAGGTTGTGAATTGGTGATGTTGTTTTAATTATATTAATGCCATTTAACTAAGATACGGTAAATTCCAAAAGACAAGGATTATGCCTTATGATGCTCTGAATTCCCTACTTCGGGCAACCTCTCTGACACTCTCAAGTGCAGTCAAACACTTGACATCTGGCCCAGCAGTCTGGAGCACCTCATAAAATGTTCACCAACTGCTTAATAGATTGGGTACAAATAAACTAGATGTTTGTGTGTTTGCTTCCTTGTTTTTGTCTGTTTTACACAATATCATGCAATGACAATTTTAGATAAGTTTGGAAGTAACAGTAAGAATGTAGCATTGCAATTTTAAAAAGTGACATTCAAAATCCAGAACATTTTCATGTGTGCCTCCAAATTAATTCTGTCTTAATTCAGTATCATTACCAAGCATCAGTTCTCTGACTTTTTTAAAGAGAGGTCAGGTTAAATTCATAAACAGAGAAGTCAATTTTTCTTAGCATCTAGTCTCCTTGGCTACCCAAGCTAACAACATGTGAGGATTTACAAAGACCCATCTAGGACAACCCTCTCCCATGGTAAGCTGTTTTTGTTGACAGCATACACACACCTCCCATCACAGTTACTTGTTCTTTAAGTAGGTGCTTGCTGAGACTCAGATAAAATAAGATGGCCTCACCCACATGAAATCACTTGAAGATTAAAATTTTAACTGAGATTTTCAATTTTTTTTATCTTTGGAAATCATGTTTAATTAAAATATAAATATCACTCAAAGATAAAAATATATATAGTATATGTGCATCATATATACATACAGATGCATACATATACATGCATATATACATATACACATGCATATATGCATCGTTGGCAGCCGTCCGTCTCGAGAGACGATGGTGTAGCTTCTTAAGAGTCTATCTGCACCGCCGAGAATGGTTGTGCAGTCCGACTCGGGAGTGACACGGTATCTGTCTCCTCCCGTGTTGAATCAACATCTTGCGATGACGCTGAAGCTACAGAGCCTGGGCAGGGTGATATGGAGGGTCTGCTGTTGCCCATGCAGTAGACCCCCCCTCTCTTCGCAGCTGAAGGGTCCAAGGGAAAGACGGAGTCAATACAGCTTGGCTTCAGGTGCGCCGCAGGAGTTGCCGGTGTTGACTACAACGTCAAACCGCCTTAGGGACTCCGGCTCCGGATTTTCTGTCAGGGTTTAATCCCTTAGCCTTTCCCCTGAAGATGTATGCCGCAAGGCAGCGGAGGTTTTTTGGAGTCAGAGTTTTCCTTCTCTGATATATGCATACACATATACATATATATATATATATATAGGTATATATAACACTGCAAACACATTGTAAGTACTTCAGTTCTGCCCCAGAGTGACAGCCAGCTCTGAATCTCTTAATGGCCATGGTCAGCATGAGGACAGGATGCTTAGGGAGAAAATATATTAAATAGGATCCACAGTCTAAATTGCTGGGGGAAACAGGACCAGTCTGGTTCCTGAGTGAATGGAGGCAAAACAAGCAATGACAGAATTAGGGAGATATTTGGCTAAAATGGGATATGAGAATCTGAAAATCAGGCAAATGTTTCCTCAGCTATAAGGTAACTAGGTGTAGGGGACAGGGAGGGGACAGGGAAGAAAGAAGTTTACAAATTATAAGCATATTTTGGGAAAGTTTTCTTTCCCTTCATGCATAAAAAGGACATATTTCAATATTTTATAAATATGTTTCATTGTTCTAAAAATGCAAATAAACACATTAAAAATTCTCAGGCAGTTGTCTAATGAATGTTTAAACAGTAAAGTTAATTATCCTACAACTTAAAGTAATTGGTGCTTGATCAAAACAGCTACGTTAAGCATTGAATTCAAATGTTTGCTTACAAGAAATACATTCCTTTTAATTGTCTGTCACCTCACCAAACCCAAGCCATTTTGAAATAAGACAGGGTGGTATCCTCCATATGTATTTAAAAATTAAAATGAGATTCAATAAGCAACAGAGGACTGAAAAGTGCCTCCAGAGGTCATTTAGTCCATTTCTGTTTCTGGCAAGCTGCACTTAGATCATTTCAAACATATGGTTAACTACCTGTGCCATCTTTGTTAAGCACTCCTAGTTCTTGGCTGCCTGCATGAATGATGTGTCTGCGTACAAACTGCTTTAACCGTTCTGTCTAATTTAGCTAGTCAAGAGTGTCAGATAATCCATCGCCTCAGTAAGATACCTAGTCAATTCAGTCAAACTGAATATGTGTTCCTCTTACTTAGCTCAGTTTTGGATTTACTTCATTGGTAAAGACAATTAAAACATTCAAACAAGTGTGGATGTGAGGAGACTACCTATAAATCAGGTTCTTCCTTAATATCACTAAATTGTTCCTGACTCGATTTTAATCTAATTTTACTCAACCTTCTCACCCTAAAGCAAGAGACGGTCTAATTATGTTCCTATTCCTAAAGGTTTTAAATAAGCCTCCTTTCTCTCTGCTATTTCCTTAGGTAAAGTAAACTGAAGAGTCAAAGAATAAAACAGGGATCATAACAATCAGATAAAAGTTTATAGGGAAATCCAGGAAGATATTTGTTGTTTATTTTCTAAATCAACACAACTACATCCTAAAGAACAATACTGAATGATGGGGATGCACAACTAAATAACCCATCAGGATTTTGCTACATCTTTTCATTTTAGTGGTTCTTGAAAGAAATATAAATTTCAGACTTGTCTCTGCCTTTATTTCCTTTTCACATTTCCATGAAAGCGATGAAAAATGTTTTAAATGTGTCTATCCCTTTTTCTAAAAAATAGCATTTCTCCCTTAAATTCAAATTTAAATGCATAATTACAAGATTTGCATAACTGGTATCGCTCAGTGACTACATCCTAAGATCAAAAATATTTGGTGCTTATTTCACTCTACTGTTTAAAGGCGAAGCAGAGGGACACTGCCCAAGGTGACACCACCTAAGGGACTAAGGCAGAATCCCAACAGTGTTGTGCTTTAATCATGTATGGAACATTTGATTAGGATTGATAATACTGAAGCTGTTATTTTAGATATTGTATTACAATTACCAGCATGGGAGATGGCAATTCTCCAATGAAAGAGTTCACCCAGAAAAAAACCATTATCTTTCTTTCTAATATGTCTTATCGATAAATACTCCACATTATAAAATAATTAAAGTGGCTTATATCAAAAATACCAAAATAAATTTGATAGCCAGAATATCAGTCCGAAGCCTATTAAAAATGTAAAAGACGAGATGTAAAAATATTCGATACTTATATGTTCTTTGCCTAATCCCTTCACCTTTTTTATCAAGTTCCCCCTTCCCCCTCTTCTCCAATGACCTAGGGACAAGGACAACGGTGTGGTGATGGCCCAGGGGGGAGGGGTCTGTGTGGAGGTGGGCAAAGAGGGAAAAGTAGGGACAACTGTAATAGTGTAAATAATAAAAATAAAGAAAAAAGTAAGCTGAAAGGTTTTAAATAATAAAATATGCAATACTCAATCTGTTATTATTTTGTAAAATTAATAGCATGCTATTTCAAAAGAGGGGAGGCATATAAGCGACTCCAACTTGAGAAACTACCATGGGTTCCTTTCAAAGGCTGCAGCTAGTGTTGCGAGGGAGAGCAAATAATGCGAAGGCAGATACAAATTACTCTCAGAGGCCTGAATGATCTTCAAGGGGAAATATTAGAAGTGACATTATGAAATACAAATAATGTGACTGAGAGCTCCTAATGTTCTGATATATAGCAATATGTTCTCACTCATTAAAGTCTAATTTTAGTGCACTGACAGTTAACAACCTCAAGAAATAAGACATCTAATTTCAGTTTTAGGATATTCTTTGGTGAGATACCCTTGCGATATCTCACATACACTACAAGGAAAAATCTCCTAATCTGAATTGACACTTCCCCCACAGTCCTATCTTTGTGAATAGAGTCATGATCAACACAGTTGTTCAGGCTGGTCAGAGATGAGGGGCTCTCTATGTCAAACCCCAAATCCTGTGGATTCTCCCTTGCAATTATCACTCAGTCCCCCGCCCCCTCTCTCTCTCTCTCTTCCCCCTTCTCCCTCTCTCCCCTTCTCTCTCAACCTCCTCTCTATCGTTTCAACTTCAGTCTAAGCTATTATCTTTAGCCTGAATTGTAACACCTTCTTAAATAATTAACTGGTCAGCATAAACACCACCACACCACCTTGTTCTGTACCGGTCTCTTTTCACTTCACTGCAGACATGATGCTTTCTGTAAGCTGAAAAGCTAATGGTGGCACTCACCTATACCAACTTTTCAGGGCTTCCCATGTTTTAGCCAACTTGGCCTTTATCACAAAGACAATTTAGCCTTTGTCTACCTCCTCAATTTTGTCTAGTGCCACTTCGCTCCTTGCTCAGTAGATTTTAACTGTATTTCATCTAGTTGTTTCGTTTACCTGGAACAAGCCTGTTCCCTCTCCTTATGTAGATCCTTCAGATCTCAGCTTAGGTATTCTTTTAAGTAATCCTCTCTCCTGACTCCTCTGACTAGGTGCATGCTATCTGATACAGTCTCCTGAATACTGAAACTTGTGATGTGTTCATTGTCCTCTCTGATAGAACATAAGCTACATGAAGATAGGTACGCAATGTCTGTCACTGTGCCTAATACATGGTTTTTATTAAATGCATGGTGAATATTAAGTGGGAGTTGAAAAGATACATAAGTAGGTTATTTTTTCTGTACATGTTGCCCAGTTTTTGCTATCCAGGCTATTCTGACTAATTTATTGTTATTTGAAATTATTAGTGACTTTAATTCACCATTCCTAGAATCAGTTGAGTAAATGGTGGTTCTCTTTTCTTTCTCAGTATTCAGATTTCTGTTTCTGCCATGTTTTCTACTTATCCTCCAACCCTTATCTATTCCTAGTGTCATTTTATTTCAAGACTACTGTCAATCTCTTTATTACTGCAGATAAAAATTGTAAAATCCTCCCAAATCCCTGCTACGCCTTCACTATCATCATTCTTCTTTCCATTCTTACAATCCTTAAAAGTTTCTTTTTTGAGAGTGACATAAACACTCCACAATAAGAATGTCTGATGCCCTGATTTACTAACAAGTTTTTATTCCACAACGTGCCTAATATAGAGTACTAAATATGTTACTGGCATATATTTTAAAATATTAAGTAAAATGAGTGTGTCTTCCTTAATCCAATCAAAGGAAAAGCTTTTTCTCTCTCATTGTTTGGCTTTTACCCTACAAATCCAAGTATTGTCTGCTAAAGTACAAAATAGTCACACTGATTTGATTATAACATCCTTTAATGATTAGGTCAAATATAATTTCTAGCCTTTCTATTATACTTTCTAATACTTTAGAATCTGAGTTTGACAGGTAAAGAAACATCTTGACAAACAAAAAAAATGTTAAGCAATTATAAAATCAACTTTACTGCTAATAAAACTGTTTTAGATATAATATTATTCTTCATTATGAAATATGCCTTTTTAAGGTTAATAAAAGCATTATTTTAATAGAAAATTTTATATAGATGTGATGTAAACTATTAATAGAAATAACTACTTTTTATGTAAGAGACTTTGAATATTATTTTAGAGTTACCTATGACTTTTCTTTCTAAAGAGTTATTTACTAAACTAAAAAAAAACAAATTAAATTTCAAATATGAGATTATCTTTATTATCCAGAGCCAGTATTTTCACTGGAGATTCATTTAAATGGTACAACCTGCTTCATAGGTTCTATCTTTTAGGAACACGGGGCTACGGTACTTAAGTGTATTAAGTCAACTTAAAGTGTGAAGATAACTCACAGAATCATCTGTTCCTCTACAATGTAATGCAACCTTTAGAGTCGATGTCAATTAATTTAAAATTAGAGACATCTAAATCTGAGAGAAGAAACCCACCTAATCAAATGTAAATCTTAATGATGAAAACCTTTATCTTAAAGCTAGTTTGGATATTTAAAACATCATATTTTTATCGAGTATCTATCAAGTATATAGTTATCAACTATCTATCAAGTAGACTTCTATCAATATCTATCAGATAGATATAGTTTTAGGACTTAAGAAAAAAAATCTGAATCCTTTTCATTCTGAAAGTATTTTCAAAATTATATTTTAAAAATGTATACCATATGCTTAAAGCATATAAAATAACCAAACACATTTGAATTAGGCCTGTTTTGCCAACTATGAAATTCCCTAGATTTCACTGTCTCTCCTTAAAGATCAAAATGCTGCTGAGTATGGGGCTAAGAGCATTTTTTTAAGTTAAGTTAAAATGTGCCCCTCTATAACTGCCAATTTTACTAGTAAGTATGTAATTCCACTACTAAATGTAGCTCCATAAAACAAAGGTCTAAGGAAGTAATTCTCAAACTTTATACTACATCAGAAACATGCAGAGGACTTAGAATACAGATTGCTGATAACACTTTTTGATGCTGTAGGTCTGCTCAAGTATTTGCACTTCTAACAATTCCCTAGATCATTCCGATGCGATTGGTCTGGGGTCATATTTTGAGAGGCAATGGTTTAAGAAGTTATCCTATTTTCTGTCACCAAAAATTAGTTTTGACTGTATTTTTTAATATACAGTATATTCAGAAATAGAAAAATTTACAATGTAATTATAAATACATGTATTCTTTAAAAATTTTTCCATATTTCAAATCCCCTTAATATTCAGTCTTTAAAACCAAGACAGACTAATTCCAAATTGAAATAGAATTTGGCTAAGCCTTCATGTTGATTTGGGCTTTGATAACATTAATTCCTTGATATTCATAATTATTTATTTCAATTTTTGTTCTAAACATTTAATTATACTATTATTCCAGGTATGTGAAAATTATGTTTCACTCTGTACTTATGTGTTTTTTCCATATATATATATTTTCCATTTTGTCATTATTTTTGTTTCAGAATTACTTGATAAAAGCCATTGGGGAAATTGTGAGAAATGTAGAAAAAGAGAATAAATAAAATAAAGTAGAATGAGGCTCTTGGTCTTAAGCCTTATCTTATCATTCATGGTCTTATCAGAGACATAGGCCACATCTTTTAGAGAAGCATTCAAACTGAGATACACAGGAGGTCTCTCAGGAGCCATATACCATGTTCATTAGTTGAGTGGCTTTATTTGTATTCCCAGCTAGTCCACCTGATAGCTGAAAAATTTTCACAGCTGTACTGTAGACCAATCAATAGCGTGATGTGATACCCATGGGGAGAAGGGAGACACCCTCTGATACTTCCTATTTTTAAACAACTAAAGTTGTTTTGTATTCCCAAAACCATATTGATCTGTGGAGCTAATGATAGTTTTACTAAAGCTCCCTTCTGTAAACTCTATCACAGAGGAAACCTCAGAAAATGACAACTAATGGCAGGAAAATGTTGGAAATCTATTTTACCATGTAACTTTGCTGCCAGCTCCTGCTACGTATAAAATAAAGCAAGTCCCACATGTTTTTTCCCCTGGGTTTGAATATTGCTGGACTGATGCAGTGGCAATGAAGATGGCTTATATTACACCTCCAGGGTGCTTAACTCCCTCCCAACTAATTTGCCATCTTGTCCATTATGAGAATGAGCTGTAACAGCTGAATTGGCATTGTCCCCACTTTCCCATTTCAGCAGAAATTTAAAAAGGAGGTTGTCACTAGATAGGCTCAAGTGATGCCATCTGCTTTTCCATTTGGGGAAGTGCACATAAAAATAGTAGGGGATGTGTTAGGTATTTAATTAGAGGTGGACTGTCTGTTTCCCCAGTCTTCTCTAAATTGACACCTGCTGGGTCACGCACTGAATACAAATAAGAATGCGGAAAATGTCCCGTGAGCTCTGGTGGGAGAAATCCTAAAATTATGTTGGCCATTGAGCATAACAAGTATACCTGTTGCTATTACAATGAACCAAAGACAAAGGTTTTTATAAGCTCATGTGAACTCGTACAGCAGTACAACCCTAGTTCTCAAGGAAGCAATCCTATCACTCATATGTGAATCTAGATTTCTAAACATATAAATTTCTGAAACCACATAATAAAACTTTATATTAAAAGTGTAATTTAAGGATTGTCATCTATAATGGATGTTACTCACAATACACTCTTCTATCTCTGGCGATATACATATGAGTAACTCTTTATATGTAATACTAAACGTTATGTTATTATTACAGCTTCATTGGGCTAGTAATGTTTCTAGTAGACTTTCAAAATCATTGAGTGTATACTTTATCTAACTGCTAGGGATATTTTTCCCTTACAATTCTAGATCCATACCGCTCTTTTGACTAGGGCACAAATGTAATGCACATTTCTATAAAACAGTATGGTTGGGAATTAACAGGCTAATAAAAAGGACTTTAAAGGTACATTAAATTAGAATTGAAGATGTCTACTGCATTTGCAGCATAAATGCTCATAAAAATATAAATCTGTCATTAACTTTTTATAGCCATGCAAAGTCATAAAAGTTAAAAAATCTTGAAGATTTATCAGCTCCTATCTCTCAGATGGACAGAATAGAACAAAGGTAAGTTGTGAAAGAGAAGTGCTCTGGAAGAAGGAGAAATTTTTAGGGGAGAGGTGAAGAGAAATGACACACAAATACACACACCATTACTTTGTTTCCTTTCAAAGACAATCAGTGTTATTTTGGTCTATAAGGCAGCCTTCATTTGATCTATTACAATGAAATATTTTTTGTATTTTAAATGACCAGAGCACTAGGCTAGGAACAATACTGTGTAACATGTTACTATTTCCCTAACATAACAAAATATGGACTGGCAATACAATCAGTTTTGTTCATGAGAATCATACACCCTGTCAGCTATTGCTTAGTGATACACTACCGATTCACAATGTACATCATTTCAGCCATAATTGCACAGATTTAATTTCCCAACCACATGTAACAATTATAACGTTGATCCTTGGAGACAGTCTGCTCTGCTTCAAATTAATGTAATAATTAATGTCTGAAGGCTTTTAAAGATTTCATATTCAGACTTTAAGAGGAAAGTGATGGTTGTCAAAAAGAGTATCAAAATGATGTACTTCCATTTATTTAGCCCTATAGAGAAAAATTTTAGGGTCCTAGGAGTATAAAGATTCTAAATGAAGATGGAAAAAAAACAGCAATTATTATTTTTCCCCTACATAAGTCTTACTTAGTAGAGATGTACTACAGTAAAAATGCATTAAAATTTTAATATTGGAAGCCCTGTGATTGCCCACATACTATTTTGAGAAGCTGAAAAATTACACACTTTAAGTTTCAGTAAAATACAAATAAATTTTAAAAAACTTTAGATACTGTATAAAAATGTTTGGATAAAATTTACCATTAACTTTAACAAATATTTTTATTGGAGGTATTAGTAAAGTGTTCATTGGTATAAATTTGGTTGTATAACTTTTTGTCTCCTTCTTGAAAATATCAACTTCAGAGCATTTGAAAAGATTCTAAATAACAATAGTTATCACTTATAAGTTGCCTTCCTTACAATTACTCAAGGTGCCACTTTCTAAGAAAATCAAATAAAGAAGTATTCTTATATTTAAAAAAAATCTTAGAAAAATACATATTTTTAGTCTTCTATTAATAGTTCACCATATAATTTAGATAGTCAAAGTTCTGTTTTTCTTATAAATTTTAAATAAGACTATTTTTGACATTAAATTAATTAAATAAAATATGCAGCTTTAAAAAAGATAATCGTGGTTCTCGTAAAATATGAAAATCATTGTAAGATCCTTAATTTAGAAAAAAAACACCTGTTGTTATATAATAAACATTATCTGATGCTTAATTTTTATATGGCACAAGCATAATTCATGGGTTCATTTTGTTCCCATGAACACTACCTTTATAAAATAAAATAATGTATACATGTTTAACATATCCCATAACTCACCTCTAGATATCATATTTTTAAAGTGTATTTCAGTAACTCATTTTGGAGACGCTTAAGTCCCATGTTGCAAATAACCAAGGAAACATTAAACTGACGAGAACTAAGGGAACACATGATTGAATAGGCCTGATCCCCTCTCTGATAGTGTTTTTCTTTTTTGATGTCACAAGTGAGAAATTGCAGTAGGCCAATAACATAAAAGTTTATTTATTTTTTCTCGTATAAGGTAATTAATTATGCATGCTCAGAAATATGCATTCAAAAATAAAATCATTTTGAAAGAAGTCAATATCTAGTGAGATTGCTACAAGCAATTTTAATGTGGCAATGTAATAATTTGGCCTGAAATTTTTTAATGATGCAGCTCAGTTTTACATTGTATGATAGGTAAGGAGAGAAGCAGGAACCTCATAAAAGTGCTAATTCTTATAAAACAGTACTTGTCTTTGATCTGGCAAAATTTACACCAATACAAGTGACTCCTTTGACTACACCTTAAATGAAGTAGTGTGATTTCTTTTTAACTTCAAGTTCTCACAATTGCCCAACTTAATAATTGTAATAGCTAAATTAAGTGCTGAATATGTCCAAAATAAAATTAATAACAGTGCCTATATTATACAGTTATTATAAGGCTGAGGTACACTAATATCTGCAAAAAAAATGGAACATTGTTTGGCTTAAAAATGCTCTGAAAGGAAAAATGTAAAAAGTGCTAATGTGACCAATACTTATTAGTCAAAAAAGAGTACATTGGATTTAGGAGCAATTCAGATTCAAAACTGATGGTGAGTTACTATTATTATTTTCCTAAAGTAGAATATTTCTCCACATTTCCGTATAGGAAAATATAAGGGGAATGTTTCCACCAAAGAAAATTAAGGGGTGGTAACTAATTAGTATCACACAACTAATTAAATAGCATTCCACATACCTATAATTAGAAAGTGTTTAATACGGTCTGCACCAGTGTATTTTATAGTCCTGGCCTAAGGAATCAATCAGTAGGGTAGTATTTATTTTTGAGTTTGAAAATAGCACTCGTCAAATGTGTTTCCAGGAAGAATTTGCAAAGATGTCAACTCCTTTGAGTTCAACTTGGAAGACAAACCAAAAACAATTTAGATGCACAAGCATTATATTTTTTTCTCAGAATTAGTCAATTAGGTATTGAGAAGTTTTATTTAAACTTGAACTCTCCAAGTTTTCCTGCTTTTATAACTTACCCTAATGTTTAATTACCCTATATTTGTTGATTATTTTTGCTCTTTCCTATGAACATATTAGCATGCAACCATAACTATGTTAAATTACCTTAAAAACACATAAAAATCAGTGGAGCATGCTGTTTTCCTTTCCACACTACATGAAATTGGCTCTAAATATATTAGAATATTTTAACAAGTTAAGGGAGTTTTTTCTTTAGCTGCAAGTCTAACACAGCTTAGCCTGATTGAGCCTGCTGAGAGGTACCTGTGGTTCTCTGTGTGGTATTCTGGACTGTATTAATAAAGAGTATCCAGGAAAGATTTGATTTTTTCCACTCTTGACTTAATCAAATCAATAAATATTTTCAGAAGTAGAGAGAAAAATATAGGGATTATTTACTGGCTAAACTTAGATTTTTATCTCCAATGTTTTTACAGTAATATTGCTTTACTAAGAAGATAACTATATCAAACTATTTTTTTCATTAAAAAAGTACAATGGAATTACTGGATAATATACAATTTTTAAAAACATTTAATTAAAAATAATTATTTTTTTACCCACTCCTCATTTCATCTTCTCTGACACCATGCTAACCAGTCTATAGTAACTTACAATGGGTCTCCTCCTTATATTTTTGGCTGGCTGTCCAGAAAGCAGTGGTTTATTATTTAGTAATATAATTACCTGTATAATATCAATTCCTTGAGTGTTGCCTTATTTGTGGAACTGTTATGTATACAATACATTTGCCGTCATATATCCTTATAATTATCTTTTTGTTTTGTTGACATCTATGTGTGGGTATGTGTGCATATGTGTTTGTGTATATGAGAGAGAGAAAGCAAAAGATTGAAAAGAGAAAGATCATGGGGAGAGATTCTACCTTATTTACCCTATATTTTGACAGTAATAGTAACTCAAGAGATGTTTGTCAAAGGAATACTAACTTGATCACAAAGCTAAAATTGTAGTATAAATTTCATTTGAAATGTGAAAAGTCCATTTAAATAAATACTGCATTCTATCTCCCTTCATTTAAACAGGCACTTAATTTTATTTAAAATGGTGGTGCTAACATTTGCCAGTGATATTTAATGTTCTTGTGTGATCAAATGTGCATATTTACCATTATTTCATTCATTTATTCAATAAATATTTACATATAAGCACTGGAGATATACTTAGGTGATAAGATATTTAAATATGTGTATTAAGTTCTTTACAATACCACACAATGTTCTGACACATCTGCTTTCTGTTAAACTTCTTTTTACATATTAGCTAATTATATTGAGTATTATAATTATTAATAAAATAAAATGGTAATAACACCACCATTTTATATAAATATTTCATATAAATTATTGTTTTGTTACATAAATTCATTATTTATATAAATAATTTTACATACATTATTAATTGATCACTTACTATGCAACAGGCACAGAGGAATACAAAAGTGAACACAGAAGTCAAAAAAATCTCCATTCTTAAGGAGCTTATAGATTGGGAGGTAAACTGAAAATAAAGATTAATATGCACACTATACTGTATGGTATACTAATATATACTAAGAAGAAGAAATAATGAGAAGCATGGGATATGGGTTGACATTTTTCATAGGGAGACTTCACTGCCAAAGTGGCTTTTGGGTAAAAACCTAAAGCAAGAGAAGAAATTAACACTGCAGTTGTGAGAGGGAAGCATAATCCTGGCAGAGAAAATAGCAATGAAAGACCTTTAGGCCGCAGAAATCCTCGCTTTTCCAAGAACCAAGGATGAGGCTCTCCTGGCCAGAACTGAGGGAAGGAGGAAATAGAAGATGAGCTCAAAGACTAAATGAGGGTATAGGCCTTGGAGGAACTTTGAGAACATTATAAAAAATTTGGCTTCTTCTGTGTATCATATAAAAGGCACTGGGAACATGCTGAAAAGAGGAATGGCATGATCTGAACAATCTTTCATCAAGGTACTCTGTAACTTTGGAAAATATGATAATATTGTGCATATCTTGACATCATAGACCACCTGAAAAATTCATGTGAACACCAGTGACAACAAAAACTAGTAATTAAAATCCTTGCTAAAATCACTGAACCAAAACACTCATTAATTCAATTCAATCTCTGTCCACTTTCCATTCATAAGGGAGTAAACATTCACTAATCAACAGTTAGATATTTCTGAATGTCATATGTCACTCCGTTCAGAGAAGGATGCCACTAGCTTCATCTCCAACCCTGCCTTCTGTCAGGACATAGGGATGTGAGTTTAGGGAAGTTAATAAATCCTTTCTAAATATCTGACTAGTGACATTCACAAGTTACGTCACATTATTGAAAGATTATTCGATGTATTATTCATGATATTTAAACATCATCTGATTTTACAGTCAAACATAAATCTCTAAAATCATAATACTTATCAATATTAAGCATCAATGCATTTCATTGTAATATTGTATATAGCAACAATCTATAGAATCTGTTCAGATCTATTTTTTCTATGTTGGTAAAATAAGGTAGTAGCTGATTTTACAAAAATACAATATTTCATCTTTGGAGCATTTGCCATCTAATTACTAAAATTACGTTCTGCTAGAGCAAATTATTTTTCATATTAATTATTAGAAATTGGTCTTTTAATGAGACAAAAGACTGTACTTACCCTTTTAAATATTTTGTTAATGATCATTTTTCTAAGCAAATAATGTATTTTCCATTCTATTTGGCTGTGCATAAATAAAGAATTGTGAACTTAAATGGCTCCCTCAAATATCAGTATCTGTGATTCACTTCCAGAGATAACATTGACAGCCAATCGCAACAAAATTGTAAACCTTTCTCTTTCTCCCAGGATATCATTTACTTGTAAAATTTTACACAAATTGCTTGCCCATTATCCATATTCTATTCCTACTTTTATTTTTAGCCAAAGTAGGAAAAAAATACATGTGTGAGAAATTTATGTCTGTTAAAAACAGAAAGTCATTTTAAAATACTTACATGAACTATTTTAAGCAAGTTATACTTTAAAAATTTCACTTTTACCCTTAGTGAAAATTGTGTCATTTTCTTTCCCAATTAGAAGGAAAAAACCCCAAATATTGAAATGTAAGTTGATGTCTGCAAACTAACTCTATTCAATTACTAAATATCATATCATTATTTGCCATAAGCATTGTTATATGTCAATAATACAGTGTATTCTCCATGTGGTAGGGTCTTATAGAAAGAAGAAGATCAATAGCAACATGAATCAGAGAGAGAAAGTAAGAATAGCCAGTTGCTCACAAGACATCAATATTCATGTTTTAAAAAAATACTCTATGGTTAGAAGTTTTGGAAACTGACTTGGTTATTTACCATTTTAATCTAATGTCAGAACTTTGTTACAGAGCTTTCTGAGTTGTACCTCTGAAGCCCAAGAGGAAAGACTAGTCAGGTTTCTTCAAGTATCCAAATTTATGGAAGAGACTTTCCTCCTGTGAGTCTTTACCAACATACTGTTAGTAATATTTTATAATCAGTCATTCTGATTTCAGCATTGAAATCAGCACTGAACTAATAAAGATTTTTCAAGTTCATCCACTTTTCATCTAACCCTGATTTCCACTGACCTATCTTATTCTAGTAAGACTGGCAGTTATCCTAGCCAGTTATCTCACAGCATCCTGGGTACCACTGTACCCTCGGCACCTAGCACAGGGTCTGACACCAGCCAGGGAGGCGTTTCTTTGGAGGCAGTCAAGGAATGCGTGAGAGAGGAATATCACTAGATAAAATCGCCTTGTTTCAAATCCTGGAACTGCCATTCTAACTCTGACTTTAAGCAAATTTCTTAACTACATTTATGAAATCTTTTAATGTTTGTAACCATTACATGGGATTAAATGATGTAATACATGCCTTTAGCAGTGAGTTATTTATGTAAAAGCTTATTATTGTTATACATTAAAAATGTAAAAGAAAACAAAACACAGGGGATCACTTAGATATAAGGACACTCCCTTTTATACACATGTACTAAGAACCATCTCAATCTGTTCTTTTATTAAATATTCTTCTTTATCTTAGTTTTAAGGAACTATAAGCAGTGTGATCACAAATTTTATGGATTGCAATACAAATGTTTTCTTCTGATGAGTATTGAAAAAATTGTTTTAATAAGTTTTCATAAATACAAGTAAGTAGGAATTTCTAAACTGGAATTGGATATAAACAGATTCTAGAAAAAAGGATCTCCTCAAACTCCTTCCTTGTGTTCCTATTAAAATGATCAGTGAGGTTATAATAAAACTTTTTGTCAAGAATAAAAGAATGTCATTTTAAAAAGGCAATCCCTGATAAGAGCTAGAAAAAGAGAAATGTAGCCAGTTGTCACGTTAAAAGAAAGTGGAGTCAATATGAACAATGACAGTAGATCATGATTTATATTAAAAAGATTTTTCTACTAATGGAATATCCTTTTGTTTTCCAGTGAATAATGCTATGTATTTGAAAGAAGTAGCATCTGTTCTCATATAATATATTAAAGAAGGGGAATTAATTTGTCTTTAACCATGTGCTATAAAACATATTAATTGTGACCTCAAAGAATAATGAAACATTATTTCAACTGAAGTGAAATCAGATCTAAGTTTATTAATGATATGATGCTACATTAAATATAGGCTATTAATAACATGCATAAAAACTGAAACATTTCTTAGGGATTATTTGGGATTAGATTGCTTACACATAATGCCATAATCAAATTACATAGTTATAAAACAGAATAGACTTTGTAATAAGACAGACTTAGCTTTCAGATTTATTGTTTTTCTGATCTTGGACAAGTGACTTGAACTCTCTACATTGAACTGCCTCTACAGTATGGATAGAATTTTACCTACTTAGAGATCATCTCCATGATGTAACTCTGTGTTACATGATTAAGTGTAGTTTCCATTTTTTCATCCTGCTATTCTGTTCTAAAAAGCATATGGGCTTATGAGAAGTTTTCCTTTTTTGTGACATGTAAACTTTAGGCAAAAGTCTAATTCAGACTGTACTAATTAAAGTCATATGCTTCTTTAAATAAGCTAATGCATATTACAAATGATATTGTATATAAAGAAGCTAATTGCACAAAGGATTTAAATATTTGCTTGTTTTATTTATAGATGATCTCTTTATCTTAGGATTTATATCACCTTTATTTAAGGAGTATGTATGAAGCTTGAAAACAGAAAAAAGAACTGGTTAATGATCAGTCCCTTTCACATGTCTCGCCACCTCCATTCACTGTCCCCTCTGCCTAGATAGTGTAGGATTAACTTCTTCTCTTGATTTCAGTTTTTATTCAAAAGCCACTTTCCCAGTGAAGTTTTCCCATGACACCTTATCTAAAATTTCAACCGATATCCTTCTCTCATTGTTTTTTTCCTTAGTAAAAATTACTTCAATATATTATATAATGTTCTTACTTATCTTGGAGGAATATTTCATAGAAGAAAAGAGACCTTAATAAAAGAGAGATGGATTTCTGAAATACATAAAAATGGCTAAGGCAAGTTCTTATATTGAAAAAAGATACAAATGAGATTTAGAACCACAAGAAGAGAGTAAGGATAATAAGAAATTCACTAGTATTGAAATGCAACATAAGAATAATGAATTCAATATGAATATCTCAAGGATGTTAATGGATGGTTGGAAGTAGTAAGAAATCAAAACACTAAGAGACAAGCTTTACCACTTTCTGAATTTATTATCAGGGGATGAGGTAGACACTTTAAAAGAGAAACTGTCAAAATATGCCAAAAACAATGGCATCGCTTTAAACTATCCTGTAACACGTCTGGCATTAAAAAGATAACTCTTCATCCAAAAGAGAAAAAAAAAAAGTACCTAACCACACTATTTCATAATTTCTAAATTAAATAAAAATACCTCTATTAAATAATTGAGTATGTAGCTTAAGAGTATTTCTTTTCTTTTTTGTTCTTTTATACTTTCAAGAAATTATGTAAATAGAGTTCCCAAAAAATTAACTCAGAACAGCTCTTGATGTAATTCCTATACATATTATTGGGTTAAATTTAAATAAACTTATATATCAGGACAGAGAAGAAATATCTTAGGTCTTTCTATTTTCTCAGCTTTGATAGACTATGTGCTATATTGGAGACTTTATGACCTCACAATTTATTTATATGAAGATTCAGAATCCTTTCTGTATAAATATAATTGATATCATATTTGGATGGTGGCACATTTCAAGCCATTCCAGAGGTTTCTAAGCCTCTCTTCATTAAAAAAAAAAAAATTTGTTTCCTCCTTCTGTACTAGTTGACTGTTTATTTCTTCCTTATGTTCCAAATTGTTGATTTGAACCCTGGTTTCCTTTCCTTCACCTCTTGTTTCATGTGGATTTTCCTTCATTTCACTTAGTATTGCCTTAATTTCTACCCTGTCAGGCTTAATCTTTTCTGTCAAGTCTATGAACATCTTCATCACCAGTACTTGGAACTGTGTGCCTGTTAAACTGGCTATATCCTTGTCTGTTAGGTATCATAAGGAGAAGAGGAAGAGCAACAAGTTGAAAAATTATGTAAAAAAAATAGTGAAGGAAAACTTCCCTAATTTGGGGAAGGAAATGGACATACAAGTCCAGGAAACACAGAGAGTTTTAAGCAAACTAAACCCAGGGAGGACCACACCAAGATGCATCATAATTAAAATGTTGAAGGTTAAAGATAAAGAGAGAGAATCTTAAAAGCAGCAAGAGAAAAGAAGAGATTTACCTACAAAGGGGTACCTATGAGACTGTCAGCTAATTTCTCAAAAGTAACTTTTCAGGCAAGAAGAGGCTGGCAGGGAATATTCAAAGTGATGAGAAGCAAGGACCTGCAACCAAGACTATCCTGTTCAGCAAAGCTATCATTTAGAATGGAAGGGCAGATAAAGTGCTTCCCAGACAAGGTAAAGCTAAAGGAGTTTATTATCACCAAGCCATTATTATATGAAATGTTAAAGGGACTTAGTTAAGAAAAAGAACAAGATCAAAACTATGAACATTAAAATGACAAGAAAATAACAACTATCAACAACAAAATCTAAAAAATAAAAACAAAAACTAAGCAGACAACCAGAGTGGGAACAGAATCATAGGTATGGGGAGCCAGTGGAGGAGTGTCATCTAGGAGGGAGAAAGGAGGAGAGGAGGGAAATGGTGCATGAATTAAGAAGCATAGTAGGAGGGTGCAGGATAGAGAGGGGATATTAAGAATAGTACAGGAAAGGGTAAAGTCAAAGAGCTTATATGCATGAGCCATGGACATGGACTAAGGGGCATAGGACTGCTCAAGGGAGGGGGATGCTGGGCAGAGGGGAGCAAAGGGAAAAAGAAATTGGGACAACTGTAATAGCACAATTAATAAAACATAAAAAAATTGATACAGAGACATCTGATATGTTCAACTTGGAAGAACTTTGTAACTAAATTTTCATATGAAACATTCTCCATATAGAGCAGCAATATGAGCTACATAGTTTGATGTTATCCATAAACATTTTAAAATACATGTTACAATTTTCATCTCTTTGTATTCCATTTATTTGATATCAAAACAAATTAAGTTATAAAATAATTATGAAAATGTCAACTTTGAATATATATTTCCTCAATTTTAATGTAATGTGTTTGTTTTACTATGATACAGAAAATAAGATGACATTTCCCCAACACTCCACATTAAGTACTATCTGCCCATCTACTTTCAAGGCTGCTATAGAGGGCACATGTGAGCATTCTAATAACTTGGGTTTAAATTCTGACTTTCTCACTCATTAGTGGTGCTATGAGTTAAACTATGTCTCCCTGAAGTTCATATGTTGAAACCCTAACCTCAAATGTGACTGTTTTTGGAGCTAAGGTCTATAAGGAGTATAAGAAAGTAATTAAGATTACATGTCTCCATAAAGGTGGGGTTCTGCTCCCATAGGATTAGTGTCCTCAGAGGAGACACCAGAGAGCTGGCCTTGTGCTTGTGCGTTTTCTCTCTTTCTCTCTCTTCCTCCCTCCCTCCCTTTCTCTCTCCTTCCCTCCCTCCTTCTCACTCTCTCCCTCTCCCCACTCTCTTTCTCACCCCCCCCCAAGTGGGGACACAATGAGAAAGTGGACATCTTTTAGAAAGAAGAGAACTCTCATTACAAACTGACCATGCTGGCTCCGTTTTCTTGGATTTCTAACTTGAGCAACTGTGATAAAATACATCTCTCTTGTTTAAGTCACTCAGCCTGCAGTAATTTGTTCGGAAGACTAGGAAGACTAATGCAAGTGGTACAAGTGGTAAGATTTTTAACAAGTTGCTTTAACATTTTAAATCTTCAACTGCCACAAATGTAAAAAATGTACTTACATATTATAAGTTTAAGTCAGGTTTATTTGAGATACTATGTTTAAAATATCTGACACACATTACATGCTCAGTGAATATTATTTATTATATTTAGAGTTACTGTTATAAATATACATGTAAAATATATATAATGTAATAAATGTGAGCTATACATACTTTTTAAAAAAATTAATAAAACCAAGTATGATAATTATTTTCTAAGCTGCTTATTTCAGTTCAAAGTCATGGGTGAACAGACCTTATCCTGGAAGCTTAGCACACAGGGTGGAGACCAAGACTGGACAGGACACCACTCCATAGCAGGGTGTATTTATACACATACCTACACTCACTCATACTACGACAATTTAGACATTCCAATTAACGTAATGTGCACATCTTTGGGATGTGAGAGGAAACCAGAGTACCCAGAGAAAATCCACACAGACATGGGACCATATGCAAATTCCACACAGACAGTGGCCCCAGCTGGCAATTGACTTTTTTCCTTCATCAATGTTATAACAAAATGATGTGAATAAAATGTTATTTGAGGACCTACTGTACTTAACCTGGAAAGTGGGATGAGGTTGGTGAAAGAGTACACACTTTTAAGTATAAGATGAATAGGTCTGAGGATCTAGTGTAGAACATGGTGAGTTTAGTAGATATGATTGTATTCTATAATTAAAATTTGCTTAGAGACTAGAACTTAAATGTTCACACACATACAAACAATAAATATGTGTGGTGATAGATGTGTGGGAAGTTTTCACAATGCATATGTATATTAAATAAGCAGGATGTACACTTTAAATATTGTATAGTTTTATGCCAATTATACTCAATAAAGCTGAATATTAAACATAAAGGTAAAAAAGAGAAGCTGAATATAACAGAATGATATAATCTTATAAGGATATCACTTTTTTCCATATCATTTAGGGCAATGGTGTTCGTAAATCAATAAAAAAGTAATTTACAACATTGAAAGGCCTCAGTTCAATTAAGATCTGAAATATACCAAAACTGTTATTTTTATTATTTTTTAAATTAAGAAGTAATACCTTTATAATGGATATAACTGAATCTGGAGAGAAAATATTTTTGTTGAAATGTGCAGAGTTGTGGTCACCTTTAGTTTAAAGTATGGATTGCTGTCAAAATAAATGATTTTATGCTTTTAATATCTTCATTGGGCATTTTAAAATAAGTAAAAATGTAATTTCTGAAAGAAGCAAATTATAATATTTCAACAGTGTTGTTTTAATTTGAAGAAGTCTTTTTTCCTAAGAACTCTGCTGTGCTATCTTTAAGACTTGATGAACTCTGTCTTTAACCTCATCTTTTTTTCTATTGAATACATCAGAATCCCTTAAATAATATTCACACTGTCATTTTTTAGATGTGAGGTTATGATTAAAATATGCAGGGAATTCGGATTTTGTTTGGACTTGGGAGTTTGTCCTATTTGTTGTATTAAAGGTAAGGCTAAAGTTGGTTGACACTGAGGATTTTCGTTACATTTCAGAGCAAAAGTAAAGGAAGAGCTAAGGTGACAGCTGAGGCGTTCTGATTCAAGAACAATCATTCAATTTCACTGACCTTCAACTGTTAATTCTTACATTAAGATACATGATAGAGGAGAAACAAGATGGTGGAAGAGTAAGTGGAAGCTACACTAACCTCCTCCCAGAACTAGTCTGGATTTGCAACTTAATTTTGGAGAAATCATCTGGAATAACCAACTGAACACTAGCTGGAGAGAAGTCCTATAACCACGGAGACAGAAAAGGCTGCTACATCACAACATGACCAGTAGGGAGTGCGGAGACGCGGAAGGGCTGGCTGGGCTACCACGGGTGGCAGCTGAAGGAACTGAGAAACAGCTCAGCAGCCGGGGGTTCCCCCTGAGAAGGGTAGGGTCTAAACCCACAGCTGAGCTTCCCAGCTTACAGCAACAGAGTGGAAAGTAAAATAGTATCAGCTGTGAAAAGCAAAAAGCCACAGGGTTTCTTGCTAGCTGGGGAGAAACAGCAGGAGGAAAAGAGCTCTTAACCGGATCACATACAAAAATATTTTGGTCCCCACTTACCCTGGGCTTGAGCAGAGGGAAGACGGAGAGCACTAGAGACGCTTGGGGAGAGTTTGGTGTGGTGGCTTTGAGGAGAGAACTGGGGAGGCAGCCGACCCGATCCCAGTGCTGACTCATCCCCAATACTGCCGGCAGACCATCCTCCCCCACCCCCCGCCCCAAGTGGCGTCAGCCTGAGGGGAAGCAAAAGCCCTGCCTACAGGAATTAAGTTCCCACACCCACGGTCCTTAAGCCTGACGGCTAATGACAGATTGAATAGATTAACAACTAAAGAAGCCAGACAAAGGCAGTAGATCCCTGGAAGTCTTCAACCGGCTGCCTAGGCCCAGATTGGTACAAGATTTGATGCCACCAGGGGCAGATCCAGGAAGTGCAGATCATCCCCAGAAAGAGTGCTAAATGAAATAGAGGGGAGCAAACTATCAGATATGTAATTCAAAACATGGATTACAGAGAAGCTCAATGAGCTCAGCGGAAACTACAAGGAACTCCAGAAAAACTACAAGGAACTTATTGAGAATTACACCAGCATGAAAAAGGACACAGAAGCTATCAATAAGAGCCAGGAGGAGATGAAGAATATGATCTCTGAATTGAAGATCACAATAGAAGGAATTAAAAGCAGGCTAGAGGAAGCAGAAGATCGGATCAGCGAGCTGGAAGACAATGTAGACAAAAACTCCAAGACAATGCAACAAAATGAAAAAAGACTGAACAAGACCGAAGAGGCTCTAAGACAGCTGCAGGACAACATGAAACATAATAATATCCATATCATAGGAATTCCAGAAGGAGAAGAAGAGCAAGGGATAGAAAACCTCTCTGAGAAACTAATGACAGAAAACTTCCCTAACATGAGGAGAGAGTCACGCAAGTCCAGGAAGCACAAAGAGTCCTAATGAAGATGAACCCCAACAGGCCCACTTCAAGACACATCATAATTAAAATGGCAACATTCAAAGGCAAAGAGAGAATCCCAAAAGCAGCAAGAGAGAAACAACTAATAACATACAGGGAGCTCTAATAAGGCTATCATCATATTTCTCAGCAGAAACACTACAAGCCAGAAGGGAATGGCAAAAAATATTCCAAGCAATGAAAAACAAAGGCCTACAACCAAGAATACTCTACCCAGCAAGACTCATTCAAAATGGAAGGTGAAATAAGGAGTTTCCAAGACAAAAGAAGGCTAAAAGAATACATCTCCACCAAACCAGCATTGCAAGAGATGCTAAAGGGTCTGCTTTAAGAAGATGAAGAAACAGAGAGAGACAGAGAGGAACATGAGTACAAAGGGGGAAAATGACAGTGAATAAGGACTGAAAGAAAGAACTTCTACCATTTGCAACAACATGGATGGAACTAGAGAGAATTATGCTTAGCGAAATAAGCCAGGCAATGAAAGAAAAAATACCTTATGCTATCACCTATTACAGGAAACTAATGAACAACACAAACAAATGAGCAAAATTGAACCAGAGGTATGTAAACAAGGAATAAACTAACAGTAACAAAGGGGGAGGTGGGAGGGAGAGAAGGGGGTAAGAAGGGGAAGGGTCTAGTCAAAGAACATGTATAAATGACACATGGACATCGACAACTGGGTGGAGACTGAATGTGGAAGAAGGGGGGCAGGGTTCAGGTAAGCAAGAGGGGGAAAAAGTGGGACAACTGTAATGAAAAAACAAAAAAAAAAATTTAGTGGGGGAAAAAATGAAAATATAAAGAATGGAAATGCAAGTTCAGTGAATATTAGAAGGACAAGGATTTTCCTTCACACTGTATATTTTTCTCCCTATCTGATCCCTCCAGAGTTTGGCATTCTAAAGAAGTAAGTAATGACATAAGTTTCTTTGCATAAAACTGATAAGACCAGTTGTTAATAGAGGTTTGTTTTGACGAAGACTTTGACTGGAATGTCAAGCCTAAAGGAGACATGCTTGGGCTCTGGTTGTTACCAAAAAGTCCTGAGGAACTGGGATTGACTTTCAAAGGTAATAAAAGCCCATGAGATAAAAGGCCTAGTATCTTGGTTGGATGTGCTGACAATGGAAATCTTTCCAGGAAGGAATGAAGGTTGTTTTCCTGAAAGATGGCTAGAAGGGACCTTAAGGCACAATGGAAAACCAGAAGGACTTGGAAAAGACAGGTGTTTACAGGCAAGGCTGAATGCCAAGTATGTGGTTCTGCTTCTGTGCCCTGAAGGGCAGACTGAAGATCACCCTAAATGTTCCTTGCGTAAGTTCCAGCAAAGCCGAACTAAAGATCATAAGTGATCATTTTCTGCTCTTGTTGTGTTTATTCAAATGAACAGGATAAATTAAAAATGGACTTAATACAGTCCCTTTAATGACAAGGAGAGTAATCTTAGGGAGAAAAATCGTGATTCAAGGAAAATCACAATGCTCAGTGGTAGACTATAAAGTAGTGCGGCTAACCGTCTTTAAAGTTTCTTTTCATTTACAATGTGTTTTCATTTGAAAGTTAAACTATGTCTGTGGTATTATCAAAGATATTTAATTTACAGGCAAGAAGAATGTCAAATGCCTCGCAACTGGATGTCTTTCCGATAAGACAGTCCTACAGATTTAGAGACTTGTATGGGTTATGTTACAGAAATTAACATGTGTTTTCTGTTTTCAAAGGGCATAAGCCTATGATCTCATTACCTGAATGATTGTCTCTATGTATAAGCCTCACTTAATTCTGCCTGCATCGCTGCCTCCTGAGACTCAATGGTTTGGCTGAACTAAGTGACTGGGTTGGTGAAGAATGGGGTGGTCTGTGGGCTTCACTTTAAAACTGGTTTCTCTTTTCTATCCTAATGGCTTGGACAGAAAGAGCCCACAGGCCTGAGAGGGGGGAAACCTAAAATATTTCCCTCAGCCCAAACTAAATATAATGGGCAAAATGGTTTTGGACAGGGAAGATGTACCTGGCACACCTTCCTCCAAAGAAGCCCTTCTTTTCCCTAATGTGGGACATTGAAAAATTAATCCCTGTCTTTTGTCATCTAGTGGTTATGGATTGAATGATGTCTTTTAACCCTGTTGCCAAATCTGTTGCCTCCAGAATACCACAAGGATGCCAGCCTGTTAAACCAAGCTCGCCGTTGTCTGGAGACAGCCAACCGACCTGGAGTCTGCACGATTCTTCCCCATGTGGGAGGGCCACCCTCTCCTCCACACCCCCACTCTTATTAGGGATTTCTGGACCCAAGGGTAGGTAGGACGATGACCATGTCCAGCTTGAAGCAGCTAGAGGAGCTCGAGGCCTTCGCCCATTGTCCTTTATATGATTATAAAGGCTCTTAAGTCTGAGAGGGAGGAATTGTTCTTTTTTATTGTTAAATTAAGTAATTAACTAATTATTTTTTAAAAAAAGAAGAGGAATATATGAAAGGGTAAGGCAGGAGAGCTTGTATGTACAACCCATGGGCATGGATTTGGGGGGGGATTGTTGGGGGATGGGGGTGCTGGGCAGAGGGGAGCAAAAGGGAAAAAATTGGAACTACTGTAATAATATAATTAATAAAATATACTTAAAAGAAGAAAATACAGAATGAGACACCATTAAAAAAAAAAAAAGAAAAAGATACATGATAAATTATATCTAGTTCCAACAGGTAAGAGACTGTTATAAATTAAATATTTGAATAATACATAATCCTTATAAGTTATAGGCAATGATATTTTTAAAGATTTAGAATAGTTTTAATTAATAGATTTTTCTGTGATAATAAAAATGTTCTATATATGTGCTTCCCAATATAGTAACCATAATCTATGTGTGGCTATTGAGCACTTGCACTATGTCATACAACTAAGAAACTGAATTTTTTATTTAATTTTAACTAAATTGAACTTAAATAACTACATATGGCTATTGGCTCCTGAATTAATCAAAACAGTTTTTAAATACCCTAAAAAGTACAGACTAAATTATCTTGAATAGTTGCTGTACTTCATGGACATTATTATAATATTGCTAATTGTTATGTAAAATAAAATAATATTAAGGAATAGTCTCACATTTCTATGAGTCCATTTGCTCATATCTCCATGACTTTATAGAAATCAGCATAACGATGTACACCATGGAAATGATGGTTCTGCACTTGCACAAAAGAATATTAAGACAATTAAATCAATTTGCTATTTTACATGTTTCAAGAATGTTGTTGAGAATGTTGCCTATAGTATCACCTTTATAAAAATGCATAGAATACATATCTTGTAGAATTTGGTGCCATGGAAAGCCATGACATTAATAATTTACTTTACATCTCTCCTTTTTTCTTGCTGTTAGGAAGCTTAACCCAAACTTACAACTCTTCTTTTAAAATTGAGTAGTTCCTGATAACATATTCCTCAATAATAAACTTAACAAATTAAATGTTTGAATTATGTTTTCTATTCCTTTTTTGTACCTGGCTTAGCTTTATTAATTTATTCCTCTTTTTACAAACCTTATTTTATTTCAATATATATAGATGGATAGACATGTCTCTTTCATATATTTTATTTTAAAAAGATATAAAATGACCAATACTTAGAGTTTTAAATTTCAGTAAAAGTTTAAAGATATCTTTTAAAACCATAATGAGCTACCACTGCACTGCTAAAAATGATGACTATTAAATAAACATCTTCCCCAACAAAAAAAATTCAAAAAATTATGATAACAAGGGTGGGCCAAAATGTAGAGCAGGAACCACAAAAATTTCCATATACTAATGGTAAAAGTATAAATGTGTCTACTAACTCTGAAAGACTTTTTTTAGCAAAATGGTTTTCTAAATCAAAGCTGAACATATGAATAGCTACAACTCAGTAATTCTACTTTGATATATAATCCCAAGAGAGATGCTACATATGGGCACTAAACGGCATGTACAAAATGTTCATTGCTCTACTATTTGTAACAGCTACCAAACAGTTACCACTCCACATTCAACAACAGTAGAATTGATCAATAAACTATGGTATATGCATACAAATTATGCTACACAGCAAGGAAACACTGAAACAGTGATACTAAGTCCCACAATATACTGTTGAGTGAATAAAACAAGAAACAAAAGTACACATACTTTATGATTCCACTTATATGAAGTTCAAAACAGGCAAAGTTACCCTTTGGTGTTAAAGTCACATTATGGATACTTTTGGGGAAGTGAGCAGTAGTGATTGGGTTCAAGCAAGACAGAAACTTTTGAAGTGTGTGTATATTTTATTGATTTGGGAGGTGATTAGATAGTGTGCCTCATTGGGGGAAAGTGATAGAGATGTACACTTAGGATTTAAACAATTTTTTTCCTGTATGTGATACATAAAGTAAATAATCAGATTTACCTTAAAATTTATATTACATCACATGTATGTGTGTGCCATAGTCAGATATTCTTAGGAGAAAAAGTCAATAAATGAATACATACATTGAAAAAAAATAGTGAGAAATGATAATGATCAAAAAGCCCAAGGGAAATTTTTCATCAAGGGCTAAAATTGTCACTTTTCATTATGTAAACTCATTGTCATTAGTACATAGTGCACATTAATATATAGTGCAGAAAGTGAGTTATAATTTCTTAACATGTATAATTTCTAAACATAGTCTGATCTATTTTCTTATAGTATGGAATAAGAATAAGAACACAAGAAATAACAATTTCAGAAATTCAGTTTAGGCAACATTAGTTTTTTTCTGTTTATATAGGAGGTTTATACCTTCAAGGTTAAAAGGAAAAGTAAGTCTTAAAAATGCTACTTATCTTCATACTATGAAGTCATTACTAACAAGGACAATACTATGTTAGTTTATAAAAATCCTGTGAAGAAAATCCTCATTAGCAATTTAATATAGGTATAGTTTGCATATAATACAATTACATAATATTTAAAACCTTTATACTGAATTTTTATTTTTCCTTTGGCTATATGCCCACTTTTCTTAAGTTGATTTATTAATGTCCAAGGTTGCTTTGCAGTTTTATCCTTTTAGCAATAATAGATGCAATATATCACAAAAACAAATTTTTAAGAGAACATCATTAGAGTGATGTAGCACTAGTAATAAACCCCTTCACACTTGGATGAACTTAAATCAGTTTCTCTTTATTGATTTTTGGTCATAACATAATTTTAAAGTTCAACTCAGTTAATAAAAAAAGATTTGCTCTGGTGTTATGGGCAAAATTCTTGTGTTGTAAGTTTCCACTTCATTTGTGGAAGACTGTTACACTTGTATCATATGTGGATCTTGAATAGATATAGAATGAGGATATTATTTTATGATAATATTTATGTATAATATATTTCTTCCCCTTTTATTGATGGGTATTCTTCAGCTCAGCCTCATCATGATAGAATCTAATGATTACACAAGTGAATATTTATTAGGAAATAATTGCCTCCAATTTGTGTATATTTGTGGGGAGGGAGTAAAATGTTAAAATTTAGAATTTATCAAATGTACAAAGAGTTAACCTGTTTAAATAATTTATTCTATGTATTTTATAAGATTATCTTAATTATTTTTAACAATAAGGTAATCATCTTCAGAATGCTACATTTTTTTACATGGTATTGACAATTCTATATAAGAGTGGGTGGTCTTCTGATTTTATAATTTGTTCATTAAACTAGTATTAAAAATAAATTAAGCTAATTTGGTTTTAGCATTATAAATCAAAGACTCTGAAGTGTCTATCTTATCAAGAGAATTAGCTTTTTCATTCAGAATTAAGTAATTGAATGCATGTGAAAAGGTAAAAAAATAAGTTTTATATGAACTCAAGTAAGAATATTAAACTACCTACTACCATTCTCCCTGTGAAGCTGTGTCTATCATAATGGTTTTCATGTTTCCTCCATTTCAATATAACATATTACATGTAATTCATGATTTTCTGGTCTCACTCAGATATAGCCCACAGAGTTTTTAAAATTCCCAGCTCTCTATATCTATCTCCTGGACTTTAGCTTTTTACACAAGGAAACCAGTCATAACGCAAGAAAGAGTTCACATTACCATAACTTTACATCCACTCTTTTTTTAAAAAAATAACTTATTTATTTGTTTGTTTATTTTATTTTTAGAGAGAGGGGAAAGGAGAAAGAGAGGGAAAGAAACACCACTGTGTGGTTGCCTCTCACTCGCGCCCCGAACTGGAGACCTGACGTGCAACCTAGTCATGTGCCCTCACTGGGAATCGAACCAGAGACACTTGGCTCATGGCCGATGCTCAATCCACTGAGCCACAGCAGCCAGGGCTTATATCCACTCTTTTTAAAAAAGGAAATTAATATACTTATTTGCTTCATGTTAAACATGTCATACAATACTCCTCATATATGTGTTAAAACTCTACACATAAAAACATCTGGTCCATGATATAATAAGCACACACTGAAGAGAAAGGTAGCATCAGGCAATTAGTAATCAATCATTTGAGGGGAATTTAAGGACAATTGTATTATTAACTTGGATGACAGAATATATTTTTCATTGACTCTTGATTTTGATAGAAAGAAAGACAATGGATATTTGCTCTATTATGCATCAGCTTAAAAAGGATAAGATCTATATTTATTAATTTATCTAGAGAGAAAAATGTCCTTTATGAGGTTGACCAAGCAAAAAATCTAAATTATACATCTCCAATATTTCTCCATCACCTCTTAGCAAAGCTTCTTGACATCTTTGCAAATGCAAATGGCACCTAACTTTTAAAGTTCACTTTAAGTGTGTTCACTCATCCAACAAATATTTATTTAGCTAGGTATCCTATATTAAGAACATAAGGGGAAATATAACACAGAAAATTCCTTCCTCAATTAAAAGGGCAGACAGTGTAATTGCAGCAGATATGGAATCATTGGCCAGTATAGTAAAACATGTCTATTGGGGTGGCCAGGATAAGCTCAGGCAGACGATAGACACTGGAGTATAAATCCCCAGTGAGAAAAGAGGGGAACTATCCCATTTCTCACAGTGACAACCACGTTGCCATCAGGACATATCAAATATGTTTGGAGGTAGTATAAAGAGCTATTAAAACGGAGGTTTTAGAATAATAAAGAACGGCTTTCAAATTCAATTTAAGACACTCGATATGTTGCAGAGCACAAATAATTTTCTGAGGATACTTATGCTTAACATACTTAATCTACAAAATGAGTTCACTCGTATTTGTGTGAAGATTGAATGAAATTATATGTGTAAAACACTTAGGTTCCAGAACAGAACACATGACCAATAAAGTGTAGGTTTCACCTGCTGCATTTATAACCTAAGACAGAATTGTAAGCCAATGTGCATCATGACTACCAAAAAGATTAATATTTATTTGTAAATGAGCTAAGAACATTTTCAAAGATTTTTTACTGAATGCCTAATACTATCAGCTTGGCTCTGTGACATCATATAACATGATTATCTTAAAAATTATCATTAGAGAAATGAAATAGTCATTTTGCTGATCAGAGCTGCTTTAGAATTATTGGCATAAAACCTTTTTTTTTTTTTTTTTTTTAGGTTGCACATAATTACAGGACCTACTCTGAGTTGCAATTGGTAAGAATTTCAGTTCTGTGTGGCTTTAATTAATAACATGTTTCGCACAAATTAAATTTTTCTAAGGAAGCCTTATTCAAAAAATTATAGGCAATTTAATCCTTCCATAATATATAAGAAAGAAAACCTATTTTCCCCAAAACCTTAACTCTGTTTTTCAAAGACTAAAACATTATTATTCTGGCTACAGCAATCAACCTTTTGTGTGGTCTGTTTGTTTGCGTGTTCATTTATAAAGACACGGAGATGGTAAGCAAATAAGGAAACAGGGGGCAAAGTCAGGCCATGTATCACGAGATTTAACTCAATGAGAGAACACCTAGAATTAACAACATCTGAACCTGGAGCTAGTCAGCCAGCTAATTGCTTTCAACAATGTTCATTATCAATCCAAATAGTGCCATTCCATTTTAGTTAAATGAAGAAGTTCACGGTGGCACGAAAGAGGCTGCAGTACTCCTACCTGTACTCCCGTCCCCCCAAGGTCGGCTGCCCTCTTTCTCGGTGTGCCGGCGGCCCATGCTCCACGTTAGCACTGTGGTATGTAGCCTGGCCATCTAGGTGTCTGTGCCGCGAAGAGACTGGTGATCTACACAAATCTCCCAATTTTCACTTAATATGCAAAATAAGATATTAAAAAATTCCAAATACAACCATGTTTAGTGTTTTGTTTTTTTTAATCACAACCTATCTTTTAAAGTTCATCATATTTCCTGGAACTTTTATTCTGCAATGGTATATGCCACTTTGTTACTTTGTTAACCACTCAAATGTGATTATTTAAAAGAAATACTGTATGATCTCACTTCTATGTAGAATCTGATGAACAAAATGGACTGAGGAACAAAATAGAAACAGAGGCATGGATACATGGAACAGACTGACAGCTGTCAGGGGACTTGGAGGAGAGGAGGGCTGGATGTTTTTAGCTAAAAAACATATATACATATCATATAGACACAGATGATAGCCTGAAGGAAAGCGGGGCGGGGGTAGGTGGAGCTGGGCAAAGTGGGTAGGGATGGGGTCAGAAAGAGACTCTGCTCGGTGCAATGGACGCCCGATGCAGTGTGCAGATGGTGTTTGATTGAGTTGTACAATTTTGTGAACCAATGTCACCCTAATAAATTCAATTAAAATCAATAAAATAAAACAAACACATATATGCACTCCCTGTGGAGTACAGGGAAACACAGTGTGGTTTCTGCTACAGTCTATTGTTTGTAATACCGAAAATTGTACAAAATAGTATTATTTTCCAGTTTTAAGAAAAGGAGGGAGACTTTGTAGAATCACAACATCATGAAGTGACAGAGTTTAGAGATTAGAGTCCAACCCCCCTAAAAATAAAAACAAAAAGAATGAGACTCAAAGAAATTATGACTTTAAACAGCCAGGGATGGTGCTGAGCCCATTTCTTATTTTTTCCTCCAAAAGTTGTTATACTTCTGAGAAGTGTGTACAAGGTGGTGTTTCCATAAAGTATTTTCATAGTAATCAATAACGAGGTACTCTTCTCTCTTTATATTATAATTCTGATGCATATGGACTCACATAATATTTGAAAACTGTTAAACGAGCATAGAAAAAAGTGTCTAAGTTAAAACATTCTTCAAAATCCCTTCAATAAATATTCTTCAATAAAAAAACAAGATTATTTAAGCAACTCCCTCAGCATGACGTTGACAAGCAAGATACACTGTGATTACAAAGAGTCCAGTTTGATAACTTTCTTCCACGTGTGTTGGTTAAATTCAGAATATCTGTCTTTGGGGGAAAAAGTCAAAATTGAAATAAATTATTCATAGGTACCCTGCCTGGAGCCTTCTCCCACCTCTTCCTGAGCCTCCCTGGAAGCTATAAAGAGCCAATGTATCACCTATCTCCCATGTCCTGACCATCCATCCCTGATATTATGTACCCTTTACTCCTAGCCCTTACAAACAGTAATGTAAATTGTGCGCATAGCCAAACCGATACAGCAAAACACTCTTAGAACCGGAAGAGAAGCCTGCACAAACTCTCTATTTTTGTCAGTGAAAGCAGACTTTTATTATAAAGTGACAGTTGTGTAACTTCAAAAGATGAACTTTTATTTTTAAAGAATATTTAATTCGAAATGAAACATGCATATATTTTATCAACTTGCAAAAATATAGGCTTTCCATCAGTACTGCCAGAGGTGAAAGAAGTAGAAAACCTATTTCAACTATTGCAGTACCTTAAGGACAAAGAAAATAGTTTTAATTTTGGATAATAAATCACTTTTGTAGCATTTCAAAGATCATGAAACTTGCTTATCAAAACTGAATTTCGTTATCACAATGTAAAGTCCTCAGGCAATGAGAACTGCAGTAAAATCTTTCTTCTTCTATAACAGGATCAATATTTTTGAGTACATAAATATATGTATTCATTGAGTCCCTTTCACCTACTATATTTCATATTTGCTATAAATTCTTTAATGTCTGGAAGACTGGAAGACCTAAATTAAACCTAAACACATAAACACACTATAAAGTGGATATAAAGATACACACACAAAAACTTTTTACTCACTATTCTGAGTACTCTGCATTGCATTGCCCTACTTATAAAATCAGACATTTGGCTTTGTTTCACAGACTAAGAGTCTATTCAGAGGAATGCTAGCAGAAAATAATTAGAGTGTACTCTTCCCTATGACCTCTTGATTTGGGGATAATATAATACACTAGCAGAAAATAATAAATAGAGTATATTCTTTCCTAGGACCTCTTGATTTAGGGATAATATAATACAAAGGGCCATCTGAATTACCTATTGTATCTCTAGTTCTCATCTTGTTTGAGATTGCAACAAAGAATAGGCTGACAATGATCTTTCTGACAAAAGGTCTTTGTATGCACTTTTCCCTCTGGCTGAAAGATACTTCCCTCTCAATCAAATCCAGTTAATGCTTTCATATTCTTCATTTTTTAGACAAATATTGTTTTTGGAGGGGTCTTTTCTGCCCCACTTTACCAGGCTATATCTCCAAAAGATATATTCTATGTACTTCTACATTTTTCCTGTTATTGATATTATTGGTCAATTAATATTTCACTCCCTTGCTGCAACATAAGCTGAGGACAAATATAATGTTTATTTTTGACAATTATGTGTCCCTTGTTTCTAACAGGAATATGATACATACAGAGATTCTCATATATTTGTTTTTTTAAATATTAATGATCCAATTCCAGAACATTGTACTGTCCGAAACCCAGTTTGAATATAGACTTCAACATTACCTTTCTCCTTGTTAGTAAACAAAAGCACAATTATATGTCATGCTATGACTGAAACATGGGTCAGAAATCAGAAGCCATATTTGAGTGGCAGTCTCTAGTATGCATCATTGAGTATAAAAATGAAACTGCTCGAAGTTGATGGGATCAGGGGCCATGCGTATGAAACAGCAATTCAGATGTCAGCTGCTGGAATCCATACAAAAGAGCATATGCTCATGAGACTCAGGTAATTATTAAGCATTAAATGAACATGTAACCTCAGTTGACATGCAAGGTATTTTTTTTTTTTTTTTGTAACAAAGGTATCTTTGGTTAAAATTTACTAATGTTCAGATCCTCTGAATATTGAGAAAATCACCCAGTATGTAATTAGGAAGCCATGATTTTAAATGCCATAATCATTTCAAACTTGTCCATGTGTTACAGTTTCATTTGAGCTTTTGCCTGTAAACTAAATCAGGACTTAGATATTTTTATGTTATTGACTTAATCTCTTCTTAGAAAATTATTTTTAAATTACTATTGCATTATTTGATGTCCAAGTTTTTAGCGTCCAGTGAAGCATTTTCACATTTTAATTTTTTCGTTGAACCATTAGTGCTTGAACTTTCTCAAATTAAAACCAGGAATATGAACACTTTCAATGAACTTTTTTTCATTAATTGCTTCCAGCCAACATAACGCTAAACAGATATTAGGCCAGTAGCAACCTATAACATCTATAATAAGCTGTCAAATTTCTGTATTGAATTCATCCAGAAGTATGCAAAGTCTGAGTATTTATTTCTATGCATATAAGCATCATTTGATATATCTTATCAAAAATGTTTAGTAGTAGAATCAATAACTGTATTCTCTAAAAATAAACACATCAATGCTATAATTTTCAAATTATTTAAACATAAATGTACATCAAATTTAAAAGGCCAATTCAAGAATCATACACAGTCCTGCCCCCTCTTCTCAATCTATATGAATCTCATTGTTCAAAGATGCATAAAATTGAAAATAAAGGTCACAAGCCAAGCAAAGTCAGTATACCATGACTTCATATATGCTAATCTACAGTTATCAATGGATTTTTACATGGATCATGAGCTTGACACTTAGAAATAACTTGCGTGGAATCAAAAGAGCTAACAATGTTATATCTGTTTGTGGTGGGAGGTGCAGCAAATGAAGTCAACTTTGCAGTTTGCTGTTATAAGTAAAAATGAACCCAGTTAACTTCTGATTCCAGTTAAGCAAACCTGGGAAAAGAAAGGGACAAGCATATATTACCACGCTGCTTTCCCATTTACCCATCACACACAAACAAAATGAGAGCCATTAAATATCTTGGCCATACCAATATCCTGACCACAACTCTATGTAAACAATGTCCCTAAGGAGTGGAAGAAATAAACACCAGGGCAGGCAGGCAACATGCAGCTTAACACATATAAAGTAAGGAAGAAATAACAGATTTAGTGTGAATACACCATTTTAACGGGAATTAGATTAAGATGCTAAAGTAGGAGGTAGTAAAATGATGCAACTGGAAGAAAACAAGCCTTTTAATATTTGAAAATATGTTTTGAATTTTTATTTTAAATTTTAAAAATATGGGTTTTAAGAATATGGTAATGTCCTGGTTCTTTGTAATGGTGAAAAAATCCTAACTACCATACTATTCAATTTCAAGCTCATTTTTTTCTGAATCATTTTTATTATATTAAATTCTAACTTTATTATATGCCAACTCATTCATAGTTTGGGTCTCTTTTAGAAGTCATGTGAAAACTTTTGTATCCTTATTTCCTCATAGAATTTTAACACATTTTAATATGGAAAAAACTTTTATCTTCAAATAATGTTTACATCTTTTATATTGGAAAATTTGTAATAATTCCATTACTAACTGATATTATTACAAACTATTACTAGTATCAAGTTGCAAATTTAACTAATTAAAATACTTTTGTTACTAATTAAGAATGTGTTAACTCTGAGGCTACAAATTAAGTATACAATAAAATTTTTTTTAATAATACTTTCTTTGAATTTGGAGAGGTAATTTCTCATTGCTAATACTTACATGAGCTTGAAATAGATCATTGGGCTATAATCTGAAGAATTCAATCTATCATCACTATGCACGATCTGTTGAAATATGGAACGCTGCACTGTCAGCTAAAAATAAGTTTGAACAATCACATTGTAACTAGAAAAACAAAGTCACTGTAATAATTGTGTCACATGATATGAAAAACATCTATCTTATATAAGATATTATGGCTTACTGGAAACAATGCACTTAATGTATGTCATAAGTGTTACCAAATTACTATTATACGTAAAAATAAATGAATGAAACAGGAAAAAGTTTAACTGAGGAAAGGCAAGCATGTAAGATCAGAGAGATTGGAATTCCTATCAGGACTCAGATGGTTTCAGCAATGAGCAAGAATCCAATACACCTCCCTTAGGTCACTCTGGGATCTCCATTAAAATAAGGGAAACCAGTTCCCCCATGGAAACTAGAAACTGCTTCTAAAATATGTATTTCCATATAGTAAAATGGAGATTACAAGGAGCAATAAGCATTGATATCAACTTTGACATAGCTATAGAAGAAATACTCTAAACAAATGGAAAGATTCTCAGTACTATTTTTTTTTTTTAGATTTTTAAATTTATTTTTAGAGATGGGGGAGGGAGAAAGAAAGAGAGGAAGAGAAACATCAATCTGTGGTTGCCTTTGCAACCTGGCCAGCAACCCAGGCATGTGCCCTGACTGGGAATCAAACTGGTGACCCTTTGGCTCACAGGCCGGTGTTCAATCCACTGAGCCGCACCAGCCAAGGCATCAGTTCTTTAAAGTAGTGATTCCTCCATCTTTTATGCTATTGAGAAAAGTAAATATGTAATGATACCTTCTATACATGAAAGGTCACTCTCCCCTGGGCAAAGCTTCACTAAATATATATCCAGCTCAGTATTTCTCTCAGCTTGCAGGCAGCGATTGATATGAATAGTTGCTTTACATACTAAGAATTAATTCCTTCAAAATAGTAGCTTTATCTTAGTCATTTTTTCTGCTCTTACCCAATGACCATTAATTGAGCATTCCGAGGTTGCAAAGAATCATAAATTAGAATAAAGAAATACATTGCAAGTAATCAAGTCTTTGAATGGCGCTATGTGGAGAAAAACCACTTCCTTACCTTTAGTTGTAAAAACAAAACAAACAAACAAAAAAAAAACAACAAACAGCTTTATATCAACTTGTATTCTTACATGATTAAAGACTGTGGGCAAGAGGGAGAGTTTAACTGAAACCCAATGGATTACTTACTGTTCAGTACAAAAAAAAAAAAAGCCTTATGGGAACTTGCTCTAAATGAAAATCAATGCGCACTCACATAGCATAAATAATATTGAAATTCATGGTGACAAGACAGATTCGTGGTGACGAGACAGTATGCTTTGGCATTGTGCTGTCAGAGACAGAGCGAATGTGTGGCTTTCTGCCAATCAAGCTGAACTTAAAGGGCATGTCAGAATGTTCAGATCATGTTACATAAATGAAAAGATTACACAACAGAGAAACCGGTATCCCTAAATTGTTTTAGTATTCTATCAAATAACAGAAAACATTCCCTTTCATGCTCACCTCTCTGATTTATGTGAAGCTCCTTCTGTTGGTTTCTTATCATAAAATCAGAGATCCCCACAAGGATTTTAAAATATAAACAATTTTGGTAAATAATCCTATTTATTTAAAATGAAAGATGCATAGACCGCCATCTAAAAACTAGTGGTGTGCAACTTCAGAATTAGACCACAAAACAGTGCAAATATCTGTGCCTGATTTCCAAACACTAAACCTGCACTTAGGTGATTTGAGCATCAGACAATTGGGAAGCCTTCTCAGAAAACTCATCTGTGTATGAACATTTAGTTATGATATATGTTAGAGTACAATATAATAGATGAGAGGAAATAATTTATAATTAAAACCACATATTTCCAGTAGGCTAAATGAGCCTTCCAGATCTTCATTGGATACTTTAATTCACATATCCATTCAGCAAGAACATTTTTATGGGGCCATTGTGCTCATATTGCTGTCCAGAAATATAATACTGGAGGAAGGAGGAAGCAGAGAACAGAATTTTCTCTATTCAGAGCCTATCAGTATGTGAGGTGGAAGATAAATAAAAAGCAAAGAGCCCAATAAACCCCATCTAGGTGCTATAATGTAGAGGCAAGAAAATGAGGGATGAGTCTGTCTATATAGCACCAGACATCTGGACAAATAAATGGAAATGCAGAAAACCAACCAGATGGTTATATATGCAATGGCAAATTGGCACATGCACACAGCTTTCAAGTAGTGCATTTTTTAATGTAATGTTTAGAATCATCTAGACAATAAATGTCGACTGATTGTATCAACTGGGTGAAAATTTATGTGCATGTGAGTTACTCTGGCAAGTTTGTAACACCTGTTTTAAAAGATTTAAAATCTTTAAAATTGAACAAATGCCCAAGGAGGAAAGGATATAGTGAGACCTGTGAGTTTGTCTAGAATTAAAGATATAGGACAGAGAGAGACAAAGTGACAAAGTTTTTAAAATGCAAGGGACACAAAAGTGAACAATGTACACTGTTAAAATCACAGATAAAATCATAGTCTAAGTGGAAAGCATATGAGGAAAAACTAACAGTAATATAGGATAATTAAGTTAGTAGGGCAGGAAGAAGAAAAGTCTATATAAACATATCAGAGCAATAAACCCAGAAAATGGGGAAAGCAAAGCTCAGGAATATCTCAGTGGAGTCTGGATGGATTACATTTGGAGCTGAGGAAAGGCTGGCAATTCTGTGCCAGTGATGAGCAAGCTGCCCTAGATAGAAGGAACCACCAATGCAAAAGCACGTGGTCAAGGTACACTGTGACCTGTTCCATTTGGAACACTGCGGAATAGGGTCAGAGTGTCACAAAAAAGTGAACAGAGAAATAGCCAGGAGCTGGCAGGTCAAGCTCAGTATTTGGATTATAGAGTGAAGGCAAAGTGGGTCATGAGAATACTGTACTGGGGTTGTCATGGTCAAGTTCATTTTAGAGAGCTCTCTCTGTCTTAGAAGGAGTTATTGCAATTGTCCAGGTGATAAGTAATGAGGGTCTAAGAAATGAGTGCTTCTGGAATGGAGAAGAGAGAGACACCAACTATATATGTAAAGGAAATTCATGGGGTTTAGTTGGATTCCATGTAGGGTGAAAGAAAAATAGTTGAACATGAATACCATATGCTGAGTCAAGCCACTGGTTAGATGATCGTTCTGTTAAAATTAGATGGGAGAAGAGAGAAAGAAATAAAGGTTATAGAAAGAGGAAGATAATGATGGTTGGCCAAAGTCCAAACAAAATACGTCAAAATACTCAGAACGAACAGATATTAGAGCACAGATTACAAAATAAAAAGAAGTCTGTGTATATAGGCTACAAAAATAATACACTATCCAAAATAAAATATTGTTTCTACCATTTTACTTAACTTCCAATAGATTAGATGTTCTGAGATAAGCAAAATTTAAATTAAAAATGAAGCTTAATATCTTTCAGAGGCCATTGAGGTGAAATATCATACTGTTTAAATTTCTAAGCTTGTTGTTGATCACCACACAATTTATCAACTACACGATGTACTCAGAATAATTACTTTAAGTACTTTTTAAATACTTAAAAACACACACACACACACACACACATTATAACCTACAAATGTAGGCAGGGTTTAACGTTTATTTATTTTATTTTTTATTAAGTTTACTGAAGTGACATTGGTTAATAAGATTATATGTTTTAAGTGTAGATTTCTATGATACACAATCTGTGTATTGCATTGTGTGTCTGCCACCCAAAGTCAAATTCATCTTCCCTCACCATATATTGGGCCCCTTTTGTCCTATTAGACTACAGTTTGCTGCAGGTGCAAAAATTAATTCAAAATGTATCACAGACTTAACTATATAATCAGAAACAATAAATTACATTGAAGAAAATATAGGTACTAAACTCATTGGCCTTAATCTTAGTGAAGATGATAAGATTTGACCCCAAAAGCAAGGGAAATAAAGGCAAAAGGTGTATGAATGTGACTGTATCAAACCAAAAAGCTTCTGCACAGCAAAAGAAACCATCAACAAAACAAAAAGGCAGCCCTGGCCAGTGTGGATCAGTTGGTTGGAGCTTCATCCCATAAACCGAAAAATAGCAAGTTTGGTTCCAGTAAAGGCACATGCCTAGTTTGAGGGTTCAGTCCCCAGTCAGGGCACATGTGAAAGCAACTGATCAATGTTTCTCTCTCACATTGATGTTTTTCTCTCTCTCTCTCTAACATCAATAAGCATGCCCTTGGGAGAGTGGGGCAGGGCAGGGCAATGGGGGAAAAATTGGGACAACTGTAATTGAACAACAGTAAAATAACACACACACACAAAGGACTCATTACTAACTCATCTGTGCTGGCAAAAATTGTAAAACATAAAAAAATAAATAAAAGGCAACCAACTGAATGAGAAAATATATTTGCAAACAACAGCTCCAACAAGGGGTCAATATCCAAAATATATAAAGAACTCATACAACTCAACAGCAAACAAACAAACAGTCCTATTAAAAAATGGGCAAAGGACCTGAACAGACACCTCTCTCAAGAAGAAGTGTAAATGGCCCACAAATATTATGAGAAGACATTCAACTTCTCTAGCTCTTAGGGAAATGCATGTAGGTTTGAAATGAGTTCCTCTAGTTAAATATCACAAATATGAAAATCACAAAATGAACACATTTTGCAAACCTTGTGTCTATATAATATGAATTATGCATACCAATTCAAGTATTCTTTTATCTACTCATCTATCTACTTATCTAAAATGAGGAATCGTTATATACAAATTTGTCCTGATTGAGCCTGATAAAGACTCTGAGCTCTCTAGGAGCCTATGAGAAGGGACACCCCAGTCACTAGAAGGCAATGGTGCACTTAGCATAGAATTTTAAACTAGATTATGTGCAGAGTTGATACCATCAAATAAACTAAGGGTGGGCTTTCTTTCTTTTTACTTCACTAGTAAAAAACTCATAAAAACTATCAATTTTACACAAATCTAAGAAATTGATTTATTTTTTCTTCACTTACATTGGAAACACAATTAGGGTGTAGAAATCACCTGGAAAAGTTGATCAAGATAACTTATGCCAGTGGTTTGATCTTCCAAAAGTAACTTCACCTTTCTGTCTGTTCAATTTTTCATCTAGTTTTACAGAAAACCAGAGAGAGCAGAAGGAATGATTTCACACAAAGAATCGAGAAAAAAATTCAGTAATTCCAAACAGACAAAACCTTGGGGTGTCCCAGAGAAAAACAACGTTTTAAAACCTTTCACTTTGATCTTCAACCAGTCATGTGCCTGGACTCCTGATGGGCTTATACTCAGAGAGCCTTGGAACTTAAAGAAGACAAGCATCTTTTCCTTCCACCTTCTGTTATTTCAGATTGAAATGGCAAAGTGCCCAGATACCACAGGTGCCCGAAGCAGCATTGAAAATTTGGCTCTTGTTAAATGCCTTCGAAGAAACCTCTGTTTTCATCAGGAAATGGCAATTACATGGATAACATGGCCTGCCAAAGTTTATTCTGGAGAAGGGCAATGGTCTGTAGTGTGGGTATTTTCCTTCCATTTTTTCACAGGTCCTACATGCTAGTTCTCATAGGAGCATATGATAAGAAATCAGTAGACAGAATCCAGCACTCTAGATTGTTATTTATTCTCCTTATAGTTTGTATGCCTCCTGTACCAATACAAGTAATCCTGGCATGCATTTATTTATTTGAATAAAATCTTGCAATCAACTAGGATAAAGAACATGTTGATTCATTTTTCTATTTAATTTTCTCCTTATTATTTATTTAAAAACTTTCATCCTTCTTACATCTCCTTTTTAAGAGGATTTCAAATAAAGATTTAATAATTTTCATGGTAAATCATACAACTCTCAGCAAGACTGTTATGTTGGCAGCAGGGTATTTTTTTTCTTTGTTTGTTTGTATGTTTTCTAGTCTTCCCACAACTTATATAAAATGCAGTGGCTTATAGAAAATGAAATGTGATACTTCAATCTTGCGTAGAGTGCTAAATATAATCTTCATAAGAAGAAGGGAAAGAAAACTTGATTTGGGGTTTGGCTTCAATCACTTTATCAGTTCCAGCACTTACTAATGCACGGTCTTCATTAAATCATTTAATCTTTCTGAGATTTAATTTCTCCATACATAAATAGGTACAATACTCAAATGTATTTCTGACAGGGTTATATGAGGGTTACATGTCACAATTTATATCAAAGTGGTCTGCAGGGAGTAAATCATCATCCAAAATATTGTCAGGATAGTTATTTCCACCTCAATCAGGGCCCTGAAGCAAATCTGAAGGTAATTTTCATCATCTTTACCTTGACTAGTCAGATATCATAAATGCCTCATCCTGACCCTCCACTACTTGTCATTTTCAGGCCATGTAGCTGAGCTAAACCCCATTCAAAGCATTTCCTCGCTGAGGAGCCTTGCTTTTATTCATAACCTCAGATTTTTTCTCCACTTGAAAACACAGTTTGACTTTATCAGAAAGTGTTTATAATGATAATGTGGGATATTCCCTTAAACATCAAAGGAATGAAATAGAAAATTATGCTAATAAATACAAAAAGCAAATGAAAGATGAAAATGTATTTATCTACCAGAACTCTAATACTAAATGGATGGAATAACAAGCTTTTGAGAGGAGGAAAATCAAATTAAATATAAAATATTGTTACACATTAAGAGGAAAAGTAAGACATAAAATGTGAAACAGGAAAGCAGCAAGATCATCTAACCAAAGTTGTAAAATCCAAATTTCAGATTAAAATGTCCATCTTGTTCCCTTTGTGGCCATGGTAGGATAGCTTAATCTTTCTGAATTGCTTATTATGAAATCTTGCATTGATGCTCTTGGCAAATTACAAAGGTCTTATTTGATCTTCCATGGACATGAGGTAAGAATAAATAAGAACAGGTATAAATGTTTGCTTTAAACTATGAGCTATCCATTAAGAAAATTGGCGTGGGGATTTGAATGCTTTCTTGAAATCATATATAAAAAGGTAATTGTATTCCCAGGAAATTATTAGTTATTAAATTTATTTCCAAATAATTAATAAAGTGAAAGTATTCAAGCAGTAGGGGACAGAAAACCCTGAGATGTCATAATGCTATCAAAAACTAGTAATATGTTTGAAGAAAATCTAAACATTTATCTATATTCCTCATTGTCAATGACAAATAAACAGATTGAGATGACATTTTAAAGAATAGATTCTAAGATTGGTAGAGAAGATCATCTACTGAACCTTCAAATTGCTTAAAAAGAGGTCTTCCCACCTTTGCACAAGCACCTTCAATGATGAGAAATTCACCCCTCTTCAAGGGAGAAGAACATATTTTACTACATTTTAACAAAAATTCACTTAGCATACATAAAAACATACATATTATGTTTTGTTAAAATAAATACAATTATTTACTCCTTATGAAGGGAACTCCAAAGTTACAAAAATGATGATTATGGTGATGATGATGATGATGATGATGATACATGATCTGTCATCTCATATCTAAGAGGGAGTTTCCCTATAAACCAATAAAAACAATTTGTAGGAATTTTTAGGGAGAAGAAAATTTAATTTTAGCAAGGTGAAATAAATAAATTTGTATTGATACGTTTTGTAAATTTAAAATAACAGATAATCCTCATTCAGTTATAAAGTGTTACTATAATTTTTTTTGACTTCAGTGTTTTACACTGAACTTTCAAATGCTTGTTAAAGATGGTGTAGCAAGTTGTACATTTTAACAGAGGCCGGTATTGCATGTTTTCATTTATTTATCTATTTTTGCCTCTTTTCATGGAAATGGTGGCACTGCAATCTGGAAGCTGTGCAGCTTGTTTCTCTAAGACAAATCTCACCTAAGAGGATATGGCAGCGTTCCACACGCAGTCTGATTGCATTAGACTGAGGATGGCTCAAGAAAGAAATATTTTGACAGGGGAGATTGCACTTGAGCACATCAAAGTGTCAGTTCAGATATGTGGCATCTGAAAAGCACCCTCGCCTTTTCCCCATTGCACGAAATTTGCCACCTCTCATTGTCTTTCCAGATGGTGCGCTGAGTTTCCTTCAGCTCTATTCCTGGAGAGCTCTAGTTGACATCAATCTGTTATGCCATGTTCTTGTAGTATTAATGTGACTTATTTATCAATGCCAATTAATCGATGGCACAGAACGGGGCCTTCCTCAGTAGCTGATGCAGTTTCATTTTTTTTAATATTCAAAAAAAAATTCTAAAACAGCAGTAACCAGATTGGCAAGCCATGCATCTGGCAGGCCATGGCCCCTCAGGAGGCGTTCAGCTGATGTAAAGGTGAAAGTGTCTTCAAAATAATGATCAGAACCATATTTGGAAGTGAGGATTTCTAGCTGGAGAGTGCAGGCAATTCTATGAGATAAGAGGGAATTTAATCGTTTTGGCATAGCGTATTCACCTCTGCCTGAACAGCCTCATATCACAGGTAAGGAAGAAAAAGCCCTATCACATGTGTGAATATTTAGCTTTCCTTTAGTCTTAGAGGCACCAATGTCAACATAACAAAAGATACATGAAAGCAACTAAATCTACTGCAGCTACACCTTATCACTGGATGATTTGTTTTAGAGTAAATAGGCTGTAGGGTAAGACTTGCATGGTAAAGAGCAAGTCATATTAGCAACAAATGATCATAAATAAGTATAATGTTTTGAAATGTTATTTTAAAAGTGAAAATAAATATAAAATGATGATTAAATGCAAGTTGAAAGCCTGAAATAGATTAAATGTTATCCTCCAAAATCAATTCATAGAGTGAACTAGAGGGACTTTGGTCTCTTCAAGTCCCACCATAACCAATCTATTTCTAAGATTATTATTTTTCTGTTAAACAGAATTGTAGTTTCAGACAATGAAGGACAACCATGCTAGTCATTCTATGAATTTCAGTTCTGATGAGTAACTAGTCATACCTAAGAATTAAGGCAAAAATCCTATAGCTATTGAATGATGGCATACCTATGGAATGAAATAATAGCTAAAGAACCAGAAAGCCCAATTACAAGCAAGAAAAAGAAAAAAATAGGAAAATAAAAGGACTTCTCATTAGTAATTGGGATTCAATAAGCAATTATAACAATGAGCTTAATAATCTGATTCTTTTAAGTAGATTCTTTATCAAACCCATTACAGTTAGCAAAAGCCATGTGTATGTAATGAAAGGCATGCTTTGAAACATTAAAATAGACTATGTAATTCAAGTTAATTTAGTACAAGTACTCTAAACTCAGTATTTTGCACTGTGTACTTAATATTGTCTATGTATACCATCTTCAGGTAAAGGTACTAATAATATAAAAATGCTTATGGTTCTGACATATTAAAAGAAATATAAAAGGGAGAAAGGTGGATTGTGGAATGCAACTCAAGAATAATTGGCACATTAATATTAAAAATGTGCATTACACACTAAAAGCTTATGAAGAAAATAATTAAATCCTAAAATACCCTTTTTACCTATTGTATATTAACAGCACAAATGCATATTTTCACTAGTTTCCAAAGGCAACATACAACAAGTTTCAGCCAAAAGACTGTAAGTACTACATAAAATGAAATTCAGAGGTTATGTCTGAAGCATTCTGACAAGACCTACAACTATGATCTTGCTTTTGAAAACTCCATGAGGCAGAATTTCAGATTGAACTTTATTAAAAAGACAAAAAGTGGTAGAGGGGGCACTGAGAAATTAAGACTTACAAATTCTGATTTACAGCAACCACACTCACCCTAACCTCGTTACACTTTTCAGCTCTGAACAAAAGAGAGGACTAGGAGAAATGATGTTTCCCTGGCAATCTCGTGTTTTACCCGAGCGTCTTTTATTTAACCATGGCAACTCCCTTTCTCAAACTGTATCGCTACCCTCAGGCTTGACAACTCCTACCATCTGCAATCAAAGTCAGAGAAAGTATCTTTTCAAATTGTATCTATCTTTCACAGTCCAAATCAAATTTTAACTATCCCAAAACCTTCTCTGAGCATCTTAATGACCTCTCCCCATTTGACCTCCTCTACCTCCACCACCGTTTATCAGTACCGTTTAATCATAGCTTGCATTGTTATATGAGTGCTTTAGTTATCTGTGCCCTGTCTCTCTCCTTTATAGTATAATTATCAATAGGTGCTAACCTAATAATCAATCTAGCTAACATCAAGAACTTACTATGAAGCAGGCACTCACTCTTACAAGTGATTTACATATTTTTCCTCAGTTAATCCTCACAACAACCCAATAGAGTAGGATTGCTATTACCTTCCGTGTTTAGATGTTAAGGCATTTGCCCAAGATTACTTGAGTGCTGGAGACAGGAACTCAAATGAGATCATTTGATTCCATCACAAAACCTATCCTGTACTGCAAAATGTCACACCAAAACTTATGCATGCTTAAAATGGCCTAAAAACTGCAAAAACAAGCAAGGAGCACAGTGAAGTTGTTTGGAATTCCATCCCAAATCCTAGCCTGGACTTTAATAAACTGGGATAGCTTCTATTCCTGTCAGCCTTAAAGACTGGATGATTCAATGCATTTAAACTGCATTAGTAAAAATGATTTACTTTATCAAAGAAAATTCACGAACATGGCACTCCTTGACATTTATTTGTTCAACTTTCATAAAACTTTTATTTTTGTACCTTTCACATTAACACTCCTTACCACTTTAATACTCTAAAATTTTATTTTCTTACATTACTGGGCAAACCAGCATTTGGAACTCTCTTTTGAAGTTGCTGCCTGCATGTTAGCAGTTCAGTTTTGGGAACTTAACATATTTATCTATACAGAAATGGTTCTACTACTCGAAACATTATTGTTTTCTATTTTGTCAAAACAGAGAACCTGACATAAGTCTAAGCCTTATAACTCTAAAGTCCACGTAGAAAGACAAAAATGAATAATTTTAGGGTGGCTGAAATTATAGCCTTAGCCAGACAGTCTCTTAGTAAGTTTCAACAAACAAGGAACAAAAGAAAATTGAAAAAAATATGAATAAATATTTGAAAAAGTCCAAGTATGTTATCTAAAATCTTAAATCAGATATCTTAAAATATTTATTAGATCTTGAGGAATGAAATAAAGTTTATATGAAACTACTAAGTTCCTGTTCCGTGACCAGATACAAGAAAAAATATTGCTGTGCAGGAAAGACAGAAAAGAGACTGACCTCTGTCGTTTACTATTAGTGCAGAATTCAACAAGTGGCCTAACTTCTCTGAAACTCGGTTTCTTACTCCCTTTCCCATTCTCGCTGCCTGATGTGAGTCATATTAGGATAAAATGTAAAAGCCATATAAATTATAAGGCATTCTATATAGGCATATTTGTGTATGCTATTATTAAATGTATTATAATGGTGTCAATTGCTCATTGAGTATCGCCACCTTTGATATACAAAACATGCTCTGACACTAGAGAAATGTATAAGTTATTTCAATAAAAACATGCCTTGAAAACAGTGATCTTAATATGTTTTAAATTATTTTCCTGTTATAAAATAAATGAATGCTTATAAAAATTTTAAATGTCTGCAAAAAATTATTTAAAAAGGCATTATCATTTATAAATCTTTACACCAGTATTATGCCAGTATTGCCTTTTGTGTGTGTTTTTGATGTGAATGATTTTGTGTAAAAGTTTTCATGTTGCTTATACTGAACATATAAATTGCTATCCTGCATTTCCTGTTAATATTAAGCCATTAATATACCCTTGCTTTTGAACGGTTTAAGAAAATATTTTAATACTTGCATCATGTTTGCTTAAATTAATGGTAAATGAATAATAAAAATTATTAGTAGTCTTTCTCTACAATTTTACCCAAGTATGACTGAAAAATACTTTGGAGTAGTTCACTAACAATATCAATAATAATAGAGTCCATATTTTGTATAACTTCTTATCATTTATATTTTATGAAAACAGCAATTAGAAAGAAACTCTTGCCTAAGTCTTATAAATATTCTTTCAGATAACTATACCTGGTAGTAGTATTTCTACTTCTTCTCTTCTAATTTTTACCTTAAATTTAATTCCATTGTACAACATGAAATTATATTAAAGAAACACAAACAGGTTTCCTATGATGCAAAAACATCCTGAGGATGGCATGAAGCCTGACACCGATTGTTGTTTCCCAGAGTTTATGGAAACAACCATCCCTGCTCCTACGTGGAGTCAAATCTGGATGGTGCTGCCAACCTCATAACCCAGCCCACCCCTTCTACCCTCACTTCAACCTTATAACACCAGCTTGTCAAGGAAATAGAAGCAGCTCAGTAATCCTTCTCTTCCTATACTCTCTGAGATACTTTCCCCTTTCTTCTGACTATTTACAAAAGGAGAGTGGGAGAAAAATTCAAGGGTAGATAATATATTAAATGCTTTCCTGTCCTGGCTGGTGTGGCTCGGTGGATTGAGCGCAGACCTGATAACCAAAGTGTCACTGGTTCGATTCCTGGTCAGGGCACATGCCTAAGTTGCGGGCCAGGTCCCCAGTTGTGGGAGGGGGGGCAGACAAGAGGAAACTACCCATTGATGCTTCTCTCCCTCTCTTTCCCCTTTCCTTCCCCTCTCTCTAAAAAGCAAATAAATAAAATCTTAAAAAAATATTTTCCATGGCGGAGCTGAATGTTGTATGGCTGTAACTTTCATAGTCAACAGGCTTTGCATCTGTCAGTCCCATGTTGGAAGCCTCAGGAGAGCCTTTAAGATGGATAGATCTTCTATCGGAGCTGGCTTAGATCCATGCTGTCTCAGGGAGCTCCACAAATGTAGATTAACTGACTTCTTTGGGTCCGTCCCTGAATCCCGTGCTCGAAATATAGAAATGGCAGTTCACGTGTGTCTGCAATATACTACTCAAGGTAGTTGAACATACAAGAACAAATTTATGCTAAAAAGACCATTTCAACAAAGAAGAAAACTGCAAAGTGCTTTGTTTTGTTTTAAAAGCTCGAATTAACTGGATTAATATTTCATTTTAAGCAGCTTGAATGTGGCTATATGAGAAACAAATGTGTGTGAGGTAAATTATGTTCATTGAGTGTACTATTCCTCCTTAGGAAAAAACTAACAAGAATATTATCTACACTTTAATAACAAATCTATATAGCATTCCATTTACTTATTCAACAGATATTTATTGAAAAGAATTAAACAAAAGACTCAGTTGAATTTGTAGGAGATAAAAAGATAAATGAGATATAATCACTGCTTTTAGCTTAAAGTCAGCGTGAGAATAAAGGGGAAAATAGAGAAAATACAAGATAAAAAGATGTCGTAGGAGATGTAGCTAAAAAGTTAGTGGTATGCAGAGAATAAGAAATAATTGAAAGCTGTGGAATCAAAGAGAACCTTTTGAAGAAAGCGATACATGCATATATTTTAGCTGGGTCTTGAATGATATAAGAAACGGGAAGATGAGGGAAAAGAATTCAAGAGAAGATAAGAAGTGAGGTAAAAGGGATGGAAATCTTTAGTATAAATGTAGACAGCAGCCCTGTTTCTTCACGTTCTATGAACTCTCACAGGATTTATAATCTAAATTCCTCAATCCTCACCCGAAAGAAAACTATAAGATAACATTAGATGATTATAGTTTCTTGTGTTCAAAACTCTAAAGATCTGTCATTTAAAAATCCCTTTCACTAAACTGTCTAGCAAATATTTATTTTCAGAATTTTTAATTCCTGAACATCAAATTATTCATAGATTGAGGAAAGGCAAAATAAAGAGCTAATTATTGTGTCTCTAGCTTTTTATTTAAATTTTGAAAAGCAATAATGTCTTATCATAACTTTCAGTTACTGTGTGACATTTACCACCACCTATGTTTGGAATCTGGACTGAAGCCTCCAAACAGATATCATTCTGTTTTAAAAAACAGTTGGAATTGTACCTATTTACCAGAATTGTTGCTTCTAGTGGAATGTTGTATTTCTCTTGATAAAAATTGTTTTATTTCAAAAATTTTGTTAATATTTTAATTTTTTGTTTTCTGCTCTTAAGGGTTAAGAGGTCTATGATTGAAAGTTTCTAATAATGTCATTATCCTCAGCATGTTTTTAAATTTAAGAAATATAAATTGGTGTGGTGAACTTATATTCTCTACCTGGTCCCTTATATCTATGATGTTGGGGCTGGGTCTCCAAAATTCCATGAAGAAAGCATAATAGTGAAAAACAAATACATACAAAACTATACTATCAGTATCCCATTGCAGGAGTGAGGTAAATCAATAACTGTAATGTACTTTTCTTAAATCCTCGATTGAACGCTAAGAACCAAGGGTGTATGTATCTATCTGATATACTTACTGAGCACACACCGCAAAGAGTACAAGGATACTGCACTAAATAAGACAGAGAGGGCTTTGTAATCATTAGTCTTGTATTTAATTTGGCAGATGGATAAAGACAATAAACATAACAAAAGAATATTAGGTAATAGAGAGAGAGAGAGATAATTCGTCCAGGGGCGGAGGGTGCATTTAAGTTGAAACCTGAATAACAAGATACAGACTCAGGATTATCAGGAGCAAAAGTATCCCAGACAGAGAGTACCTAATGATGGTTAACTGAGACAAGTGAAATCAAGGAGAACTTCAGGTTTTCATCCTGAATATTAGGTGAATAGTGGTGGCATTTGCTGAGCTGAAAAAAACTCAGGATGACCATATTTGGGAAGAATTTTCATTGCTTTGTTTGTAATAGCCCCACTGGAAACAGTCTAAGTGTCCATCAGCTGCTCAATAATAAAAAGGAACAATCTAGTAATTTACAAGCCCTTACATGGATAAATCTCAAAACAATATGTCAATTTTTTAAAAAGTCATACACAGAACAAAATATATTTACTGTATAATGCAACTTACATGAAATTTCCAGAACAGGCATATCTATAGAGACAAGAAGAAGATCGGTGGTTACCTGGGGCTGAGGGTGGGATACATTGATTGCAATCAAGCATAAGGAAAATTTTGGGGTGATAGAAATGTGCCAAAACAAGAAATTTGGCAATGGTTGCATAACTCCACAAGTTTTAAAAATTTATTAAATTACATACTTAAAGAAGGTGTATTTCATCATATATAAATTATATCTCAATAAATATGTTAGAAATATAGACCCCATGCACTTAAAGAAAATCTAATATAAGCATTTCTTTAAATTGTAAGCCTGACAAATACAATCACATTTATTTCAAAGTATTACAATTGGTAAGAAAATTTGGTTGTTCCTTTAAGGGACCTTTAATATAAATTCTAATATTTGCTTTCCTAGAAAGTAATACAAAAATAAGCCATGATGAATTAGTTTGTTTTCTCATTTAAAGTGTAATCATAGCACTTTAGAAATAATGGTATGTTAAAGAAAAGGTTCTACAATGATCATTGCTGGTGTTTGAAATTTAAGTAACATTGGAGGTGTTAATACAAAATTTTTTTTTATTTCTGCATGGCTTGAGTATTTATTTTACTTTTAGGGTTAAAAAGGTAGATCAATACTTAATTAACATATTTTTTAAATGTAGATCAACAATCCAATAAAAGAGATATCCTGGTATCTACTTTATGAGAAAAATCAAATAATTGTTTGAATAAACTTTAAGCCAATGCTCAAATTTTGAATTATGTACAACCATTCTGAAGCTCCATGTGCTAAATACCTGTATGACTTTTTTTGTCAATTGGGGCTTTACTAATCAAAATTATTTTTGTTCTCAGACAATTGCTAGGTTGTCTTCTCTAGGAAGAATATATACATTGTTTGTGGCATAGCTATAGTAAGTGGAAAAGATTTTATACTATTGATTATATAACCTTATAGTGGTTATACCATAAATGAGTCATGATTATGATATACTTAAATGGAAGATACTCACCTGTGTTGCTTTAATGTCAAAAGTTTCCCCATATCTAGACTACATTCTTGGGGTTAGAGTCCAATTCTTTACTTCTCTACTATATTCCATTCAAGACACCATAAATTCAATCAACCACTTAAAGAGAAAATATAAGATGTGGGTACAATGAGTAAGATCATATGGAAGGGTTAGAGGTACCCAGTATAGTCATTAAAATTAGACTAGGGATTTGTTGGAACTACAACGTGCTTGAAGTTTTCCTCAGTGACTTCCTTGTATCAATTGTAGCTGCTCAGTAAACTCATTGGTTGCTTTTTATTTATGCTGTGTTCTACAAATCTGAGATTGCTGGATATTTAAATACCAGTCTCTTGAGTAGTAGTACTATATTGGAGTTGGGGACACCATAGTTAGTTTCAGAAAACATTTGACAAATTTTAAAAAGATTCTATTTGAATTGATAATATTTATATTACATTCAACCTAAATGCATGCATTCATTGATTCATCATTAAATGTCAAGCAATATTCACTCATCTATCGAGGGATACTTAGACCATTTCCAAATTTTAGCTATTGTAAACAGTACTGGGTTCATATATATTTGCATTGGTGTTTCAGGATACCTGGGGTATATTCCCAGAAGCAGAATCACTGGGTCAAAGGGAGTTCCATTTTTTAATTTTTAAGGATACTCCAATTTTTCTTCTATAGTGGCTGCACCAGACAGCATTTTCACCAATAGTGTATTAGGGTTCCCTTTTTTCTACACCCTCACCAACACTTGTTGATTTATTGTTGGTAGACAATCTGATAGGCATAAAGTGATATCTCATTGAGGTTTTAGTCTGCATTTCTCTGATGTTTAATGAGGTTGACCATTTTTTCATATCTAAGGGCCCTCTGTATGTCCTCTTTGGAGAAGTGTCTATTCATATCTTTTGCCCATTTCTTAACTGGGTTGTCTGTCTTCCTGGTATTGAGTTATATTAGTTCTTTATATATTTTGGTATGTTTACACAATGGAATACTACACAGCAGTAAAAAAGAAGAAACTCTTACAATTTGCAACAGCATGGATGGGCCTGGAGAAAATTATGCTAAATGAATTAGCCAGTCAGTGAAAGAAAAATACCACATGATCTCATTGATATGTGAAATCCAATCAACTAATTAACAAAACAGTAACAGAAGCTGAGAAATTAATACATAGAAAATATAGACAGTTACTGGACAGGAGGAAGCAGGGACAGAACCAAAGATGGTAAAGGGATTAACCAAAGAACACTATGCACAACCCATGAGCACCAAGGACAAAAATATGGGGATTTATTGGGGAGGGAAACAGGTATGGCTGGGTGGAGGTGAGGAAAGGGAGAAAAAGTGGGAACAACTGTAACAGCATTATTTTTTTAAGTCAACTTGACAGATCAAGGTTCCAATGGGAGAACTAAGTGGCCAGGAGGTAGCCAACCTAAAAGGCTCAGAGTTCAAAACACTGATGATAATGATGCACACAGACTTGACAGACACGCCTGAGTTGAGTACAGCAAATGCAGAAGGGAAGAAGTGAAGGCTAAGCTAAGTGAAATGAATGAAAACTCACATGAAACCAATGGGGAAGGAAAGGAAGCTAGGGTTCAACTCAGTAATTTGGAACATAAGAAAGAAATAACCGTCAACCAGTAGAGAATGAAGAAATAAGAAATAAAAAAAAAAAGTGAGGTGAGGCTTAGGAACCTCTGGGACAACTTTAAACATGCCCACATCCAAATCATAGGGGTGCCAGAAGGAGAAGAGGAAAAGCAAGAAATTGAAATTTTATGCAAAAAAAAATAATAATAAAGGAAAACTTCCCTAATTTGGTTAAGAAAATAGACATACAAGTCCAGAAAGCACAAAGAGTTCCTAACAAGCTAGACCCAAAGAGGACCACATCAAGACATAGCATACTTAAAATGCCAAATGTTAAACATAAAGAGAGAATCTTAAAAGCAGCAAGAGAAAATAAGAGAGTTACCTACAAAGGGGTTCTTATAAAAGACTATCAATTGATTTCTCAAAAAAATATTTGCAGACAAGAAGGGATTGGCAAGAAGTATTCAAAGTGATGAAAAGCAAGAACTTACAACCAAGACTACTCTATCCAGCAAAGCTATCACCTAAAATGGAAAGATAAAGTGCTTCCCAGACAAAGTAAAGCTAAAGGAGTTCATCATCACCAACCCATTATTATATGAAATGCTAAAGGGACTTATTTAAGAAAAGGAAGAAGGTCAGAACTATGGACATTAAAATGACAACAAACTCACAACTATCAACAACTGAATCTAAAAAACAAAAACAAACTAATGAAACAACCAGAATATAAACAGAATCATACATATGGGGATCATTTGGAGGGTTATCAGCTCAGAAGGAGAAGGGGGAGAAAAGGGGAAATAGTGCAGAGATTAAGATGTATAATTGGTACAAACAAAACAGACAGAGGGATGTTAAGAATAATATAGGAAATGGTGAAGCCAAAGACCTGACATGCATGACCCATGGGCATGAACTAAGGGGGGTGGAATTACTGTAGGGAAGGAGATACTGAGCAGAGGGGAGTAAAGGGGAAAAAATTGGGACAACTATAATAACATAATCAATAAAGTATACTTTAAATAAATAGTCAAGCAATATCTGAATGAATTAATTTAATCATTCCCTTCATGTTTTAGCCAAATCACATAAAAGCAGCCCTGTTGTTTTTGTTTTTATTCAAAAACTAATAAGCTTATAGTGTTAAAAATTATAAATACAGAAAACTTTAAATCAAGAGAGGAAAAGTTCTCTACTCCTGCTCTCATATCCATTTCTCAAAATTAAATATATTTAACTAACATTTCTTAAAATATGTTGACAATACATAATTGCATAACTTTCAGATTTTGACTGAGCTGTCTGAAACGGGAAAAATGTTTTAAAACATTAGTCCACAACTAAGGATTTAGTTTAGTTATCAACGATGGTCTATGACTGGAAATAGCAGCTGAACTCCAAATTGGTGGGTATAAAGTTCTTTCAAATTCTCTAAGTTCAAGTGTCATTATTCTGAAGAGCTTTATGTTTGACTGAGTTTCGAACTTATTCATATTTTGAATTTCAATAAAACTCAATTTATATTTAAAAGAATTACATATACAGTTCACTTTAAAAAGTGCCCTCTGTAGTTTATTGAAAACTAACATACTAGCCTATAAAGCTAAAAGCACTCAGTATTTATTTACTCAGTCACTTATTCATCTGATAAATATTTATGTGTACTTAATATGCATTATTCCAGGTACCTGAAAACAGCAGGGAATAGACAAAAAAAAAAAAAAAAAAAAAAAAAAAAAAGTCCCTACCACCAAATGCATCATATTCTAGAAAATATAAGCAAGTAAAATATGCAATAAGTTTGACAGTAGTAAGGAATACAGAAAAAATGCAAAGAGGATAGGTAGTGTCAAGAAAGTTACAATTTTGACTGAAGAGCCAGGACAAAGATTGTCTGGAAAAATCATATGGAGAAAGTGAGAGAGGGAGCGATTCAGATACAGGCAGAAGGAATACCAAATGCAGAAATCCTGGGGCAAGAGCATGCCTGATGTATTTAGGCATAGAAAGAAAGTAGTGCTGCAGGAGAAAAACAGCAAGGGAAAAAATGGTAAGAGATGAGGTTGAAAAATATGGTAATAAGACTATGAGGGGCAAAGATTGACAAAAGGGGAACAGGTCACAGGTTGTCACAATAATCCAAGGAAGACTCTCGCACGGGTAGCAACAGTGCAAGTGTTGAGATGTGGCTGGATTCTAGATGTATTTTGAAGGTAGAACTTCCATTTATGTAAAATCCTCACCCGAGGATTTGTTTATACTGATTTTAGAGACAGAGGAAGTAAAAGAGATAGAGAAGCATCTATCAGGTGCCTACTGCAGGCACCCTGACTGGGGATAGAACCCTCAAGCTCTTGGTGTACCAGATCACGCTCCAGCTAACTGAGCAACCCAGCCAGGGCTAGAACTTCAAGTTTTTTGACACTTGGACGTGAGCTATGACAGGAAGAAGTCAAAAATAACTTCCAGATGGTTGGCTTGAACAACTGGGAGAATTTAGATTTTTTTTTTTTTTTTTTTTTTTTACTGAAATAAGGTTTAATTTGGGAGTCAGCAACATAAGCCTTAAATAAGTAATCAGGCTTAACATGATCATAGATGAAAAAAATGTCCTAAAATGTGCCCATGAACATTGAGAGGTAGACAAGGTGAACACAAATGAATAAAACAGACTGAGAAGACCAGAAAGAATTTTGGTGTCATGAAGGCCAAGTTAAAAGAGTGTTTCAAGACAATTGCTGTTTATGAGAAATGCTCCTGACAGATTAAGTAAAATGAAATCTCAAGTTTGAGCATGCAACACAAAGGTCATTTTTTATCTTGATAAGAGCTGTTCTGGTAAGACAGTAACGTCACATGTCTGAATGGAGTCATTTCAAGAAAAGATAAAGGAGCAAATTTGGAGATAGTAACGTTTAGTCATATTTCTAAGAAACTTTTTCTTGTAAAGGAAAGAGAAAACAGAGTGGCAGCCAAAGGATAGAGTGGGGCCCAAAGTAAGTTTTTTAAGGACAGGAGAAATAACAATATCCTTTTACATTGATGATAGCTAAGAGAGGAGAGAATTGCTAAGCTAATGTCTTTGAGAAAGTGACAGTAGATGGCATTAAACTGCTAGAGGGATAGATCAAAATCAAAAGCATAGAGATTTTGCCCTGGCTGCTGTGGCTCAGTGGATTGAGTGTCAGTCAGCCTGCGAGCCAAGTGTTGCTGGTTTGATTCCCAGTCAGGGCACATGACTAGGTTGCACGTCAGGTCCCCAGTTGGGTGCGCGAGTGAGAGGCAACCACACAATGATGTTTCTCTCCCTCTCGTTCTCTTTTCCCCTCTCTCTAAAAATAAATAAACAAAAAAATAATAATAATAAATAAATAAATAATTTTTAAAAAAACCATAGAGATTTTATCTATAAAAACAGGAGAGAAGACAGTATGGAGGGACACAGATGGCAGAAATTGTGTAAGTGTGATGGTGAACATTTTCATCTGAATATAGCTATGTGTACTGTAAGAAGTGAAATGTTCAAAAGTATCACATTTCCTTAGGATATCATTTAAAGACACCAGAAACTCAGATATATAATCAAAAATATGTTAATAAAACTGAATGTCTCTTTGTATATACTTACATTTTTGTAATAGACATGACAGTTTGACATCTACATCCTATGTTTTCACTGGAAAAAATCTTCAGTTATAGATTACATGCTTGGTTAGCTTCCATTTCTTAGAATCTAAATCAGTTCCAGGGCCCACGAACTCAAACATTAAATTAGAACTGTGTACCAGCTGCCTGTAAATCCTCTTACTTTGTGTCTGGATCCAAGGAAACAGTAAAAGTGAATGAGCAAGACAGAAGCTATAACTCCAAAAAGTTTAAATATTTAACAATGTTTAAATAAACAAAAGTTCAATGAACATCTTCAAATTCTGCTCAGGTAGGTATGATATGAGTGTGGATTCTATTACATTCACCTCAATCTTTCCATTGATATACATTAAAAACAGCCATAATAAGTAAAACCAATGTTTTTGAAATTTTCAAGTACACAGGAATTATCCGGAATGTTTGTGAATCAATACGTCTTGAACGGGGCTTATAATCCTGCATTTCCAACAAGGTCTCAGGTCATGTCCATGCTGCAGGTTAGCAGAACACAACCGAAATAACAAGAATCTAAACCACGGTGTCTTTGGCATTTGCACAGAACTGAGATAATAAATTACTTAATTCATGTCAAATCATTTCAGCTCCCTTTTAGAATATTAGTTAACTAAGTAGAATTCTTTAAATTTTAGTTGACCATATATATGTCAGTCGGTCAGTCGGCAGCCGTCCATCTCGAGAGACGATGGTGTAGCTTCTTAAGAGTCTATCTGCACAGCCGAGAATGGTTGTGCAGTCCGACTCGGGAGTGACATGGTATCTGTCTCCTCCCGTGTTGAATCGACATCTTGCGATGACGCTGGAGTGTCCTCTCCAGTGGAGCTGAAGCTACAGAGCCTGGGCAGGGTGATATGGAGGGTCTGCTGTTGCCCATGCAGCAGACCCCCCCTCTCTTCGCAGCTGAAGGGTCCAAGGGAAAGACGGAGTCGATACAGCTTGGGTTCAGGTGCGCTGCAGGAGTTGCCGGTGTTGACTACAACGTCAAACCGCCTTAGGGACTCCGGCTCCGGATTTTCTGTCGGGGTTTACTCCCTTAGCCTTTCCCCTGAAGAGGTATGCCGCAAGGCAGCGGAGGTTTTTTGGAGTCAGAGTTTTCCTTCTCTGATGTGCCCTGACTGGAAGATCGAACCAGCGACACTTAGCTCGCAGGCCGACGCTCAATCCACTGAGCCAAACCAGCCAGGGCATACCATATATATGTATACTCCTGCAAAAGCATAGAAATATATGCACATAATTTAGCCTCTAATTTAAAAAAATAAAATTCTTAACAATTCCTCATTGCAAAAAAAACTTATTCCTTATTTTATTTACTTGATTCCTGCCTGCAGCACACAGCCTCATCTCACACCAACTCACTCATTAAATAACACAATCAAAGGACTGGAGATGAAGTTAAAATGCAGACCTCTGTGTTGTATCTGACACACCGATCACACTAGAAAAGGAACAAACAGAACAAATAGCATTATTTAAAATTGCGATTCTGTAAGTGGCAATAAATGTTTTGCTCTGACGCTGCTGTGCTGTGTTCCTAACACCTGCTCCCACTTGCCAGTGCAGGCTGGCTCAATCCGCTACGGGATCCCAATCATTTGAGCAAAGCCCCTCAGGGCAGCAATAACCGGGCAGCCAGAGTCGATTCCAAAGAGCCCCTGACATAGTTTCCAGTGAATTTGTAATTTTGTTTATGTCTATTAAAAGCATGTCATAGGAAAAATATAGCAAACTACTGACGGGAAAACTTTTTAACCTGTTTTCATAAAGCAATAAGCTCTCTCTGAAATATTATGAAAATTCAGGACTCACAGTGTTTATGTATTAGAAGAGGATAAGGGACAGGCCCTAAGGAGTGATTTTAGAAAAAATGCCATTCTAGAGGGCTGGTTCCTACAAAACACCCTCGCAGTTTAGACTCAAATAACAGATTGCCCAGTAAACATTTTGCCATATTTTGTAAATAAGAGAGATAACCTCCTCAAAAGTCTAATTTTATTAGCACACCCAGATGCTATTTAAGACGAGGCATAGAGTAGTTCATTCTAACTTAGATTATTTAGTAGTTATAATGCTATAGTTTAATCCACTTTTACACTGTAGATTAAATTTTAATCTACTTGTACATATGTGTATGTATATAATATTTCCATATATATCCACCTATCCAAGTATACATCTATGTGTTTTTATGGCATTACATTCTTTATCAATACATTCTTATTGTTTTACACTATTAATGAAAATAATTGTATCCTTAACATCATTAAAATCAGCAGAAATAAAAGTATTTTTACTACAATGACCAAACATGACCACTTTCCAGGCAATTAAAAATATATATACATGAAAGCCAGTCATTCTGCTGGGGGGTGAAGGAAAGAGTCATTCATCTTTTAAGTGGCTAATTCAACAAAGTTTCATTTTCTAACTAATTCATCTCCAGTTTTTTTTCGCCATAATAGTATGCTACAAAAGGCACAATTCATTTAAGCTGCCAATTATTTCTATTGTATAAATAAAAAGACCTACAGCAAGCATATAAATAACATACTTCTGTAGTGTTCAATCAAAATATACTAACAGCTCTTAGTTCAAGACGTATTTAAGGACATATTAATTCTTCCAAATCACTAGGTATGTACACATAGAATACTTTGTATCATTTAAAAGAGTGTTTATATTGCTAAAGAGAGCATTGATTTTTTCCCCATATATTATCTGATTTGACTCTCACAATAACCTTCATAAAAGAATAAATAAAATTTACTTTGTTAACTAACAATTTCTATTACATATAAAGCATCATTAACTTCAGTTTATTGAGTCAAATGTTTTGCCTTATCATCATCATCATCACCATTATCATCAGCATTTTATTAAGGAATGATATCAGTTGCCTCCTGTTGGGTGCTAGTGAGTTAGGTCAAGAGAAAATCAGTTTGATTGCCAGAATAAAGAAAGCTCGCAGACGAAGAGTGTCAACATTGGAATTAGAAAGAGAATATTAGGCGCATTCCTTTGGGAATCTCTTCCAGAGATGGGGGAACAGGTGAGTTTTTATTGAATATATATTGAGGGCCTGCATGTATTAAGCATTACACCATCTGCTTCACTTAGTTTACTTAATCATGCCCTTAGGTAAATATTGTTATCTTCACATTGTAGGTAAGTCAGTAGCCTAATAATTCTGGGCTCGTGAGTGACAGAACCAGAAGTCCAGCCTGAATTCTCGTGGCTCCAAAACTTAAGCATGTCCCACAAATGGATGAAATGAATGATCTAATAGGACATTTCCCAGATGAAATTCAGTCATAGCCTAAACAAATATCACGACGTATATTACAATATTTGTATGTAGAGTATCTGTAGTAACTAGTATTCTAACATCTTGTGGATTCCAGAAAGACTAAAACAGAAGAATTTTTCTCCAGTTAGCTAAGGATCTGAATCAATTTTTAAAAATCTTTATATGATATGGATTCTTAGATAAGTTTGGACTCCTGATTACTCATAATGTTACATAATTTTGCAATAATCAGTGTTTGCTTTTTCCCAGTTGAGGTCAAGATTTTTCAGTAATTGACATAATTCTGATGAACAATCCTTAATAATTTGCTTACCTAAACAAAATTATATCAGACTTTTAATAACAATAACTACACTCACAGTCTCAGTAACAATTGCACAGGAAATGACAAAGAGCTTACAGTTTAAAGGGTGAGAATGAAACTTAACTTATCATTTCAGTTTTAAATGTTGACGATTTCTATATTGTATATGTTTATAGATTATTTAATAACTAAAAAAAAGTAATCCACAATTCCCTGGATGTCTTTTATTTTCACTCCTGAGTCCTACTATTTTTATAAAGCTTTGAAAAGAAAAAATGTATAAATATAACCCCAAACAATACACAAAATTGCATTGCCGTCCCCAAATTGTGTATGTTGAAATACTTTGTGTGTGTGCATAAAAGGTAAGTTTTAGAAATCATTCCAACAATCCAGGGAAAATACTTTTTTCTCTTGAAAACTAATTAAGTTTAAATAGAACATTGGGGCTATCTAGTTAAAACTGCCCGAAAAATAAAATCTGGTTCAAAACATGTGTTTCTGGAAATTATTTAGCTGGTGCACAAATAATGCTGCAACATAATTTCTAGTGATCTTCTTTTTTCAATGCATATAAAACTTAAAAATTGGCATATACAATTTTGGTTAATGTTAAATATTTTATATATTTGATTTAATTTATTACACACCTTACCTACACCTCAATGATTGTCTAAAAAGAAAGTCATAGGAAAAGTCACCAAGAAAATCAATGAACAGAGTAAGACTCAAAGCCTGTTGATAACTTAACCTAACCATCAAATGCCTCAAAATAGTTATTTATGGATGAATAGTAAAATGTGAACTGTAGCATTTAGGAAGAGGGTAGATGGATGTTTACTATAAAATTCTTTCAACTTATACTTATATTAAAACTTTTATAATAAAATGTTGAAAAAATAACCCAGTTAATGCTCTTTATCAGACTATTCAACTACGTAATATATGGATGTCAATACTATCTTTAGTGTTTCTCACTTTCTTTAAAGGAAAATATGGGATATTAAAATAACAGACTAAAAAATCTATTAACCACCACTTCCTCTTCCATCTCATGAATTATATTTAAAAATATATTCTGAGACAACTACTTGAAAATCCAATGATTTGCCTTCACACACACACACACACACACACACACACATACACACATACACACACACATTACACTTTAAGTTGAGCAATTCCAGGTATAGCCCATTAAATGCTCTGACCCAAAGCTAAGAAAGCAACACTTGTTTAAACAATGACTTCTATTCTTCTTGCTGAAAATTAATGGGTCAACCATGCAGATATATTCAGTGGAAAGAAAATAAAAGGACACAAACATGGATAGGTTGCTTTGAAAAATACAATGTTATTGTATTACTGAACTAAAAGACATTCACTTAAAATTGTTTTCATTAATTAACAGTCAAAAACTTGAGTTCCAGTTTTTAGTAATTGCAAAAAAGGGAAGACAATATTCCAGAATTTTTAATTCAAGCAGCTTTTTCTTCAATTGTACAAACTTAATGGTATTTTTTTCCTAACTTTAAGTAGCTGTTTTGAAATGTCATGCTTTAATATTGGAAATACTAACAGAATAGCTTGAGAAATCCACTTCTTATACAGATATATGAAAAATATGCACCCATAAAATCTCCACAGTACAGATAGGAGAGAAAATAAAAATTTTACTTGTTTTTAAATAAAACTGTCTTGCAAATATCCTGTGGAAATATTTTACTCTACGGAACACTAGAAAATTAGGAGTTCACCCTGCCTGGTGCGGCTCAGTGGATTGAGCGCTGGCCTGAGAACCAAAGGGTCGTTGGTTCAATTCCCAGTCAGGGCACATGCCAGGGTTGGAAGCCAGCTCCCCTGTTGGGGGCCCGTGAGAGACAACCACACATTGATGTTTCTCTACCTCTTTTTCTTTCCCTCTCTCTCTAAAAATAAATATATTTTTTTAAAAAGCTCCAATCTCTTTAAAAAAGAAAAGAAAAGAGAATTAGGAGCCCAAAAAGATAGCTGTAGAACAGGAAACAAGAAACAAAAAAGAAGAGAATTAGAGAACATTATAGACAGGCTTAATTTGGGCCCTGCTATTTGAAATTAGTAAGGTTTTACACCTGAAAAACAATAGTTTACTGGAATTAGAAAAAAAGTATGATCAAAATTCAAATCAAAGTTTTCTACAAATTATCGAGACCAAAAACTCAGTCTCTAGCACTCGATTACTTTAACATATTCATGATTCCATCAACAGTTTGGTACAGAATGGTGGTGGGTATTAAGAAATAGTATCTATAGAGAAATTAGAAATTATTAAATTGGAAAAATAAAAGTTGCGAATTAAAACCTACATATGGATACGAGTAAATTCCAAGTATATTTTATGAAAATAAAAATGCACTCAATTTGGAACCATGAGAAAATCTGGGTTCTGATTCTGACTTTGCTGTGGACAAACCATGTCTCTTCTTTGTAGCTATTTCCAACTCTGCAAAAGGAGTCATTCTGTCTGACTATTCTCAAAAAACATTTCTGCATCTAAAATTTCAGGTTTCTATGGCAACAAAATACCTGGGACATTTTTAATTTATGACCAAGATACTGCTTAATCATACCCAAATTATATAAAGGGATGTATTTAATTATATATGGAGATAATAGGGAAAATAAAGGAAAGGAATCAATGGAGGTAACATGAATTATTCCCGATGGGTTAAAACCCCAGATGATAATGAGCTATTAATAAAGATCATTCTTAGGTAGGTTTAAATACAAGAAGTTTAAAGGAAAATATAAAAATTAAAACGTTAACATTTATGTCATTGCTACAGACCCCAAAATGTAAATATATAAAAACATGAGGATTCAGGGAGTAAGTAGGCATTGCCTTTGACAAAGATAGACTCTATACCAATGTTTTATTTTTATGAGAGAAATTAAAATACTATCCATTAATTCTACTCAAAGACTCTCCAAGGAAAAGGATAAATAAGAGAGAGGCAAAGATAATCCACATGGGATGACTGAATTTGTGAGTAAATAGGCTGTTCAGTGTTCAGATATTTTAATGACTTAGTGAAGTTAAAAGGATAGTAATACAAGCACAGCTTCATAAGAGATTTGTATTTTAAGCTTATTTTGCAAGAGACAACGTTATTAAAACTTGCATTGTGTAAGTAGAAATTTCAACTTTTATAGAAGAAAAGATAAAAAGAAAATTTATTCTGTTTTTGTGAAATTTGAAGCTTACAAATGTGGGGACACTTCTTTAAGAATATAAAATTAAATGTGCGAAATTGACTACAAATATATCTATTTATTTTTAATATGAATGAAAATCATAATACATCACTGATTTCTATAATCCTGAAAAATACCAAAAACATCTTATATTGCACCAAAAATAGCATATCTTTATTGAGAGATATACAATTCCATATATTTTTTCTGTTTTTTTTTTTCTGTGTACTCAGATAACTCCTTAATATGATAAAATTTTGCAAAATCATTTTTTATAAAGAGAATAGAAGGGCAATTGTATTTTCTTTCTCATATAGTTTTTGCAAGCTGTTTTTTCACCTTCACAACCAGTTATTAGTAATACCATGCAAATTGTTAAGATTGCTGTCAAACTTGGAAAAACACCCTTTTTCTAGATGAGCTGTATGATTCAGAAGAATTTTCCACAGACTGGCCTCTGGCTTCACATACTTCAAGCCTTGATTCTCTTCTACTACACATATACATTTATAGCCAGGTACCACTGTGTGTATGAAGAACTGTCTACCACCTTTGGCCTTGCACTTTTGTATTATGAAGGAAAATGTTATAGAGGAAAAATCAGGATGAACAGTGAGGTCACTATTAACTAACTGTGGTTAAAATGCATTCTTATTGCAAATTTTACAAAATTACATTATTTAGTGAACTCATTGCTAGGGCTCCTCCCAAGTCTTTGAAAGAAAGTAATTTCTACATTTAAATTCTCAAAATCAATCTGCCCCTTAACACAAGTGGCTTAAAGTAGGACGTACAAGTAGAACGAGTAAAGGACAAATTAGAGCCATCAAAGGGTAAATCTGAAGTGCAGTGGGTTCGATCAGTTGTATCCATAGAATCCATGTATTTTGACCTTCTCTCTATTTTCTCTCAGTAACTCTATCAAACACACATAACAAAAAGGAGAATAAGTTAGTCGTTACTTATATTTAAAGGTATATTTGGAACTGTATATTCTCATCAAACAAGAAATAAATTAATACTCCAGGAATCCCCAGGTTTACCACGCCTATTTGTAATCACTATCTATCGTGGGTTAAATAGTGTCCACGTCGTTCCCCATAATTCATTTGATCTTATTTGGAAAAAGGGTTTTTGCAGATTTAACTTAAGGCTCAAGATAAGATCATAATGGATAGGGTGTCTTTATAAGCAAGAAAAAGGGAGAAGAAAAACAAACAGAGAAGAAGGTGATAGGAAAATGTCAGCAGAGAGTGGAGTGAATTATCTACAAGCCAAACAATGCCAACGATTTCAAGCAAGCAGCAAAAATTAGAATGCATGGAGCCATCTTTACTGGATAGTTTCCAGAGTAACCATTCCGGCTGACACCTAGATTTGGGACTTCTGGCTTCCAGGACTGTGAGAGAATACATTTCTGTTATTTTAATCCACCTAGTTTGTGGTGATTTGTTACAGCAGCACCAGGAAACTAATAATACTGTCTTCACATAGAAACATCCAAAATGATAACCCTAACATTGGATTTGTGATGTGTACGTTTATATGTATACCTAAAGACCCATGTAATAAAGGGGTTCCTATCTGATTACTGTAAAAACATTTTCACAGAGCACTGCCATGCTCCACGTTGAGTTTCTGCCATCACCCTAAAGCTAAGAGTCTGTTAAATGTTCAAGCTACTGAGATATCAAAATGGAAAACAAATGATATGTTATTCCTGGGAAAAGCTAATAATTCTACCAAGTTCCTTTTCTATGAGCAATACTTTTAAAACATCGTAACAGAATGTTACGCATGATTTGATATTACTCTCTAATTTTCAAAATATTTTAATGTTGCATAACAAATGGATTCAAAAGACCATGTTCACTGCCCATCCTGGAGAGGGAAACCAATAAATGTTGAGCATCAGAATCACTTCTTCATCTTTTATGTTCACAATCATATTCACTCACATTCTCTGTTTTTACTTTTTGTGTCAAGGCTTTAACAGCATCTTGATGCCAGTGCAATTATTAGACCTTTTTATAGGTCATAAGCATTCATGTCATGTCCTCCCTCCTAAATGTGAAGGTCCAGCAGTGCTGCACATGGTCTGTGCAACATTTTTTTTTTTTTTTTTTTTTGCTCAAAATGCCTGGCACAGGCCTGGGTATCTCTTAGATTGTGTTAGATGCTTATTACCTTCAAGTGTTTTTGTTACACCAGCAGTGTGGATTTCACCGCAGAACGGCATTCAGTTTCAGAATCCCCTCAACTGTAAAGGTCTACAGAGCAATGCATTTGAGTATATTTGCATTTATGTTAGTTCAAAATTAAACTCAAAAGCAATTTGTTTATGTAGTGTTCTATAGCTGTGTTGGTGGCTTTCCATTCATCAAAAAAAAAAAAAAAAAGCTCTAGTTGGTTATATTTAACTGTGCTGGTGGAAGGCCAAGAAATAGCTCTTCATTAACATATACTCAGTAATTACCAAAGGCACATAGACACATCTCATTGCTGTCCTGCCATTATGCTCACTGGCCTGGAAAATGGGATTGGGCCAAGTGGAACTGTCCCAAGCACATGCCCTGTGTATTCCAGAAGGGGAGTCACACACTTCCTCTATAGACGAGGAGTGTACGTACCTTAGGAACTCTCCCACAGACAATTTTCAGAGTCCCTTGTAAAAATGATCACGACAGGTTTACCACTATGCGTTTTAATTCTACTTAAAATATGACTATATTAACAATGTTATTTCAACAAAAGAATGCGTTTCAATTACTTTTCTCCATAAATACTAGGGAAAAGGAATTCTTTCTCATTCCCATTGCATTTTATGCATGGATCTGAAGTAAAAAGGAAATTCAATATTATGTACAAAACTTTTCACATTCATATCTTTTTAAAATAAAAATAATAGACAATAGAAAAGCAGCCTCAGTAAATCACCTTGTGAATGAACAATCAAAAAGTATCTACAGGCTCGTTATAAATGTTTTGCCTCAAATAAACAAAGTGTGTGTGGCTCCTGGTGGTATGTTCCCTTCATCACATTTTCACTTATGGAGAAAACGGAACTGGATTATTGTTAGCTGACTCCTGCTGGTTCATGCCTTCCCGGAGTGTCCCCACTGGGAGGGTTCATGCATGATTCTAGCATGCAGCACAAGGGAAATAGATGCTCTCAAGGGTTTATTCTGTCAACACGTAGTCAGTTCTCAGGACAGTCCATTTAAATCAGGAAAAAAGAGAACAATAGGACCATGCACGATCTAAAGGAAAAGAGCTTTATATATGCTTCTGACATCTTTCCTCTCTAGATATGCAGATTCTTCATTGCTGGTCAAAAATACTATTATACATATATAGATACGTCATATGATATGTACAATTCACAGTCTTAAAATCATTCCTTTCTACAATAATATTCAAATTAACAGGCATAACCCTGTTAGTGAAATCTTTTTTCTTTTTTTTTTTAAGGAAATTTAACTAGAAAAGTGCTATGGGACTATAACATATTTACATATATATTTGGCAAGTAGATTTAAAAAGAACTTTGATTATATTTCAGAATACATATATATGCAGTGAGGCATGGCTTTTCCTGGCCTTCCCATCCAGCATGAGGATATATTAACTCCTGAAGAGCTGGTTTCAACATGTTAATTTTTAGGAAGAAAACTGAAGCAGGGATTCAACATCTCTTAAGCCAGCCTGAATGGTCAAGCATGGGATTTCCCACTACCTATTTTAGTCAAAAGGCCTATGTGTTAAAAGTTTCACCCAATGCTTTTGTACAATGAAAATGTTTTTGATGTTCCAAGCAGAGGATCCCATCACAAGAGTTAACCAACTGAAACAGTTCCTCCCTCATACTGGTTTTATATATTTTTAAAAAATACTATGGTATATTATTTGCTTTATCTTTCAAATCAGTTTAATAACTTGTTTTCTTATTCTCAATTTAAAATTTGGTTATATATCAATTGTGAATTCAGATGTACAACCAGAGTCACTTTCCTACTGGGAAGACTAGTACACAGAGGGATACATAAATAAATCAATAATAATTGTAGAAATTCTAAAGAAAGTAATCTGAGTTTGTAGCAGAGTATCATTACCATTTTTTTTCTAGCTTGAATTTAATAGTAGTAAAACACAGCATGCATGTCGCAAGACATATATTATGGTTCTTCTCCTAAGCAGCTTACTTGCCAGGCACAGTGCGAGAGAAGTGGCTCTATCCTCTTGGCTCTAGGGTCTCTAACGTTTCTTTAAAATATAATTATATATTCTTCAGTTTCTCTCTTCACTGCTCAAAGATAACACCATCCTCTGAGTCTCATTCAGCATAAAAATTATAATGAGCAGATCTCAAAACTTGTTACTATCATATAACTTAAAAGTTAGGAAAGGGAGACTGGAAACTGAATCTGCAAAATATGCCCCATGATGCAAGAAAACATTTCTCTGTCTAAACTGCAAACCAACAGACTGTATCTAATCTATCAATTACTTTGTGTTCGTGAATCAGTTCAGAAGGAGGTGGGAAATGATCAAACACACTTGGAATATAAAGTCAGCAGAGAGTCACATGGGGTTCTTTCATGAATCAAAGTTTTCACTTCTCCACGTCCTAGGTGTTACTATAACCACTGAAGCAGCATATATATATATAGGGCACAGAGAGCCACACTGCTAATCGGTCCCCACAGGCCTGGGGGTGCATTCTGCTGCAGAAGCAATTTTCAGTGTGAATTCCAGTACCCTTTAAGAGCATGCTAGTCTTCAGAAGTAATCATACCATGGTTTGAGTGACTTAGAGCCTCTGTTTCAAGTGCATGCAACCCTGTCCTCCTCCTCCTCCCCCTCCCCTCTCCCCCTCCCCCTCCTCCTTCCTTTGCTGCTTAGCTCTATGCCCCATATAAAATGCCATTTTTTGTGAAAACTACTACTTAGGAGGAACAATATTGTTGTGTGAAATATTAAAGAATATTTTTTGGTCAATTACCCTTTTTTAAAGAATAGGATACAACCATCCAAAAGGAATGACTTTTAATCAGAGATTTCTGTCCTGAGGAAGAAGAGCTTTTCTTCCGAATGGAAACTCAAAGAAGAAAGTCTCCACCAAAAGTCAAAGATCTGCTGTGACAAGGGAACCCACGGCAGCATTTTCAGGGCATTTTGCTAGCCCTTTCTTGGACCTTTCTTAGTGGATTCTAAAGAGACTTCAATTTTTTTTTTTTTTTTTAGTGAGATTTCAAGGCAAAAGTTATCTATTGAAGCTACCAATGTTGCATGACCACTGCAGAGAAGAATGCTTTCACATGAAATGCATGATCTCCGTTCCTCGGACACTGTCCTACTCATGAATGAAGTGCTGAAGAGAAAAAAAACTCTCATATTTGAACTGAAGGGAAAAGTGGTGACAGGATTATTTTTAGTGGAACATTCTCAGACTATTTCTTCAGGCTAATAAAATACTTAAAAATAAAGACAATGCCTACCAACTCAGTGTAAAGTTAAAACTTCAGCTAAAGTAGACCCAAATGAGGCTTTTAGATTTTTTTAAAAAGGTAAAAACAAATCAAAAATGAGTAAGAGGTTACATTCTGTTTTGTTCACATAGCATCAAATATCCCCATCATGTTCTTAATTTTGATTTATTTCTGTCAAACATAATGAAAAGAACCTACACTAACATATAATTTTGTACCTAGTATATACCTTCAGTTTGGGGGATTGAAATTTAGATTTAGCAGATAAACAAATGCCTAAATAATCAGTGTAGATGATTAATGCTAGTCAGAGCTATTCTAAATTATAGCTGTACGCACAGAGTATAAAGATGCCAAAATATTACGCACCACCAAATTCAGTTGCTTCCTATTCAACAAGCCTTAATCAAATGGGAAAAGCTAAATTGAAGAGCTGCTCTGTGAACATGCATTTCAATAAACCATAATGTTTGTGAAGTCAGAACATGGGAAGAGAGGATACCAAATAGAAGAAAATAATCCCCCATGAAAAGTACCCACTTAACAATTTCTGAAGTGCAAATTTAAGGAATATTACTGCATATGGATGTACAAAAATAGAGGCAAACTCATAGATAAAAAAAGATCCCATATCTAATGTGTAAGTTAAAACAAAAAGAAAACCTCACTAACACATATTTCAATAGGTGTAGGTTGTTGGTTTACCTTAGCTTATTTCAATGTGTACATTTCAGGTGACTGCTTTAGTAAACCAATTCAGGATTTAAATAAGATCATTTCATTAATAATGCCAATAAAATGCTCCCCTGACAAAGAAAACACAACATTCTTATTTCTATACCTGGTATCATTAGATCTGGAACAAGGGAATAATTATGTAGCCCAAAAGCAATTTAATTATAATTTCAGGGAGCTGTTAGTAAGTCATGGATGTATTTTAGGATAATCATGTCAAAATAGAGAATAATTATTATTTACAATTATCTGAATATCAACAGTGTACTATGCTCAACTTAAATGAACCTTTGCATCAGAGAGGACTTAAACATCAATACTACACCAACTGTCGAATGCAATTTCTAGTTAGTGTGCTCTAGAGGAGAATGGGAACCATAAATGTTTCTCACATTAACATTCATGGTTAACGTTTCTGCCTGTGGGTAGGCAGAAAAGCGTGCCTAAGGTTATCACCTAGCCAAGAATTTCACTGTAATTCTCAGTACAGTATTCTGAAATTTTCAATAAAATAAATTATTTTGATTGCACTTTTATTTTTGATCCTCTGATTAAGATGAAAAAATGTATTTTCATTAAAATGGGATAATATTTAATATCAGAAAAATCAAAATCTCATTGGGAACAAAAGTCCTTTGAAGCTCTTTGTAGCTCTATGAAACACTAATTTTAGATACATGCATTGGTACAATACAGTTCAATATAAATGTATAAATATTGAAATACTTAGCATTTGTATCAAAATAGCCAAGGATATATATAATTAGTTATATTTTAAATAGTAAGCTACTATTATTATTTGAGTTAACCTACATATGCATTTTGCTCTTTATTTCATGGGTCAAGAAACTTTATTATAAAGAGTCAGATAGTAAATTAAATGTTTTGAACTTTGAGGTCATATAGTTACTGGCACAACTATTCAATTCTGTCTTGTACAATGAAAGAAGTTACAGATAATACATAAACAAAGTAGTGTGGCTGTGTTCCAATAAAACTCTATTTACAAAAACTGGTAGCAGACCCAATTTGATATTTGGACCATAGTTTGCCAAGCCTTGTTCTATTCCCATAGCTAAAAGGAATTCTGACTTGGAAAAAATGTTCTGTTAAGCATTCTAAATTATTTACATTGCCACACTGTGATCCTTTTTTTTAAAAAATTGAACTATCATGTCAAAAAAAACACTAAAGTCAATTAAAAGAATTCTAGACAGAGTAACTTCTGTCTTAAATTTTTCATTCACAGAAAAAATTAGTTCAGTTTATCTGAGTTATATTGACCTTTCTGTTTTTGAAGGTCTTAAACAAAGTTTAAAATACACATTTACCAATCCATTAGGACTTTGTTTTTGCAATAATAACTAGTTAACATGTGGACAAATAAATAAATATATGTGATTTAAAATTATTTTTGTTATATGATGTGTACGACTAACACTGGAAAATCAAAACAAATGGGTAATCAAAAGAGGGAGCAGAAATGTCCCCAAAATTATGAGGACCTAGTCACCATATTATTACATGAATTTCAACAGTACAAAAGGCCATTTGTCTTTTCAATATCACTACAGTCAGCTGTACAGTTGGAATTTACACTGACCAGTCAGCTACCTTAATGACATTTACCCACATCCCAAGAAATCAAGATGCCACAGAGAAATCAGAGTTTGAGATAGGAGCACAATGAACATGCTTTACCAGGGGTATCCTTAGTCGGGAAGCAGCTCTAACCACATGTATTCACACTTACTCACATGTCGGGAAAGCCAGCTGATCTGCATGATTCACATTCATTAAGGACATGTGGATATGCTATCAGTGTATATCAATGCGTCTTACAATACTGACAGTTCAGATATTTTACCCTTAGAAGTTATTTGTGCATTTTATTGTATGTACTCAATTTAATTCAATGTGTCAGGTTAAGGACTTGGCAATAGTGATGGCTTTCCAAATAAACATGGGCCCAGAAACTTCAATTTTTTTTTCTGTTAATGTTAACACAAAGAGATTCAAGGGACCAGAGTCACAAATTCTATTGTCCAAAATCAGTATCTGTCTCCCTTTTAAATAGTCATAGAAGCTTTTTCGAAGAAATATTATGCTTTTTTTCACATGTTCAACCTAATTTTTATGGTTCACTGATTCATAAATCACCCCTTGCTTTGTTTTCTGTTTCTGTGGCATGAACACTGCTTCTTTCTTTACCCACAATTGGGTACCATAACACCAGTGCCTCAATTTTTCTTCCTGATTCCTTTTCAAGGATGTGTGTGTGTGTGTGTGTGTGTGTGTGTGTGTATAGATATACTATGAAGGCTAATGCACTATTGTGTTTCAGAAATTCCCTAAGTTGTCTGAGGGGTTGTGCCATTTGCTCCTCCCATCCGAGAAGAATGGTAGGAGTCTTCCCTTTGAATCTGGCGGTGCTGTGACCACCCTGACTGAGAGTCAATAACCAGAAATGACATTATGTCTTTTCTGGCCTAACTTTTAAGAGCACTGAAACTTTTCATTCTCCCCTCTCTTGATATATTTTCTCTTGAAGTCTTGAACCACCCTGTAGGACATCCAATTTCCTTGATGTTATCATGTGAGAAAGCTCAAGTTAGCTGTTTGGAGAGGCTTTGTGCAGAAAGAAGAGGTATGGAGAGGGAGGAAAAGAGGATGAGAGAGAGAAAGAGAGAGAGAGAGAGAGAGAGAGAGAGAGAGAGAGAGAGAGAGAGAGAGAGAGAGAGAGAGAGAAGCCAAGTGTGTTGCAGCTGAGGCCCTAACATTGTAGACCAGGGACAAGCCATCCCAACTATGTCCTCCCCACTATGCCTTGTCCAATATCTTCTCTCAGAGGATAAGCTAAATATTTTTTATCATTATAAAAATTTTAAGCCAATGAGTTTTTCTGTGGTTTGTCATGCAGGAATTGATAACCTCAATTCTCTCTATATTTCAGTATCCTATTTCCTTGAACATTTACTATAAAATGTGTTAAATATTGACTTTAAAAATTTGTTAATTTACTTGTTTAGTGCCTATTTGCTACAGAATGGAAAAATCTATGAAGCTAGAGGTACCAGATGACTTAGAAATTCATCATTATTATAATGCCCAACAATAAGTTAATATCTGTTAAAGGAACTAAGATATAAAGGCGACCTGATCATTAGCAAAAGCAGCTCTTTTTCACTTATCCTTTTTACCATGCTTATATACAGTAGTCCCTCTCTGTATCACAGTTCACTTATCGTGGCCTCACTACATCGCGGGATTTTAAAAATATTATATTTAATTATTTACCATGATTTTTTCACTATATCATGGGATTTTGCAGTACTGTATACGTATGTTGTTAAAGTTACGTAGGTTTAAGAGTGTAGAATAACAGTAAGGTCCCTGCTTCATGGGGGGGTCTGGAATGTAATACTCACGATAAGTTAGGGAATACTATACATAACTGATGCTCAAGTTGGTAGGAAATAAGTTAAGAAAGTATTTTTATATGATATTTTTATAAATTATGTGTACAGTACTATCATCACCTTTCAGAATGCCTTTCTGAACATGATTCCAAAAGCTATCATAATTTTATTTTATGGTTACAAATCTAAAGATTTCTCAAAATATATTTAATATTTTCTTACTTATTAAAATTAACTGTTCAAAATTACAAAGCAACACCATTCTTGCAGTGATTGGAAAACATCTCTATAAGCTATGCATTGTTCTTAGGATGGTATTTTTACAATTTTCAATGAAGCTTTCTTACCTGTAGTGCCCACTTATTCTAATACGCAAGTAGAAATCAAGGAGTCACTTCCCAATAGACCTTTTCTGATAAAAGCCTACTCATTTTATCTCACGAATATGAACTCCACATTTAGATTTCGAATTCCTCCATTTGGATTTAGTAATAATACTACAGAATATTGGAAGCAGGCACTGTCAGGTGATGACATTCTTCATTTGATGAAACAGAAGCCAAGTCAAGAGAAGCAAAGGCCAGATGCCCTAAAATTTTAGTTCAGACAGATTTTCTCAGTATTTGTCATATAGTAAACTCGAGGTCCTGTGGCAAATTTAAGTGCCCAGTTCTTTTTATAAGGATTGAGATTAACTCCTCAGTGATATTTTTAAAAGACCTATGCCTGAGGCAGGAACTTTGTGCAAAGTAGAACCTCACCTAGGTTTTATCCTATTCAACCTCAGTACTCTCCAATATCCTTGAGTTAACTACCTACCTGTTCATAAGGCAAATCAAGATTAAAGAGTACCATTTATAAAACTTGGTTTGACATTCAGAAAATATTTCCATGATTGACCACAGCCAACTTTTGGGATGCTTATCTGTCATCACTGTTGTTCCCACTTCCCATTTTTTCTAAAAAGCTGAACATATGCAACTATTCTTGGTACAAGGGAAATACCTGAATGCCTTCAAGCCTTTGGCCATAGTATTTCTTTATTCAAAAATGCCCTTCATGTCAAATTATACCCATCATTTAATGTGTATCTCATGCTTCCTTTCCCATGAAGCTTTGTCTCATTACCTCAAAGAGAAGCATTTCATCCATTTTCAGAACTCTAGCAATATTTTATCTATACTATTGTCATACTTATGTACTTTTATCACAATAAATTGAAAATAACCTTATTTTGCGAGTAAATGATGAACTCCTTGAGCAAAGGATCTTTGTTTTTTCTCACATTTGTGTTTCTTGTAATACCTACACAGCCCATGATATGCAGTAAGAGACTTGGAAAAGCAAACACACGGAGAGCACTGTGAACTCATGGCTTAAGAAGTGTCCAGACAGTGACTGCAAACACCCTGTATCACTTATTACGAGCCAGCATGGATCCATGTGCTTTTATATTGTTCTAATGTCCTTCAAATAACATTAGCAGGTTAGTAATAGTATTACTCTTCCCTGGCTGGTTTGGCTCAGTGGATTGAGAGTCGGCCTGCGAGCTAAGTGTCGCTGGTTCGATCTTCCAGTCAGGGCACATCAGAGAAGGAAAACTCTGACTCCAAAAAACCTCCGCTGCCTTGCGGCATACCTCTTCAGGGGAAAGGCTAAGGGAGTAAACCCCGACAGAAAATCCGGAGCCGGAGTCCCTAAGGCGGTTTGACGTTGTAGTCAACACCGGCAACTCCTGCGACGCACCTGAAGCCAAGCTGTATTGACTCCGTCTTTCCCTTGGATCCTTCAGCTGCGAAGAGAGGGGGGGGTCTGCTGCATGGGCAACAGCAGACCCTCCATATCACCCTGCCCAGGCTCTGTAGCTTCAGCTTCACTGGAGAGGACACTCCAGCGTCATCGCAAGATGTCGATTCAACACGGGAGGAGACAGATATCGTGTCACTCCCGAGTCGGACTGCACAGCCATTCTCGGCGGTGCAGATAGACTCTTAAGAAGCTACACCATCGTCTCTCGAGATGGACGGCTGCCGACGACGACAACGAATAGTATTACTCAAATTTTAAAGATGTGGAGCTTAAGCACAAAAAAGGTAACTAACTTGTCAGAGGTCACAGAGCTAGTAAATGTTGGAGGCAGGGTTTAAACCTAAGAAATGTGGTTCTATGGTCCATATCATTAATCAAAGCATTATTCTCTCTAATTATTTCATCACAGCAAAAAATTATCTTTATCCCAAGTGTCTTGAGTTTGGCTGATTGTATTCATCTATCTCCCCATGGTGGCCTAGAGCCCCCTAGAATATGAGTCATTCAAAAATAATTTTTTACTTGAATTAAAAAAGGAAAGATGTCACCTAAGATATCTGTTCCCTTATAAAATGCATATTAATATCTGGAAAGCAGAATCAAAACAAATCATCACAAATTTGAAATCCAGGTTAGTGAACTATTTTACTCCCAAATTCAACAAGAGACTATGCTGGCATGATTTTTGGAAAGTAGATGGGGATTTTAGGCAAAAATTGATGAGGTAATTAAACACCCATGTAGGACATATGGCTTAGAGATAGCTTCCCTCTGGAAACTAGTCATTCACAAAGGGAAGGGACGATGGGAAGAACTATCTCCGAGACTGTGCACATGGATTATGGCCAAGAGCATCAGTTAGGATCCTTCTTTCTTAAAAGTAAAGGGATTTCATGAATTTTCATATCTGAGACCATCCAGAACCAAAATTTTCCCTGTGATCAGGAGAGTAGCTCATTGGTCAGAGGAAAATCACTATAAAACATAAAGGACATTTTCCTCCTTCAGATAATAATTCGAAAAAAAAAAAAAATCAGGCACTTTACCCCTAATTTTTGTTTTCACTATTTGTTTAATTTAATTTCTTATAAAAGCTATGTCATAAGCCATCTGATGACTTTGTAAATGCAAAGAGCCAATGTTGTGGAACAGACAATCTAATGACATAGTGTTTAGTGTTCCCTAAAGCAGGAGACAGATGAAGAGAAACGGTGAACTGGCAACCTTAGCATAATTAAGACAAGGCTGAGTGCTTGCCATGGTGCCATTACATTAATCTCACATCAGTGGCACCTGGCTAAAATTTATGAGATATGTAAAAGGGGCCTTTCCAACTGACCTTGATAAGGTAGAGTTATTTATCACGTGAGAGAGTAGTCAGCAAGCTGGGGGAATGAGGTACATTAGAAATAAGTTGGCAGAGAGATTTAAGGGCAGTGGGCTGCAATACACTCTGAAAAGATCAAGAGAAGTATTTCCAGTACTATGAACCTTGATAAGTAAAATGTAAAATCATACATCATGCTAATAAGCAATATATATGGGAAGGAGTAATAGTAAATGCCAGGTATTAAACTGATGCCCATTTATTGAACTAATGAGATTTTGTGACCACAATGACTTCCAAGTGATTTTCCCAAAGAAATAAGCAAAACATATTCACTGTGAGCTCCTGAAGGGCACTGTCTCGTTTTATTCATCTCTGTATTTCTGGGTAGAGCCGGGAATGTTTTGGTCACAGTGGATCACCAGTTATCATGGCTGCCTGCTTCCTGGTCTTCACTTCTCAGTTCACAAGTCACCTCCACAGAGATCTTCCCTAGTCACCTCATCAGAAAGACTTACCACTACAAGGAAGTATCTTGTGTATTATCTATATATTTATCACTTGCTCTTCACCCCTAGACTCAAGGTCCCCTGTCTTTCCTGTACACCTTTATATGACAACATAGACTCAGTACTTAGCACAGGATATGGTAAGTGCTTAATAAATATATGTCAAATGAATGAAAGAAGGAAGGAATGCTTATTAAATAAATCATGGAAATTAATAAATAAAGAAGTATTATGATTATGCTCCAAAATATATTTTGGAAGATACATACTTTTCTTTTAAACCATTGCATTATCAGTAGTAGCAAACTGAAAAAAGCAGATAATGGCAATTATTCACTAAGGACTTCATTGTGGTAAAATCAGTTTCACAGTAATCCATTTTCAATTGTATATATATATATACATATATATATATATATATGTATTTTTTTTTCTTTTTAAACCTCAGAACTTTACAGCAGTTGCCACTAGTGTTGTAAAATATGAGAAACCTTCTTAGGCTATAACATATTTTGTACTTCAAATATTTCAACAGGAAATACAGAGAGAAACAAAGAGGTTTGTCTCCTGATTGGAATTCTGTTTACTCTACTTCCATACAAAATGCACCACATAAAACAGTGGTGGCTGCAATCTGTAGAAATTGCCATAACGTAAGTGGCCATTTATTTCTGTTCATGGGCCAGCGAGGCAGCACAAGCGTCCTTTATTTTACTTTTGTGAAATGGACAATTTGAAATTTCTTTTTAACTTTATAACACACAATTGAATTTATACTTCTACTAAAATAGAAAAGAATGGATTAAACTTTGTCTTTCGTACAATGAAATCCTTATGGTTTTTCAGTGAAGGGGAACACAGCCTTAGAATTTCACACAGAAAAGCCATGCTGGTTCAAGCAGACCTGATTGATTTTAGGTTTTGTACATTTATTTTTATTTTTTTTGCTTTGTTTTGTTTAGTTTTATTAGTTTTAATAGGTGTTTTATTGGCTTTGTATATTTAAATTCTGCTTCTCTGTTATTTTATACTTGATAACACTTCTTTGCAAAAGCTCAGACAAGCTGAAATAAGCAAGTCATGCAAAAGGCAATCTTTCTCATCTTCCATTGTACCTTAAAACTACAATATTAAATGTAGGTACCCTTGGTAGCTCTTATTTTAGAATGAAAATAGAAAAGAGATCTTTACTTTTAGAAAAACCTAAATTGATAAAAATGAATATATCAATATTTGAAAGAATGTTGATTTGCCTTACTTCCTAACATAATTGGTCACGTTAAAAAACCAATTAACATTCATACCCACACAGAAAATTAATCACTTATAATATTTGTTTGGATTTGGAACACTACTCTGGATCTATGTCAAAGTCACAGTATATAAAAATACTTAATGGATTATAAAAGTTTTGGATGGTTTCCTTTGCATGTACATTGCAGATTATGAAATTCACACCTTTTTGACGAAAGGGTTTTAAAATTAATTATATCAAAATAATTAAACAGTGCTCATTTAGTGTAAATTTTTGTACATTTGAATGCAACAGGACTAATTACTAAATAAGTATTTCATAAATAAAATTAGTTGTGAGGGTAGAAGAGACTGGGAGAATTAATGGAATTTCTCTCTAACAGTCTCTGTGAGAACTGAATTTCTTTTGCTTTCTAGAACATCTGCAGATAATAATTTAAAGATCTATAAGATATCAGATTTAATGTTTGCTGCTGAACTTACCTAAGTCTGTCAGCACTACATTTAAATTTACTTATTTGAATTATTAAAATTCTCTAGGAAAATATTGAAACTTTGAGCAAATAATAAGATGTTGCTGATTTCTACTTGCAATGAGAATGTTTAGAGAGAGTAATAGGGGAGATATAGTTTATATTTCATAATTATTAACCTGATCCTATATTATTAAAGAAAATTTGCTCTATACTTATCACCATCACTGCAATAAGTGTTCGCAATAATCCTATAAGCAACATATATTAGTTCTGTTCATCTTCCTCCTATCAATTCTTTCTAACTTTGTCTTTACATTAATTTTATAACTTTTGCCTTCCTAATTAATCAAAGGACCTTTGAGATTATCCTCCTTCAAAAAATATGCCAACGTAAGAGACTTACTTTTCTCTTGAAAGTTGGTGAAGCTTGATCATTTTTATTGTTTGTGTTGAAATGCAAACTTTCTCCTTCAAAATTAAAATTGGAATCTCAGGAATTAACAGGTCATTAGTTTCCTAGAGAGAGTACTTAAATTAAGAAAAGACAATAATCTAATAAAGGGTACAAAAAGTTCTTGCATAAATAAACTGAAAATGCTTAATTGTAAATGAGAAATCTGCCTATATGCTAAAGTTTTAGAAAATAATTATTTCTCCTAGAAGACCTCATTCATTTTTTAACAAAGATCAAACAACATTGAAAATAAATTTGGTCTCTGTAACTGAATTACAATAAAAATTAATTTTCCTTAAAAAAAAACTTGAAAATCTGCCTCAGAAGATGGAAAGAAATGCTTTGGAAATAAAACAAAATCGTAAATCACAATGTGATGGAAACACAGGCTGAATAAACAATGACTGGTGGCACCTCATTACGTGTTTGAAATCAGCCTTCCAGTTTGTTCCCACAAATGTAGTAGCTGTTAGATAAATAGGCAATTTTTACTAGTAGCACATGCTCATTAATTTTTTTCCTAAGGCAACCACCATATTTTAAAGATAAGACATAAAAATCAGTTCTGTCAAAACCAGGGGCCTTACCTTAGGTAGCCGGTGTCCCCTTGGAATGATCAATAGGTGTATGAGAGCGAGAAACCAAAAAACTTTCACATATGCTGAAGGTTAATGAACAACTAGGTGATTAATATATAGTTTTCTCCATGATATGAAAAATATTAATGTTCAATATATTAAATTTTCAATAGTAAATTAAGCTAAAGTTTAAACAATCACACGTGAACCTTAAAAGCAGTTGCCTCCAAACATGTTTTAAATTTATTCTACATATCTTTTTTCCTAAAGTGAGTAATATTTTTCACTTGGAATGTTGCAGTCACATACTTGATTCATCCTGTACTCAGTTACAGAGAAATGGAATTAAATATTAGGAAGAAGCAAACCACAGTGGAGAAACATGTAGAACATATAATGAAAGCATGTTAAATGGAATTAAAGTTGGATTAAAGAGTTGGAAACAAAATATTGGAACAAGGAGGAGGCCTGGAAATCCACTTGCTCAAAAATGTCACTGTGGGTATCAGTAACTGAGGATCAGAGAAGGTAAGCGGCTTTCTCATAATCAAAAGAATCATAACTGGATTGGTGGACATGAGACTCTCTGCCCCGTACTCTTTATGCTCTTCATTTTTTGACAAACAGTGAAACTGAGGAAAGGAAATGGTAAGGAAAAAAATGGGGAAAAAATCACATATTTCCATAAATTATTTACTAAACTTTCCTCCCATTCCCCCTAAATAGTATTGATAATCCCTCATTTTCTTTTCTAAAAAAACAAAAACATAGTGGTAAAAATTCCTCTTTTAAAAAACTATTTTACTTATTTATTTTTAGAGAGAGGGGAAGGGAGGGAGAAAGAGAGGGAGAGAAACATCAATGTGTGGTTGCCTCCCGCACACCCCCAACCAGGAAGCTGGCCCACAACCCAGGCATTTGCCCTGAATGGGAATCGAACCGGTGGCCCTTTGGTTTGCAGGTCAGCACTCAATCCACTGAGCTACACCAGCCAGGGCCATAAGCACGCATTTAAAAAATTATATTAAGCAGGTTCACTATACCATGTTCCAGACACTTGGGTCATTCTGTTTTTTGTTTGTTTTGCTTTGTTTTTTGTTTTGTTTTTTCCCCCAGTTCATTGTCATTCTGTCCTCTTCTTATAAAACAGTCCATTGTGTCTAGAAAATTTCTGCACTTAAAGCCCCGATGTCTCTATGGCACATTATGTGGCTCATTAAATACCATGGAGTTTAAACTAGTATATTATTTTTTCATCATTTCCCAAACATCATCATTCTGTTCATTTAATTCTGTGGCTATATATATAGTATAATTTTAGGCCAATTTACCTTTCAAAATAGCAACAGTGCTAATTTGTGCAACCCTAATGTTTTGTAAAGTGTTATATTGAAGCCAAATGTCTAATCTAGACTGCAGAACCTATGCTATTGAGCACATGATGAATTTAGAAAACTAGAAGTATATATGTGTATATATATATATATATATATATATATATATATATATATATATATATAAAACAGCAGTATGTGCCAGGGTATATAGCAAAATATTTTAAATTATTTAATGCAATGCGATCATATAGAAGTTACATCTAAAAAATACCCAAACTCTCAGTTTATCATAATGTTCTCTGATGCTCAGTAAATAATTCTGAAGTGGACCTTTCCTGCCATTTGGAAACATGATGCTGTCAATATGAAAGATGAACCTCTCAGGATCTAAGTAGTGATTTTTTTTTCCAACCCCTCACTTTATAGGTAAGGAAAATAAAATCCAAAAAGCTAAAGTAATTCTAAAGGTGCTTACCAAGTGACTCAATCACAAAGCTGGATTAAAACCCATCTCTCAAATACTAGGCATAGTTGTTAATAACAACCAGGCTAAAGCAGCACTTTAAACTCTAGAAATCACTTTGTATCTTCCAGTATCTTTTTATCATCACAACATGCTGTGATGTGGCATTATCACCCTAAATTATTATGGGAAGACACCGAACCTGGGAGATGTGACCAGCGCAAAGTCACATACATAGTTTGAGTCTGTTCATCACATTTATTTCATAAACATTTCAAGGCAAGTAAGGGTAAATTAGATGTTGCTACTCATTACAGACAAAAGTAATGGAATAAAATTTATACCACTCCATGTGTGTTTTCCCAACTCCGCTAACTTCTCTAACCATTAGAGTCACTTGAGACTTTTCTGGCTCTGCCCCAGACCCACTGAATCAGAATCTCCAGGGAAGGCGCCTGGGAATTTGTTTTTTTAAGTGGCTCCCCAGGTGATTTGGGTCATTAGCCAAGTTTTAGAAACCCCGGCAATACCATAGAAAAGTTAAGAGGATGTTGCCTTACAAGCTTAGAATGTTTTGAAGCAAAATACACCTACTGTAAAATTGACCCAATCTAGTTTCTCTTTTTTACAAACAAGGAAGATAGATGCCTTTGTCACAAGTGGGTAGACAAACTGCTAAATACCACCTATATTTCTGGGTCAAAGACAGATTGGAACTCCACCAAAGAGAAACTGGGCATTGGTCCTTGGTCTATTTCCATGGCAGGGACAAAACAATTCTAATCTCACTGATCTTTTCATTAAAGAATAAAGCAATCTCAGGGCATTAACTGCTGACAGTAATGCAGACCATGGGTTTTACAGATTAACCAAACCACAAACAATCTAGAACATGTCCACAGGACAGTTCTTGGATTGGGTAGTAGAGAGTGTGGAAAAAAATCAATCTGACTTGAACTGTTGAGTTTAATTACTTCTTTTTTTTTTAATTACTTATTATAACCTTTGTCATATAAAATTCCATATGCCACTAGCATAGCAACAGTGTCTCAAAAATGCTTAAGAGATTCTCGGTTATATCATATAATGTGAACAGTACTCAACCATTTCTGAAGCACTTTCACATACATTAGCACACTCTGTCCTTACAATAGTGCTGTGAATAAGACAGGAATTTTCAGCAAATTGAGAGGATTATTATAATTAAAATATATTCTTTGCAGAATACAAATATTCTGAAGTGCATCTGATTTACTTTTGGTTCATGCAAAACAAGATCTATACCACTCCTCAACACTGTGAAAGCAATCTTAAACATAAAAATATTCATTAAATTCTTTTTTTAATGAAAACTGATTTATGCAACATTGATTTAAATGCTGAATTTAAGATTAAAAAAGAAAGTGAATAAAGTAACCAGCCTTTACTACTTTAAACATCAAGCGTATAGATCCTGATTCATTTCATCAAAAGTTTCTCAGTTATACCAAAAGCTAGATTTTTTTCTACATAATGACTGTGCTAGGGAAAAAAAAAATAGTGCCTATAATAAAATACTGCAGTGTAGAATCTGCTCATCAAAAATTAAATTTCAAAATTAATATTAGATTTGTCCATATGCTAATTAAAACTCCATTCCAAAGTTGTTATTCTTTATTGACATAATTTATTGGTACTTTTACACCTTGTCCTTCTTTACGAAATACCCAAACTTTTAACCTAGTCTCAGTGTTATGCTTTCTGTTAGAAAGACTTCAAAGATAAACTTCAGAAAACATTTTCTGGATACAGTAAACAGAGCTAGGAAAGTTACCATGTGAAGAGAATGTTAGTAAAGCCAAATATTCAAGTGCTAATTACAACAAAGAACGATTAGGACACACAATAATTTATCAGCTTTATTATTTAACTTAGTATTATCAACAAGTTCAGATAACAATATAAGTTTTTTTTTTCTCATGGGAGAAACTCCATCTGAGTTTCTAATTAAATAACTTTTGTATGGTTCCTTTTCTTCCCTGCACAAAAGGCCTTTTTTCCCCCTCCATTCTTGCTCTCTTTCTTTCTTTGTTGTTACTGTTTAATTCCAAGCCTGCCTCTGAACTCTCTGTCTAATTAGCTCTTGATAGATCCGCTGCCCTGTTTCCACAAACATTTAATTCTGCCGTCAGGCCCATTTACATTACAGCATGTTGCATTGTCTCTTACCGGCCTAATATTATTTGAGTGAATGTAAATCCCATTAAACAGTCACCTATTAGACAGTGGCATATAAACTCCAAAAGCTTCTTTATTACAATAGTGAACATAAGCCAAATAGATAAAAGATTTCTGAGGCTTTCAGCTTGTGGTCTACTTAAAATATTCTGTCCTCTTTAAGCCTAGGCAGCTCATTTTTTTCTTTTGACAGAGTGTCTGAGTACCTTTCAATCTGTATATTCCATAGCTTGATGTATATAAACAACATCTGCTCACTTTTCAGGGGAAAAATATACTTACACCTAAAACATATGTTAAATATATATTTTCTCCCTTTGGTTTTTATTTTCCCCTTGGTAATCTGGCCACATTATTTACAAATGACTGCAAGAAGGTGTTTACAAATATCAGGGTGGCTTACAGATAGGTCCTCCTGGAAAGAGCTCTTCTTAAATACCAACTAACTGTGCAGAATTCCAATAAGCATCTCTGTTTTTCTGACTCGCTTTCTGGCAAGTGTAAGATAGGATCCTGAGATGAGGCCCATCCATCCAATGGATTCAGGGACAAATTTCTCTCATAATTTGAACACAATTTGATAGCCTCAAACAAGACAAACAAGATGTAAGAGATCATTAGAAGTTCTGAAAAGACAAGGAGCCAACCATCAGGGTTACTGACATGCATAACAATGCACTCAGTAAAAGGGGTGCCAGGTACCGATATCCATCGCAGTGAGGGCTCAGTGCAGACTTTTTCCAAAGCCGAGTGAACCTTCAGCACTGTTGTCACATAATAGTGTGGTTTAGGGTAAGGGTGAGGATGGCTTTCTTTCCATTTCCTCCTGGTAATAAACTCAGGAAGACACCCATGAAGTGCAAACCCTCACACAAGAAGTTATTTCTCACCCCTGCAGGCTTGTCAAAGCCAATATTTCAGTAAAGCACAAATCGCTGAAGGGAACTATAATTTTTTTTTTTTTTTTTTTTTTTTTTTTTTTGCCTGCTGTGAGTCTCTAAGGACAACAAACATTCCGAAGGAGACTGTAGCCAAATTGTTAATAACTTTGCACAGCTTTTATGCCATGACTACAAAATCCAAGAGAAGACTGAATAGGTAATGCGTTAAGCATTAAGCCACCGCTAATTGCATAGGAATGAAGATATGTACAGTCTCAAATACTATGTATGGAGTCAGCTTGAATTAAGAGTCAAACAATCAGAGACATGATTTTGAAAAATATATTGAATGCAAAGTGAATAATTAACAGACTTTTAACTTGTAATGAACATAAAAGAAAAATCAGTTAAATATTTAAAATAAAAGGTTTATGTTATTTTAAGAATGTAAAACAATTACAAATAATTACCAGAAATGGATTTAAAGAATGGGAAGAACCTAGTCAAGGAACTAGCATAAATGACCCATGGACATAGACTGCAGGGTGAGGACTGACTGTGGGAGAGGGGGGAGGTGGGTGGGGCAGGGGAGAGAAACGAGAGATAAATGGGACAACTGTAATAGAACAAGATTTTTTTTAAAGAAATGGATTTATACCATCGAAGTTTGTATTGACACCCACCTATACTTATGATATGCAGATTTTAAAGTAGGTATAGATACATCTAAACTTTTGAATAATCAGGCTCAAAAACACTCAGGAAAGTAGGTCAAAACCATTTTCTTGAATGGTAGGATCCTTATTTCTCTCTACATATGTTTACATTTGGGTTAATGGACTTGATTAGATATAACATGTATGACTTTGACAGGATCGCTTCCTTGTGCCCGTTACATAAAATGAAGACTATTTTTGTTCAGCTTTGATATGTCCCCACAAGGGCTAACAGGGGTTCTGTGCTGGTCCCTTTGTTCGTTCCCATATGATCGCTTCGAACTTAATTAAGACCAAAATTTCAAAGAGAAAGGCACATGGCAGGGTAGTGTTTCTTATTCCCCCAAAGATGCACTGACTCGTATTACCTTAGTTCTTCTGGTTTCCTAAAACTTTTCTAAAATATGATGATCTTCAAAAGGAAGTTTTTTAAAGCTGTGAAAATATTCTGAGTGGGCCCAGAGAGAACAAACACAATTCACGGTAAGTATATTGAAGGATTTGGAAGTCACGCAACACATGAACATGTTTAGACCCATATAGGTTTCTGACATTAGGAATGTTTCTGTAATATTTGTATATTATATCAGGTCACATATAATCTGTATGATTAAATGGATTAGATGACCTCTCCGAGCCTTACTTCCTTCATTTAAAATAGAGAAAATATCTATTTAAATTGTCAAAATTAAAGGAGACCATTACATAAACAAATTTTTATTGGCATTTTTTCTCTTATTTAAGAGATAGAGACAAACATCAATTTATTGTAACACCTATCTATGTATTCACTTGTTGCTTCTTGTACGTGCCCTGATCAGGGATCAAACCCACAACCTTGGTGTATCAGGATGATAACTCTCACCAACTGAGCTACCCCCCACCCCGAGCCTTTGCTGACTTCTTAATATACAAACCATACACTATAATACCTTAAAACCTGATAACCAGAGTATCTATATGCAGTAGTGAACAATCCTTTGTTCTATAGAGCTGTAGTGAAAAGGACTGGAAAAACCTCTATATATTTACAACTTTTGATAAGCTCTATCATGATACATAGTTTTGCCTCCTCAGCATGTTTTCCCTTTCACCTTTCTCCTACTAAAGGAATGTTTTCATTTTTCAGTAAGAACACAACTATGAAGATAATATGAAAAAAGAACTGCTTTGAGCCCTTTCTGTCACAGTGTGGGGACAGTCTGGCTAAGAATGAAGCCGAAAGAAAGGAAAACAGAGCTGAGATATTAAAACTGTGAGACAGTGTTGTAATGGCATGGTATCACCCCTGGATCTATGTGGGCGTCAAGTCCAAAACATTCCTGGATTTCCTAGTTTTGTTAGCCAACAAAATCCCTTTGCTTAAGCTAGTTTAGACTAGGTTTCAATAACCTACAACCAAATACAGTAGTCACCGCTGAGTAGAACACTGGAAAGGAACCAAACCAAAGACAAAACTACCTAATCCCCCCTTTTGCCTAAGGCCAGCCCTGACTACATAGTTCATATATACACTTTCAATGAAATAAGGGTGGTTTGAAATACTGTTTTCCATCGATATTATTTTGAAAATCTTGTTTTTTAATGCATTTAGTAAGTTTGAAATCTGTCTTCCCTTGTTTTTTTCTGATTGTTTTAGAGTCAACAGTCTGATAGATGGTTAAGTAAAGAACTGAATTCAGAAAACGTGATAGTTAGAGCATCTTTAGATACTTGATAGTTACTTTAACAGAAATTACATTCAGCAGAATAGAAAGAATTCATGAGAAATTCAATGAGTTAGTAGGTATCTGATGGAGAATTTATGATTGCCGAAATTCTTTACCAATTATTTGGTGTGATGCTATAAGATCCTGAGTCAGTAAGTCATGTTTACACAAGCACTCTCCCCTTAATTACCTTCCTTGTGTATCTATTGTGCCTATTACTATAGTACCTAAGTGAGACTGTTTAAAGTCAAAGGCAGTTTTGCCTGAAGCAGGACAGCAGAATTGGGCCCAGTGGGAGTTCTGTCTGAGTATCTGAAGTCAGAATTTAGTCTACTGGAAGGGCAGTTCCTAGGTAATAATTTAACTACAACAACAAATTTTCAGGAAGAAAGAAACTAATAGTATAGGGGCTCTTATGTTCCCTCACTTTCCTTAAGTGGAATTATCTTGATAAAGAAAAAAACAAAAAACTTAATTAGAGGGACTAAGTCTAAATTATGACACCCTGCAATCATAGTTTCAGTCTGTAAGTCTTGAGTATCATTCTGATTCTGTATCACACAATTCTATAGAAATGTAAACTGAAACTAAACCTGTCAGCCTTGCAAAAAGGGGTACGAACATATAAAGTAAACACCTCCCCTATCTCTAGCATATATATAAATCCTTAACTATAACAATTCAGCATATATGTTTAATAGCCCATAATTCATATAACCAAATTAGCAGTCTTTTTCAGATTATAAAAACGATTATAACAAACACCTATTCTCCTCTGTATTGTGTTAGCATCTGTTTCAGCTTTTTTATTCTTATATTTGCATTTTTTAAATGACACAAATCATAGATGGCAGGGGTGAACAAAAGAAAACAAAGTCCATTTGACATCTACATATAGTTTTATTTCCCTATTCTCCCACCCCCAAAGTCACCACTGTAAATCTGACCAGTACCCTTATAGCTACTTTTATATGTACACACACATACATATACATTTAACAATACAGGCTTTGTTTGATATGTGAGTGGTAGTTTTAGCCATATAAAATCTGTAAGTGAGAGGAATGAAAATTTAAAATCCAGAACGAAAATGAAAAGTTCTGGTTTTCAGTGGGCATGGATCCTAGAAATCACCTCTTTTATTTAATAACTATGGATTCTGTGCCCAAGAGAAGAGAGGCTCCTTAGGGCATACAATTAATTAGTGGAAGAGTTCCAATGAAGCAAGATCTCTTACTTTCTAGTGAGATGTTTTTCCATAATGACAGGCCACTAATTGTTAACAGTCACATATCATATGCTGTGCTATATTTCTGTGTGTGTGCATTATGTGTGAGGAGTGAAGGCATATTTTTGTACTAACAAAGATGACAAAGAGAAAATATCAGTAACATTCTCTTCAGTGTGGCAGATATTCAGCATTGACTATGTAGTAGACATCAGGTCAAGACATATAAGCATAAAGAATGAATAAGGAAAATTTATCTGTAACTTATGAGCTTTTCACCACCTTGGATATTTCACACCACTCCCTACTGGCCTGAAATGTTTCTGTTGAGACATCAGATGACAATCTAATTGGTGCTTCCTTGTTTATAACTACCAGCTTTTCTCTTATGGCTTCTAGGATTCTCTCCTTGTCTTTAAGTTTTGTCATTTTAATTATGATGTGTCTTGGTGTAGATCTCTTTGGGTCCAACTTGTTTGGGACTCTCTGAGCTTCCTGGACTTGTGTGTCTTTTTTCTTCACCAGATTAGGGAAGTTATCAATCATTATTTCTTCAAATAGGCTCTTAATCCCTTGCTCACTTTCTTCTCCTTCTGGTATTCCCATGATGCAGATGCTGTTATGTTTCATGTTGTCTAAGCTCTCAACACTTTTTTTTTTTTTTTCTTTTTGCTGCTCTGCCTGGTTGTTGTTTTTTTTCCCTACCTTGTCTTCAAAATCACTTATTTGGTCCTCTGCTTCATCTAACCTCTTTACTTCTGCCAGTGTATTATTTATTTCAGATATGCATTCTTTATTTCTCACTAGTCCTTTCATATGGTTTCTGTGTCTTTTCTCACACTGTTAAGTATCCTTATAATCATTATTCTAAACCCTCTATTTGATAAATTGCTTGCTTCCATTCATTTAGCTCTTCTTCTGGAGAATTCTCTTATTTCTTTCATTTGGGGTCTGTTCCTTTATCTTCCAGTTTTGTCTGTTTCTTTGTATTTCTTCCTATGTATTAGGTAGATCTGCAAAGACTCTGAGGTCGACTTTTGTCAGACATTGCTTGTGACTGGCCCTGGTCAACCTGTTTGGAGCTATCAGCAATCCACTGCATGTGGCTCCCTCTGCTGGGCTTGTTTGTGTGCAGAAAGAACCAGGCTGTGCACCAAAGCCTGCTTTCATCAACACCAGGCCCTGGGGAGGATCAGCTGAAATCTCATAGAGCTCCCAGAGACCTGCCTTAGTTTAAACTAATCAGTGATGTAGCCTCACACTCTAATCAGCAGCCTGGTAAAGCTCCACAGTGTGATAAAGAGTAATTACTGTGGACAGGACTATTGCTTCCTCTTAGGCTGGTGATGTTTAGAGGGGAGTGTTCTGCCTGAGAAGTATGGCTTCTGCAGTATGGGGAATGACTCAGCACAGGGATATTGGCAGCTGTTCTGTCAGTTCTCCTCCCAGAGCCACCAATGCGAGACCCTCCTCAAGTATCTGTAATTCATTCTGCACTCCCACTGTGCAGAGCCCAAAGTAAGAGGCCACAAATGAAATTTTGTGCATTGGCCCTTTAAGAGGCTCTCTGAGTCTCCAGCCATCACTCACTGTCAGACAGAAACTTTGTGGCTTTTCATAGCTAGATGTCATCTCGGTTACTTCCTGGCTCTGGTGTTGTAGGCTGGGATGCCCAGCCTGGGGTTTAGGTCCCACACTTCTCAGGAGGAAACCACCCCCCTATCCCCCCCACCCCCACCCCCATCCACTGAAATATCTCCAGGACCTCAGCTGGTACCCATGGAAGCACAGCCAGTTCTCTTGGGCCTTCTCTGCACTCCCTACCAGTCTCATTGTGGTGAAGTGGCTTCTTCTATCTGTCTGTGTTATAAGGCTCCTCTCCACCTAGTTCACAGTTAGTTATTCAGGATGATTTCTCCACAATTTAATTACAATTCCAGACTGGTCCTGGGAGGAGCTTAGTGCAATTTCCACTTATTCCTCCATCATCTTGGATCTCCTGGAACTAAATTTCTGAAAAATCAAATTTTTGCTTTTCCCCCCTTTTATCTAAAAAAACAAACAATTTTGAATTGAAAAATACAACTTTTTCAATTATCAAACATCTATTCTGACTCTTAAACTTTCTAATATGACTCAGTTTGTCTTTTAAAATGGGTATAGATAAAATGAAGCAATCTAAACCAGAAATAAATAACATTCTGTTGACCATGGATCCAGATATAAATCTAGAAAACAAGTTTTCAAGGACCATCTGAAAAAAATCCTGAATAAAAACATAAGAAATCAAAAATATACTTAAGCACACTTACAAGCATAGAAGTAATATTTTAAATGTATGATGTGGCCTATAATGATCATATAAAATTAATTTAATCTGGTAAAATTTACTTAAAAATAATTCCTTATTAAAAATCTCATCATTTTTATCATTAATTATAGATCTCTTTGTTGAAAAATAGTTGCATATTACTTTTCTAAAAACTTATCAAAACTGATGCAGACAACAAACTTCATTAAAAATTCATATAAAACAACAATTCATATAGCATTATCTTTAAATTTCAATTACTATTAATTAAATGGGTTGAGAAAAAAGTAATATAAGATACATATGTATCGTCGTCGGCAGCCGTCCGTCTCGAGAGACGATGGTGTAGCTTCTTAAGAGTCTATCTGCACCGCCAAGAATGGTTGTGCAGTCCGACTCGGGAGTGACACGGTATCTGTCTCCTCCCGTGTTGAATTGACATCTTGCGATGACGCTGGAGTGTCCTCTCCAGTGAAGCTGAAGCTACAGAGCCTGGGCAGGGTGATATGGAGGGTCTGCTGTTGCCCATGCAGCAGACCCCCCCCTCTCTTCGCAGCTGAAGGGTCCAAGGGAAAGACGGAGTCAATACAGCTTGGCTTCAGGTGCGCCGCAGGAGTTGCCGGTGTTGACTACAACGTCAAACCGCCTTAGGGACTCCGACTCCGGATTTTCTGTCGGGGTTTACTCCCTTAGCCTTTCCCCTGAAGAGGTATGCCGCAAGGCAGCGGAGGTTTTTTGGAGTCAGAGTTTTCCTTCTCTGATGTGCCCTGACTGGAAGATCGAACCAGCGACACTTAGCTCGCAGGCCGACGCTCAATCCACTGAGCCAAACCAGCCAGGACTAAGATACATATGTATAATACATGATATATGTAAGATGTTTGGTATACACAAACACACAAATTTTATTCTAGATATAAAAAAGCATTTTCCTTTACCAATTCTCTTATAAAATCAAAATTGATACTAAACAAACAAAAAAATGCACTAATTCAACAGTACTGACCACATTTACCAAAAATACAGGGATAGTCTCTTATAATCTGTCATGATAGCATTACATAAATAAAATTAAATTATTTGAATAAAATATCACTATTTTCTATGGCAAATATACTAATATGGAACATATACAAGCTTTTATTATCCAGTTTAATCATGTGTGGTATCAATCATGCAAAATAATTAATGGATGACCTATAATTTTTATTTGAAATAGAAAACGATTATTACAAAGAAAACTTAAAGTACACATAAAATGAGAAATGTGTGGCTCTATCCTCACCTAATCAAAAATATATTCAAAGAATGATGTCTTTTGCAGTAAACAGGTCCCCTATCTCACTTTTTCTCATATCATTTATAACTTTAAAATTATAGTAATTATTACTTAATATATATAAATTTATTTCAACCTGTCAAGCATATATGCTAGCTATTGTTATTGTACCCATCTCCTTTCATAACTATTAATAAACACGTCCTTTTAAACTATCAAAACCATAATTAGGATACTTAAAACTCTTTAAAAACATATATTTAAAATTTTTAAATACTTATTACTGCCTAGATAATTTTAAAGTTATTGTTTTGAATTTATTAAAATAATTAAAAAGTTTAGAATTAAGGATAGTGTCGTGAGGTCAACTTTGAAAACTATATACAAATAATACAGCTCATTTTGCCTACTCTAAACAGCTTCAAACATCGAGTCAAGACAGTGAATGACGATGGGGAGCTTGAGAGAGTGTACAAAGTTGGATTCATAAATCTCATTCAGGTTCACTTCCATATGTCCTGAGGGCAAAGCCCGGCATGAAGCCTGCATGTGTTACCTACTGAACTGGGTCATATGTGGCAATATCTGCTGTATGATCCCGTGATGAGGCTGCACGGGGAGAGCCAGCTGGCCAAGGCGAATGCACCATCTGGCCTGAAAGAGTATCGCCAGTTTCACTGGCAGAGGGGAAGCAGTGAGTTTGTAATCGACCTATAAATCACAAGCAGGTCTTGCAAGTTGTCAATTAAAAGTCTGACATATTGATGTCCTCAATGCATGGGTAACTTATTGCTTTTAAAATATCACTATTTACATAATAAAACCCTTTTAAATATCAATCTCTACTTAGTAAAAAAAAATAATACTCAAAGTACCCATAAGGAACAAAACAGCACATTAAGAAATGGAACCTAGAACCTTAAAGAAAATAAGATAATACAGGCTGATTGCTCATACAGCTGTGGTGGCATTCCTGAGTGTCCAAATGATATTAACTTTAACTTAAAAACTTTAAAATAAGACAATTTTCACTGACTATGTTATCTTCATTAATTTCTCTGCCTCAAATGAGAAAAAAAATCCATCCATTAGCACTTATTTTTTTCATATATCTAAACAAAGTATTGTCTACCACAACATGATGATCTAGTAGGAAAAAAACATGGGTTTGGAGATCAGGTAAATTTAAGCTCAGATCCTTATCCTGCGGCTTAGTAGTTTTATGGTATTGTGCAAATTACCATTTTTTTCACACTATAAGATGCACCCGACCATAAGACGCACCTAGGTTTAGAGGAAGAAAACAAGAAAAAAAAATCTGAATCAAATGGTGTACTAAAATATTTAATAAAATATAACAGAATAATATTTCAACCATGTAAACAGCAGTCAACAGTGGTATTAAGAACCGCCATCACTGTCATTAACAAATGAGGAGAGACTTTAAGATTCAAGTACTTTTCTAGTTTTCTGGTAACCCCAGGTCAGGTAATACACATCACAGTGTGTGACGAAATATTTGCTCCATAAGAAGCATAGACATTTCCCCCCACTTTTGAGGGGAAAAAAGTGCGTCTTGTGGAGCGAAAAATACAGTAATCACAGTGATGCTACAGCGATATGGGAAGGGGTGATAGTAGTGTATGTGAGGTAACTAGAACATTATAGCTATACAGTAAATGATAGCTCTGTTAGTGATGTAGGCAAATGATATATTTTCACAGTCTGATTTAAATGTTGTGTGTTGTTTCTAATCAGAGAAAATGTATGAGTTTTAGTTAGAAAGCAGAGACCATAAAATTCAAGCTGATTAGCCCTAAAACTTTTGCCGGCCATTTTTCAAAGTCATTATCAGATTTTATGCAGTCAACTCTTATTTTTATCACTTTTTATTTTATATTTTGAGATTATCTTAAGCAGTTAATTCTAGGATTGATCAAGCTCTGTTGATAGTCTATAAAAAGTTCTGGGGTAATCACTGGATTAAAAAACTCAATCAAGAACTACTAGTCACTGAGCACTCAATATGTGAACAAGTCCCTACTAGGCACTTTATAAGTGTTATTTCAAATTTAAGCTACAATCATATATTAGGGGATCATCATAATAGTCTGCATTTTGACTATGATAGATTTGATCAAGACTGAAGCATCAGGGAGGCCAGAAAGCTATTACAGAATTTTTGCAGCTTTCTACAAATTTCTACTCATCAATATATATGCCTGGTACAACGTAGAATCATTATAGAATGGAAGAAGGAAGCTGATGAAAGAGAAAGCAGGGGACTGATGTTTTCCAGTAAAGGAATTCCATTTACTTCTAGTCCAGAAAAAGATATTGACATATTTGATTTAGAACACCATATTTAACAGTTCTTAAGTAATGCGCATAAATATGTTAAGGTCATATAGTAGAATTTGGAGGAATATCAGTATAAGTTTATTCAAAAGAACATAATTAATTTAGTACACCTTCTTTATCCTCTTTTCTCTTTGTCTCTCTACTAGATAATCTGCACTCTCGTGCCCAACCCCAATCCACCCTCTACCCTACTCTGCACGTACCTTGGGAGGATGAGAAAGCATTTTGTTTGCCCCTGGTTTCCACCTGAGTGTGAACAATCTGAAGAAATTTCAGGAGGTGTTTGAAGTGCAAGAGGACAGAAACTCCAAGTATTCACTAGAGCTGGGGCCAGGGTGAGGCAAGCAAGGTGCCCAAGGTATGAAATTTATGGAGGAACTCACTCACAGGTACTAACTACATCATCCACCCCATATTTGATGCCAACGCTGCATCCCACAGCTACAGCTTCCTGCAGATAGATTCTCCATGATGATTCCAACTCTCAATGGTATCCCATAGAACTGGTCAAATCTGCAGGTGATAATCATTCACTAATGTTGCTAATCTTTCCCTCACAATTCCTTATTTATTCTCTTCTTGGATCATAATTTTTCAGGTCAAATTCTCTTTTATGCATTAAAGCATCATTTCAGAGTCTTCAGTTAATTTACAAATATGTTATTATTCTCATCTGAGTACAAATTTAAGACTTACAATTGTTTCTTGAGTAAACAAATATAAGTGGTCTGAAATATATATAAGTGGCCTTAAAATTAATTAGTAGAAATACATAATCCACTTTAGATTATGAAATAGGTGTGTTTTAGTTTTCACTTAAAATGAATGTGTATGTATGAAACATATGTACAGAGAGACCATTACAGTGAAACAAAAATCAATCTGTTTTTGAATTCAATTTCTCTTCTCCATCATTACTAAAATGACATTTTTAAAAATTAATAAAACCTTTGGGATCAAAAGAGATCAATTCTATAGAGATGTGAACCTGTTCAGCCAGTTTCTTAAAAGCTAACAATTTATAATTCATTTTGTTACAAATACAATGTTAAAAGATACATGTTTTTGATCTAGAATGATAGATCTAAAACTAATATTTTCATTCTGTAGGTGATAAACCTGAGTAAAATAAACATATAAAAGGCTTGAAAAGTCACACAAAACATCATGTGATCTATCACTGATAATTAAAATGAGCTTTTACTCTAGTTTTTGATAAATATGTTTAATATTGTAAATCTAAAATAAAGTGAGTAAAGTCTCCAGTAAAACACTTAAAAGATGATGAAAGGTGTACATAATGTGTACCCAAATATAATATGTATTGAATGTAAATATATCTATATCTACCTATTATATAGTTAATGGTTATTAGCAAAAGTTATTTATTTATCTGGTTACAAATAGCCTTAAATATTATATTAAAAACAGATCAATAAATTCAAGGTGAAAATATCTGAATTTTGAAATAAAGTAGTTTCAGCATATCCATAAAAATAATGATACTAATAAAGAATATTTTTATTTGAAGTTAGAAAACATTCCTGAAATCTAGTGCTTTAATTATATATTTATTTAATGATCTAACAAGCAAAATACAGACAGATTCATAGATAGAGAGCAGGCTGACAGCTTGAGGGTCAGATGCTTAGGCAGTGGATGGACTTAACAAAAAGGGGAAAGGACTCATGGATGTGACAACAGCTTGGTGATTGTGAAAGGGAAGGGCATAAGGGGGATAAATGGTAATGGTAAAGAATATGATAAAAAACAATTTGTAAAAATATATCATCTTACTATAGTTCATTCTCACTAGCATATATTTTTTTAAAGGAGGATATTTTGGGAATTGAGTATTTTATAGAGAACTCAATTAAAAACAACTTGCTTTAACTACATAAATCTAGATATGGTTTTGAATATTTTTGTCTGCTCAATGTAGGACACTTTAACTTTTATGATGCTTACCTCTTTGGTACTTAAAGGTCAATCATACTTCATACTATTTGGTAAAAGTAATAATTTTGTACATTGAGTTAAATGTTTTACATGAGCTTCACTTTATCAATAGATACAATTACAGTTTTGCTTATCTTTCTGTGCAATGTAATTCAGAAGATAAAAATTGCACATTTGCTATATATGAAGTTTCCTAGCAGGAATTAGAAAATAATATGCTATGTATAGGATAAAGTAATTTTTTTATAGAAAGAGAAACTTAAAAGTAGATGACTTATTGGTGCGCAGGCATTCTTAAGGAACCATCATAACTAGTTCCTCAGGCCCTGCTTATTCTACACAGTCCTTTAAAGAACCTATGTAGGTAAAGTAAGGATTCTTTTTTCCTGTTTCATACTCTCTGGTGTATATCCTATATCTAGGACACTGTCCTCTTAAACTTGCTCATGATACTCACTGAAACCCTTCCATATTCAAGACAGTTACTAAGAGCCTCAATAAATCAATAAAGAATATGTTCTTTTGCACCGCTGTCTTTACAACATACAGCAAAGTCAGATACATAGAAAAAGCATGTTTTTGTTGAGTTAAAAATTAGGTGAAGTTTGCCTAATAGATATAGTAGATGTCAGATCAACCAATGCTTAATGAAGTCCTAGAAATTGGGATGCCAAATCTAAATGATTGCTTCAAATGGGTATATGCCATTTTTTTTTTATTCCTGGAAACACCATATTAGTCTTTTTGTAGTCTACATGTAGCAACTTCCTCATTCATTGTGAAATACTTTTCTACACATGGCGATAATTATCATAATAATAGGTAATATTTATTATGGGCTCAGTTTTCCAAGTGTCAGTTATGGGGTTAAAGGCTTTAGAGAGATTATCTCATTGATTCCATGTAACAATCTGTGAGGTAGGTATTATAATTGTTCTCATTTTACCATCTAGAAAGTGAGGCATAATCAAGAACATAGCACAGATCATACCCAGCTAGTAATACATAAGAGAACTATATAAATAAATAAATAATAAAATAAACCTAACCAGTCAAACCACTATGATACCCTGCTTTCCTATATTACAAAGAAGGCAGGAGGTCATTACTCATAATGACATAAATTATTTTTGCCATAAATTTCAGACTCAGTTCTGGACGACTAAATCCTAATAATGACATAATGCTAACAATCCCTTTTTGAAGAATGCAATGGTCGCTTTCCGAATTTTAAGATACAGAATACATGGAAAAAGTCCAAGTCATTCACAAATATATATAATTTACAAAATACTCTTCATTGTTTTCGAAAACGTGTAACAGCATACACAGTTTTAAGTACACTATTCCTTTCTGCTAAAATTTATGGAGGGCTCTTGGTTAACAAGGAACTCTCCTAGGTGCTGTGAAATCTCACCTGACTTCCCCTGAGATTTTACTTTGAGTCTCATTACTGAATCTCTATGTATAGTAATGGCAGGGACACAGAGGTAATGATACAGCATTATTTATAAATAATAGCCCCAATAATGCCAGTGGAGGATCGCCATCCTAGGCATCAGAATAAGCAGCAGACCCCTGGAAACCGATTTCAGGCACTAATGAGCAGCGATAGTCAACAGAACAGCAGTCGGTTGTTTGAAAAGATGGGTGAGATTTTATAATCCTTTTCATGAACTATCTATCTCTTTCAATTCAGTTTGTTTTATTCACAGCACTGCCGCATAGCATGGCAGAAATTTTGTTTGTTTTTAGTTTGACATTTTAACCACCGTGTCCTACATTAGATCAGCTAGAGATGGTTCTGAATTGCAGAACACAGCTGGGTTTTTAGTTTTTTTTTCCAGTAAGGTATAAATTTATGTTCCAATATTCTAATTTATCCTCTTTTCTTACCTAAATCATTGCAGCAAAAATAAGAAAAGTCATTACATCAGCGAATTAGTTCCCCCAAGCAGTTGCCTCAAACCACAGGTTAATTTGAACTGTTCAAATATAATTACTTAAAAAAGAAAGGATTCATTACTTTTGTGGTATTTGCTGGTTCATTGCACCATTGTCAGAGATTGTCAATAAACAAATTACATCTAACACTGTGCCCTTTCCTGAGCAAGTCTCCTGAGACTATCTATTTGTACATTATGTTTTGTTTCACTATTTTTGTGGGTGTAACCCATATTCACATGCTCCTGGTTTTAACATTTTAAAACATTCTCAATTTTACTTAACAATTACATAATAATAATGCAAGTCATCTAATATAGATATGAATGCTAAAGAAAAATTTACCTTATATAAAAATTTATGTTGTGTTGCTTTTTTTAAAACCAGGAGTTCATGAAATTGATCGAAACTTTTAGTATGCTATTATGTCTGCATCTCTCTTGCAAGAATGATCACAGCTTAGATAAGATTTATAAAGAAAACCAGTCTACCAAAAAAAAATGTTAGAAAGTATTACTCTAGAAAAATGTTTTTAATAGTGACTAATAACTTAGAGGTAAATTGAGAGAGGACAAGGGTTTGCATCTAAAGTAAACCATTTAATAATTGCAAACTAGGTGCCAGAATCAAACAACAGACCTACTTTGTCACCTTAGGAGATGCTCAAAAATACGGGAAATATAATTCCATATATTTTTTTCAGAAGAACCATTACAGATGGACTTAGACAACTTGGGTTCTAATCTTAGCAATGCTTTTGACTCACAGACAAACCTATCACTCCAACGTACAAGTATCACTATTTCTCAGCCACTATAAAGATAAATTTTAGAAAAATGTACTAATACTTCTGCATGTGTTTAACACAGATCTCCACAAAGCAAAAATCTTTAACTTTTTACATAATAGTTTTGATTCCAAGGCTGCAAAATAAAATAGGTTTCCTCTCTGATTTTCTTTATTAAGCCAGGAATATCATTCCATTAAAATGTTCTCCATAAATTGTGCTTACAGATCTGGATAGTTATATAGTTAATCTCTGTCTAGATCAATATTATTAGGTGGTATATGACAGTATGCTTTTATAATGCTTTCAAAATTTTAGACCCATCATTTTCTGAGTCCATGTCTTGCCTTGTTCTTACCATAACTTCCTCTAGCACTATCATAGCCTGATATTATACTAATATTATAAAAATATCCAGATATTATACTACCATTCCTATTTTTTCTTTTGCTCAGATTTTTTTTACAATGTTAAATAAAGGCAAACTTAAACATCATATCTTCATTAGGCTCCATGCCAATTCACTGTAATGTATAGACTGAAAGTTTGAAATAGGGTAAAATTTCAAAATCAGTGACCAATATATTCCATCTAAACAAATCTGATAAATATTTTAAAACTTATCTAAAGAAATAAGTTTTTGAGGTATGTACTGTATCTCAACAACTTGTCTTAGTCTATACTATAACACAGGGGAACAGTTTTTAACATAATTCCTCTTGAGTTTGATTTTTCAGCTGTTTTAGACTTAACTAGGCATGCTGATTTCAAAACTGCAGGTAGTTTTCTTCTATCATGTCAAGTTTTCCTCTACAGCTTATCTTAATGCAACCACTCTAGGCTGGATGGAGCCTGGATCGAGGGAAGCACTAGTGCTCTCCTGTTGGCTGAGAGCAAACCTCCTTTGAGGGGGGAGGGATGGGGGACGACCTTGGAGACCAGTGACAGGTCCATACTTATCTAGGCTATTCAGTTACACATGAGACAGTGTGGTGAGAGGTTGTGTGCTGCTCTATATAGTGAATTGTATTCTGAAGTGTAGTCTGACTTCTTGTCTGTACACAAGGACTTAGCAGATTTTATTTTTTTATTTACATATGTAGTTATTTTCTTTCCTTCAGATCACATCTGCCTCCGCTATTTCTCATCGTAAATGCCCAAACAACCTGATTTGTTTTGTTATATCTCTGGCAGTTTCACCATTCCCAGTCAAAGGACAAACATCAGCACATTTGTCAGGCAAGCCTATTTTGCATATTTTAAAGTAAAACTTGGTGATCAAGGTAAGTCTTGGGCCCCTCACAAGGTGTGCAAGCAGTGTGTTGAGAGTTTACAGATGTAGATGATGGGGACACGTGATAAATTGCCATTTGGTATTCTTATGGTTTAGCAAGAGCCCAGAGGTCATTCAAGTGACTGTTTCTTTTGTCTAGTGAAAATGTCAGGATATAAGAAAAATAAGTGTAAAATAGGGTATCCTAGTCTACCATCAGCTGTACACCCAGTGTCGCATTCAGCTCAAATTCCAGTGCCAGTTTTCATTGAACTACCCTCTTTCGAAAAACAGGAGTATGGTGAAGAACTAAGTGACAGCAACGATGAAGATTTTAAAATTGAAGATGACTCAGTTCATAAGGGATTTGATCAGCATGAATTAAATGATTAGGAACTATCCAAAAAGCCTTCAGAACTCCTAGCATTAAGACTGCACAAGAAAAACTTGCTTGAAAAAGGAACGAAGGCATCCTACTTTCAATCAAGAGAAAGTGCATTTCTGCAGTATTTTTGAAGTGACAGTGGCTTTGTGTATTGCCATAACATACATGGTTTAACGGGGGAATTGAGAATTCCAATCTAGAATGCAACTGAATGGTGACTGTTCATCGATAGCTCAAAGCAGAGCTTGAAGTGTGTCCTCCTCCACAACAGCAGTTTATTTGGTGCAGTCCCAATTGGCCATTCAGTTTGTTTTCATAAAGAATATGAAGACATAAAGAGTCATTGATCTGTTGCAATATCACAGGCACAATTGGATCATCTGTGTTGACCTTCAAATGGTCTGCTTCCTTCTTGGTCAGCAACGCAGATACACCAAGTATCCCTGTTTTCTGTTCATGTGGGACAGCAGAGCTTGTGAGAGGCATTGGGTGGAGTCAAATTGGCCTCCAAGAGCTGACCTCAAACCTGGTGATCCAAACATTCTACATGAGCCACTTGTTGACAGAAAGAACATTATATTCCCACCTCTGCCCATAAAACTGGGTTTCATAAAGCAATTTGTTAAAGATTTGCCAACTGAGGGAGACTGTTTCAAGTGTCTCATTTTGGCATTTCCTAGCCTGTTGTTTAAGAAGATAAAATGCCTTCATATGTATGTGTAGTAGCAGAACTTACTTGTACACAATTTGACTTACAGTAAGAATATATAGCCTTTATATGAAAAAATAACTCTAAATAAACAGTATATTCAGGTAAATTTTTCTTTATTTTCCTTTGTATGTACATTTTGTATAATTTTGGGGACAAAGGGAGGGTATCCAGTATCTTAAAAAGTTGACGTGATAGAGAAAAATTGAGGTCATTTTTGGATTCAGATGCCAAAAGTTAGTCAAAAACAAGTGTCAGATCTAACTCAAGGAAAACTGTGTTCCCCAGTGTAATATATGTGTCAGAAATGATTCATTCATGCAACTAACATTAATTAAACATCCATTGTGATCAGGTATCATGCTAGGTATTGCATATACCTCACTCAGTAAACATGACAAATTTGGAACTCCTGCTAGTAACTTTTGAAGTTAAAATTCCCACATACTCAGGGATAATGAGTATAGGTTCAGAGGTTATGCACCACACAGTTCCAGGCATTATCATTCCCACAGACAACTTTCTTCAAAAACCTTAATACTATTTGATGTCCTACATCTTTGCTTCCCAAATATGGATGATGTGGGCCAGGAATCATTTGAAATCACAGGGTAAACACAGTTTTGGAGTTTGGTAAGTGATATTACATCCTATTTGATTTCTGTAAAAACATAAAATTAAAAATCCACACACAACTTTTAAGATAAAATATAAGACTTTAAGAAAATGTAATGCTATCAGCAGGGATACTATCCTATGGACACATATGAGCATAATCGTGATTATTGCTTTTGAAAACTCTTCCATTATCATCATTAACTTAGCACCTAATTTGTTTTGGATAGCTTGATTCCACCACTTAGTAAACATGTGACCTTAGACAAATTACTTAACTGCTGTGAACCTCAGTTTTCCCATTTGTAATAGGATGCCACCACGCCCTACTTCAAGAGGTTGTTCACTGGGGTATAATATACAAATCGCCTGGAGCACAAAAAATTGAAAAGCTATCAGGTCTTTTCAGCTTCCCCTGGAGTTCTGTGCTGACAAGAAGATAATATATTTAATACAGACATTTAATAATACACTTGTCTTTAAATATGTAGGTGTAAACGATTTGTACAAAATTCTCCCATTTCAGAAAACTCATTTTAGCTCTATTTAGTGTAATGGAATCAAGTTCACACATAGCAGCTTTCACTCCACGACTCCACGTGTTTGAATTTATGAGCAATCAAAATAAAGAACGCACTAGATTCTATTTTATTACTTCATATATTTTCAGTACAAGAAAGGATTAGCAAAATATGAGTTTCGGCATTTCTCAGCACTCACCTTCTATATTTCTGTTAGGTAATTGGTATCTCAAAAGTCAAATAATTTATGCAACTAAAGAAAGAAATGAATGGCTCTTGTGAATTTCCAAAAGGATAAAACATTATGACCTCTTATAAAACACAGATAAATATCTTAGTGTTCTCTAAGTAATTTGTAGATTTTTTTTTTAAGATGGCAATATTGTTAAGAAAACTGAAGTGAGTATGCAAATGTTTTATTATGGCTAGTCTCTCCATCCTTGTTTGTAAAGAATTGTTTATGCAAAGAATGACAGAGGAGGTTCATTCCTCAAAGGAATATAGGAAGAAATGAAGGGAGAGAGGAATAAAGGAAACGGAAGGAAGAGAGGATAGAGAAGTAGGGAGAAGAGGAGAAAGGGGGAATGAGGAAGGAAAGGGGAGAAAATGGGAGTGGGAGGAGAAAGGCACAAGGTTTTATTTTCCTTTTCTGTCAGGAGGAAGGTTCATATTTCTATTCCAAGGTGTATGTGGACCAAAAGGAGGCAGGGGACCACCCTGAATTACCTATCCCATTAACAGGGACTGCTAGGACTAGCAGGAAAGTAGTGCCTTTCAGGCAGCAGCGAGCCTTTCTTCATACTGCTATCTCTAGTGCTTCATGGATTATAAAGCTTCAGGCAGGTGGGACGGTCAGTATTGCTCCCTGCTTCACCATATTGACAAAACACTGCAATTACATGTATTTTTATTTGATTATACCCTCTGCTTAATCACGTAAGTATAGGTATGGTTCCTTAACCACAGCTATAAAGACATGTATTCCTCCCAGCCAGGCTCAAGTTCACACGTTGTGAGCAACCTCGTTCCACTGACATTGATTTTTGTAAGTCATGAGGACAGGTTCTACTTACCTAGCACACACTAATTATTGCTTAAGCCTTGATGGCTGTCAAGAAGGGGGCTAATTTCATAGAAATCTTCTTGAATATTAAATATATCTTTGAATTCCAGATTAATTTCATTATAGACTTCAGAGTTCAGCCATGTATGTTTAATATGTGACTACATTTCCCAAAAGTGGCATTAGTTTCGATGAGTTTAAAGTAAATTTTGTTCATCAGTAAATTTAAACTGAGTAGCTTTAAAATAAAGATAAATGCTTAAAATCGGTGCCAGGCTCTGCAGCTAGGCATGTTCTTGTTTCTGGAAGTCATGTTTTCTCTGAGACAGCTAGCCGATGGTATAAACATTTAATTTTGGGTAGAAGAGCATGGAAGAAGAAGCGTCTGTCAAAACATACTCTCTGAAAGCATTAAGAGCAGAAGCATAGAGGAAATGGAGGAAAGCAAGTACACAAAGTGATTTTAAAATAGATAACTTTCCTAATTTTCCAATACGAACAAAAATATATATACATGATTTCCCTTTCTCTTTTATAGTTATGCTTTAGTCTTGAAAGAGTTGATAGCAATACCAGATGCTAGAGATTTCAAACCATGTGGTACCAGTAATACAGCAGTGACCCCTTGGCCGCAGTTCTGCTTGCCATGGTTTCGGTCACCTCTGGTCAACCGTGATATGAAATATTAACTGAAAAGTTACAGAAATAAACAATTCCTAAGTTTTAAGTCGCACACTGTTCTGAATAGTGTGAAGAAATCTTTCCCTTTTCTTGCCACGGGAGATGGTAACCATCTTTTTGTCCAGTGTCCCCACGCTGTATTCGCTCCCATTCCTTAGTCACTTCATAGTCATCCTGGTTTGATATCAGATCTCCTGTCACAGTCTCTCTCTGACTGTGGCCCCAAAGTGCAAGGGTAGTGAAGCTGGGGGTGCAAATAAGCCACAGAGAAGCCGTAAAGTGCTTCCTTTGAGAGAAAAGGTGGGAGTTGTAGACATAATAGGGAAGTAAAGGGTATGCTGAGAATGCTAAGAGCTACAGTAAGAATGAATCTTCTATCTGTGAAGTTGTGGTGGAGGAGAAACAATTGTGTTAGCTTGCTAACAGAGAGACTACATTAACATAACTTTAGTACAGTATATAGTTATAATTCTTCTATTGTATTAGTAGTTGTTGGTGTTAATCTCTTACCATGCTGAATTTATAAGTTAAACCTTATCAAAGATATGCACATATAGAAAAAACATAGTGGGCCAAGATGGAGGCTTAGACGGACACGCTAGGTCTCCCTCTACAACTAGAGAGGAATACAACTACTTCAAAACAAAGGATAACTAGAAATTCCAGAAAATAAAACTACACGGAAGTCCAACATATGAAGTTATAAACCAGCGGTGCCATTTGGGCAGGTAAGAGTTAAAGAGGGCAGTGCTGTTTGCGGTCGCACCTGGAGCGATGGGGCGGCGAGGAATCCCGGATCCGTCAAGCCCCTGGTGGTGCTCGACCCCGGCGAGGAATCCCGGCTGAGGCCAAGACCCTGCCGGTGCGCGACTCCGGCGCTGGGGAGAGCGGCCGCCGCATCGCCTTGAACAGTGAGGCCCAGGGGAGCGGGAGGACAGATCCCGGTCTCCTAGCTGAATAACTGTGTGAATCCATCTTGGACCCCCGCCCCCAAAGAAAGCACCACAGGGCTGCGAAATAGGTCGCGGACAGGCAGGCGCCGGCCGGTCGCTGATTTGTGACGCGTACACAGGCACTGCCCCCCCTACAGCCGGCCCAAGAAAACAAAACGCATCTGTCAAAATGAGGCAGACAACTATAGAAATCCTGGTGGCGCAGCTCACCAGGCAACAGATAGAGAACCTGACAGATGAACAGATAAGAAACCTGTCAGAGGCTCAGTTCTGGGCCATTGTTATCAGGTGGCTTACAGAATTCACAAAAGAGCAGGAAAAAGATATGAAAGAAGCGAAAAACTTTCATAACGAAAGGAACAAAACCGCATACGAGACAGAAGGAAAGGAAATAAAATCCAGAGTTCATTTCAACAAACTGGAATATGGAGAAGGAACAAGCAGTCAACCAATGCAGCGAGAGGAAATGGGAAGCAACAATGAGAGGATCAGAAACCTCTGGGACAGCTATAAAAGGCCCAACATAAGAATCATTGGTTTGCCAGAGAATGAGGAAGATGAACTAGAACTTGAAAAATTGAGTGAAAATATAATAAAGGAGAACTTCCCAGACTTGGGGAAGGGAATAGACTTGCAGGTCCAGGAAGCAAGGAGAGTTCCCAAGAGACTGGACCCAGGGAGAACCACTCCAAGACACATTATAATCAAAATGTCAAAAGTTAAAGATAAAGAGAGAATCTTAAAAGCAGCAAGAGAGAAGAAAAGAATTATGTACAAAGGGGTCCCAATTAGACTATCAGCTGACTTCTCAAGGGAAACCCTACAGGCAAGAAGAGACTGGCAAGAAATATTCAAAGTAATGAAAATCCAAAACCTACAACCACGAATACTCTACCCAGCGAAATTGTCATTCAGAATAGAAGGACAGAGAAAGTGTTTCCAGGACAAAATAAAACTGAAAGAGTTCATTAGATCCAAACCACTGTTATATGAGATGTTAAAGGGACTGGTTTAAAAAAAAAAACAGAAGCTAGGGAGATGAAACAAAGGCAAACTAAATAGGCAACGAGAGTGGAAGAGGAACTGTGGGTACGGGAAGCATATTGGGGGGAGGTCAACAGGGAGGGGGAATGGGGAAAGGGAGGGAGATGATATAGGAATTGGGGATCAAGGTAGGAGGGAATGGAATAGACGGAGAGAGGTTGGGAGGAACTGTATGCACAACTAATGGACATAATCTAAAAGGGGGGGACAACTGGAGGGAGGGGGGCCACCGGGTGGAGGGGAGCAGAGGGAAGGGAAATTGGCACAAATGTAATATTTTAATCAATAAAACACATTAAATCTGAGAAAAAAAAGAAAAAACATAGTGTATACATAGGGTTCAGTAGTATCTGAAGTTGCAGGCATCCACTAGACATCTGGGATTGTTTTCCTCCTAGGTAACGGTGGCAGAGGTGGAGGAAGGAACTGTATTGTTATTGAGAATGTGACTTGCCCAAAGATGCTTCCAGCAGAATCAAAATTTGGGGATGTTTAGAAATTCAAGAAGCTTGGATCTAGTATGAACTTAGCATACTCCATAGAGAAAAAAATATGTCAGAAAGTACAGTAAGTAAAAATAGATTTCAAGATGGTAAAAATTAAACATTCTGAGAAGAAGAATTAGAACAATTTAACAAAAACAAGATGAATAGCTTTGTGCATATTAAACATTAGTAGCAGTAGGTACTTACTTAATATAGCTTAGTAGAATTTGTGTAAGTGTATTAAGTAATAATATAAAATAAAATAAAAACAGGAAGATATAAGTGGGAAATATTTATACAGACACCACATATAAATTTCTTTGTAAAAGAATCTGGCTAAATAGTCCCTAGAAGCCCCAGACAGTGGTTGAATATGGCATTAAAGTGTCTAGGGATGTCCTGAGAGATGTGAAAAGGGTTTAGAACATGGGGAATAACTTTAAGAGAAGCTCCCCAGAAAACTACTTCTAGGTTAATGAATATGAAAATATTGTCTGGAATTGAGGAAAGAAGGAATGGCTAAGACATATAAGCTTACCTATCTTTAAGAACTTCAAGTCTCTGTATAAATGTTAGGCAACTATCCCTGAATCTATTCCCTTAAACCCTAAACGACTCTTAAGTCACATACAAGACCAGCAACTCTGCAGTTCAGATACGCACAACTCTGATCCTCAGCAACATTAGCTCAGTGATACTGTTTATACTATAGGAAGCCTGCTCAGCCATCCTCAATCTTTATGAAGATATCTCTGAATTTCTTCATGTTGCACAAACATTCTTCAACATCATCTCCTCTCTCAACACATGAGCTTGGCAGCCTCCTTTACTGATGAAACAGTAGGCACTAGGTGAGAACTCCAGCTTTTAATGCTTGTACTCACCTTTGTTTCCCGAGTCACAAGAAGGAACCTTTTTCAAGATCAAAACTAATTCTTCCTCTTGAATGTTTTGAATGCATTCTGTCCTGTCCCTTGTGGGACCAAAACACCCTGCCCCATAAGTTTGCTGTCTTTCTGAAATTTTCAAATCTTCTCCTCCAGCTGTGTTCCCACATTCTTAGAAGCATGCTAATGTTTTCCCATTAAAAACAACAACAAAGCAATTTAATACTGAATTGCTCTCAAGTGAACACTTGTGGATTCTACATCCTTCTTCCATAGACAGTCTTAATAGAATAATCGATCATGTTCTCTGCTGGCCTCCCCCACTGTTCTCAAATCTACACAGGCTTCTGCTCTGTCACTGTGCTGAAGTTTCTCTTCTAAGGATACCAACTGCCTCCCAAGGGAATAAACATGTACTCTCTCAGTCCTTTCCTTCAGAACCACTGTCTCCCTTGAATTATTTGACAAAAATTCTGACTCCATTTGATCTTTTGCAGCCTTATGTCAAGATTGCTTTCCCTCTGCCAACCCTTTGATGTTGAGGTCCCAGAATTCTGTCCTTGACTTCCTTTTAATTCTAGTGTGTTCTTGCTGATTCCCAGAGTTTTGTCATTTCATCTGTAAGATGACAATACGAAGATCTGGATTTTCAACCTAAATACTCCCCCTGAGCTCTAGATATGATTATATAGTATTTCTACCTTATGTTCCAAAGAAAATTGAAACTACATGTCTAAAATACAATAATTATCGCTTCTCCTCAAACTGGTTCTTACGCCTCTATTTCTTCGCTCCATAAATAAATAGTACCTCTATCCACCCAGCCTCTAATGAGTGAGATCTGGAATATTCAGCCCCTGAGCTTATCATCCTTGTGTCTTTTAAGAAACTAGGCCAAGCCCTGGCTGCTGTGGCTCAGTGGATTGCGCGCCGGCCTGTGAGCCAAGTGTTTGCTGGTTCAATTCCCAGTCAGGGCACATGACTAGGTTGCATGTCAGGTCCCCAGTTGGGGGCGTGAGTGAGAGACAACCACACAGTGATGTTTCTCTCCCTCTCTTTCTCCTTTCCCCTCTCTCTAAAGCAAACAAACAAACAAACAAACAAATAAAATTGTTAAAATAAAAATAAAAAAAAAAAGAAACTAGGCCAAAACCCAGTGTTCTGCATATTCCATCATTAATCAACTATTTTCATTCCCCCAAATTTACCATGTTATTTCAAACATCCATGGCCTTAATCAAGCTTTTCTTGCATTAAATCTACTGATATGTCATTTTAAATATATATTATCTTCTGGAAACTAATCCCCAGGGAGTACTGGCCATCCCTTCATTGTGCCTAAATTATGACCCCAGCACATTTCTAGCATAGTAGCTATAAGATGTCATTGCATCCATTTCCTTATGTATATTTATTTCCAGATACGATGTTAAGTTCTTTGATAACAGAGATATGCCTTATTCATTATATTCTCAGCACATAACAGAATAATAATACATAGAACAGGCACATTAAGTCTTTAAAGTAAGGGAAGGATGTGAAAGGGGAAATTACAAAGTTTTCTGTACACTTGTGGGGAGGGGATTGTTTGCAATTTACTTTTTAACTTTAGAATCAATCACATAAAGCCAATGAACCTAATTATCTCCCAATTCTCCCTGTATTCCAAACTATACCTGACTTTGCAATCATTTTTCTAATAAACAGGCAACAAAAGTATTTTAAATTTCCTTTGTCAGATACCCTAGAAAATTTCTTCAGTTAGGCCCATGTCTGGGCTGGTCAGACAACAGAGTGCTCAGTTTGATCTAAAGAGTACATATCCAGTATATCCAGACACATATTTCCACCAATCAATTGACATGTCCAAATGTATTGTAAGCCACCACCGCAGAAAGTAAATAAAATGTGCCAAATTATTGATCAAACATCAATGACCTTTTGGTTCTTTATATTAGATATAAATCAGAACTGGGCCAGAATCATTCCTTGAACCAATATCACAGGGGCATGAAGTTGAAGCAAAATTTACATGATTATTTTCCAATGTTGTAAGGTTTCCAGATTCATTGCTCAAGAATCTGGGCCTTCCTAGAAACTAGGAAACCTGAAGTCCTTTATATTTTCAACAGAGAAAAGTCACTATGCAGTCAGTCCTCAAATAACATCTTTTTGTTTTGTTGTTTTGTTATACTGATGAGAAGGAAAAAATGCGGAGTCTGCATAGGTTTTTTCTGAGGACTCGGGTTTCCTCCCACAACTCAAATATGTGTGAGTTAGATGACTTGGCCAGTCTACATTGTACCAGTCAGAGTGAGTGTGGGTGTGGCAGAGCTCACTCGGCAACGGAAAGGTGTCCTGTCCAGGACAGGCTCCCACCTGGTGCCCTGGCCTGCTGGGAGATGCGTCTGCTACCTTGACACTGAACTGGAGAAGTGGATTGGAAAATAATCACTTTACATGTTTTTATTCATCTCTCTTAACTGTATTTGGAGCTCTTATTTATTTCAATTTATAACATGAGAAGTATTTTGGGTCTTTATTTAGAAGTTTGGTGATATTTATGTGACTTAACTCTTCTTTATATCAATTAGCCTTTGGTGGAAGTAGCTTTGTTATGCATCATTTCGCTTCCAGTTGCAGTTTCCAATAACCAATATATAATGTTAAGTAAGGACTTACTGTAATAGCTTATGCATTTTGTTCATTGGAGCCCATATGTAACATGAGCAATCTGATGAACATCTGATTTTTATATGATCAGTGAAAGATAACCTATGAAAACTACAAATCATGTAACTTCATTTTTGGGTTGTGTGTATAATATATTAGTATGGATGTGTGTATATATAGAGATACATACATAATCAGGGCAATAAATAGAAATATAACTAACATTAAAATGTTAATAAGACACTGAAATGTTTTCTTCATATAAAAAAGGAAAATATATGTTCAGACTTATGAGTATCCGACTTAGGAATGATAAATTAACATGTTTAATTCCATTATAATGTCTAATCCAATTTTTTTCTTTTTAAACTAGATATAGCAGTAACTAATGTTTTTCCATTTTCATGTACTTAGTAGATGAAACCTATTTCTTAAGGCATTACTGGTTTTTGAGCACCTGTACAAAAAATAAATAAAAACCAATAGTTACCTAGTTTCAGTATTAATACATGCTATTTAGTGAGTGCTTACTATGAGCAAGATACTTTGTCACATACTTTCTAGAATTAATGTCATTTAATACCTTTCATGCTTTTTATCTAGATTTAATTAATATTCTTTTACAAATATATAATATTTAATTGGCCAAGATTACATAGATGAATGCACTTCATAGTTTTTAACTCATTTTCTAGTACCTATATTTTGGTTGGCATTATTCCTCACATTCATAATATAGTGAAGCATTTTCTCTCACAAAGGAATCTATGATGAGATAAACCTAAACAAAACACTAATGAAATTTTAATATTTTAAAAATATTTTTAATGTCTCACTATAAAAGAAAATTAAAGGTAAAATATCATAACCTAATTTGCTGATTTTTATTGATTAAAATATTCCCACAAGTAACTATATTTCAACACATGATTAAAAATAAATTTTAAAAGTAAAGAAAATAAAACATAAGCAACTTAAATATATAACTATAGATTAGGTTACTAATTATGCTCCTAAATAGCAAAAGAAATGTATCTGTCACCTCAAGCATGCACACTTAATGGATTTTTAAAAAGAACTGTATTAAAAAGCAAAATGATTTTCTGAAAAAAAGTATGTGTATATTTTGTAACAGCCTGTATCTTCTTTTTGACATCCTAAAGTACTTCAGTACGACCTAATGATATCTTTATAAGTAAATATGTCAAATTGAAATATCTACCTTGGCTGCTTATATATAAACAACCAATTAAGTAGTGAGTATATATATTCATATGTTCACATGCACATACACATAAAAGATCAAACACAATACTCAAGATAATAGCATACAAAATTTTTAATATGTGCAATAGTAGCTACTATAGCATACCATTCCGCTCTTGTTTGATTTTTATATCAAGAATTAAAAACTCTCTCATATCTGCCCCCATCCCCCAACACTCATAATACACCATTTAATTGTCGTTGGCATTTTAATCCAGCAAGATGACTGTTTTCCTTCCATTTGCTATACCATATTGCAAACAGGGAAAAGACTCTATTAAAAAAAACTGCCCGTGCATATACACATATACAAACTCACAAAGAAAGCCCCTCTCAGCACCGTGGTGGCAGCAAGCTTGGGCGTGCTGGATGGCTGCTTTGCCTGAAGTCAGCCATGGACACCCCTTGTCCCCCCCCCCACCCATTTCTTTGTTTAAGTACATGGCACTGAGAATACCAGGCAATAAAATTGCATTTTCATCCATAGCCGATTTCCTTTTAGAGCTTGTCATGTTAATAGTGAAATAAATTGCTCTAATTGCTAGCAAACTTCATCAAATTCACATTTCTTCCTTATTTTATTCAGTATTTATTAAATTCCATGTCCAAACTTGTCTAGCTGGTAAAAGCAGCCCAGTTACTGAATACATTTATATCCTAATAGTCGTTGTGGTCCTACTTTTTTTAACTAACATTCTAATTTAATTCTTAAAGTTTAGATGTACTTGTTCATATCACTTTTGGAAAATCTATTATGAATAGTTCCTTATAAATTTACTTACCCAACAATTACTATTTGACACTTAGAATAATATAAATTTAAGCAAAACAAATGTCTGTTAACATTTTTATGTCTTCTTGTGCATATGAGATTTAATTGTGAAGGTTTCTGGGTAGATTTTCAATTGACTAAACAATATTTTGGTTTCTACAGTCAATCACTCATGAAATACTTCCAAAAAGCATTTGAGATAGTTTAAGAGGAAGGACATATATATCATTAAATCATTAAAATGATTCAGAGAACAGACCTGGTAATAAAATGTATATAAAAACTTGAAGCCAGAAGTCCTATGTTCTGATCTAAGTTCAGTCCCTATTACCTGTACATTTCAGCTCAGTCACTTCATTTCCCAATGCTTCATTTTCCCTTTTTTGCTAAAAAAAAAAAAAATTGGATCAGAAGACCTTCCAGGTCCCATTAGTTCTAAAATCTCCATTAGCTTAATGATAAGGAAAGAGAAGATTAAAGCATATAGTTCAATTGAGAGCTTAGTAGCTTCTCTGATTAAATACAAATATTAGCTCTTAGAACCCCAGGTAAAAAAAAAGAAACACTAAGACGTTCATGTTTCCCACTACTTCACTAAAAGTAAAATATTCTGATTATTGGCTGAAACAATATTGAAAAAGCTAATTCTTTGCAAATATTTTACAGTACTACTTTGGATTACAAGAAAATATATTCAGTACCTGTTGTTAAAAAAAGAAAGCATGCAGCCTTTTCTCATGTCAAGGTAAACTTGATTCAATGTGTTGAAGAAATGTCAACAGACTTACAGCTCTGTAATTTGACCATGCTAGAGGACTATTGTTTTGGTAGTCCAAGAAAATTCAACTTATAGGCATTATGGGGAAGTTATATTAGACATTAATTAGAGGAAATATTTGTGTAGAATTTAGGCCTATTACCCATTATTGAGTATAAATCACCCCAGCAGAAAAAAAGTTATCCCCATGAGGTCCTTTTCAATGTATCATACATAAAATTGCAAAACATACTCAGTCTGACAGAAGATATAATAGTCTACCAAACTTAGAATGAGCCTCACAGAATATTAAGTTACCCTAGACTTCACCTAACCATCAGTGTAATTTTCAAATTTGAAAATACAACAGCAGCTCATGAAAAAATGTGAAGAAAGAAATGATGACTATTTTTAAAAATCTCCTAAATTAATGTCCTCTGATTTGAGAGCTTTATTTTTATATGAACCAAGGAAATATATAGCCCAGCAAATTTTAGTTTGTTCTAATTTTTTCCAATAATTTCAAACAGCAAACACATCAAAGGTATAATCTTTAAAAAATGTACATCATACACTCAGCATATTTATTCAATAAATATATTGAATACTTATTAAAGAAATAGTTGGCTAGGTACTTCAGCCAAGATGAGTAAGACAGTTGCTGCTGTAATTCTCTTTCACCTTTAAAATAAAGGCAATACAATTATTTGTGAGATTACCATGACAATAAAATATCCAGAATGAGATGTTTGTAAATGTATCTAGCACAGTGACTGGTGTATAGCAGGTACTTAGTAAACATGTAGTACTATTACCTGGTGTAGGAAGTGAATAAATACTCTTTAAATAGTAATTTTAAGAAGAGGTGACTATTCAATAACCAAAGAGCAATGAAAGGTACTTCAGGTTATTACTTATAAAATTGCAACTCATTATCTTTATTAAGTGGTAATCTGTGTCACAACTTTCAATGCCCTTATAAGTTCCGAGGGTATTTTTGTCAAGGAATCAAAGACTTAATTCTTCATTTTTCAGAATAAATTATGACATTGTATTCTTATCAGTCATAAAATGTGAGAATTCTAAAAAACTGTAGAGCGTATTTAACCCTAGAAGATATTATAACTATATGTAATAAAAAACTAAAATTGTACATCAATATGTTGGGCAATATTTCTAATGTTATAGTCCCATACTTGAAGTAAAACCTTAAGGATCTGATTCTTCAAATTTTTAGGGATACTGTGACTAATTCCATAGAAATTGATACATTTCTTTATGTTTGCAAACTGGTCTTTATAATCAACTTCTTTGTAAATGTTAGCTTATTGTCTTAAAGTCTCATACAGGGACTACTGTATTTATTAACAATTATTTTATCATATCAAAAATTAAAATTCACCAGCCTCCCTGTTACAACCACAATATTTAATATCGATACTATTTTAATTGTTTTCAGTTTGCATTTGCATTTATTCAAACATCATCACATTGAACCCTGTTAATTATACTCTATTGTTCAAGGCTTCACGTCTGTGCCACTTAATAGTGGCATAAACAGAGAGACTGTTATAAGCAATATCTAGCCTGCCCTTGTGGAATGATTTAGGGAAGAAAGCTAAAACATTCATATATTAACCTACGTTACTTCTCTGAAATGAGTGAATTTTTAAAATAATGCATATTTAACCTAATAAGCCCACAATATTATCTAAAACACATAATCAATGTTTTTAAATTATTGAGGACATATTTTATATTCCTTCCTTTGCCCTAAGTCTTGAATCTGGTGTGCATTTTACACTTAAAGCACATCTCTTTTGAACTAGCCATATTTCAAGTGCTCCTTAGTTGCATGTGGCTAGTGGCTACAGTGTCAGGACAAGTGTAGAGCATGTACACTTAGTCTCAAGGAATGAAACTAAGACTTTACTTCATATACTTCTCTACCTACACATGCACATCGTAAAATGTGCATAGCTGAAGTCTTTTCAGAAGATATGAGCCAAATCCAAAGACTCGCAGACTTAAACCCTGGAAAACAGATACAGAAAAATAGAGGGACACGCTGGTACAATTGTCTAGATAACTATTTAAAGACCTTTAGTCCAACATTGGAAATGTTTCAGTTCTTCACGCCATTTATCAGTAGATTTTTGCTTTGAGTTAAACCACCTAGCTGGACCCTGAAGAAAGTGAACACTCTTCTTGGAGAGGCATCAAGTCCTGAAGTCTCCCTCAAAATCTTGTATTTCAGATCTTAAGTACAGATGGTGGTAAGGGAGTAGGGGGAGCAGAGCAAACAGGATGAGGGCTCCCTTTATCCTGCACTCTTCAAGGAATACATTGGAGTGGAACTAGTCAGGGAAAGACCCTGTTCATTGGTAAAAGTGGGGAGGGGAGTTCATAATTTGCCTGCCTTCTTAATATGAGCATTATAAAGTGAAGCAATTCTTGTTTTGCTGACATATTGCCTTAAGTATTTTAGTTTTTTTTTTTTTTTTAATACAGTGGTAAAGTTTCCAAGACTTGTTGATAAGAAATTAATGCATCTATTTGTCCATGAATTCATTTATTTATTATGCCTCTGAACTGCATTATAAATGCTATGAAAATAAGAATGTTTATTTTATCCACAAATTCATTAACTTAGTGTTCAATAATTATACATTAGAAAAAATATTGATGTTATGATTGGCAGTTACCATATCTAAATTACATAAGATTAAATGATCAAATTAAAAGAGTAAACCTGCTCTAAATAAATGTTTAAGTATGTAAAGCGGTATATGTAAATCCTTAAAAATTAAGATAGAACTCAGATATACACAGAATTCCTGTCTCTTCTATTGAAGTGATTAAGATTGCAAACAGCAAAAATGTATGTGAATATGTTAAACTATAACAACTCTAAAGACAGTAGATGATCCCAACCTGCTTTCTTCTTTCCCCCTTTCTTCTCCCTTATTTTTGTATTTTCTTTGCTTCTATGCTTTTTTTCTTCCTACTTCCATTCCACCTTCCACCTTCTCTGGCTTTTATTTTTTAATTAAATCTTAGGTAGCAGATTGTTTCAAAGGAAGAAGATAACACCAATTCCTTATCATGCGTCCCAAGCTCAGTGCAGGAGCAAGTATCTGACAATTGCATAGATGGAAATCTTCCCAACAAATGAATTAAGAACACTGCTTCTTTCACATTTTCAACCCACCCCCTAATAAACTGAAATGTAGCACAATAAAAATCACAGCAAAAGCTAAACAATATGAAGCTTATAAGGAAAAAATTACCAAAATCATTCTGATTGTGAACTTTCATAAAATCAGTAAATGGGTTTTCAAAGGTATTATGAGCTAGTAAATGTCTTGTAATTACAAAAACATTAATGAAAACTTAGTTAATAACAAATGGAAGATAACTAAAAAGAGCTCTTATAACTAACTTGTGGAATCCCTTAATAACACAGTTTTTTGTTGCATCATGCAATTGCCATATATTTTATATACTTCAAAATACGCCAAGTGTTTTACTTATGTGAAGAAACATACTATTGCACCACTGTTTTTTAAATTTATTTATTGTTTTTCTATTACAGTTGTCCCGCTTTCTCCCCCATTGCTCCCTCCAACCCCACCCCACCCACACCTTTTCCCGCTGTCATTCCCCACCCTGTTGTCCGTGTCCATGGGTCATTTATACTAGTTCCTCTACTAGACCCTTCTCCTTGTTCCCCTCCTTCTCTGCCTCTCCCCTCCCTGCTGGTCACTGTCAGTCTGCTTCTTGTTTACTTGCCTCTGGTTCTATCTTTGCTCATTTGTTTGTGTTGTTCATCAGTTTCCCTGTATGAGGTGAGATCATATGGTATTTGTCTTTCTCTGCCTGCCTTATTTCACTAAGTATAATACTCTCCAGTTCCATCCATGTTGTCACCCCAATAGTTTTAATGACAACTAGTCAATTTTATTTATATCATGCCATGTATACATTTAAATACCTCAATTTATAATAATAAATCAGAATGTGAGTTGATGCTACATTCTATCCCATCTGTGTAGAAGCGTAATAAATGTGTCATTTTATGAACATCATGAAATTTTTTCAAACGGCACTCTCACCAACGCCTCTACATATCAGTTTAGTTTGGTGTCCTGACATTATTTACGTAGGGGATTTTCTAATTATCTATCATAGTTTCTTATTTTTAAAACATTTCTTTATTCTTAATAAACAGATAACATGACCAGTTTTGACCCATTTATAAATTTCATTAACTACTTTTTACTATCTTCATCTACTAAAACATCAGGGTGGTAAATAAGATTGAACCCCAAATTTCTTGAGGCACTTTTGAGCATAACAGTTTCTGTTTCTTACTATTTCCCTCATTCCAATTTAAATGATCTACAAATTCCAAATTCACTTCTAGATACTTAGCTTAACAGTATAGATGCTGGAGAAAAGGAATATTAAAACTGCCATGTTTTGGTAATCTCCTTTCAAAAAGGTTACATTTTTGAAACTTCTGAAAGATGTTTAGTATAAATGACTGATTATAATGTGAACTCACTTAGTACTTAAGTCATTAAGAAAAAAAATAAAGGGTCAATTACTAATGCAATAAACCTGAACCAGCTGCTTAAATTGTCCTCTGCATCCAGGTCTTTTAACCCCAAAAGAGCCTTTCCCTTCAATTTATTATTTTACTATGGGCAAGTCATTATAAATCACCATCAACATTATTTCTTTCACTACTTTCAATTGTTAACAGATGCAGAGAACATGAGTTTAAATTCTAACTGTACAATGGAGTGAGGATGAATTAACTAACACTCCTAAGTTGTGGGAACGTTTAAGCTTTTTTATTTTTTCTTAAAAAAAAATAAAAAGGCTGGTCATACCTTGGAGTATCTTTACATACTTTGAGATGATTCAGGTTATAAAGAAACATTAACTTTCAGCATTATACACAGATTATAATTACACAAAAAATAAAAAAGCTCAAAGAACTATAGGCAAGGATTACATAAAATGCTTATTATTTAAAAACCTTTTAGTTATTTTAATATTTGATCTCATTTTATAGCTTTTAAAAATAAGGCAGAAAATTTTTAAAAGTATATATTATTAAAAATACTAAAAAGTATATATTATTAAATACCCCTCTGATTATCTCCATTTTGACATTAATCTTGAGATAAAATAACTCAAGAAATAACTATAAGCAAATTACACATAATTTTGAGTATTTGAATTACAAATTTGGTTTCTCTTACTTAGATTAGTTTTAGAAAGACTAGCCATTCAATAATGGGAACCCAACAGGTGGCTCTTAAAGAAATTCCAGATAAGATACAGACAGGTATGTATGCATACACACATCCTACAAATACAATTATTATATTTAATTTATAAATTTCTTTAAATTACTTTAAAAGTGGCTATTTAGCAACACATAGCTCTGATTTGATACTGATTCTACACTGGCAACATGAATGATACCATGCAAGAACTCTGAAGAATCTAATGTCACAGCATTACAGCCATGGCTTCCGTCACTTTTTCAGACCTATACAAACAACCTCTCATGTCTAGGTAGAAAGCACAGTTGTTTTGATTTTCTAAATGGTCTGTACCACTTTGGCAGGTCACACACAAAGTGATACTTAGCTTTCTTTATTACAAAATACAACAGCCAGGTTTCAGACAATTTGTTGAGTATGGATTTCTTCCTTGTATTTTCATGCTAAAGAATACAAGCATATTGTACAACAACATTCCTGACACTACAATGAGCTAAATGTTTCCTAAAAGCAATAACTGCATTTACAGAGGACACGTGTTATTAAATGGAGCCAAACGTTAACTTACAGTCACTTAGAAAGAATTAGCAAAGGAGTTGAATCATGAGATTCACCTTAATATTCTAATAAATAATCTCCAAATATGAATTAAATTAGGAAGAAGCCAACTATTGATTCCTACAATACAATTTTTTTTTTAAGTTCCAAGAACTTATGTGAGCCATTACAACACGGCTTTGACGGCATGCCATGGCATTGTCCTTTGAGGAAACTATCACAACGCATCATGTTCGCTGCGTGCCTTGTACTATTCTTCTACTCACAGTATCCTTGTAAATAAGAAAAAAAAATTTTCTTTTATGTAGAGCACAATGACACACTGTCAGGATCACACACACACACACACACACACACACACACACACACGAGGACCTCCTTTTGGACACCATTGAAATGTATATTCCTCCTTCTGAGGAGGTAGAAATCACTTGATCATTTAACATCAAAGAGCATCTAACCCTGAAGTAGTAGTTAATCAACTGTGATGGCTTTGCCCTTGCAGCAAGTTCACCTGAAGTCCCCCACGACCCACCACCCTTCTCTATCATCAATCTTCTTCAGTTTTGCATTCATCAAATGGCATGGCATGACAACTCTCATTCACACTAAATAAGCTTTCAGGTGAATTTACTTTGGAATCCCAAGTGATCCAGTGCGAGCTCAAAATCATTCTTTCACAGACTGTGTCCAGAGAGCTCCTGGCATTCTGATAAAAGTGGTTTGTCAATAAAATGCTGAGTGAAATTGCTTGTTTGGAATGTATGGTGTCAGCTGAGGGACTAGTAGCTGAGCAAGCACCTTCCTCAAAATAGAGAGACTTTTAAATAGTTCATAAACGCTTGCCATGGTCGCACAACTATGTGTATATACTAAAGAAAACTGAAATGTACACTTACGGTGGATGCCTTTACGATATGGGAATTATATCACAATAAAACTTTTTTTTAAAGTTTTGTGAATAACTGCTATGTTATCGTTATTTGCCTCAGCTACACGTTTGAGGGAGTTATTTGGGAATAATTATCTAAAAAACACAGTAACTAGATGAAAATCTATATAGTGCTTTGGTTCTCTTACCCATTTGTAATATGCTTTTCAGTCAATATTTTCAAAATTCTGGAGCAAATGGTTTCATAAAGAATTTAGAATGACTGAGAAAGTTTTCCTTTTATAAGTATTTTAATGTCCAAAAGTAACAAAGTGTTACAGTCATTTACGTACATATATACATAGTCAAAACATAGGTTGAAACAAAACCACTAGAAATTCCTTTATCTCATTATTTTCTTTTCAGAATCTTCATTCATTTTAAGTGGCAAAGTAAAACAGATTTAATAGCAATTAAAATCATATTTGATTTTTAATTACCAAGTATACTTTTCAATTTTTAATTACTTGGACATCATGTTAAAAACAAACTCTGTAACTGCAGCCGAGACTGATGCTTTGGGACTGAAGCTGTTACTTCCAGATTAGCATGTCTGACAATAAAGTCAGGTGATTTTAATTCCAGTGGTCCTTATAATACATTTTGAGAAATTAGTCATTTTTCATTACAGTATAGAGCCCAAATATGTATTCAGCTTAAATATATAATTTATAGGATTCTTAGAATGCAGATGTTTCTAAAAGAAAAGAACTTCAGGAGAGTATCTAGTTCAGCCTTATGTTTTACAGATGAGGGAATTAAGATCTAAAAGGATAAATGCCATGCCCCACAGCACACAGATATAAAACAGTAAAGCTCGGACCCGAACTTACTCCTTTTTTGTTCCTACTCTAACATTCGCTGCCATGAAAAAACAAACGTATGTTCATTTCCTGTATCAGAACTTCCACAATAGCTTCGAAACTGATGGGTGTTAAAGAACGCAAACTTCTCGTAAATCCACTCTTTTTACTTTTCTATGGCTTTGTACATGGAATTATATTTACTTAGCAGTATCAATCCTGTTTCTTAAAGTTTTTTTTTATTTTTTATTTTGAATTGAAGTCATGACTGAATCACAACTTTAAAAACAGCATACTTTTCCTTAAACGTGTATTGTTCCTCGGAAGGGTTCAGTCTTCCATTAATCCAAAGATCTGCATATTTACTCTGCATTAAACAGTGTCATTTATAGACAACCGTTTCTGCTGCCCCACTCTGCCCTATTTTCCTTTAAAATTTCCAGTGAAAAGAAATCAAAAAATGTTAAAGGTAGTCAGGCTTTTCAAGCTCTGTATCTCTTCAGGAAAAATAAATCATTAAATAAAGCATCTCATGGAAAAATGAGAGCTTTGGTAACTATAAACCATGGTATCACATTAGAATACTTATGTGATACTCACCATTTATGTGCTCACCACTTATCTATCTTATTTTTCAAAATACACACACACACACACACACACACACACAAATATATCCAGAATTGTCCAAAAAAGAGATATGTAAAACTACAGGTTTTACTCTCCCTTGAGTTAAATAAAATGACACATTTTCCCTCTTTCCCCTTGCTTCAGGTGGCTAGCCATAGTCTGTGTTTCATTTTCATCATCATAAAATCCTATAAAGTAGGTATTTTTATATTCCTAGTTTACACATTCAATAAACTGAGGCTCAGAATAATCACATAAATTTCACAGAATCACGCAGATATTAAAGGCACAAGCAGCACAATATATGGTCTACATGGAAAAAAAAAGTCTATAAGAGAAGTATCTTTGTGCGTAAGTGTACAATACATAGTCTACCAACATACCTGTTCAGTTCCTCAATATATGCTACATTTTTAAATTCCATGTACTTAAATTTCTGTGATATAATTACTGTGGTAATCAGGCCTTTCTTTCATTTGCTTGTTCTGCAAAATTAGGAACACAAAATAGCATAACGAGGAAAAACATCTTCCTACTCTATTGTTTTATGCATTTGATGTTTTTTCTCCTGAAGGGCTTGTTTTGAACTAGTTATTTCTTTTCTCAAAATAAATGTTGTAAGAAAAGAATTGCATTAGTCTCTATAGGAAGGGAAAGAAAAATAGCAAAAATTTCAAAAAAGAAGAAGAAAGAAAATGTAATAAGATATCTTTCTTTTAAATTTAATTTTACATGGAACACTTTGATAAGGGGAAACAAGACAATAGGTGTTTTGGTGTGTGGGAAAACTGAAGCTGTCTTACTTGATTAGAGTTTTATAAAGTTACTTTATACCCAGGTAGATTGTTATTATAATAAAGAAATCTATTGAACAGAAAAATGTTTTCTATGGCTCTGCCTAAAAGACTTTTTTTAATCATCTAAATCTTCCAGGATATCTCCCTCCAGGAGCTGAGACTTCTGACCTTAACCCACAGAGTATATATAGAATGGAGAAGGAAAAAGCTGAAGTAGAAGATTCTCACAGCTTTGTTAGTCAAGGGCATTTTGCCACATGCTATGGCTAAACAAAGCCAAGGGAACTAATTTCTGTAATTCTTCAATGTTCTCTTTGTGTCAGGGTCATGAGATCACAGATATATCACATGTGTGGCCCAAAAACAATGATCCTAGCTATAATATCACTGTGATCTATGTTACATAGGTGTTGAACTCACCACCGTTCCAGGCAGTTTCTTTTGTGGGACTAGTCTAACGACTAGACATTTGTTTCTCTTTTAGGACCAAAAAAAAAAAAAAAGTATCAGCTTCTAATCAAATTGGTTTGTTTGAACATAAATATTTGCCCAGCTTTCTCAAATTGTGCAAGCAAGTTTGAAATGCAACATTTCGGCAGCAAGCCCAAGCATTTAAATCTGCGTAAAAATTAAATCTAGCTGTAACTGAATATAACTTGGCCACTGGAGAAATATCTGTGTAAGTGGTTTAGCACTTGTCACAAGAAGCTGTGACTTTTAAATTTGAAGCACCTAAGTACACTTTATCCAACACTTTCAGTTTATGATTGAGAAGACTGAAGCTCAAAGGCCTAGAAGTTATTACTCATGAACTATGCCTCCTGTTTTCTTCCAAAGATCGATTTTCAAATCAATAAACAGTAAGGCACAATTTATCTCTTCATGTAAACAATGCCAGCCCTTTTCTCAAGCCACATAGGACATAAACTTGTCCATAAGAGCACTAAAAAGGTGTATTACCTGAATAAATTCATTGAGAGTTGCAAAGCTAGGAGCCAGGAACACAGAAAACTCTCACCCTTTCAAGATTTGTTTAGGAATTCCAGCAACCTCAGTTTCCCCTTCAAACAGATGCAGTGGGATCTTTCTCCAGGGTGGTCCCAAAGCAGTTGTTGGTGCATTCAAAGAAGGCAGGGGAGCTGCTCTAAGTCAAAGGTCAAAGTAATGGAGTTTCATACTGAGGTTGGGGGCGGAGTTAAGGATAAGTCAGGTGTATGGGATGAGAAAAGGCTAATCTTTCCAGAGTGGGTAGATCTGCTTAGCAGACCCCTGGTCATACATTTCAATGTTTTTTTCTGTGGATGCCAGGAATTAGCTTATCAAACTCCATACCTACTGCGTCTCAGGGGGATACAATGCAGTTTCAAATCTACACCTCTTATTTTTCTTTAGTAACAGTGAACAACGAAGAAAAGGCATTTAAAGAATATATGCACTCCAAATCTCCTGTTCCTCCCCTCATTTGCTGTTAAAGTTCCACAGGGGAAAAAAAAAGTAAGATGATTTCAACCGTAGGATTTTTGCACTAAAAGGAGGAAAGGAAAATGTATCTACATGTCAGAGAAAACAGATTTGGGTTATTATACCCTGAGTCCCACGGGCTTGAGGGGAGGAAAGGGTGGGCATCATTCGAGGAAAGAGTGAAGATAACAGAAAAGGCTTGAGGGTGCAACCAAGGAGACAAGCTTTGGGACACAGAGAACCAGGGCTAATGACAAGGAAAGAAGGCACTCCTGTTAGGCTTTACTCCATTTCTCTCCAACCTTTTGCCAGTCCTGGGGCCAGGTTCCTTTATAGTCACAGGTGGATGATGATTACCCTCGCTACACATCATCGAGATGTGTCGAAAATCAACTGTAAAATTGTACAATGTAGCCCCAGTGTATCAGCATCCCCATCATCATCGTTACTATTACTTAGCTCCAAAATATTGCTCCGTAACAAAACAAAATACAGCCTAAAGATTCATTTGGTTGTGTTTATAACATATTTATTAAACCCAATATCAAACGCAGCAACAGGCTCTGTTACCAGAAACTACATCAAAAACTCCCGTTACAAAAATTTAATAGGAGATGATTAAAGTAGAGATGCAGACTGATGTGATGATCTATGTTTCATATAGTCTGTGGGCTGCTATAAATGTATGCTCTTTTATTAATACTACACAGGTGCTATTTTATCAAAATGTTTTCAATTTTATGTTTTAGCTTTGTATAATTTGACATAGTAAGACCTTATATTTAAAATAGTTAAAGAACATTTAAGTTAATTAATGGGTTAGTTGAGGGACCACAGATTCACTGAAGTAATAAAGTCAAGCAAATGCCGACCAAATATATCTCTTTCTATAGAAGCTGACAAGGACATCATTTAATCAAAATTGAATGAAATTTGATGTCCTGAACTGCTTATTGAATGGAATTTAAAATAACAGCAACAACAAAATGTGTGCTCTTGCTAACAGCTGGGCTTAAATTTCAGAATCTTTAAATATAATAAAGTATTGGAAATAACACTGGAATTAGTCACAGTAAATATATCTCTGGGTGGTGGAATTCACAGAACACTAAAAAGAAATAGATTCTTCATCATCCCCCAAAATGCTAACAGCCAGTTGACTTTGTACTTCTTACAAAAACAGATATGGAGTTCTAACTTCTTGTAGTTGACAGTTTAAAAAGAACCACCTCGTAGAGAATAATGTGATTATTTTTTGCTACATTCAATATTTATAGATGGCACAAAATATATAGAATATTTATAGTCCTCCTCTCTCCTTAGGAGTCATTATCAAAATAACTCTGAACTTTAAAATCTGAGTCCTTATGCATATACATAAAATGTTGGAATGTAGCCCTAAAAGTATAGCCTTCTTTGATGAGGCAGGAACTGAAGAATGCACTGGTTTAGAATCAAACAGAACTGATTGGTGGCCCAGAGTTGTGACCGTGTGCACAATATAACAAAGGCATCTGGCATAATAGATGTGTGGGAAATTAACTGTTATCCTCTTAAAACCCAGACCTCCTAATAATTGGAAAAGTAACACACACACACACACACACACACACACACACACACACAATTTTAAAACCATCTTTTTAGAGTGATGACTAAGCATCTTCTAGAATATCTAATTTTCAACTATCTCAACAGATATTTTAATGCATATACATTTTAGAACTCATACCACATTCATTACAGGCTGGTTACCCATTGGGGCAGAGTTTATTAGATGAAAATAAGTCTGTTGTAAAAGATTTCCTTGCAATTACTTCACTGCCATTATCCTAGCCACATGCTTGTGCAGCTTTTCAAATTAATGTGCTTAGATTACTGAGCAAGTAATCAGACCAGTGGAATTCTATGAGGAACTCAATTACTAAAGAAAATGATCACTCAAGCATTTGAGAAATTGAGGCTACATCTAATTTTGAATAGTGGGTCATTATTGACACTAGGGAAGCATTCAGTACAAACACTTGGACATGGAGCACCAGAACAGTCCATCACTTTATATACATATGGTAAACAGAACTAGTTTCTTGCTAATATTGCTGTGAAATGTTATTATATCAAGCTGAAAAAAAAAAAAAAAGAAATAATATCAATCTTGGAATCATTACTTTAAAAAAGATCTGATTGCTTGATTGAATAAAAATTGGATTGTTAACTCACATTTAAAATAAACAATTCTAAATGTTCTACTTGAGATAAAGTAATCCTTTATAGCCTGGATATATCCATTGAATGCAAATTTAAAAACTGCCTTCCACATGCTTCCATATTAGAAAATGTCCTAAATGGTTTGATCACTTTATTTAATCGCTCCACCACTAAAAAGCCCTCTTTAACTGATTATGTTAACTGACGCACGTTCCATGTTTTTACTCATTTAATAATTCTTAATCAGACTTTTATTTTCTCCAATTAGCCATCATCCTAATTCTGATTTTTATCTAAGATTTAAAGCAAAGACTATTCAATAACATTGCATTAACTTTTTAAAAATACATGAGTTAGGAATAGTAGTATAGAAAATCAGCTGAGATTATTATGTTTAGTGTTTGTTCTCTGTGCTCTACTGAGATAAGCAATAAAGAAAAAAAATCACTCAAAAGTGAGTTATAAGGCCCTGGCTTCTGTGGCTCAGTGGATTGAGTGTCGGCCTGCAAGCCAAGTGTCGCTGGTTCGATTCCCAGTCAGGGCAAATAACTAGGTTGCACGTCAGATCCCCAGCTGGGGGTGCATGTGAGAGGCAACCACACAGTGATGTTTCTCTCCCTCTCTTTCTCTTTCTCCCTCTCTCTAAAAATAAGTAAACAAACAAACAAACAAATAAATAAATTATTTTTTTAAGTGAATTATATATCATGCTTATAAGCCCAGCAGTCATCAGCTGTGTGGCCTTGGGGAAGTCACTTAATCACCCAAAATGTAATAATAAAACATGAATATGGTGATGATGGTCTTCCAGACTACCAAAAACATCAGTCACATAAAACAAGGTATTTATAAGATAAAAGTATTGCAGGAGATTATAGTTATTAGTCTATGTTCCGTTTTTTTTTAGAGTATTGATTCTTTCTCTGTGAGGGTCATTAAACCCATGAAAATATGCTGAAAGATTTGATTCCTTTCCTCAGAGAAAATAAATATATGAACAGATTTTTTTAAATGTTAATAAATTTGAAGAAAACATGCCCCTCTTTAAAGCCTAGACCTTGACTACCAGTGTTAAGAATTTAAGCATACCCAAGAGAACTGAAAGACTTATACTGGAATGTTTGTTTCCAGAGGCTCCAAAAGGGAAACGGTCGAAATATCAAATACTGAAATATCCATATAGTGGAAGACCACTTAGCAAGGAAGAGGAATGAACTATTGATACATACTATACCAGCTGAATCTGAGTTAATCAAAATAATTACCGTATATTGAGTTAAAGAAGCCAGACAAAAAGGACAACAAACATACAGTATGAGTCCATATACTATAAAAATTTTAGAAAAGGTAAACTAATGAATTGTGACAGCAGACTAGCAGTTGCTTAGGGCTAGGGGTAGGGGAGCAAAATGAGAATGAGGAGAGGGGTAGGAAGGAGGGATTACACATGCCCCTACTGTTGGATGGTTGTTTTCCATTTTTCTCCATGTCTATAACTTACCATAACTGCCATAAAGACCATCTCACACACACACACACACACACACACACACACACACACACACAATTTCATTGTTATAAAAGTCATCCCCTGACTGATCAGAAGTCACCCCCTCACCCACCTCACCCTGTACTTCTATCTTCACAGTATCCTAAAAAAATTAAGTACCCATCAACCCACATGAATCTCCAGAATAGCCTAAGCCAATAAGGGCAAGGCACTCCTCAGTGGATGAATGAATTGCGACTTTTTCCCTCTCCTGCTGGACATGAAAAGGGAAATGTATTGACATAGTTGCCTCTGGAAGCCTTCTTACAACTCCAAACATAACCAGAGCTAAGTTGAAGCCAATGCAGTGAAAGGTAGATAATATTGTTAAGCCTATAGAAAAATATGTTGCATTATACTGAACTTCCTCTTATATCAAATAATACATGTGCTATACATATCCTTGATGTCTCCATTCAGTAGTATTGCCAAGTGATGTCACAGACTGAACCAAGCAGGACGAGTGCATCGGGCCCTACTCTCCAAACACCCAGTGCATATAGAGCTTCATTAATGTAATCACTGTGTCTAACAGCATTACGAGTTCTTGAACAGCTTAAGGGCAGAAGTTGTTGTTTTATTTTAATTTGTCTGGTTCAGTATTTCACTGCATTCATAAAAGAGTGCCTGACACATAACAAGAATTCCACATGTTTTGGGTAAATTAGTGAACAACAAGAGTACAACTAATTTCAACAGACATGAATTTAAAAAATAGGCGAATCTTGCTTCCATTTTTCTGAATCCTATAATTAGAATTTTATTAGTGACTTTATGTCCCTGTTAGGAGCAGAGGACAGACTTCTTCATAAAAGCGCAACAGTAAAGAATGTTCACATTATGTTTTCTAAAGTAATATTGGTTATTTATATGTCAATGGGTGAGAAATAATCAGTTCATTTTGATAAACTTTTGGGAAGATGATCTTTGATAATTTGAGGAGAAATGCAGTCCCTAACATTAAGTCATGGCCCAGAAATTTGCTTTCCTCATAAGTTCTGGTATAACCTTCACACAGAAAACATACACAAGTCATAATTGTACAGCTTAATGAGTAAACACAAAAGTGACCACACCCTTAAAACCATTATCCAAGTCAAGAAGTTTAATTTTACTAGTACCGCCAAAAGACCATCTTGGGCCCAACCTTTAGAATGCTATAATAAAAACATTTGCAGTTCTTAGAATAATGTAATTCCAAACTACTGAAAGTAAATAATGAATAACTGATCATTTGTATTCTACTTTAGAAACTCTATTCGCTTTTGGAAGAATGCATGTTAATGATTCTTAATTAACTTTTTCCTGTCAAAGCCCTTATACCTCCAAACTCTAAGAGTAGGGTGAATGAATCTAAAGATAGTCCATAAAAAGAGATTTGTAGACTTTAAATTTGGAAAATATCCTCATATAAACCTTACTCGAATTTTATCACTGATCAGTTTGTCTTGTTCATTCCCTAAGTGAATGAATTCTCTCTCTGAAAATTGAAAAAGAAAACAAAGAATTTTCTATTTAGAAGAATAAAACTGAAGAAAATTAGAAATGTAATAAAAAGGTGAGATTAAATCCTTCAGAAACTGGTTAATTGATTGCCTATTATAATAGAAATGCTTTAAATCTGAAACCTATCAATCCTTAACTCTTTTCTACATAATTAGAAAAACGTAAAACGTAAATGTATTCTTGTTTAGCTGGAACTTTGGGGAAATACATAGAGAGCTTTAGTCAATAAAGTACCAGCTGCTTTTTTTGTTACTAAACTTATTAGAGTTAGTAGCAAATGTGTTTTTGTAATTTTTCATTCCTGTGTATTAGGTTTTATAACTAGGAACTGAAGAGAAGCTGTAAGCAAAAGCCATATTACCAAAAGCTATATTACCCAAACTGAACTAAAATGCAGCAAAGAGATAAAGGTGTGAAATGAACTATCATTACCAACTAAAGGCACACATTTCTTTGATGGACAGATATTAACACATACAAGAACCATTTTCCCTATTATTTTCCAAATAAATTTATTTGTCCATGATCAGCCTAAGTATATGACAGCAAACTACACCTATTACCAAGACATGGTAGATGAAGAGTTCTGCCTGTATATCTTACACAAGATGAGACATGAGGGTCTCCGATGTACCCTTGAAGGGAACAGAAGAGCTGGCTGCCCAACAGTCAGGACTAATAGCTTATTCATTTTATTAATAATAATATACAGTGTGGAGAAAAGAGTAGGTTTACAGTTGTGAACAGGCAAAACAGAATTTATTCTCATATTATTATTTGTTAATTATTACACAACTGCCTACTTTCACCACACCCTATAATTCAGGAACTGTGGTTTCCAAATTAGGATATATTAAGTATTCAAAATAGTTATTTGTATCCATTTTAAGACAAATACTGGTGAAGAAACCTTTCCATAAAATATTTCAAGTCAAAAAGCAAACATTTACACATCATGATTCTTACTATGACATCATATTTATCATCCTGTATTTGTATTAAGATAACTGTTACATTCCTCTATCTAATTTTTCTGAAATAAAATGCATTTTGAAGTTAAAGGCAGATTTTAAAGTATTTTCTCTCAAGCACACATAAGACATTTTATAATAGACATCAAAAATATGCTTATTGTACATGGTAATTTAAACAAAACCTTTTCTTTTTCTTGGTCAAATATATGGTGAATTGTTTACAATGATTCAATGATTAGGCTCCTTCCATAGTCTATTGAAACAAAAACTCTTTAAAACATTCTAGTATCACCTAAAGGAGACAGAATGTCTGACATCAAAACGAGTGGTATATTATGGGAGTTTTAGGGAAATTTTATTTTACATGACCATAGACATCCTTAATCCCTATTCCAGACTCCTCCATGCCAATATGATACTTGACTCTTACCTTCTCCCAAAATCGACTGCAGACTTCCTCATCACATGGATGCATCTGTTCTTTTACCCATCCTTTCAGTGTTTACTAAGAAACTACCATGAGTAAGATTCAGAGATCAAAAGGGTGTGTGTGTGTGTATGTGTTCGGCGGGGCGCGGAGAGTGGTTAGGACATGTATGACAGGGAAGACAGAAGAATGCAGAGGTTTTTAAACTCCTAGAGAGGGGAATGAGGGAATTCTAACAGTTGTGTGTCCAACAAGAGTCTAGTAAGTCCCATGCTAACTAAAACACCTATTCACTGAGGTGTTAACAGCTGTGATACATTCAGTGGAAAAAACAGAAATTAAGCAATTTGTACACGGGTACACAGTTTCTCATTTATAAATACTAACACCACCTGCCTCATGTAGAGAAAATTAAATGAGTTGATATATGTAAATTATAGTGCCAGGTACATGGTAAACACTAAAAAAATAACAGATACTATTATTGTTAACACTATGCTGGGCACTGTTCTAAGTGCATTAATTAAATTATTGAATTTGCTATTCACAATAGCTTATGTGAAGTAGAAATCATAATTCCCATTCCATAGATGAATAAAGTATGAATTAGAAAGGTTAAGTAACATGTCCAGTGACACAAAGCTAACACATGTTGGAAATGGAATTGGAACTCCGACAATCTAAGGTCTATGTTCTTATGTACTAAGTTATGCCCTCCAAAACTAAACAGACTCTTGGAGAACAAGGCAGAGTCTGTATCTAATAGGAAAACAACCCAGACCCAGTGTTCAAGGCAGCTCCATACGTACATGTTTTGCTTGATCTGCTGGTATTGAACTCCAGGGGTTTCCAAAACCAAATCAAACTCACATCATCAGTGATAAACATGGAGAAAAAAGTTAAGTGGCTTGGGGGGCAGGAAGAAGGAATGAGTGCAGATGGCACAAGAAGAATATTTATGGAAAACACTCTAAAATTTCCTTGTACAGTTCATTTGTTTTGGGGAGGGGAAAGTCCTAAAATTGGACTATAAATTAATTTCACACAATATAGTAAATTTACTAAAAATTCATTGTATTGCCCCCTTATAATGGGTGAATTTTGTGGTATATAAATTATACCTTAAAAAAGCTGTGATTTTTATTTAAATTCTCAAAAACACCCACATACACACATATGCATGCACATGCACACACACATTCCCCTGTGCATGTGTACATATGTGTGTACTATTCTCGATTTTGCACAGGGAAGGCAAGAATCTTTTTATGCCTTGTTTTGAAGAATACTGTATATGACTACTTGTATGTTTTTGCTAACAATCTAGCCTTGGTATTTCTTTAACCAATGAGATTATTTAGTTAAAGCAGGAAATGACCTGGTTCAACACTTTCATTGACTCAACCACAGTCAAACATTTAGAATTTGGGCCGAATGTAGAAAGTAGCAATGGTAATGTGCTCCAGTAAAGGGAATTCTTGCAAATCCCGATAGTACACACACAGACATAAATATGCTGCAAGAAGAATGTTTAATGTAAGAAACTTACAGAAAACTTATGTCTACACCTTCGTTTTTTAGAGTATAAAACTATAGCTCAGAGAAATGAAAAAAATGCAATCTTTTAAAGAAAATGACAGATTCCAATCTAGAGCTTCCTTCCATTAAATGCTGCAGTTAGAGATAATGTGCTTACACTAAATCGAATAAGTGTGTATGACCAATGGGTGCTCCACCTCTGCAGAGAAACAAAAATTTTAAATACAACTTTGTGTTAATTATAAACTTGTTGAGAACCAGAACTAAATTTCACATATTTTTGGCATTTTTGCATTGTGATTTGCCCTTAGTTAATGTTAATAGGCATTTATTTGGTTAATAACAGTCTTAAACTTAATGACAGACACCAATCCAATAGTTAAGCACAAATAACTGTATCTTGCTGGAGAACAGCAGCAGAAGACCCACCCAGCCACCCATCATATGGCCTCAGGCCACCTACATGTAAATTAGGATTAAAGTACATATGGTACTTTCCAGACAAATTGACTAATAAGTGTAAGCATAACTTGTCTCTTTAGAAGAAACTATTTATATTGTTCTAAAAATATGCCTCCATAAGTCTGAAGGCAAAATACATGCCAGCCCTCTGTCTTCACTCTTTTAAACCAAATATAGATTATTCTAAATTTATTTTATCTGTCCTATTTTTATTTATAATTAGTTAACATTATTAATGCCTTCATTGTATTTTATTATTCTTAGATAAACCCATTTCAAAATTGCTGGCATTGTTCCTGTGATCAGGAACACATAGAAAAAGACTAAAATAGGTTAATTTTTCTCTGGGTTGGAAGTCAAATGGCCTCCTTAGTTCCAAAAATTGGTTGTCTTTTTGATCTTGACACTTAGTGCAATGATTTAAAGTTTAATAAGTTAGGTCAATAAAAAAATGCCTGTCTGTTGTTTTTTTTCTTTCTTTTTTTTTTTGGTAAGGTCCAAAAGAACATTTGAGTTCTCCCTGCCAAAAATCACTGTAGCTATTAAAAGAACTATTAAAAAGCAAGTGGTGATCTTTTTCCCCCTCAGGGATTCTGTAGCTAAAGAAGAGAACATGAATCAAGAAAAAAATGAATATAAAATGGGATGCTGATCAACATAGGATTATGACTCTAGCTTTCTTGGATGAAGAAATACAATCTCCAGAGATAATTCCTATTTTGTGGTTAAAATGTACAGACACTGAAATTTAGTAGATCAATGTAAAGTATACTAAAAGTTCACTCACTCATTCAGAAAATAATTATTAAGTGTCTACCATTACCAGAATGTTCCAGGGGCAAAACCTGGTTAAGATATAGGTTCTGATTGCTATATGTTAGAGTCCCAGTGAATGATCCTATCATTTATTTGACCAGAAATTTCTGAATCTGGGTGGTCATCACTAATCTTCAGTATTAGATCCAAAATCTTTTCATGCAGCAAGATTATTAGGGTAGCTTTTTAAAAATATATTGTCTCTTAGGCCCACCCATACACCTATTGAATCAGAATCCCAGCTTCAGGGGATGGGAAAACATGAAGTGTGTGTGTGTGTCTCTGTGCATTTTAAAGCCTTTCAGTCATTTTGATGCAGCTTGTTTGTGGACCAGAAGTGTGGAACCAGTGAGCTTGTGTTCACAATCTTTATTCCTAAGAGGAAACCACTATTAACTAATTCAGCTAAGTCACCTATTACACAAATCCATTAGAGTTACTGCTCCAAGGGGACTATTCCTATTCAGATAGTGGCACTGTCATGTCTATTAAAATTGCAAGCACACTGATTAGAGGCATAGTTCAGGGGAAAAGCTTCTTTTTAAATAGCTTAATATCAAAGTGATTTAAAGTTATACCTTCTTCTCTCAATAGCTCTTAAAACCTTAAAATATGGGTATCTGCAGAATCCATATGTAGAAAAAGACTAGACAAGTTAACTTTTTCTCAGATTCTCTCAATAAATTAATGGTAAAGAGATAGATCTGAAATTTGTTCACTGGTGTATTCTCAATGCAAGGACAGTTCCTGGTGCAAAGTAGGTGTTCAGTCATTACTTGTTGAATAAGGGAATAGACAAATGAATGAACAAATAAAAAATAGCTACAAGGTATTATTAGTTAAAATGCACTTGGTCATTTATCAGTGGCTAATGGTAGTTAATACAACATTTATTTTAGCGCTTGTCATATTTCACGATCCTTATATGTTTCCATGACTGATTTAAAGTAAGCCTTGTTTATATAATTGCCAGTCTTACTCCGGGCATGGCATATGGTAGACACTCAATAAGGTTATTTGAATGAATGGATAAATAGAACAAGCTCCCTCTTAAAATTTATATCTTATTTATTACAAATCTGATACCAATGAATTTAGATTATTTAGACATGATTCAGATACAGTAATTTAACTGCTCATTTAAATTCATGACAATATTCTCTATTGGTGGGGAAAACATAAATTCCAAGGGGACATTATAAATATACCTGGGGACTATCATTAATTTCAGTGCTCAGATTTAATAATTAAGCAAGTAACAGTTCCTGAATAGATTACTTTCTTAAGGTTTATATTTGGGTAAGCTCTTGTGCAATATAATAAAGAAAATAATGTCTTTTAAATTACCTTATTACTTACCTATTACATTTCTTAATCATAAGTGAGAACTATTCAGTAAGAGATTGAATCTAAATACTGTCTATAGTTACAGTTATGATTCTGTAACCATTTTAAAGTACACATTATTAATAATAAAGTAGGAGGGCATGACTAATTTGTAAAGGTTCTAAAAGTGTATAAGGAGGACTACATATTTGAAGGGTTATAAAACAAGGTACAGAGTAATTTTAAACCCATATTACAATAATATATGATTGTTTTTCACCATACAAAACTGATCAGTTTTTATACATAATTCATTTTTGGGTGGATTACTAATTTTACTTATGCAAGTGGGTTAAGAACAAATGAAGACATAAGTACATCAGTGAAACATGTGCCTTTCTAACCCATAATAGTACATTATTCCATGTACTATCGGTACATAATGGTACATTATTCCAGGTGGATTGGAAGTTTCCTGACTTATAATTGTAAAAATAATTTATAAAATATAAAAAATAGTAAAATTATTACAAAGCAGCAAAAACATTCATATATTAGAAGACGTCATTATTTGATTTGATTAGTGAACTTTAGATACCATATGTATTTATTGGTCAACAGGTAAACTTTAAGAAAAAGTGCATTATGTAAATTTTTCAATAACTGTAACAAAAGTATATGTTGTATGTCTCCCACTACAATACAGAATAAGGAAACTAATGGTTTGTCATTTAAAAAAAAAAAAAATGGGGGGCATCCATATCAAATTCCTTGAGAAAAGTGAATAAAAATAGACAAAGTCAAAAAAATATCTTTCCTATTTTAATTTTTTTTATTTTTCAGTATATTTTATTGACTATTCTGTTACAGTTGTCCCAATTTTTCCCCTTTGCCCCCCTCTGCCTGGTACCTTCCTTCCCTCCAGCAATCCCCCACTCCCTTAGTTCACGTCCATGGGTTGTGCATATAAGTTCTTTGGCTCTTCCACTTGCTATACTATTCTTAACTTCTCCCTGTTTATTTTGTACCTATCAGTTTTGCTTCTTGATCCCTGCACCTTTTCTCCTATCCTTCCCCTTCCCCTCCACAATGATAACCCTACATATGATCTCCATATCTCTGGTTCTGTTCCTGTTCTAGTTGTTTGTTTAGTTTGTTCTTTTTTTTTTAGATTCATTTGTTGATAGTTATGAGTTTGCTGTCATTTTACTGTTCATAGTTTTGATCTTCTTTTTCTTAAATGTGTCCCTTTAACATTTCATATAATAAAGGCTTAGTGATGATGAATTCCTTTAGCTTTACCTTGTCTGGGAAGTACTTTATCTTAAGATATCCATAAGAAGATGAGTTTTGGGTTGACTTCATCAATAATAATTACAAGGAATACCATTATATGGGTTAATATTGGGGGGGAGCACAGATTTACTTAGAATTGCCAAAGAGGCAAACCAATCAGAGCCTTCAGACTATTTTGTGGATTAGGACTAATCGCAGCATCTGTGTGCCAAAGATTTGACACATAAAGAATGACAATAACATGAGATCTAATGATAGGGCAAAGAAAACATGCTTCCGTGAAGAGATAAGATCCGGATACTCTCCTTTGTTATCTAGTTCTCCTCTCTGAACATGTTAAACACTAGTTTTAACGGATATTCCACTAGAAATAAGTTCTACAGTTAATTTCTGAAAACACCAGGTTGAGCAAAATTAAACAGGTCTCCCTCCTCCAAATCTACTTATCACTTTTAATATGCAGTGCAAAATATATAAGGCTCTAAGTTACTCCATAAATATTTGTTCAATGAGAAGAGAACAAAGTATGCACTGTTTCCCAAACACACCACTCTGTAGAATCCTTTTAGAAGCAAGCATGCAGGGAGTTGGGAAAGCAGAATACTCTTTGGGAAATTCTGATCTAAACAGCTGAAATAATGAATATAATTTTGAAAAAAAAATAGGTTTATATTCAATCTATATTTTATGATGTTTTGATTAGTGTGTTTTCACAGTAATTTTGGCTTATCTGTGACCTCTTTCCATCAGCTCCCTTTAAATTGAGGAGCTAACTAGAGTCTTAATTCACACTTTACATAATTTGCCCACCTTCTCATTAAGATATGAGGCCAGCAGTATGGATTGGAAACAACCTTATAAATGTCCATCTTCCCCCGAATTTAAGGCAATTTATCTCCTTTTTATTTGCCTTTCTTTCGGAATTTATGAGTTATATACATTTTTTCCCCAAAAATAAAACTCTGCTAAAGATCTCTTGAAAGCTCATAGACACAAAATGTACTTTCAACCAATACTGGTCTGTAGGCACTTGAAGTCAATGACACACTATTGCTTATTGTACTGAAAACTTATTCACAACATTGAAGTACGTTTTGTTTTTATTTTGATAGCCCCAAACCACAGGCGAGATTTCAGCCTTCTCTGAGGGCACCACACTGCTCCGAACTACCTGACTAGTCTGTGAGAAGTTTTTGCCTTTGTAAATGATATTCTTGCAAGGACTTCAGAATCATAGCAGTGTGGGAATAACATGTTATTTGTATAATAACTGACTTTCCTCCTTCCACTAAAGATGAGGCTCCCCAAATACAAGCAAAATTGTCATCATTTCAGACACTTCTGCATGTAGAGCAGTGCTTCTCAAATTTTAAGGCACCTCTCAATGACGAAGATTTGATTAAAAGATAGATTCTGATTGAGTAGATCTGAGGTGGGGCCTGAGATTCTGCATTTCTTATGTCTGTACTGCTGATTGCGGAGCACCTGTGAGTAACAAAGCTGAAATGGATAGTGTTTTTGCTGACTTGGAAACAAGTTCCCTCAGTTTCTATGAAATTCATTGCCCAATGTCCAGCATACCATAACTTAAACACTGTGAGTATATTCATGCCCTTCTCCCCAAAGTAAATTTGCATAAATATTTCAATTTTAAGGGTCAGATCTAGTCTAATGCTCTCAGAACTACTAATAGCTTGGATAACTCTTTTATTTTTCTGTTTGGGTTGCCATTTTTCACCAAGGCATTCTTCCCTTTGCATCATTTGTTAAAGAAAACTTATACAGTAGACTATGGCCACCCACTAAACCCTATCCTTGATTTATTATAACCTTTCAATTATACTCAAGGCATCATAACCCAATTTATATAACACAAATATTATTAAAATAATCCAGTACTAATGGAGAAAGCTTTCAGATTCTTTAAGATTATATATTTATTTGTAATTTACGTTCAACCAACCCTCCTTCACAACATTTTGGGTGGCACCTGTTTCTTTCAAACTGCTGGCCCCTCTCTCATCTCTAACGCAATAGTTCTTATGCTTCAGTGTGAATAGGTGTCACCCGGAAGAATACTGAAAATGCTAATTCTATGTCACCTATAGGAAAAGTCTCATTCTTTAGGTCTGGGTGAGGCTAGGGAATGTGCATTTTAGCAAATATCTCCTTCATTTTTAGTGTAATCAGAAGGTTTAACAAATAGTTCCCCAGGAGCAATCCTGACCAAAGTTCAAGCATCAACACACCCTCGCTACATAATGCGTGAGAGTGTTCATTAGCCCTGTAACTAAGTGTTTATACTGTTTCCAAGACTGTGTTTTCAAATGCATATACTTCACCCACAAACCCTGGCTGGTTTGGCTCAGTTGATTGAGCGTTGGCCTGCGAGCTAAGTGTCGCTGGTTCGATCTTCCAGTCAGGGCACATCAGAGAAGGAAAACTCTGATTCCAAAAAACCTCCGCTGCCTTGCGGCATACCCCTTCAGGGGAAAGGCTAAGGGAGTAAACCCCGACAGAAAATCCGGAGCCGGAGTCCCTAAGGCGGTTTGACGTTGTAGTCAACACCGGCAACTCCTGCGGCGCACCTGAAGCCAAGCTGTATTGACTCCGTCTTTCCCTTGGACCCTTCAGCAGCGAAGAGAGGAGGGGGTCTGCTGCATGGGCAACAGCAGACCCTCCATATCAGCCTGCGCAGGCTCTGTAGCTTCAGCTCCACTGGAGAGGACACTCCAGCGTCATCGCAAGATGTCGATTCAACACAGGAGGAGACAGATACCGTGTCACTCCCGAGTCGGACTGCACAGCCATTCTCGGCGGTGCAGATAGACTCTTAAGAAGCTACACCATCGTCTCTCGAGATGGACGACTGCCGACGACGATACTTCACCCACAACTGCTTCTCTTCTTCGAGTCACTGTTTTGATAATCTGCCTGCTTTTGCCATTCCCTCTTGGACTAAGGACCTTAGCTCTAGATCTTCCCAGGGAAGACAGTTTATCTTTCAAGTCAGATACTTTTGAGAGAAATCGGGGTGCTATTAATAATTATTCCAGGATCACTGACACAAATCAAACTGTCCAGAGCAGGCTTTCTGTTATCCTGATCTTGAATCCTAACTCAGAGAAATCTTTAACCGCGTTTAAAATTGATAGCAGATTGTTACCTACTGCTAGATTCTCCACTGTGATACTATATTCTCAGGTAGACAATTCCTTCAGTACTCCATATTGACACCTCCCTCAGATACTCTATTTCCAGCACACACACTACTTTTTTATGGCAGTCCCAGAGGTAAGTCCTCCCTTCAGACTCAGCCACACTGTAGCCGCAAGTTTATTCCTAAATCATCCCACTGGGTGCAGTTAAGTGAGACATAAAAGGCCTATACTCACGTAAGAGAGAGAGCACATGAATTCAAGTAGCTATTCTCACTTAGTCATCCATATTTGAAGGGTCAGCATCTTTAATATCTCATGATGAAAAATAACAGTTGAGATTATAACATTCCTTCAAGTGAATGTTTTACATGTTGCATCACCTTCCTTTTAATGTTCCCAAGTGTGAAATGACTTGTAATTCAGAGGAACAAGAGAAGCACTAGGATACATAATATGTTTCAACACATACCCAACCAACTCAACAACAGTGCAAAATCAAGCAACTGCTTAGGCATTGCATCAACATTGATTCATGTCGCTCTCCTCTAAGCATTGATTTATCTAGTTAGTCATGGAAGAGCATTCAGCGAAATGATTCTTTTCAATTTTAAAGGGATTAAAGAATATGTAACTAGAAGTTTCATGTCCCTATAGAGAAATTGAGAACACGTTATACACTGTAATATACAATTATATAAAGCATGAATGAAGAAAGATTTATACATTCTGAAGATTACTTCATCCTCCTGCTTATTGTACTCAATTGGAATGTTCTCAGAGAATTAAGATGAAAATATCACCTTCAAGAAATGTTTCTAGTACATTAGTTTAAAAGAAAGCAATAAACTAAGTAGAATGTTATAAAATGTGGTATAGTATTAGTAAATCATATACTCCAGGCTAACCTTACAGGTATGTGTTGTTTTTATAAATTAACTAGAACTGCTGTAACCCTAGGGTCAGGTTCAAGTGGTACACACCAGCAATCAGATTACAAACTGATGCAAATTTTGTCTCATTAAAAAAGTCACACACACCACCACTCTATTTGCAAAATAATTGTATACCTGGCCAAGGTCAAGGGATATTTCTTCCATTTCTTTCACTGAAAGAGCTTGGCTCTTCTTGTTTGTTTGTTTTATTGTTTTTTTGTTTTCAATTCAGCCAAACTGTGGGGAAGACTGGCTAATTTATTTGCACTTGAAAAGATATCAGGAAAGCAAACTTCTATAAAACTCAGAACTTTTTTCTGCTAATTTCTGATTTTTTTTCATTTATTAAAAGGAATCATAAAAAATATGCTTGTTTGAGATTTGGGGAGAGCATATACTATGTTATTATTCTAATCCTGAAAATTCTCATTCCATAATTCCTATGGAAAAGAGAAAATTATTAATGCCAAAAGCACTATAATTCCCATAGCTTGATTACGATATGAATAAAAGATGTTTTTAAATTGTGCTCAAATATACAAATTGAGCTCCTAGTAGAAATGAGAGAAATATGGTGCTTATAGGTCTTAAAGATGCATCAGCATCTTAAGGTTCTTGGTTCAAACTATATTTTAATAATTTCTGGCCTCAGGATATTCTCAGTCACTTCTATAATTAAACAAAATGATATTAAAATATATATTTTTGCTTATTAGCTGCTACTAGAATTTTTCAAGGTAAGCACTTATTGTATATATTCGATTAGTTAAGATTCTTAGGTAATCACATTTGATTTAATTCACCATATTTATCTTTAAAAATATATACGGGGCTCTTTGCTTCATTTAAGAAATGAATCACTGCTTTACTATTAAGTCTCAAAATATGTGACTTAATGAAGTATTTAATTTCATTTTGAATCTTTATTTTTTTCCACCAAAGACAAATAGCTAATAAGGAATATGAAACAAATCTTTGTAGTCTTTTAAATAAAATAAAATCTAATATTTGCAAAAAAGACTTTGAAAAGAGCATGCCGAATTACTTGATATTACATAAAAATATAAAATTACTATACAAGGTATTTGTTTGTTGTCCTAGGAGAATATACAAAGTATTTTCTTAGACGTGAAACTGACTTAAAACAAAGTTCTTTGATCAAACTATTCTGAACGTAATCCAGAAATGTCTTGCATTTTTATTGATAGTTTTATATGCACATACATATAAGCCATAAAGTGTTCAAATTTTCAATTGTTTAGCTACACTTTACTTTTCTACTATTTACAAAAGATCAGTTAGATTAGTTATACTTTCAGCATCAAATTTCACTCCCTTTGTAATTCTTCAATTTGAGCTTTCTTCATAAACTACAAGAGCTATCCACCGTTCAAGAGGCCACTCATATTACAAAAGTAGAGACGCCTCTATTTTACTAAATGACTCAAGACTCTTGTTGACCAACGTGAGCTAGACTCCTCTGAACCCTCTTATCTAGGCCTTGACCTGTCCTTGGCCAGATTGGTTCAGAATCCAGCTGAATGAATTTAGCAAAAGTTCCCTCATCCTTACATCTGATCACCCTGGATATGTGGTTGAATTCTATACCTTTTTTAAAAAATATATTATCACCCTGGCCTGCTGTCAGCAAGAACCCATCCAGTAGATGTAAGTTCCCATCACCTCAATATTTACTATGAGCAATGTTTCATTCCCTGACCCTCCCTCCGGACTCCTTAGCTATGTTCACTTGTCCCTGTATTCAGAGTCCGCCAGATCTCTGTTACCTTCTGCAACTTTGGCGGTCCCTTCCTCTCAAAGAAAATCTTCCTCATCATCTTTAACAAGTTTTATAAAGTATTTTTAACAGTCCTTTTGTCCAATAAAATTATTAAAAATAAGGCATTTCCTTAACCTTCAACTAGTTAACTCAAGTTATATTTCAGGAGCGCATGGATAAACAGTGATATCAAACTGGTCAAGGGTTATCCTCATTGCCATCAGTTTGATGTTTGAGTTTCAGAGATAGCCAGGAGCTACCTAGCAAGAAAATCAGTAGGAAATGGATAATCCAGCTGTGAATCTTCGAAGAATATTTGTAGAATTATTATTAAACTGAGACTTTACTTTTTAGAGCTAACACACTGAATTTATTGAGAACTAAAGTAAGTAGCTTGATTGAACAATCATGGGAGATGATGAAGTGACTGTGGAATTGGGAATAGTCAGATTAATGTCTGATAGGGTAAATGACTTCTGCTCTTTCAGAGAACCTACAGAATTTAAGCTGGAATCCCTTCCTTCTTGTCAAGTTTGAAGGTGGTCCTTCTAATGCATCCCTGCCCCACACAGCGTCAGTAGCACGGACATGAACTCAGAGCCTGTGCACAGGGAAAAGGTAGGGACAGCCACACAAAGAAAGCCCACTCAGTCCTCAGGTAACCGGCAGCAGTTGGGGGCATGTTTAGGAAAGCATGTTCAAGTAAAACCAATCCACTTCTGATTCCACACTGGCATGTACTTGCTCAAAATTAGAGTAGGATATCTAGAGCTACGCAAATAAAGTAGCAATATGAACTTTAAAATGTGAACCATGAGGAAATTACAGAGATTTAGAATCCTCTGCTATTGATAGACTGAAGCTGAAAGAAAAAAAAAAAAAAAGAAGGCTGAGATCTTTCTACATCAAAATAATATAGAAAGGATGGGACTAACAAGCAACTCCACAGGTGTTGAGCTTGGTCAGTGTGAAAAAGTGACCTGCAAAAAACATTACAGACACATTTTCATGTAAAATCGAGATAATCGCGGTACCTATTTATTTCTTTTGCTTTAGGAAATAATGATGAAATCAAACATTTACTACATGCCAGATAGTTACTGTGACTGCAAGAAGCAGACACCCAGGTTGCACTAGATATGTAAGAGATTTATTAGGGGGAATGCCTATGAAGGGAATAGGTAGCACATGAGACGTGAATTCAGATTTAAACCTTGTCAGGGAAAGAGGGAAGGAAGGATGGTTGGGTTGGAAGAGTCTGAATCATAGGCTGTTTCGCTATTCAAAGTTCCAGTAGACCAATGGTGAGGCTTCAAGCCAACATTTTCAGAAATAAGAGTCCCGTGCCTCTCGAGAACGCCTGAACTGGTATCCATGCATGCTCAGTCACTGAGGGAAGCAGTCCTGGCACGTGTAGCCTCAGCGTTTTAGTGTTCAGCACTGACCTTGGCTGGAAACCTGAGCAGAGCATTTTCATGGCTGCCTCATTGGTCCCACCCTAAGAATATATGAAGCATTAGCTGCTGTGATCATTTAAAACTTACCTTTGTATTTAAAATTTTTATTCTTTAAGCTCTGTGTAGACTGACCTCAACTTGACATACAGCAGCTCATAAATGAACATTTCATGTTACCAGTTTGTGAAAAAACCCTAATAGCTGGCAATTTAATTTCTAGAACATCATCTTTCTCTGAATATCAGAATAGGTACAGATTTTTAGTATTTTAAATGTAAAAGGTGTTTAATTAAATAGATACCTGAAGTTTGGAGAGGTTATCTGTCATTTTTCAACCAGCATGTCTTCCTTTTTATGTTTTGCTTATAAAATGTCCAGGTGTAGTCTTGAGAAAGGGCTCTGTTACCAACAAAAGACTGAAACTTCTGTCCTGATTATTTTATTAGAGTTATATGGAAAATTTAAAAATCATTGTGCTTACTGTAGTAATTAGAATCATGAGTCACATAAACATAATAAAACAAGATAAAGATGCTGAAAGTAAAGGAAACAAAGCCATATTTCTGTGCTTTTAATTATGAATGGGAAATTTATTCATCAACAGTACTTAGTTCTGCATGATTGTAAAAAAAAAAAACAACAACAACAAAAAAAATAGTACCATACCAAGAATATGTTCCATTTTTTACAAGATCACTAAACTTCCCATCTCTTTTATAAGTTATGAATGGATTTATTGTAGTTCCTAAACAATGACTTCCCATTATGCAGTACTGGAGTTTTATAAACATATTTTAAAAATAATTCTCTTATTCATATTTAGCCTCTAATCTATGAATAAAGAAGGCCCTTGCTTTCATATCCTCTATTTATGGGCTCACTTTCATTTATAACTAGTAGAATTATTCCATTAATCTTTAACCCCTGAATTTATTTTCTCATTTTAAAGAAATTTTCAAGTAGCTTTCAAAGCCAATCAACAATAAACTCCACAGTACCCATCTGAAATTATGGTATTAATGGTTTTACAGATTTATTTTTCATTTTTTCAACTAGGTCATCAATAAATATAGCTTAATAATTCTGTGTATCTTTTGAACATCACTCAAAATTCCCCTAACCTATGGCTCAAATTCAGGGTGACACCAAACCACTAATAATACGCTTATGAATTTAATATTTTTCTACAGGTGAATTTATGTCTCAAGTGATTCCCACCACACACCTCCAGTAAGAATACATCATGCAGAAATAAAGTCAATACTGAGAAAGAGAAGTAAAAACTATCTATTGCTTTATGTAAGCTTGTCATTCTGTCACAGCCCAGAGTATTCAGATAAAATTAAATTGTTATCTGTGTTCATTCATTTGATTCTAAAGTGATAGGATTAACACATGATTTCCTTGTTATGTTCAGAAGGATGTTATAAATCACTATGTACTACCACATAAAATTCTAAATTCATTGAATATAGCAAAAATGTACAATGGAGTTTTACTGAATATGGAAGAAGTCCAAAGGAAAAAAAAAAAAAAAAAAAAAAAAAGGGCATCAATTTCTGAGTTTCAGAAGTAAAGGACCCTGGGAAAGCAATCCCTGTCATCTCATTCTAAGCACATCAGTTCAACAAAATTCATTAGAAAAACAACCCATAACATTAATATTATACATGGTTACTTTCAAAGTTATAATAAATTTGATGTGCTTCTGGTCACACAAGTACAGAAGAAGTACCATACTTGATTCTGCAAAGAGCTGCATACATTTCACTAATCAGACTAGGTGATTTAAATTTAATTTGATGTATTAATTTTTCATGCTTAAGTTTATATTTTATATTTCTACCTATTTTACACTAAATACGCATAATGTTGTACATATCATGTATAGCCATTCTCGAGAACTAATTTCATATGTGATACATAAGTAATAAACTAATTCTAATACAAAATTATTTTCCATTTTTACACAATTACTTTATCCTAAAACTAATTCTATTTTCTAGGCAATAAAAATTAAGAAATAATCCTAAAACCCTTTCATAGAACTTGCAATTTGTAGGAAAATCTTAAGAAATTGTGACTAAATAGATGAGTCATGGATTTGACTCTAACACAAAAGAGAGCATTATATATGAGTCGTCGTCGTCGTCGGCAGCCGTCCGTCTCGAGAGACGATGGTGTAGCTTCTTAAGAGTCTATCTGCACCGCCGAGAATGGCTGTGCAGTCCGACTCGGGAGTGACATCGTATCTGTCTCCTCCCGTGTTGAATCGACATCTTGCGATGACGCTGAAGCTACAGAGCCTGGGCAGGGTGATATGGAGGGTCTGCTGTTGCCCATGCAGCAGACCCCCCCTCTCTTCGCAGCTGAAGGGTCCAAGGGAAAGACGGAGTCGATACAGCTTGGCTTCAGGTGCGCCGCAGGAGTTGCCGGTGTTGACTACAACGTCAAACCGCCTTAGGGACTCCGGCTCCGGATTTTCTGTCAGGGTTTACTCCCTTAGCCTTTCCCCTGAGGAGGTATGCCGCAAGGCAGCGGAGGTTTTTTGGAGTCAGAGTTTTCCTTCTCTGATGTGCCCTGACTGGAAGATCGAACCAGTGATACTTAGCTCGCAGGCCGACGCTCAATCCACTGAGCTAAACCAGCCAGGGCCTTATATATGAGTATATATTACATAATATAGATAAAATAATATCTTGCTCTGGCCAGTGCCCTCTGTTGGCTGGAATGTTGTCCCATCAACCAAAAGGCTGGCGGTTTGAGGCCTGGTCAGGACAACAAGTCAACATGTAGACAAGATCTTGACTTAAATTATGTCATATATGCTTTTGTGTACTTTTAGCATTTGTGGATAGACTTAATTAAGCATTTATGAAGATGGCAAAACAATAACACCTCTAAGCCTAGTGCTCAAAAATAAATAATTAAAGCAAATTTCTAAACCTCTGTACTATTGCAGCGCTGCACGCTAGAGCTGTATAATTCTTCTGCAGGGGCCTCTCCTGTGCACTATGGAATGTTTAGCAGCATCCCTGGCTTCTAGCCACTAGATGCCAGTAGCATCTCCCCACACTCTATCCCCAGTCCCACACAGTAATGTCAAGTAAAAAATGTCTTCAAAACATTGGCAAATGTTCCTTGGAGATAAAACTGCTCTCAGTTGAGAAACATGTGGTTAAAATAATAAAGAATATAACTCAGTGAGGATTAATAATCCCATAGCTAAAGCTGATTACTCACTATACCGAGGTCTGTCCAGAAAGTAAATATCCAGCGATGTAATATGAAAAATAGAGACATTTATTGAAGAAGATACAAGATACAAGAACATTGTACACAGGACAATAATGCCTCTGTCCCCTTCAAAGCAGGCACCTTGGGACCCCACACAGTTCTCCCACATGGCATCAGCTGCCCTGTTGTATTTTCTTGAATCTCTTTGAAGGTCTGAAATCTCTTCCCTTTCAAAGGTGATTGTAGTTTTGGGAAAAGCCACAAGTCACAGGGCACCAACCCTGAGCTCCCTAGCTGAGTCACCTGGATGAACTGATGTTTCACCAAAAACTCTGCATGAGACGTGATGCATGAGCAGGCATGTTGTCCTGATTAAGCTGCCAATCACCAGTTGCCCATAGCTGTGGTCTTCTGAATCATCCAAATAATTTCCACAGAGGAATGTTCATGCTTAACACCAAAGTTGATGTTAAGATTCATTGCTCTACTTGCTCAGCCATTTTGAATGCGACAGCCACACAGTACACGTGCTCAGTCAATGGCATCTATAGCTCCCACTGACTAGTACAGTGAAGTCATCATTGTTCTCACCTGTGCATTCCAGGACACTCTCCTTGGCTGCCAGGTTACATAGATACTGTGCAAACCATTCTCATTATATTAACAATGGCTGGACCTTTTCTGAATAGATGTCATATGTTAGGCAGTATGCTGAGTGCTTTTATAAGCATTATTTCATGTAATTCTTGCAATAAGCCTAGGGGATTTCAACTACCATTATCACATTCTATAAATTTAAAAATAGTCTAAGTTTAAATACATGCTCCAAATCTTATAACTAGTAATTGTCAAAATCATATTTGTTCCCAGATCTTTCTGATTCCAGAGCCAGAGCTCTGAGTCACTACTTGACTGCCTCTATTGATCATGGGACAGTGAATTAAATGATGCCATCAGCCTTAACTGAATTATTACATAGCATGAAATTAGGACTCTTTAGAGGTCAAATAAAGTATAGTTTCTATTGCCTGATGCACTGGGAGAAAAAGGAAATAAACTTGTGCTTGTGTTGTATTTATGATCAGTGAGACTTTTCAATGTCAGGATTCCTTGCAATTGTTTCTACTTCACTTCTTTCTTTCTTTCTTTCTTTTTTTTTTTTTTTTTTTGCAGCTACTTCTGTGTTTAACAGTTCTTACCTGTCCTGTCTGCATTATAGATAATAAGTATACTTTTTTCTTGAGACCAGAACCAAGTGACCACACTTTTGGTTAATTATTGTTTATTCTATTCCAGTTTTCCCAATTTTCCCTACTTTGTCCTCCTCCACCCAGACCACCCCCACTCCTGTGGTTACTCCCCATACCATTGTCCATGTCTATGGGTCATTCATATATGCTCTTTGAGTAATCCTTTCCCTTTCTTTCCACCATCCATTTCTCCCTGCTCCCTTCTGGCAGCTGTCAATCGATCCCATGTTTCCATGGCTCTGGTTCCATTTTGCTCTTTAGTTTATTTTGTTCATTAGATTCCTCTTAAAAATGAGATTATATGGTATTTGTCTTTCACTAACTGGCTTATTTCGCTTAGCATAATGGTCTCCAGTTGCATCCATGCTATAGCAAAAGGTAGGAGTTGCTTGTTTCTTTCTGCTGCATAGTACTCCATTATGTAAATGTACCAGTCTTTTAATCTACTCATCCACTGATGGGCACTTAGGCTCTTTCCAGCACTTGGCTCTTGTTAATTAGTACTGTTATGAAAATAGGGGTACATAAGTTCTTTTGAATTGCAATTTCAATTTAAAACTATAACTATAGTTATAACGTTTGGCTGACCTATACCACTAAATGTCATTTTAAAAGCTATTAATAATCATTGTGGATTTATATACTTTCCTCATCCCTGATTTCTAAGGTCACATTCCTGATTTTTATTGTTACAAAATTAAGACTAATGTCTTTTTCACAAGAAGAGGCTCTAGAGAATACAATTTTTTGAACAGTTTTTTTTTTTTTCTGTATACCTTCTCACCCACACTCAATAAACCAATGAGTACATAAAGGTACTAATGAAACTAGAAGATCATGGCTAGAAAAAGATCCTTGTCCAAGCCTGAACTTGTCACATACAAATACAAATATCCTACTTTCTATGTCCCTCACCCACAAACCCTGGAAAGATGGAAACACAAGAACTGAATGCCATCTCTACTTAATAGAAAGTACCTCTTGATTTTAAAATAAAATAGATTTTGTATATTTGTATGTTGGCCTTCCCAAGGATGCTTAGAAACATCACTAAAGTAAGAAAGAAAGAGAACCGGTAAGGCAGGTTCAAAAATGTATGCACCTAGAAAAGAAAATATGTAGATCTAAATAGCCAGCAGGTAGGAAGCTGGTACTATCTTGAAGATGATGAAGTACTGATCGCTTGCTTGCTAGGGCAGCATGTACTCTACTTCATCTCTTGCTAAGTTCATGGTATATTCTCATTCTGATTATGTTTTCAAGACCTATTTATGTCTCTTTATTTAATTCCACCCTCTTGCAACTGACTGTTGCACTATGGGCTGCATCATGCATACATCACATTACAGTGGCATGTGCTACTGCAATGGTCACCTCGGCTGGCTGCCGCTAGGTCCTCACGACCACAACCAATGCTTCAGTGAACCTTTCATACAGACCCCCTGACTAGACCTATGTGAGTATCTCTCTCATTTATATCAAAGAATAGGATAGCTACGTTGTGCAATAGTGGCATATTTATTTTCAGCAGCGAGTGTTTTTCTACCAGCTACTGCAAAAGGAGAAAACCCACCAATTAAGTAATTCACAGGATTCTTTGAATCAGCTTTCTCCACTTCGTGTTACCTGAAAAAAGGGTCCTCAAGATATGAATAGGTGTTCTAGGAGAAAGGGTACAAAAAACGAAGGGTTTGCAACGTGTTCTCTTAACTAAAGGATCTGCTCCGCTACAGACTGCTCAGTGTCTTCGAAAAGAGCTAAATGATGAGCAGCTAATGAAATATAGCTTGGATTCGCAGATCTCTGATAGTGTGGCTTTGGGTGAGGCATAGAGGGATGGGTGAACTGCCTAGACTTTTGCTAATCTGCCTTGAATATAATTTCCATTGGGTGATAAGTTTTTGATAGTTACTAGGTGATATGAAATAAATATTCCTGGGTAAATAGTCTAGTGAAGTTATTCTATACCACCAGTTAAATCTGAGCTATAAAGTGAAACTATAACATAAGGGGAGTTAAGAAATTAGGTAAAAGAAATGGTTTCATCTTTATAACTGATTTTTAAGTCTTAAATAAATATTACACAGAAATTGAAAATTTTAAATCTAAATCTTTATTTTGACAGTGATAATGTATTTAAATCAACCTAGAAAATTCAGATTTAAGAAGAATTTTTTTTTCAGTTCTGAGAGCAATTTAATTGAAAAGCAGAAAGAAGACTACCTTATTTTAACTTTGAAAAAGATACAAAAGTAGTACAATGTATATTTTCTACTCTTTACCCATTAAGAAATTCAAGATTTAATTTACCTTTAAAAATGCATGTTCTTTCAGAAGTCCATATGCCAGAGAGTTTATTTAAACTGATAAGTGAACTTTAATATTAGTTGTCTAGACAATTTAACTTCCATTTTAGACACACACTCTCAGTGGGAGAGATAGTCAGTTCTTTGTCACAGCAGATAAAATAAGCTTGCAGCCAAGAATACCAGAGCACTATTTTTGTCAGGTGCATATCAGCATTTATGTTGTCACTCTATACCAGTAGAACATTTAACAGATCTACTGTATCTACATTTCCTAATTATCTGATATCTATTTTTATATTTCCTCAGTGATTCTCCTCAAAAAAAAGGCCATGAAGTGACGCAGAATGTGAAATGAAATTTTTAACCAAACACACAATACCCGTATTTTGTGGCTGTAAGTGATTAAATTTTCAAATTCAATTCATTCTAAAGTTCGCTACCATGCTTGATGCCAAGCACTAAAACATATATTTAAAAAAGCATTTATATAAATTCCTCCTGAAAAAAGGTACAAAACACAAAGAAACATCAAGTGAAAACACAGTGTCATTACATTTTATAGTTTATTTTATAGCACTTTGTATTTCTGTACAGCACCATCTTGACTAGATCTACCACACAATACATGTTGAAACTTTGAAGAATGGGAGGACCTTATCATTTCTAATTCTCTGGACCAAGGGACTTAAGAAAATATGGAAAGAATCAAGGGCAGAAGAAAAATAATAAATAAAAGTGCAATGATTATTAGTTTTAGGAATATCAAACTCAGTTTTCCTTTATGTGAAAACAAATATTTTCCCAGGCTCCTCTGTAACAACTCAATTTTCTGGTTCGATTCATACTTCTGGTTAATAAAAATAAAATAAAGTGGTTTCTGATGCATACATTGGTTTGGCTTTGGAGCTGACGGAACTAGAACTGGTCTGGCACAGGCTTATCTGAAAGGCTCCTATCAGGTACGTGTGAGTGCAAACAATGTAAGTCACAGCGCTGGGAAACAAGCCTTGGCAAGCTGTCTAAAACCCTGACTCCCCTCATGCAGATAATAACAAATTTCACTTTCTAGAAGTCTGATTTGCAAGTGATATTTAAATACAAAGGAAAAAATGTAGTTCGTTATGTTTAATTTTTTTTTAAAAAACTCAAGTAATTTAATATCTAAATTATGACCTAGACATCTGATGATAATTATTTAGGAGAGTCCATGTCTTCAGAGACCTTCATTATTGTCCTCTGATGCTTTATTTATGGTAAATGAATACAACTTTAATTGATGCTTTTTTAATCATTCTTAATTTGGGTACTTAAAAAAATAGTAGGGCATCAGAAGTCTCTAATGTATCCAAACTGAATTCTGTGGGAAAAAAAGTTACTGGAGAGCTTTACGGAATAGAAGCAGTCTTCTCTTGTTTGGTTGTTAGCTCTTCTTTATACTCCTTTCCGTTAAGACTTGAAGGACTAGTAAATTAAAGAAAGGACTGTTTATTTATTAATTTTAAAAAAACACAAGTAATTCGGGATATGATATTTAAACAAATCTTAGTGGTCTTTGGGGGGGAGTTTGAGAAGACTTTTTTATAATATAATATTTTATAATACAGTTTCAAGTGATTTCCAATCTTTTCAGCTAGCTTTAGACATTGTGGTAAACAATCCCCATTCCAAATTTCCTATTTTTATGTATTTCTAGATGGGAGGGTACTTGGTCAATTGCCTTATTAACTAATTAAACTATAACACTTAGCATCAAGAAACATTTCAGAGCCTACACATAAAATGAAATAATTATTTCACTATCAAAAAACACTCATCCAAAAAGATCACAGGGAAAGAAAGAACTATTGAAACCCTGTCACTGAAACTGGGCTCATACCTCGAAGTGAAACACTTGGGTGTTTCAGCATCAAATTTTTATTTTTACAACACTGGAAACATGCTGAAAAAAATCTCACCTATTTTGGTGTGGCACCTGCATAGAGCGCCAGATAGCCTCACATAAGTTTCCTCCAAATCATTATAGAAAACAAGAATGAAGTTTAAAAAAGCACTGACTTAAAGAAGTCTATGAAGAAAAGAAAGGAGTCAGCATTATTACTTATAACTAGTAAGCCATGAGAAAGACTGCATCTGCGTATCCAAAAAGAATAAACTATTGTTGTAATATTCAAAAATTTCATATATCCTCATATAATAGCAAAGAATACCCATTACAGAATGTGAATGTTCCTAAAAATAAAAAACGTGAAAATAGAAGAAAGGAAATAAAGCTCAGTGGACAAGCTTGACTGGAGATGGGCAAAGCCTAAGGCCGTGTACGACAAGCACCCACGGGAGCGTCGTGGGTCTGTGTTTTTCTTCAGGGTGCTCAGCCTGCCAGTTTGATCACTCAATATGGAGCTCTTGCCTCTCTATAGAGCAAAAACTGCTTTTGAAAATTTACTCAAAATCTGTTTGTAATAACACTGACTGGCAAACCAACTTACATAATCATAATCCAAGACTTGGGCAAAGAAATAGAGACTATAACTTGAAAAATTAAAGAAATTTTAAACCAAAATTCTGCTCAATTCACATTAAAAGAACAGGAGAGTCTATGAATAAGGCCAGAAATATGTGTGGTCCTAGTTACGGACCTACACTTTCACAAACAAAGGATGATTGCCCGGAATTTATCAGAAGATGACATAATGAGTTTCAAGGTAGTGACATAAATATAAATACCATAAAGTGATGTTTCATGGTCTTTAGAGGATGTGAACAAGGGACTCTATCATGGGAACTTTCATTTGCAGGAAGAGAAGCAAGGAAAGGTAATTAAAAAAAGAAAGTAGGTATAAATCACCTGATACAAATGACTTTAACCGATTGAGGTTGGGCTTGGGAAGGCTTGCATATATGCTGTTTTCTTTTTTTTTCCTTTATTTGTTTTGTTTTAGAGAAGATCTTACTAACTATATATTGAATGCAAAGACTTGTGCTAGGCTTATGAGAGCTCTAATGTTGGATAAGGCAGAAATCTCTGTCATCGAGGAATGGTCTAATAGAGAAAATAAAATGTTGATATTTATATTGTATATCTTAAGATTATTGTCTATTAAAAATATATTGAATAATTTAACTATAAAAAGTTACTAGTCAGTATTTTAATAATACTTGCAAGCTATATTTTACAGTTCAATCACCTATCATATTTTCTTCATGAATTATATTGCATTACACTCATGTATCCTTTTATTGGACAAGAATGCTACATCTTTGATAAAACTCTGAAGAACAATACAGCTTATTTTATGAATCCTAGAATTCTACAGTGTAGGATCCCAAGTAAAACTATCAGCATTAAATAAACTTTAAAAAAGTCTTCTCCATGGCTAATACAAAAATGGTTTGTAATAAACTCTGAAGCTTACACAGAAAAAAAAAAAGGGGGGGGGCCTGATATACAAACCTGGTGAAGTCCTTCAACATAGTCAATGAAGGTTGGCTGTCATTTGCTCAGCCTTAGCTTAACAGCTATGGGAAAGCCCGAGAGAGATAAGAAATCAGCACGGTAAAGCTTCAAGGCACAGCAGTATCACTAATTATTCTAATAATGGTGAGCCAATTTTCCCTGCTTCTCAATAAAAGACATTTTAAACTCTTGTCCATCATCATAATATATGCACAGTCAGTCATCTTGTCAGTATGGAATTTATTACAGCATTTACATACAACCTAGCTTTTATAGGTTATATGTTTTATTAACTATTACAGGGTTAGAGATAGTGCAAGAAGTCAAAATGTTATATTAATAAGCACTGCCAACCTACATGTACATCATCTGTCCCCACCTCAGCTCACAACCTTTTCTAGGGAAGTCAGTTACACCAACTACAAGGGAAATTTGTAATGTATATTTCAGTCCCACTGGGATTTAGGGAAAAGCACCAAATAAAATTAAATGAATTCTCCTTTAGGTACAGTAATAGGTTTCAAATAACTCCCAAAGGTAAAACAGTTATTGTTTACCCTTAAAACTATATTCACCTTTGAGCATAGAAGCAATTTGACCTTTTGTATGAAAAGCTGATTCTGTTAACAAGGCGAGCACCTTTAAATAACATTTGCTGCTCGAAACTATTTACTGCGGACTGTTTCGGCCAGTGCATTGAAGGGGACAGGCAACCATTTTGTTGTACTGATCCCCACACAGCTACAAAAATGACACAAATGTTTTCACAGGAGTAGCAAGACCTCATTAATCAAGTTACACACAATTCCATTAGCCACGGGCAGAGCCAGTTGGTCTGTCCCAGATGTACCACCCTAAACTCTGTTTTTAAAAAAATTTGGTTTACAGTGAAGAACGTGTCGTTTTTAAAAATCTAAAGATCTGAAAGCTATATTGGTGGTATAATCCATTCGGTGCAGTTCCCTCTCCTCCTCCCAATAGCAAGATTATTGCTAAAGCAATCATTAAAAAATAGATTTCAAACAAAACATGCCAATTCATCACATAAGATTTAAGTACCTTTTTGCCATTTTGCATGTTTATCAATAACAGGTTAGTATATTTTAGAACCTCATTTTACAACCACCTACACATGCTCCCTGGTTTTACATCACAATCTCACAGCACTCTTGCTTTGCAGGTGGACAGATGGACCCACGAAGGAAACATCTTTTGCATAATAATTTGATCTTACAAACTTTTAACTTAGTAGCATGAGTGCTCATGTTAAGGCAAATTACTCAAACATTAACTGTAAAACTATCTCCTATGTGGAAGAAAAACAAAAATAAATATCTTGGCATTGCAATTTTTGTAACATAGAAACACCTTATGATTAAGATATGTTAGGTTTTTAGGTCTTAAGGATCAAACATCAATAACTTTTGTTCTAATATTATTATATTAAAGATTTGATGGATTAAGAAAAATGTAATTTTAAACATAATCTGAATTTTAATATATGTAAATAAAATACTGATAAATAAGCTACATAATGGATTTTATCAGTGTCTTCTCTTTCAAAAATTCTAAGGAGAGCCCTAGCCAGGTGGCTCAGTTGGTTGGAGTATCACCTATTACACCAAAAAGTTGTAGGTTTGAGCCCCACTCAAGATGCATACAGGAGGCAACCGATCAATGTTTCTCTCTTTCTTTCTCTCTCAAATATATATAAATTTGATATTCCAGAAGATAATTTGTCTCCCAGCTTTTGCTTTTCCTCCAGTTTACATTTTCTTTACAACACAGATCCTTGCTAATAGTATTTCATTTGAACACTGAATTTAAAAATAAAAAGATTCATTTTCTTTAAATATTATATGTTTACCTCTTTATTATGATAAGTTACAAAATTTCTTTAGATGGCATCCTCCCACTACTAAGAAAAATTGGTAAGACCAAATTTTCAAACAAAGGAGTGTGTTTATCCATCTATCTGTGAAGCAGAAATGCCAGGAGAATATGACTTTAAAAACACAGATCATGTATATGCAGTTACAAAATGTTATTAAAGTATGTTAAATTCTTATAAATTGTGGAGAATAGGGAAAAGATAAGTTAACAGAAATTTATAATAAATATTTTATATCTTTTTTTCATCAAACTTAATACTTAGAAATACATCACCTTTTATTTTCCCCATCTTCATTGCATGGAGCTCAACACTGGCCCACAATGAAGCCCAGAAACTGAAAAGAGTCTCATAAACACATCAACATTTTCCTATCATCAGCCTCCCTACAATTGCTTAACAATGAATAGCGCAGAAATGTAGCTTTCTATCAAAGGTACAGTGTGCTGCCCTGCGCTGTGTGGGAGACTTGAAATTGTTCAGACTTGCAGTCACTTGGTTACTACATTACACCCCAGGAATATAGTAGGTAAGCACAATGTATCCTTTCTGAGCTGTGCGGGTTTAGATAATGGACAAACAATGATGGATTTCATGGTGACGGATTCATTTGATTTCCACTGCCCTCATCCAGAATCTCCATTAGTTTATTCTTGAATATAGTGTATTCATTCTTTTTCTATTTGTCAAAGTACATTTTCTAGGTCAAATCATGCTTTTTAGAGCATTTCTAAGTAGCCTCCTATAGAAATTTTTAAGTTTTGCAAGCAAATTTGCTTGACACTAATAATACTCAAATATAAACTCTATTATTTATATTTCCATTTCTAAAATGGTGGAGTTCTATCTTGCCACATATGAATACACTTTAAAAACACCAAGAACTATATTAATATTTCCAACAGGGGAATTCATAAAATTCTTAAGTGGCCTGTGCTATTCATGTTGTATTATTATTACTATTAATTACAATGTTTCGTATGCTTAAATATTTTATCTTCAGATTATTTTTTTGTATACATTCTCCCTTTGGTAGTCAGCAAACAGTATTTATTGTCAAATACTATAGTTAATCCTTCGCATGATTGTGTTTGACGCTGTTCTGCCTTATCTCTTAAAATATGGACAAGTGAGGTGCACAAGTAAAATAGACAAACAAGTTGTGTGAAAATCGTACCATTCAAATAGTGAAGGTTTATAAATGTTTGTATGGAAACACAGTCTTTATTCCTTGAATATATCACTTATGTGGCATTTTAGCTCATTGTAATCTAGGTTTTCAATTAGAATATCTTGGTAGTTAAGATTTTTTCATTATGAATTCTTTATATATATTTATATTGTCTAAGTTATGAATTACTAAATAATATGAAAAAATAGTCTTTAACTGGACTAAAGATCACAAAAGCCTAATACTGCCATTATTGACAACTTATTTTGACTGAGTTAAAGATTAGAAGTAAAGAAATATTTATACTTTAATAATGTTCTAGCAGTAACTCACCAGCATTAACCACTGGATTCAGAATCTAACTTCAGTTATGAAAACTTAGGGCTAAAGTATGTTTGCAATACACACACACACACACAAAGAGAGATCATTTGCACTGATTATACATTAAGTTCAAATAGTATATTATCCTAATTTCTTGCATGACTAATTGATATAAATTATTTTATTTCAGTTGTCTTCTAGCACAGAGTATTTAATATTGCTTATGAGAATTCCTCCTCTGGAGATTCAGAGATGGGAGACAATAAACCAGTCCAACATCATATTTTGCCACACAGTTTCACAGTAATTACAGTTCTAAAAACTACAAGATCTTGAACAACAAGCCTGGTTTTAACTCAGAATATTACTTTCTTCCTTATTAATACCACTGTATATACTAAACTAGTTCTAAATTTTATTTGTGGCAGATTTGATATGTGGCAGCAAATCAAAATTTTTTTAAATTTTTAAAATCTTAGATAAAATTAAATATATATATATATATATATATATACACACACACATACATATGTAAAATTTCTCCTTTATAAAAAACTAAATGATCTGCATGAAAAGAGCAGTTTTCCATTCTACCTGATGTTAGGATATGTATATATCAGGAACAAAGTGAAAGGTTTAGAGGAAAGTCAACCAGAAAAATCTATACCAAATTACTGGACATGAATATCCAGGGTTTTGTTTTTGGCTAATGCATCCCTTTTTTCCTCATTTCCAGCCTCACAAAAAGGAAGAGCAGAGGGCTGGCAAACACTGGCTTAATTATCCCCATCAGTCTCAGAAACAAGGTGCTCAAGAGTTTTTAGCTGCTGTAAACACTCCCCAGAGAGCAGATAAGAAATCTGCTGAAAGGAGGTTTTGTCTGGGGAAAGCTGGGGGCACCACAGTCAATCATTAGTGCAATATTGTATATGCATTACTACATCAAAGGAAACAGAAGCCAATATTCTATTGTGAAGACCTTCAGTGTTTTCTTAAAGGTAAGAAAACGAATGTTAACCAGAAGAAAACGTTTTTAAAAAAAATTACATTTGCTGCAGAAACAAATCATATTCTAATTTTCATTCATTTTTTTCAAAAGAGAATGTCGCTGTTATTTTGTTTTTCTGTATGTGCCTGAAGAGATAAACAAAGTTTCCACTGAAGTTAAAGATGTAACTTTTGTCTCAAGAAGAATTTGCACCTTTATATGTAAATGCATTTCTCAGAATCCGAGAATATCACATAACCTTATTTAATCACAATACTAGAAGTAAAACCAATGTTCTTCCATATCAGTACTGGGTTTGTCTAGGACTCTATTTGCAGAAAGTTGACACCTCACTGTCCCTAAACAGAACCTTTCTATTGCTTCACAATGAAGACATCCACAATGAGCTTCTATTCTTTAAATTTAATAGACTTCTCTTACTCCCACAATCAGGGAATCTTAGAGGCTTCCAAAGCCTTACAAATACCTTCCCAGCGTTAACTTCTACTCCCCCTCAGCCTTCCTGGCCACCTGTGTTCTGGGAAAACAAACTTTTTGCTGTCACAGACTCCTTGCCATTTCCCACAGCCTGGCCTTAACACACACAACTTCTTCGGATTGGATACCCATTCTCCAGCCCCACGTCTGCAAGTTCACCATTCCCGAAACTCCCAGGCTCATCTGGCAACACGGCCTTCACGAACCACCTCGGCTCTGGTTTTCCTCGTGCAATTGGAAGTCCATTGCTATATCGCAGTTCGGTTATTGCGTTCTCACTGTATCACGGGATTTTTAAAAATATTATATTTAGTTATTTATCGAGGATTTTTCACTATATCACAGGATTTTGTGGTACTGTATACGCATGTTGTTAAAGTTACGTAGGTTTAAGAGTGTAGAACAAATATAAGGTTCCTACTTTACGGGGGGGGGGGTGGAGTTCTAGAACGTAATATCCACGATAAGTGAGGGAATACTGTAGTCTCTTCATGGGAACTTCTTTAGCAGCTTTTTATCATAGTAATGTCCGTTTTCATATTTAGTACATTGCAGGCCATCATTTAGTGTTGCTAAGTGATAGAATTTAGTAAAATTTGACCATTTTTATTCATGATTGTTGTGTGGATGTTTAGTGGAATTTTAAGGAGGGTAAGACAATCCTTTTCTCCCATAAAAGTGTGGACACTTTTAACACTTTGTAGGATTCTTAAAGGGGAAAAAATTAACTGGAATGTGTAGAGGACTTACTGTGTAGTTGGCACTATACTCAATGCTTTACGTCTTTATAAATCGACATAAGGTTTTTAACCTGTAATGCTGCCCTCTCGGTGTGTGTCGAATATCATATAAATTGCCCACTTTTGATTTCTGATGAAAGGTTTGGTGGTATGCACTGAGGACTACTTAGCTAATAGCTTGTGAATTAGTCATGGTGAAACATATATGTCTCATTTAGCCATTTATTAGTTCGAACTCTGCTAGTGTCACATCTGATACAGTCTCATTTTGTTAATAGATATTTCTCAGCGGAAATTTTTTGTTTACCTCTTAAGTCATAGCCAAATCTGCATGGATTCTAAATGAGGAAGTTCAACATTTAAGCAAATAAAAGATACTTAAAGGGGTAAAGTTATTGAAAGTGCTAATTTTTATATATACTATTATTTTTTACAAATGTGGGGTCTCTGTATTCCCCAACTCCATCCACAAAATGCACAGTATAAAGAATGTTTTTTACTATGGAAAAGTTTTGGTATAATTCAATTTTGTGTAATAAAATTTCAATATGATTCTTCACCATCTTGATTTTAGATTTTCAAGAAGATTCTATATTATTTGAGTTAAATCATATGTATCCTATTATCTAGACACCACTAGTCAAATGAACCAGGTAATATTCCAGACTGATTGAGCACTGATATACCTCTGATGGCTGACATCCACAGTGGCTCCTTCTAGAGCTGGTATAGTCAAGAGGCAATGTTCTGAATAAGGACTCTATGTGAAGTAAAGATATCATAACTGTAACTTTGACCTTCAAATGTACATTGCACTGCAGAATTTTTTTAAATTATAATTAACATTTTTGCTGGCATTCATATTAAATAATGAGTAATTTGGGCAGACATTCCATAGAAATCAAAATCCAAAGTACATTAGAGTACTTGGGTAGAAGAAAGCTTTTCCTTATAAATGCAGAATAATGATTAGGGCAAGAGATCTGTAGCTTGATGGCCACTAATTTGGAATCCATTTCTGGTGACTGCTAGATATATTGCAAATTATTTAACCTACATGATGCTCTTTTGGTTCACCCATGATAAAGGAATAATTAATAATATCTATATGGCAATGCCTGGCACATGGAAATCATCCTATCATTTGATAACATGAAAAAGAGCAGAAGTAGGGAAATTTCTCTATACATTTGAAAGAAGAGTAGAACAGGATAGCCAGCCTTTTTAATCCTAGATATTGAAGCAGACAGAAAAAGAGATCAATTTATTTTATACTGGCTCTGGGGCTGGAATCACAATAAAATGGAGATGGAGTTCATTCTTTTTCTAGATATACTTATAAAAGATTATGCAAAATTAAAATGAGAAAAATAATATCGGTGATATTCATATCTTCAGGTGTATACCTTTTGGACTATCAAATTGATCAGGTGATGTGTCAGGGGAAGCCCCTGGCTATATGTGGCCAAGATTTCAAAATGGAGCTGGGCCTACTTCCGGATTGTGACTTCCGATTAGCTGATTCAGCAAGTGTTGTGCAACCACTGATGTAACCACTTCCGGTAGCTGATTCAGCAGGTGATGTCACCACTTGGCTAGAAGCCACCTTTGTGTAACAAGTATATATAAGCTCATGGCACTGTAGAGCAGGCAAGAGCGGACCGCCAGCACTCTTGGCCGGGCCACACCAATAAAGCCTGCAAAGGCTCCCCAAGGCTCCGCGGACGTCTTTCTTCACCATTGGACCAGAGCCCGCCTTGCTATTCGGGGTTCTCGGACCCGACATGGAGCCAGATCCCGATATTGCAAGACAAATGTGTCTAACTCACATGTATGTATTTAAAATACATGACATTTTAATAACACACATTTTGATAGATAAAATATGTGTAATAAATTGTAGCCATATTAAGCATATGGTTTGTATATACATAACATTTTAAAATAGTATCATGAGGGAAGTTAAATATTTTTGAGATACAATTTAATTGAGCGTTTCAAAGAGTAATAATACAATAAATATCTCATTTAAAGCTGTAAGTATTCTTCTACTCTGTTATAATGTTTTGAATTCAATAATCACCATTTTGGTTTTCTTTATGAGTATATTCTGGCAAAATCACAACTTTCACATGTTTAACTGAATACTTCCAACAATATGCTAAAATAAAGGACTGACAGTTTGAAATGAAGTACAGATAAGTTAACCAAAAACTGTTAATTAAAAAAAAAAAAAAAGACTAATTGTATTTGGTTTTAGATCACCTACTATGCAATTTATATTTTCAAAATAGGCCACATATTTTTAACAACCACAAGTTCATTTTGATTTGTTAAAAATTTAATACAACTCTTTAAAAAGTAACTTGTCACTTCAGTTACTTAACATGATTATTTTCTCCTGACACTGATACTAAATACGCTTACAGATGCCGAGCTATAATGCCCAGAGAATGCTATAGTTCACTCTTGAATTTAAAAATGGCTAACTAACAGGCACATTTCCTAAATAGAAAGCTTAATTTTATCAAAACAGAGACAATCACCACCAATACAATCATTAAGAATAGAAAAATTATTCTAGCTGAATGTTGAACAGAATCTTGAAATATTGATCTGAGTAACAAAAATATGACCTAAAATGCATACAACAACTGTATACCTAAATCTTCTTCCATTTAAAAAATTTATACTTTTGAAAAGAGCTATGATTTAACCATTCTAATTATAAAACAACTGAAATTTAAATATGATATGCTTCTTAATCCCCTCACCTCTTCACCCATTCCCCAACACCCTCCTCCCATCTGGCAGTCATCAAAACACTCTCCATACCCATTATTCTGTCTCTGTCTTTCTTCTTTTTTTAATTTGACTTTTAGATGTAATTGTTGATAGATATGTACTTATTGCCATTATATAACCATGGGGACGCAAAGTACAGCACAGGAAATGGAGTAGCCAATGAACTTATATGCATGACCCATGGATAAGAGCAATGGTGGGGGGATTGCCTGACAAGTGAGCAGTGCTGGGTGGAGGAGAACAGAGGGGGGGAAATCAGGACAACAGTAATAGCATAATCAATAAAATATAATTAAAAATTAAAAAGTAAATATGCAATGTCCATTTAATTTTCTTTCATTTAGTCCATGATTATTTTTAAAAGTATTTACCTGCCTATAAACACATGAATTTAAAACATAAAAAAGTCTCTTCATTGACATACATTAGTTAAAAATGACTAACAGCAGATATTAAATTTAACATTTTGTTATACATTCTATTATAATTATAATACTAGATATATGCACCAGATTCATATTTATTCAATGGGAATACAAGTTTTTAATTTAAATGTTGTTGGATAATATAGCTTTAAAGGCATACGATATTTATAGTTGTGATTAAAGAACACATGAAGAATTTTTTTGCAAAATATACAAAATAAAAATAATGTATTTTCATCATAGCTTATTAAGACATTAAGGAAAAGGCCTTTTTGTATAACTAAAGTTAAAATATGAAAATAAGGAGACCCTTGACTGATATTTATTGTGTCAACATTGACAACAGAAATGTATATTCTCCTTTAAAAAGTAAAATATATATGAATGCTTAAAAATAATAAAATCACTATTTTTCTGAATTGTTAATATTTCAAACTGTAATATTCAGATTTATCATGAAACAATTTTAAAACCAATAATATACTTAGAATAAACCAAAGCCAGCTATCTATGTAAAATATAAAATAAAATAATTTACATGTGACAACAAATAAATCTAAGGTACCTGTATTGGTTGCTTTCTTAAAAATATTAACTTACACAAAAATGTGTTAGATAATTTAATTTATATGTGCATTTATACTGCAGTATAATTTTATTGAATTTTACAACACAAAGTAACAAATAAGAACATAAATTTTGTCTACTTACCTAAAGAATAAATTCAATAAAATAATATAACCCATTTATCTGCCAAATAATTGATCTTTTCATGTTTAAATGGCTATGTTGGTACCAAGGAAACATAAACACAAACTATCAGGACTTAAAAAATAAGTATTTGATTTCTGAAATCAAATGTTATAAAACATAGCTCTTGATATTTGTATTTCTTTTCTTTTCAGACTATTGTGAAGTAATATGACAGCTAAACCCACCTCTATACATGCCCACATATAGATTTACAATTTTTTTCAAGAAATACCAGTTAATTATTGCCCATTATTTCCACTGCAGACTTGAACTGTTAACAACAGACACCACACAGGTAAGGGGAAGATCAAGGGCAGGAATGACTGTGCTTACAGATGCTAACATGTTAAATGTTACAAAAGAACCATTTGGTGAGCAGTCTGAAATGACAATTTCACAAATCTGTAAGAAGCTGGTCAATCTATTAAAGAATGTATAGACACATAGTAAAAATGCACTTTAATTGTGGAACATTGAGTATCTCAATATTGAGGTACAACTTACTCCTTTGGCTTTCTTGAGTAGCTCTAATTCCTTCTGCAATTAGCCATTCTTTTGCATTAGCCTAGCATACAGCTAGTTGATTGTTTAAGGAAATGGGAGGAAAGAGAACTGGGAGGACACTTGGGAAGTGATTCAGAGCATGTATTGCCAAAAAGGTTACACTGTGCACATTATGCTTTTCCAAGTTGACCTGTGCCCAATTAGAACCTGAATGTTTTTCTTTACAAAAATGAATTTCTGTCTCAAGCCCCTGACTCCTACTACTACTAATAAAGAATTCTCAGTCAGCAATTTGCAGAGTAGGGAAGCCAGGGATAATAGAACTGGGCAGCTTTTACATGCAAAACAAAACACCAAAGAAAGGGAATAAAAAGGCTTACAAATAATGCAAGCTCTCCCATAAGGCTTATACGTATTTGTCTCCCTTTAAAATGTAGCATGAGAAAAGCTGAATCAACTGCAACTGTAATGATGCAAAGTTTTGATTATCATGGCAAATTATACCTGCACTATTCAGAAGAGGGCAAAAAAAGTTTTGTGGTTTGTCAAAAGGAGCTGGGAATGAGAGCCAAGGCCACTGACATTTGTGGTGGCAGATTAAGCTGTGAGCAGACTCTAAATAAATTCCATTCTCCCACATCCCAAAATACACTATTGTGGCTATTAAGACTGACTTGCATTCTGTGCATGCCAGTATACTATCCATTCAGGATCACTTATTTTACTGGGAGACAGGGAGGTCAGTCTTCTGAACTGGGAAGCTGTCACAGATTAGGGTGTGCGTGCATGTGCGTATGTGTTTGTGTGTGTGTGTAACAGACGGCTAACTATGAATGATTACAACCTCTGCTTCAAGTTTAAATAAATCATATATTTGGTAAAATCATCAAGATTTTTTTAAGCAAAAAACAAGAAGGAATGTCTGTTAATTTAATTTTTGAACCTATCACCTCGAAGACCTAACAACAGCACCCTTTAAGGAACACAAAATAACATCTGCAAGGACTATATAACTAAATCAGCCAAATCAAGTTTTCAAAAATATATAAGATTAAAACCCCAAATCTTGTGAATTCTGATTGTCTTAATACTCTTTCAGGAAAGCATATTCCCATTTGGAACAAAAATAAGAATACATAAATCATAAAACTTAGGGGAAAACATAAAGGAAATAAATTGTAATAATGCTAAGAAGACCATATTGACTCTAAAATGAAATTATCAAAGATAAAATAATTAAGGAAAGTAAAATCATTACAAATATTGAAAATCTATTGCAAATTCTGTATTACTGTTCAAACTGAATTAACTATAAGCATAGGAAAAAACTCATAATCTTATTTCAAACTTAATTTTAATAAAAATGTATCCTTCACTACAGACAATTCTGTGAATTAAAAAAAATAAAGAACTGCTGCATGGAGGAAACAAGTAGCCTTTGATAAGTCAGTAAAATTTGTTTCTCCCACATTTAATATTCTTATCTCATTTATATATCTATGTTTTGTATTTTCATCTATAAATCAATGTTTTCAAGTTAAAAGTCGCACAAAGAACAAAAAGTATGTTCAAATTTATAAGAACTCATAAGTAACTGTAAGTATATATTGAGGAGAACAGTTTCCTACAAGGAACACTGTCTTGACTCAGTTTCAGCAAGTGTGTTTTGAAGGCAAAAGCCTCCCAGCCACATCAGCCAAATCAGCAATGGCAATTAAGCACACGGCAGACAAAGCCCCTTCAAATCCAATGAAGTGCCCTAAAGATACATCACACGTCATTCAGTGACAGTGAAGTGAAGAAATCACCAGCTCAAGGTGCAGGCCTGCTGAGAGATATAAATATTATGGGCAAAATCTGCTTAGATATCATTTACATACTATTCACAGACTAAGAATGAAGTTGAAACAAGTACTAGAATATTGTCTCTGACACTCTCTATGGCATATCTGATATAAACTGATCATATTAAGAATCTTGACAGTTTTCATTTTCTGGTCTGGTTTGTGCAAGATAAGATTGCAAATATTGTTTTCTCAAAAAAAATGAATTAAAACAACAATTAGGTTATTATCCCAGCTTCACTGGACATTACAGGAGATATAGAAATTATGAAGAAAACAAAAGAATATTGAACTTCACCAGCTTCATGGTTGAAATTACACCTTTCTGTGTTAAGGATACAAAGATGCTTTAAAGGGAAATGGGATCGCGTAGGACACAGATTCATCAAAGAGGTCTCCAGCTACCACGCCCTCACTGTTCAGTTATTCAAAAGTGTTGTTTTGAAAAAGTATAAATAATAGATTTTTGTGTACATTTCCAGGTGACAATCTATCTCATTAATGATACATATTTTTCTCACAATAGTATCACCAAGAAAATGTATGGCTATATAACTTAGAACACATAGCTACCCCTTTAGCATAATATCAAAAATTGCTTTTAAATTTTTTTCTGCTTTCAACTTTATGGATTAAATCATATACTGAAGAAAGGGCACATGTTCATTTAGTAAATGGATTTCAATCATTCTATCCAAACAATTTTATGAAAGTTACAAAATCATTCAATAGTATATTGGTTTTATTCAAAATGATTAATTACAGTTAGATAAATTAATCTGAAATTGATAAATGGTCTCTGCAATGGCCTGAATTATATCCCTAAATATTCATGTGTTTACGCACTAATCTAACAGGACTACGTTTGGAGATAGGCCTTTGAGGAAATAATTAAGGTTTAACAAGGTCATAGGGTGGGCCTCAATCTAATAGAACTGATTTCTTTATAAGAAGAGGAAGAGACACGAGATTTCTCAATCTCATGCACATAGAAGAGGCCATTTGTGGACACAGAAAAATGGCAGTCACTTACAGGCCTTAGAGGAAGCTCAGATCAAACCTATCTTGCTGGCACCTTGATCTTTGACTCCCAGCCTCCAGGATAATGAGAAAGTTAATTTCTGTTGTCTAAACCAGCTACCATGTAGCATTTCGGTATGGCAGCCCTAGCAGGCTAATGCTTTCTTGTCAAGTACTAGTGTTTGTTCTGTAACTATTTAGCTATATAGGGCTGAGGAAATAATTTCATTTCTCTGAACCTCAAATTATTCATTTGTAAAATGAGAGGGGTAGGCCACCACTCTTTTTTTTTTTCCCTTGTCCAAAGTAGACACATTCTTCCAGGTAAGCATAATTATCCGTAGGAATTGTGTGTATTTCTTTAAGTTAGAAAATTCAAAAACATACATTTATTCAGGAAATATAATTATTAGAGTCCTTGATATTCTAATGACCATTCTGCATTATAAAATATTCACAACATGTATTCTGTTAAGTCTACATCAAATCATGCCGACATTCTTTTCAGATAAGCCATAGCCATTTCTTCTATTAAATGCTTTAATATCCATTTAAATTGTAAACAAAGTACTTGAGCCAAACTACATTAAGTACTTGAACAAAATAACTTTCAAAAATTTAGAAGAAGACAATAATTTTGTTAAAAAGATATCTGGATTATACAACCCCAAAGAACTAGGCCACTATAATCTAGTATATTGCTAATAAAGTGGCCATGTTAAGATAGCACATAATTATCAATGATATTATTTCTCATCTGCAATTTTTAAACATGTTTACTCAAACAATAATCATTTATCTTTTGTAAGTTTTAAAAGGCAAAGGGAGCAGAAAGATGAAAGACATTAGAAGTTTACATTTAAATAACTGGAAGATTATATTTATTAAAAAAATAAAAGACAGACTCTGGTATTAGACAAGGCCCGTTCACCCAACTCAAGTCAGAAGATGAGATCTGTTACAGCAGTGGTACTGCAGGTCCCTCCTCACAGTGTGGCTCATGGACCAGCACCACCCACACCAGCTGGAAGCGAGTGAGAAATGCAGAATCTCAGAACTTACATCAACCTTCTGAATCAGGAGTACCTTTTAACAATGTCTGCAGTGCACGCTAATGTTTGATAAGCACTAATCTAAGATTCAGAAGTTTATTTAAAAATGTGGCAAAACCAGCAGGCTACAATCTAAATGTGGCCCACTTTCTTTCTTTTCTTTTTCTTTTTAGTTTGGCTTCTAGTTTAAAATTCTTGTCCAAAATGTTTAACTCATAAAATAATTTATCAAAATTAAAAGTAGTGAGAGTTCGTATAAAGATATGAATTTGTTACTAAGTTGGAAGCTTATGTAAACATGGGCCAACATTTCTGCATGGTATCAGCTGGAGCTAGTGACGTCACCTCTTCAGGCAGGAAAATACTTCCTCCCTGTGACAGGATCAGTCTTTGTCATTTACTTATGTTATTTACCTGGTTCTGTCATGCATTTGACTTTGTGATCTCTGTCCTTAAATCCCTTCTCTCCTGCCTACCATCGAATGAAAAAACAAAAGGAATATTTAACAGTAAGAGATTTAAAAATACAAAGTATCTGTCTAGAATTAATATCTTCATTTGATAATTTTTATTTTTCTAATTCTTTTCACTATTAATTTGCTTTGATTTAAACCTTAAATTAAAATATGTGTAGAGTGATCAGCATTTAAATGTTTTAATCCATTATTAATACCTTGTTTAAATTAAATTTCTAGCAGTCTAGGAGTAAGTTTTCTTTTTTAAAGAAATACACTCATTTAGACTGTCTTTTTGCTTCATCTCTTAAAAATCTCACACCTTGAAATATTTCCAAAAGCCTGGAAACATAAAAAATGAAGAATAAAAGAAAGATGTAGATAAAAGCAGTAAATAAAAAATAATAATTATCTGACCAAAGACATCATTCAGAAGAGCATAAGGAACTAGCTTGGGGAATATCAAAAATCTAGTCATGGTAACTCTTTGGTAGATACTTGGAAATAAAGGGAATTAATCATAATATAATGCTTCAGAGATATTTTAATGAAATATAAATAAGAATGATACATTCTTAGCTATATCAAATACATTGAGTTTGAATTTAAAACGTTCACAGATCATGATTTTCTTTGGAATTAATGAAAAATTAAGAAAATACATAACATACAGGTAATATTATTCCCACTTTGACTTCCCATTACATTAGAAGTTTTATCTTCCTACCCTCAAAGCCCAAATTGTATCAATATTTTAATGTTAAGAATCATAAAAGCCATTTAAATTTTTATTAAAAAACATAACTATTGGGTGCTTATTGCATTAAATACTGCATGCATTCACATAGTTTCAACCATAATGTCAATAACTACAAATCTTTATCATTAGTTCTGTTAACCATTCTTATTCTTTACCTCTTATTGAATACCAAAAATTTAATATATATAAATAACCTAATCAATGTAAGTCACCTCAAACTCAATATACCTATTACCTAATTTTATTTCTCTCACATAACCATTTTTCCCTTAACTGAATGTTGATATAACTAACAAGCACTATAGGTTTAGAAATCACATGGCGACTAACTGAATATAAGGAGCTACAGGGGTAAAACATGTCACCAAGTTCCCAGCAGTTTTTCCATGAAAACTTGTTTCAGTGAAAACTCTAGATTCTACTGCCCAGCCACAGTGTCAGATAATGAGGGTCTTGAGCACATTTTGGCTTTTCATTTTAATTTTATATAAATAATTCTCTTACGCCTTTGCAATTTAAATTGTATTTTCCTAAGCCTAGATTTTTCTGTATATTTTGGACCTCACATTTTTGTATTTTGAATAAAGCATACAGATGATTTACAAAAGCATTAGTGGCTTTGAAGCTATTTTTTACATATTAAAATATTAAAAACTAGCATATCAAATGTATGATGTCAAATTATTATTACCTGTATATAGCTTTGAAAGAGTGAGTATATACAAAATAAATAGATATGATGTGATCTTTCCAAAATCATAAAGTGCTAGTAGAGTGACTGAAGTTTGGGAAATTCTTAAATGTTCCTGGATTAAAAATATATATTGAAGATGACACTATAACACTATCAAACTATCAAAATATAAAATTTCAAAAGTCTCAAGAGAATCAATGAATGTTCCTTGTTGAGTCAATAAAGTAAAAAAATAAATAAATTTGCAGTGAGTATTAAAATCTTTGACAATCCTACCACAGAGATGAAGACACTACACACCATTAGAAAACATTAAGATATTTAGGAAATATTAACTGCAAGAAACACTTTATGTTTGATATGAATTTGGGAAATCCCTCTTGATAGAGTGGCCTTCATTCATTTAAACACCATCATTCAACTCACTTAATTGTTTCTTTCCTTGGTCAGATTTTCTCTAATTTGAACATTTTCCTAGTCTTTTTATATCTTTGATTGTATTTGTGGCTCCACTACTAATATGTATCCAAAGTTTGAAAATATTAACTAAATGGAGTACAGTGATACAACGCACATTTAGATTAACACATATTCTATACTGGATGAAGATTAGATTATTTCACATTTTTATAAATGTATTTAATAACAATTTATGAAGTTTTGCTCAAAATTGTAGTAGGAAGTAATACCATTTATGATATAGTGACACTGATTAAGTACTTAAAAGTGAAGATTTTTGTCTCATTTTAAAGAAATAATTTAGATATTCTCAAATATTATAATGTATTCATTATTAAAACCCCCTGATTGTCTTTTATAATTTTTCACATTTTATAACATTATATTTATAGTGAGCAAAATCAAAATCTACATTCATTTCCTTCAAAATCAGGAATTAATTGTCAATTTTTATAATTTCACAGTTGAAAGCTTCAAACTTTAGCTGACATTTTCTATCAAAATATTTTATTTGATTATCTAAAGAAAAGAGATATACTAAGTGTAGTCAAGCAGTAGTAAAAATAAGTGAATCTCAAGGTCATTTTTGTTATCCTACACTCTCTTGCTCATGTTTTTAAAAAGTTTTGCAATTCCACACAAAATCAAAGTAGTTATTGTTATGCCAGTAATCACATAATGATAAAAAAACAACACAGCTATGCAAAGCTCAGAAACAACTTCTTCAAAACTCTGTGGATTAAGGAATGAGTGTAACACGCTGTATCTAAATGCACTACAATGAAAATTTATCAATCGAAACAAACAATATAGAAAGAGACTCAATGTTTGTATTGACTACCCTTAGTACCATCTGGTCAGGAATTCTGCCCCTGGAAGACGTTTAAAAAAAAAAAAATCTGTGTCAATGTATTGCCAAGAAGGCTATTTCCACAGCTCATTATCTTTAATAAGCTATTTTTGGCAAAGGGAAAAAGAAAATGAAAAAAATTCAAATGGACATCATAACAAGATAAAAATGGCACAATGGGAATCTGATCCCTCTGCTTTGATGTTCTGAAAAAGAAAGTTCAACTTTTCTATTATATTTATATTTAACATAACTCTTCTTTATATTATGTGTGTGCACATGCGTGCACCTGTTTGTTTACATACTGCCCAGTAACAGATGGAAAGCAGTGCATGACAAACATGGTAAAGGTTTTTGAACGTTTAAAATAAAGCGCAAAATAAATTTGTTGCAGAGACTTACCTGCCAGGCACCCGTTTCAGTCTCACCTCTACAGTGCACAAAGCAGAGAAGAGTCTAGTGCTGAGCACAGTAAACCTCTTTCTAGTTGCTGTCTAAATAACACTTGCAAAGTCTTATACTTTTATTCAGCACTGTTGCATGATAATGGAAATATATCACAAACACACGCATATAAGTTATGATGTAGGAACAGACTCATGACTGATACATTAGTTTAAGAAACACAGTAAGGAATGTAGTTTGCTTATTTAACTTGGTATACTTCACAAAAAAATGTATTTTGAAAGTATATATTTAAACTCTACTTATTTATTAAATATATTAAATATATTTGCTATATATATTTAAATATGTTAAAACATTATTCATTATTCTCACAGAAGTTTCAGGCCCTTTGGAAATGCATATATCTTTATTACTTATATGAGGGGGGAATCCCCCCAAATAATACCAGGAGTTATCTACTTGAAAGTGGGCCCCTTGTAGAGTAGGCTTCCCCGCTAGGTGGGCATCCTAGGAACCCCTCTGTATCAGTGTGCCAGGTGGTGCTGCTCTGAGAAGCTGCGTTCAGCTTCAGTGAATTTTTTTTGAAGTCTTTCTACTCGTTTGCCTATTTCGTGATGGGTGATTTACGTACACACCTGCCCACACCGTGCTGATGGTTCAGCAGGTTTTGACCAAAAACGGCATGACCCCCATGCCCCACTTTCCTTATTCACAAAATCTGACCCCCAGCAACGTTTTTTGTTGTTGTTGTTTCTACCGGGGTGATAAAAGTCCTCAAAAGAAAATGTTTTGCCGATGCAGAAGAGGTGAAACAAAAAACAGCAGAAGCACTAAAAGGCACCAAAATTGAAAAATTCAAAAATTGTTTTGAGCAGTGGAAAAAAACATCTCAATAGGTGTACTGCATCAAATGGGGAGTACTTTGAAGGTGACTGAGGTTTAAACAAGTAAGACTAAACACACACTTTTTAATAAATAAATTCCAGGTTTTTTGGGTCTCCCCTCGAAATTATTACATAGCATACATTTTTATAATTGCAAAAATTACATTTGACATACTACAGAGATTGATGACACTTGGATAAAATTAGGCACCAAATTAAATGCATTTTGGCTTTTTTAAATTTATTATAATTACACATGTATATATTCTCAAAATTAAAAAGAAGTCCATTTTCCATTTCATAATACAAAATCATATATTGTGTGATCAGAATTGAATCAATATAAGTTTTCTAAAGCAAAGGCTATGGGCAGGAGATAAAGGTTTCTTTTATTGTGGCCACTGTTTATTAAAAATGATTATTTTTCCATAGTTCAAAAAATAATCTCAGTGGCATTCCAACTGAAAAATATTGTGAGCGTTGCATATGTTCCTACATCAAATAAAATGAAACATTCAGATTAATTATTGGTTTCTCATTTGCTGTTTAAAATGCAGACAAGCTCAAAGCATTGACTACATTTCATGGGAAAAGGAACTCAAATTATTCTAAAGTAGTGGAAATAGTGTATCAAACCAGATCCCTATAAAAGAAAGTGGGTCAGTTCAGAAGGTTAGGTAGAAGGTAAAGGGGTTAAGTTCAGAAGAAGCATTTGTGCCTTAAGTGATTAAGGAACCATTTCCAGGGAGACACTTTTCACTCTACATTGGAGAAGTGCACAAAAGGTAATGTAAACACAATTTGTCTCATCCATACAAGGGTTAGCAGATAACCTTGTGTGGTTCATTTTGCTTTGGTGCTTGGAAAACTATACACAAACTAAGTAGACCTATTAAATATATACACATGAGGTGAAAAAGACACTGATTTTCCATATTTTCTCTCCTAACCTAAATGAGAGAGAGTTACTTAACCCTTTGAGTAATTGTAACATGCCTCCCTATGCCACCAAATCACCCACCATAAGTGAAATCAGGCTCTCTGCCAAACAGGCATGTCCCCAAATGCCTCATTAAACCTATCCATAACAGAATCACATTATGACAATAAAAATAAAATAAAATAAAATCAGATTCTCAAAAAAATCCAGTTGGGCTGTCTAGGCATAGCCTAAAATTAATGTAATAAAAATAAATTCACCAAAGAAAACAAACTCATAAATACAGAGAATAAATTGGTGGTTGTCAGGGGCTAGAGTTGGGCAAAATTGGTGAAGAGAGTAAAAAGACACAAATTCCCAGTTATAAAATATGTAAGTCCTAGGAAATGTAATGTACAGCATGGTGACTATAGTTAATCATACTGTTTTGCATATTTGAAAGTTGCTTAGATCTTAAAAGTTCTAATCACAAGAAAAAATATAATTCTGTGTTAACGTGATCTACTGTGACGAAAATATATGCAAATACCAAATCATTCTGTCACACAACTGAAACTAAAAGAATGACACATGCCATTTATATCTCAATAAAATAATAAAGAAAACATTAAAAATAAATAAATTCACCCATAAATGTAGCATATATTCATAGGTAACCAACTCCTAACCAGTCAAAGCTTGTTATTTTTAATTAGTTTTTTTCTGATATTTTAATAAAAATATATTCTACTACCCAAAATTAACCTTTGTTAATTTTGTTCTATATATTATCTTTTTTCTTTTCTTTTACTCAATATTAAAAACTAAGTTTACTTTAGCACCTGTGTTATTATGTTCCACATTCCCTCCCATTGTGGTGCATGGACCAGGAGCAATGGCATCACATGGGAACTTGTTAGACATAAAGAATTTCAGACCCCAACCCAGACCTACTGAACCAGAATCTGCAGTTCCTAAGATTACACAAAAATACCCACACACATATCTATGCATATACATGTATGTATATATACAGCTAATAAAACTATAAAAGCATTTTCATAAACTATGAATAATTATGAATGATTTTTCCTGCAACATTACAACTTTGCGATAGGACAATGTGAAGTATACAATTACATCTACAACAAGTGGATATATATATATATATATATATATACATATATACATATATACACACACACATATATATAATTTTGCATATAAAAAGTAAGATCAAGTACAAAGCACTTCTTTAGTTATTGTGTTATCTAGGAGAATTCTTTCTACATTACCACAAGGACTTAAGTGCATGTCCTGCTGCCCAACTAATCATAGATTGCTGTTTAAAACCATAGTTACACACCTTCAATGTCCTAGAGAGCGCTCAGCACAGCTGCTTTGCCTATTGTCATAGCTTAATCAATATTCGTTCAATTAATTGCTTTGGTTTTAGCTGCAAGTTTTCTTAAATATTGCCTACTCCTGTATCCTTAAGTTGTGTTTTAGAATAAAGGTGTCCCCAAATTTATGAGAAGGTGCTACCTTCTGGCCCCAGTGGCTACTAACTCTTAATGAATACAGAAGCTGCTTTTTCCTCGTCCCTCAAGCGAAACATCATAAAAAGTAAGAGACAGCACTTGTGACCCTATCTGTGGAAGTTTATGAGACTGATGGCGGACAGATTGAGTTACAACGTTATTGTAACACTTCATCAAAATTCTTGTCCAGATTTTGAGCAGTGACTTAAGACAAGTGAATTGGCCTATAAGTGCTGGGATCATTTCCAGCAACTTACCCAGAACACGAATTACCCTTTTCAGTTAACCCCAGTTATTTCTGTCTCCTTGTTGCCACTGAGAGAGTATATAAAGGGAAGGGGTCCCCATCGACCAGGAGAGCGGAGCAAATGGCTGTAACATCTCTGCTGTTCTGCTTCCAAAGAGATAACTCCTGAAATGACTGTGACATTACATGAGCAAGGAGATTAATGAAAAGGTCATGGCCAAAGACTTCATTTAATTTCCTTTTATCAGCTCGAAGCCATTTAAGAGCTATATTTTAATTTTAGAACTATTTCAATAGAGCAGTGAATATGTAAGAACAAATTAACCATATTTAAGAGCAAAATGACAATAATCTGTGCAGGTGTACAGACATAATTACAGCATTCATTTTCACCATTTATTTCCACCTCAAGTCAGTTTTCTAAAGGTAATAAAAACCAGTATGGATTTTCCTAAGAAAACATCTGGCAGTTATATTTCAGGAGTGACTTTCAATATGAGAGAATGTTGTAAAAGCAAAGAAATAATCTAATTATTGTTCTTAAATCCATTTTTGCAGATTAAAACAAATATGTGTGTGTGTATACACCCGCATATACACACACACACACACACACACACACACACACAAATAAACTATAATACTCCATAACATATTATTTTTCAAAAAGAAATTTTTATGTAACTTCACTCTTCAGGTTTATGACAGAAAACAGCAATGTTTGCAAACAAGCAGAAAGACTACAGTTTAATGCAAACAAAAGTCTTAAGTAAACTAATTCAACTGTGATTGATTAGCAGATGACAAGTTAAGTTTAAAATACTGCAAACAATGGCAGTAAAAAGAGCTTTTTTTGCAAATATATGCTTTAGCATATTGAATAAATGCATTGTATCTATTAGGCTTAATTCTACATTTGAAGTAACTTCTAGATAGGATGGGATGTTTGGTCAAGATATTCACATATGCAGCACATAGTGCTTTGACCAAGGAAGCATAGGGCAAAACAGGTGGGCCAAGTCACTGAATAAATTCTTAATAATGGACAAACCAGGTTTTACTTTATGAATAAACTATGAAAATCCTATTTTCAATCTGTATGAGTCAGCACCCAATTCAAAGATTAAAAACAAGTCCATACTTGATCACCATTATCTATATAAATGAAGTAACTGTCTTCATAAAAAATGAAAGTGAGTTCTTTTCAGTTACTATGCTCATGAAATAATCTTGAGAAAATTTCTGGCTATTCTTCCTGATTGTTTCTTTCATAAGTCTGGTTGCTTTCAATATTAAAGTTGTAAATCGCTCAATTATGAAAGAGTAATAGGAGTTTTTTTATTATTATTCTGTTTTCTTCAATAATCTAGAATATAAATTCAACTAAAAGAAATGGAAAAAGCGTCGGCATCCTAGATGTAAGAAAAATAAAATTAACAGAAACAAATTTGAAAATTTTATTTTTAAATTATCCACAACCAAGATTTGAGAGTGTTGTTAACAGACCAATTATTCTATCTGCATTTTTAAAAAATTGTGTTATATTTTTTCTTAAAAATGGCATTTTGCCTAATACCTCTATTTTCCCTGTGTATTGAAATGCTAAGACAGGCAACCAGTAACCCTCTCTGTGAATTTTCCTCTCCCTATGTCCCTCCATCCTGATCTTTAAGGCTCTTTCTGTATCTTATCTCTTCTCATTTTCTATCTTCTACATAAGTTTTCTATCAACTTCCATGGATCCATCTCCTAGGTAAATACCCATACCCTTATGTCTATATTTGATACATACATCTTTCTTAAAATTCAAATGTCATTATATGTGTACTTATATTCCAGCTCTCCTGATCTCATATGCACATCAAATAGTTATTGATCGTACACATCCTAGCATCTTTTTTCCTCCCCTTCTACAGGGTTGAGGTGGGAAATGGTGCAATGACATACCCATAGCCTTTGTGTAGACATAACAGCAACTGTGCCTATCAATTAAATCTCCAGTTCAATTCTTAAAGCATTCCTCTAGACCTATGTGGATAAGCACAAAAGTTTCTGCTCATTCTCCATGCCATGAGGAAAGTTAACCCAAGTAAAATCAAATATACTTTCCTATTAAAAAATCCATTAATAAGTTTAATCACCTCCCTCCGATGGAAAACTGAGAAGCATGAAATAAATATATCTAGCTCCAGACCATAGATGATATTCTACCATTTACTCTTGTTAATGCACACACCATTAATCTCTCTACCTGGGATATGCTCATTACTCTTCTCATTCTTTATTGAAATTTTTTTTTCATTATTTTCCATAATGCTAATTATATATTGGGTACTAGGGGTCAAGTTCCCTTGATATTGTGTATTTTCCCCATTACCTCCCTATTGCTCCTGTAGAGCTATGAGTTTATCTTGGGCATCTGTATATTGCTAGTGTCTTGCATAGCACTTGACTGCTGTAGGTTCCTGATAAATTTTGAATGAATCCTTAAGTAAATGATAGAACAAAAAGCCAACCAATTATTTTGATAGAAAGTGAAGGACTTTAAAAATGTATCTTAAAGATTTTTTCTCTTCCAAGTTTTAAAAAAAGACTCTTTAAATTTATCAGGTTCATACTGTGTGTGCTTTTTATGGACACAAAACCAATAATAAATAAACCCGTAGCCTTTTCCTGGACTTTAGCTAACATCATAGTTTCAAAGTTGCCAGAGGGAAAGGGGGCGGGGGAGGTAGAAGAATGTAAAGGGGGATAAATAGTGATGGAAAGAGATCTGACTTAGACAGGTAAACACACAAGACAATATACAGATGATGTATTATAGAATTATATACCTGAAACCTATATAATTTTATTAACCACTGTAACCTCAATAAATGCAATTAAAAATAAAGCTGTCAGAAGCTACAAAAGTAGAAAGTAAGTATACACATAATGAACTGTGTTGAAGAATGCTGGTCCCCTACAGAAAACACAGTGAAACAATGAAATTTTTATGTCTTTATATCATTCTGCCTAGGATGACTTCTGACTACTTTAGAAAGATATCCTTCATTTACAAAACTTGCACAGAATCTGAGCGTAAGCCATATATACGTGCATTGATTTGTAATTTTTGCACTGCAATAAAATGGTAACATTGCCAAATCTAGAAAACAAAAGGAATAAGACAAAACTTACAAAACTAAATAAAATAAACAAAAAAAACTAAAAAGGTTTTCTAAATGGCTTGAAAAATAGAAGTATATTAACTAGGGCTTTAGTGTTTTCTGTCTCAACTGAAGTCATAATCTGATAAATCTGTCCCCTGCAGTTTGAAAACAGTTGAATCTGTAACATTTTGAATGTACTTTATTCTAAAATTGCTGTAAAAGAATTAAACGTTATATGTCTGTGCATGTGATTTGATTTCTCAAGGATACATTTGTTTTGGTTAATGTGAACAAGTCAGCAAAAAGGATGATTACCAGCAAATACTGGTTGCATACATACTATATGCAGAGCATTGTATAATTAACTAAGAATATATAGAAACCAAGTTTGATACATGTTTCCTCATTCCTTGAGGCTCACCAGCTAAAAGTAATATCAATATTAGAACGTTACCAAAAATTACAACATACTGCAGGTAAATACCTTCTTCGAAATGCTTTTAGAGGGAAAGCAGTGATGCTATCTAGAAGCCTTGATGCATCAAATGGGCTTTAAGTATGGAGTCAAGGATTAATTAACAAGCACAGAACTCATCTGATTTTACTCACTAGAATTTTATGAAAAGATACCAAGAATTTAGTAAAGTAGGGAAAAAAGTGAATAAGTTTCTAATTCAGTTGGAACTAGCTGTAACAGAACTACTAATTAGTTCTTGCACGCTTTGAAACAGAGGAAGTGGTTGTCAGAAATTTCTTTCTAAAGCATTTTGTTTGCATCTGCCCAAAGAGGAAAAAGCAGGTCCTTTTTAAAAAATTAGACCTGAAATGAAGAAGTGATTGCTACATGTGAGGCTCTTGAAACCAGGGGACACATACAGGTTAGATGACTCAAGGTTGGTTCCATTCATCTGGAGCTCTTCTTGATGAGATACCCAGAACTTGTCAGACTGGCATTTCAAGGAGCCAGAACTCACAAGTGTAAAAAGGAAGGTCACAGGTCATAATAATTTCCCTTCAGAGTGCAGCCAAAAGTACACTGGAATGGATAAAGCCAGGTATCATCCAGACAGGCTGGGCCCAAAGCCATCAGAAATATGATATAATTTCTCAAGAAAGAGAGGAAAATAACCCATTAAATGTGACAACTAAATGGAGGCAAGGTTATTTAATTTGTATTTTGGAGTCAGTACCATTTAAACCTGTATTTTGATATACTGATTAAAAAATAAAGTAAAAGTTCAGCGTAAGTGAACCATTTTCTTCAAATGGAATTTATTAGGTTTCTTCAGCTATAAAATACAGTATCATACAGATTCATTCCAGAGGGGATTCTTTCTAGAATCTGCTTCAACCATTAATGAGATTAAAATGTCACGCTAATCACTACTACCCTGGCTGGTTTGGCTCAGTGGATTGAGCATCGGCCTGCGAGCTAAGTGTCGCTGGTTCGATCTTCCAGTCAGGGCACATCAGAGAAGGAAAACTCTGACTCCAAAAAACCTCCGCTGCCTTGCGGCATACCTCTTCAGGGGAAAGGCTAAGGGAGTAAACCCCGACAGAAAATCCGGAGCCGGAGTCCCTAAGGCGGTTTGACGTTGTAGTCAACACCGGCAACTCCTGCGGCGCACCTGAAGCCAAGCTGTATCGACTCCGTCTTTCCCTTGGACCCTTCAGCTGCGAAGAGAGGGGGGGTCTGCTGCATGGGCAACAGCAGACCCTCCGTATCACCCTGCCCAGGCTCTGTAGCTTCAGCTTCACTGGAGAGGACACTCCAGCGTCATCGCAAGATGTCGATTCAACATGGGAGGAGACAGATACCGTGTCACTCCCGAGTCGGACTGCACAATCATTCTCGGCGGTGCAGATAGACTCTTAAGAAGCTACACCATCGTCTCTTGAGACGGACGGCTGCCGACGACGACTGGATAATTTTTAGGATGCCTTTCTGCTCTAAAACATCATAGTTTTATTTTGTATACACAAAGTATAAGTGAGCTAGTAGTGTGTATCACCTCAACAGAAATGAAACTCATTACTTGTATGGCTATTTATATCATTACTCATATAGTTATTTATAAAGGTGTTACATTTCACATCTTGAGTAAGTCTGTATCTCCCTTACCCAAAGAGGCCATGTAATTTAATGTCCAAATAGATTCCTTTTTTTTGTGAAAGTCGGTGTTATTAATAATTATGTCACCACAATAGATATAAACTCGATCAGTTCTGGGCACAATAGAACGCTCATGGTTCTCCTACACAAAATCCATCACAGCATTCACCATGTAAAATTTGGCAATTAAATATTATTATATAAACATATTTATGGAATAGATATGTTCCTGCCATCTATGGAGGAAATATATTCCATACACTAATACTTGACTGTTTTCAAATAATTGTGCATATGTTTGTATTTGCAGCCTTTAGCATTATGAAACCTTACAGTGGTCTTGGGCCCCGATCTGTGAACCTCCACATATATTTTAGCATATATGTGTTGATGAAAAGAGATATTTGTTTTTGTTTTGTTTTTTTAATTCAAACATTGAGACAGCTACTGGGTTACTCTGATAATAAAGAAGAATCAGAACTGGAAATGCACTAATATATTGATTAGACAATATATCTCTAAATATTATTTGACTTCTAAGCTACAATGTCTACTTGCTTTACAAGACAGTAAGTAGATTTACAAGAATCTGCAAAATTAGTCACAAAGTGTGTGGACCTCAGATCAAGTAGGTTGGTCAGAACCACCTGGGCCAAAGACTCCAAATTTCAGATGGAAGTGTCACAAGCCAGAGCCTAAGTCTGATAAACTAGCATAATATTAGCAACCTTTCTTATATTTTGGTAAATACGATGCAGTTACAGAATTATTATACAATAAGATAAATGATGATATATAGAGTATGATTAAGAAAATAAATATATACACTTAAAATGCAAAATCACTCAGATATTATGCTAACTATAAAATCAGAAGGTATCCAGCCATGTAATATGAAAAATATAAAAAATAGAGACATTCACTAAAGAAGATACAAGATACAAGAAACATTATATCATGATGCTTCAGTCCCCTTCGAAGTTCAAGTTGAATTATATACTTGTAAAGCCTGAAACTATAATTTCAAAAGCAAAACTATATCTAATATTTTCCTTATTTCCTAGTTGTACAAACAGTAATCATAAGAAATTCTCAAAAATTTAGCTCTCTCATCACTAATCCACCAGGTAATAAAATCATTCACTCATTCATTTATTCAATCTTTTAGCAAATATATGTGGAACAGTTTGTATTTTCTAAGTACTCTCTTCACACTGGGAATATAGCAGTGAACAAAACATACAAGTCTCTGTGGAGCTCATGTTCTGGTGCACAGTATAATAATAATAGTCAAAATATTGTTATTAACAATTTATTGGACATATATTTTGCTCTAGGCATTGTACCAAAATTTACCTTTTGTGTCTGTATGTAATTCTAAATCCCATTCAGAACATCCATGGAATTGCTAACTTTTAAAAACATGCAACCAAGAAGTTTACAAAAAGAAAACGTAGTGAATTTCAGAAAATGTACTTAAAATAGTCCAATGACTCGTGCAAAGCCGTGAATCAAACCCATGTCTTTATTATTCTAAAAATGATGTTCTTGACTCTGCTATGCTACTGATATGTAGAATAAAAGAAATATTTCAATTTACCAACAAGAATAGAAGTCCAGATAGCTTAATTTATTTTCTTCCTTGTTAAAGAAATGCCCAAGTTGAAGAGGCTAGAAATAGAACTTTGTTACTTCAAATGAGGAAAAACTGTTAATGTAGAATTTTAAATTACTAACTCATCTATAACTTAGAATATAAGATATCAGGAATTTTCACTTAAATCATATTTATAACATAATCATACTGCAAAAGGAATTTTCACTGTTACTGAGTTTATTAAGGATTGTGACATTGTAGTTTTTCAGGGCAGACATATCATTTATTAACATTTTAAGTATTATGCAAATTGTATACATCTATTTAAGTAGTTTAAAAGCATTTTTAAATACCAAGTTGTATTTAATTCTGATTTTGTTGTTGTTATAAATATAAAATAATTTCCCACCTGCAATCTCTGGGAAAATTTGTAGCCAGAAAAATAAAAAGAAATTAATGTATAAAATATTGTTAAAATACCAACTCTGCCAAAATGATATATGCAAAACATCTAATTTTTTCCTTTTGTTTCACTTATATTGCTCAAATACCATTGCTGACCTAAATACCAGAACAGAGAGCTGTGCTGTGTCCTTCAGCATATGATGAAGGATTACATAACGTAATTCACTGGAATGAAAGATTGTAAGATATAATGCATATGCCTTTTTCTTCAAATGGATTTATGAACTCTTTACTAAGAACTCCTTTAAAGACTTCACATTTTCTTCATTTCTTTACTGGTACTGAATATTTCCACAAGTCTCCTTTTTCCCCCCCTTTACCAGTAGAAGAGGGATTGGGTCAAATACAAGTTAAGATCAGGCCTTAGATGTCAGCTTCTAAACCCAAGAATGATTATCAATGCATGCAATATTGCTACTGTCACAGATGTGCTACCAGGTTTCAAATAGGTACAAGTTACTTATTGTTGCACCTGAGGCTACATACTGAAATGGTAATGTCAGTTACATGAATTTCTTGAGTTATTCAATGCAGTAAGAAATAGAAGCCTTTGGACTCCTCGTTAATTAATATGTAATCTAATAAATACTGAAGGTAAAATTCTTGCGCTGTTTTAACTTTTTATCACAGAATTTGAAAAAACTTCAAAACTATTCCTCTTTCTCATGGAGAAAAAGAGAGAGGCAGGGGAAAGGAGAGGGAGAAGAAGCTTTATACAAGTTAGACAAATATTTTAGGATTAGCAGTAGATTTACAGGCATTCATTATATTATAAAGTAAATAAAAATAACAAAAGATCGAGGTGTGATATGCAAAGAAAAAATATTGGTAACGAGTCATGATAATAAATTCATTTTGTTCACCTAAGTTTCTATCTACCATCATCCCTACTTACCAAGATAACAAAACAAACAAACAAACAAAACTCAAGCTTGACAACAGAAGGTCATACATTTACTCCTTACTGGTACTGTAAACATCTATGACTGGGAGTATTTGTGCAAGTCCAGGAAGAAAAGTTGACCGTTAACTCTTCCTCAGTGTGAATATCAACCCAGTGGATCAACACTGAAGCTTTGATAGATGTTATGAGACAGTCTTATACTGTAGTGGAGATTGTGTGTTAATTATAGCTGATGTGTGGCATGGGGTCATTTAAAATAGGCTTACAAAAATTCTACTGGTTCAAAAAGAAAGAAACTACTCATCCATGACACTAGAAAGAAAGGAATACAGTAGTTTAACAATGTACTCCTTAAAATACTGTAATGAACTCCAGAGATGTCCTAAAATATATAGGACAAATCTGTATTTTGCTGGAGACTATCAGAAGTCCATCCCAATCTAAAATTCAGAATGAATCCAGAGATGATTCTCTGGAGTCAGTTAAACCTGTCAAAAGTACAGTTTAGTGACTTTAAAGCTAATTGCCTGGATTCAAGTCCAAGCAAGATACCAACACTCCATCTGGCTTAGTTTTTCCCTCTGAAAAACAGGGATAATCAAGTGATTTATATCATAGTGTTGTCATGAGACATAATGTATATAAAAATACCTGAAATAAGATTAATGCCTCATACACAGTAAGAATCCCTAAATGTTAGATATTATCATCTTCATAGCAGCTTCAGGGACTACAGGGAACTCTATGTATAGGAGGTTTCAAATTATTAATGTGGCAGATATTTTTTATGGAACTTGTTCATGTATCTACATAAGTCATAGCAAGACCAAACCAATGACTCCAATATATATTATATTATTTACCTAATGACATTAGAGTTTTTTAAAAATGACATTTAGAAAAAAAGACAGTTCATTTAAAAGAATACTTTTACAAGTCTGTGTAATTTGATTATGTTATAAAGATGGTATAAGAGAATAATTTAATGATGAATGATAATCAGTGCAGGTAATATGGGTACCATATTGCAAAGAAAGTGATAACACCAATTCAATTATTCCAATTCGAGACTTGTCAAAGTTTATAAGACCAAAGAAAATTGAACATTAAAGTATTAGTGTATAAACAGAAAGGTTTTTCTGAAAATATCTTCTATCTAAGCTATATTTGAGAATATTAATGTTGTTCATTTAATATTTTCTATATAAAGGTTGGTATTATTTACTAATCCTAAATATAGAAAGAAAAAAATATGAGTATACTTTCTAAGTATAGAAAAATATATGAAGCAAATATTTAATTGTTAATTATATTGGCTCAGAGTCATATGAGTAAATAGGTTACTTATTTTAACACTTATGATTGAACATTATGTTTTACAATAGTGGCCTGTGGGAACTTTGGCAATATATTCACTTTCGATCTAAGAGCTGCTAATCATGTCATGCCTTTTCTGATTTAAAACAAAGTGATAGAAAAGGTTATGTGAATTCAGTTTTTATTTCCTTGCTTATTAATTTAATAGCTATTTACTGAGCACTGATTATGCATCGGTCGTTATCCTAGAGGCAGCAACAGCAACACAAAACAGAGCTGGTTCCTCCCCAGGGACCTTTGCAGGACGTTGGGACAAGGACAGAAACAAGTTGACACAGCATAACGCAGCATGTAGTGTGATGAAGGTTGTGATAGGAAGAGTTCAAGATGCTTCAAAGCCTGCGATCTAGGGGGCAGAGGAACACTGTCAGCAAAGAGAACGGTATGTTAGGCAGGCTGAAACGACTGCCACCCAGGCGGAGGGAAGTGTCCATGAGAGGACATTGAAGAAGTCAGTTACGGCTGAATTTCAAAGGGTCAAGAAATGCTGTTGGAAAGATGAAAAAAGCCTTTAAATCTGTGCAGGAGTTAGGACTTTGTCCTAAGAACAAAATAGGAAACTTTTGAAGATTTTAAGTAGGGAAGGGACATGATTATATTTGCATCTCAAATGAGGTTTGCTGCTGTGGGGAAGCGCATTTGATGGGAAGCAGAGGCTGCAGTGCGTGGCGGCCTAGACAGCCTGACGGTGAAGTGCCCAGAGAGGTCGCGGAATGTGGGAAACATTTCGGGAGGAAATCAATAAAACTGGGTGACCGATGGAATGTGAGACGGAGAGACAAGGAATCTTCGAGAATGACAAACTACCAGATGTGGGGCCCCAAATCTTTATTTTTAGTAAATATAGGTGAGTTCAATTCCAAAGGAACTCAAGATAACCTAATTCCTTAAGAGTTCTCTTGATTAAATGTTATGTAATTTCTTTTGGTCAGTAAGGACAATTTATTGTCCAAATTTCACATTGAGTTGATCTTTTATTATGTACTTTCCATATATTTAATAAGGTAATAAATTATTTAAAGAAGAAAATGCCTTAAAATAAAACATGATGTATTGCTTCTATTTCTTATGTATTTTAATTTTTTAAATTAAATGCAAATTTTGAAGGGTGTATCTGAGTTAAAATTATGTTATTTTAACAAGACCATGGAACTCAAATCAAGCTAAAAGGCTGAGCATTGAGCCAACAAAAATAGGATTTACAAACCTCTTTTAACTCATTTCCTGTGCACGTACATACAAGAACAATAATTGTTCACTTACACCCTATCTCCAAACTTCAGCAAAAAAAAAAAAAACTTTTAAAAGATAAACTTGCTATAATATACTTGGGTGTGGAGGTAACAATTTTCTTGATAGTATTATTAGCAGTCTTTTCAAAATTAACGTGTAGATATGTGTAGTACAACCTAAAAGAGCCCCTCTTCTAGTAGCTCAATAAATGCTTCTAGCTGAAGCTAAACTAGGTAATTGAGTTACTAGAGAAAGCTATATTTGGGATGAAAGATATAGCATTTCACATCAATTTGAAGTTAGTTAAAAAAAAAAAAAATGTTCATCTGCCCTAGCCAGGTGGCTCAATTAACTGAAGCATTGTTCTGTACACCAAAAGGTTGCAGGTTTGATTCCCGGTCAGGGCACAAAACCTAGTTTGCTAGTTTGATCCCCTGCTGGGGTGCTTATGGGAGGCAATCAATTGTTGATCTTTCTCTCTCACATTGATATTTCTCTCTCTATCTCTCCTTTCTTCTCACTCTAAAAATCAATAAACATATACTTGGATGAGGATTTTTTTAAGTGTTCATGTGATGAGCATTCATCTTAAAATTTAATCATGGACCTCATTATTTACCCAATGTCTTCATACTCATTCCTGCTATACAGAGCACCTTGGGATTAGACATGGATTCCATTCACGGTCCTGTCATTGTTAGCTATGCAGCCTTGGACAAGACTTAATGAGCAATTTAGTCATAATTTCTTCATTTATAAAGTACCTTGTCTTCCTCGCAGAGTTATAGTAAGGACCTAGCAAGATAATATATATGAAAAAGTAAAACCCAGTATAAACATGTGGTTTGCTCACCTCATCATTGGCTGCTAAATAAGTGCTTTTTTTAAAAATATGCCCTTTGTATAAAAGTTATTTTGGAAGTTTATATTGATTAGAAATACAAATGCTTTGTAAAAATTTTTGTAGTTACCATTGAAATATATCTGCATATGTAATGGTCCCCAAAAATGACTGAACACATGCCAAAATAACTATAAAACATAATCTTATATTATTAATTATTTATAATGATCAATTTTTCATCTCAGAGAAAGATCCATTTTATTTATCCAAATCTGTGATCTTCTTTTTGTATAAGAAATATGTTATTATACAATTGTTTCATTCTCCTTTAGCAATCTGTTAGTGAAGCTTAGAGTATAAAGTCAGGCTTTTTCCCTAGTAAAACCAAAATCCATACATATATTTATTTAAATAATCATATTGGTACATACTTTCAGAATGGCTAAAATAAAAAACAGGGCCAATATCTACTACTCACAAGCACGTGGAACGTCTGGATCACTCATATGTTACTGGTGAAATGTAAAATAGTAAAACCACTCTGGAAATAGTTTGGAAGTTTCTAATATGACTGAATATATATTATACAACCCAGGATTGTTCTCTTGGCCATTCACTGCAAAAGTATACAAACTTATGTTCACACAAAAGTCTGGATACTAAAATTCAAAGCAGTTTTATTTCTAATAGTCAAAAACTAAAATCAACCCAGAAAACCTTCAACAGCTGAATGCTTACACAAACTGTGGTTTGTCTATTCCACAGAATACTGCTCAGCATCAAAAACTTGAATGCAATAACTGGAATGAAACTCAAGTCAATTATGAGGAGTATAAAAAAATCATTCCCAAAAGATCTCATATTTTATCATCCATTTACATAATATTAAAATAACAACACTTTAGAAATGAAGGACAGTTCAGTGGACGCCAGTGGTTTGGGATGGGATAGGCTTGGTTGGAAGGGGCATGGTTAGAAAAGGAGAAAAAAATGGATTCTTGTGGCGCTGGAACTGTTTAGTATCCCAATAGTGATGGTGGGTTCGTGAACCTACACAGTTGATAAAACTGCATAGAGCGTGCGCACAAACACACATGCGCGCGCACACACACACACGCACACGCACACATAAAACTGGAAAACCTGAATAAGGTCACTGGATTATATGATTGTCAATATGTGATCATGATATTATAGCATAGTTTTATAAAATATTACTGTTAGATTAAGTGAATAAAGTGCACAAGGGATTTCTCTGTGTTATTTCTTACAACTGTACTGACTCTATAATTATCTGTTTTAACTGAAGTATCATCAATGGTAATGCATACACAATAGTAAGGGAACTTAACTACATGCCTATAAACATAGGAGATGTAAATTAATAAGTCCTAAAACATATTTTTGTTTTATTTTGTACAAAAAATACTACATAAAAATTTGTTATGTCATACTAAAATAAATGCCATACCAAAAAAATTCATTAAACACAGATCATTAATTTTTATTCCTGATATATTTAGTTCTATTCAACTTTCATTTGATAGCGGCATATATATGTTGTTATAAATGGTTCCCATGTACTAATAAATGTTAACAGCTAAAGGACCTGTAGTTTATTCAGTTCAGAAATAAAGCAGGTTTATAAATGAATACAGCTATTATTTCATTTATTGACTTTGTAAAACAATTATTTTACATATAATCAAAACTAATTGATCCTAATAAATTCAGATTTCAGGGTAGAACAATGCTGTACTTGGTTTTTATTACTGTTTTCTAAAATAGATCAAATAGATATTTTTAATTAAAGAAAAACTAAATTCTATTTACTTTACTTGTTTCACTCCTTGGTTTTATTTATTTGACTACAGAAAGCAAATAGGTCAATTAAAGCGTGCTGTTTATAACTTCAGACATTTTAGAAGTTCTCTCAATTAAAAAAAATGTAGTGTAGCTTTAATATTCATTCATTTCTATGGAAAACAGTATGGCAGTTCCTCAAAAAATTAAACTAAAACTACCATGTGATCCAGGAATCTCACTGCTGGGTACTTGTCCAGAAAACCTGAAATCAAAATCTCAAAATGATATTTGCTCCCCCATGTTCACTGCAGCACTACTTAGAATAGCCAAAAAGTGGAAACAACCTAAATGTACCTGAGTAGATGAATGGATAAGAAAATGTAAATATATATATATATAAATGAATTATTCACTCAAAGAAGAAGAAAATCCTACTGTATTCAACAACATGGGTAAATCTGGAAGACACTATGCCAATGAAGCAAGCCAGTCACAGAAAGACAAATCCTACATGATTTCATTTTATATGAGGTATTTAAAAAACTCAAACTCCTAGAAGTAGAGAGTAGAATGGTGGCTGCCAGGGGCTACAGGAAAGGGAAATGGGAATTATTTATCAGTGGGTATAAAGTTTTAGTTACGCAAGATGAACACGTTCTAGACATCTACTGTACAACATTGTGCCCATAGTTAACAGCACGATATGACACACTTAAGTATCTGTTGAGAGAAGATCTCATGTTAAGCATTCTAAGAATAATAAAATAAAATTTTAAAAGGCAACTATAAATTAAATTTATTTCTTATGCGTTTCCTTTAGGCAGATCTGATAGTCATCTCTACTCCTGACAGCTTGATGGATTTTAGGTAGCCAGTTTAAGTCATAATAGACTAACATTTTTAAGTGGCTTAAAACTACTGAACAAGAGCCATTATTGGCTAACACTTTTAATAATAGATTTTAGAGTTTAAAAAGTTAAAATGCAATGATTAAGCTCACAAGTCATGAGGGAGGAGAGAAAAGTAGAATCCTAAAGAGAGAAAGAAAAAAAAAACATATATACCATTAGGCCCAGCAGAAACCCAAATATAATAATTTACATAGCAAATTAATGGTCAAGTCAAGACTAGAACTTCTTCCTCAAGTTACCCCCCCCTTCCTTTAATACTCAATAAACTTCTATTTATTTTTCAAGACAAAAGTCAAGTTTTGTTAATCCCTCCTGGACCACAAGCAGAAATAATCACCCCTACCTGTGCTTTCAAAGTGTTCCTAATTACTGATTCACTTATTTACCCCCTTGTTCTTTCCTTCAACAAATATTTTTGAGCAAGAACTATATGCCCAACATATAATGAAATTTTAAAAAGCAGACCAAAAACATCATTTTTCTCATGGAGCTGATAGTGGTGAAGGGGAAGACAATAATAAAGTTACAAAAAGTAAAATATATGCTATGTTAGTTATAGTATGTTAAATGATGAAAATTAGCATGGAAGAGGGATAGAAAACATGCATTTAGACACAGAATGTGCAATTCTACATAAGACAGCCTGTGAAGGCCTCGGTAGGAAGAATAGCATTTGATTAAATATCTTAAGAAGGTCAATATATGTTCTCATAATTAATTGCACAATTCTATTTTCCCCTATAAGCCAAGTTTCAAGGTTAAGGACTACACCTTAATCATAATTTATGCCAGCATATGGAGCAGGATCTGCTAGATAGAAGAAACTTATTAAGTATATGTTGAATGAAAAATGTCACATTTAACTTAAAAGTTCAGCTGCCCTTAAACTACACTGGACTTTCTACTTCAGAAAATTCTTGAGTTTGAATATGATACTGATGTACATCAGTAGCACACTTAGACCTACCTGAACTCTTCCTGCTTGACAATTGAGAATGTAGGAGGGGTATGATTTTTCCAAATATTAGAGCCCAACACACTCAGCACACAGATGAACATAACTTAATCCTAAATATATGAAGGGACAAGCTCAAGACCACTCCCAGTGTGGACTGATGGACGCCCGAAATCTACATTTTCGCAACATAAAACGAGGGAGTTCAAAGTCAATATATTTTATCAGTTTCTAGCTAACCTAATTCTGATTTAGTTCTAGGTCTTAAGCTTATTGTAAGTATCCCACAACATTACTACTTTTTTTTATTTAGCACTATAGTTGCTGACTTCGTACCTGTGGCTACAGACCAAGTTCAAGATATTTTTGCCTTCAAAAACCTGCTGGCAGTAATACCTCATGTCCTAGTAGTCACTATACAGAGAAGAACTCCCTGAGAGCAAAGGAAACTACAATAGTAGTTTCATTTTGGACTGAAAATACGACCGTGGACCTGGAACTAACATGACCACGCAGTGTGAGAGGATGAAATGGCCAATTTCCTGGTACAAATGGGAACAGCATATATGGCTGAAAGCCATATTAGGGACAAAATCACTACTACTTATGTGCTGTTACAAACTGCAAATAAAAGATGATTACATGTATTATAGTTATCTAGTTTTCATTATAAGGACTAAATGATTGAAGATTATAGAAACACCAGACTGAATAAAGAGTACAGGACAGGTACATTAACGAAACATTTACCTTTGTTGCTCACTGTAAAAAACCTTTCAGACTCATAGACTAGGAACTGAGTCTGGCTTGTCACTTGGAAAAATGTAGTTGTGAGTGCATTGGTTATTGATTCTAAAAATACCAATACTTGCATTATAAGTCCTTCAGCAATTCTCCATTACCAAGAAAAAGTCTGAACTGCTTAGTAGGAGATACAAAGTTCTTTGTGGTCTGGATCTTCTCTCTCTCTACACATGTTCCACCCTCGCCCATCCTGGGCTCTCTGCAGTTTCCTGAACATGCTATGCTTCCAAGTCTAGTCACTTTGCATGTATTCCTTTCTCTGCACAAATACTCTATCCCTCACCTCCCAGCTGGGCAAATTCCCTTAAAATAATTACCTTCATTAAGAAGTCTTCTCTGAGCCCCACTCTCCATTTCCCTGAGTTAGCGTCTCTTCCCCTTCAAAACCCCATTACTATTGAGTTTATTACACTATATTGAAAGATTGCTTACATATTTGTCTCTGGACTGAAACTTCTAAGAAAAGTGTCTTATTCATGTTTTAAAAAAGCAAAAATATTGAGTAGAATAGCTGAATATAAAACAAAAATAACAGAAACTAATGATCATTTCAGGCTTAACAATTGTCCAGCCCTCTTCTGAAATTAGGAATCTAAGGCACAGAGAAGTTAAGTAACTTGCCCAAGAGGGGTAAAGCTAATAATAGACAAAGACAGAATTTGAATTCAAGCAACCTGACCCTAAAGTCCACGCTCTTCACCACTATCCTATAGATTCTCCTTGAATATATGTACATATTTGTGTTTTTATGTAAGTAAATGCACAGGCATTTTGTATATATGAGGGGGACCCAAAAAACAAAATTTATTTATAAAAAATCATACATTTATTCTTACTTGCTTAAATTTCAGTCACTTTCAAAGTACTCTCCATTTGATGCAGTGCATCTATTGAGACATTTTTTCCACTGCTTAAAACAGTTTTTGAACTCTGATTTTGATATATTTTAATGCTTCTGCTATTTTTTTTTTATTTCACTTCTTTCATATCGGCAAAATGTTTCCCTTTGAGGACCCTTTCATCCATAAACAAACAAACAAACAAAAAAAGTCAATCAGGGCAAGACTGAATCAGGTGAATAGGGAGGGTGGGTTATGGGGGTCATGGAGGTTTTTGCTGAATACTCAGCGTGCTGTGGGCAGGTGGGTGGGCTTGGAAATCAACCATCATGAAATGGGCAAACACAGCGAAAGAGTCTTTTAAAAAAGTTCACTGAAGCCAACGGCAACCTCTGACACCAACACCAGCATGCACACTGATACAGATGGGTTTCTATAGCACTCACCTAGTAGGGGAAGCCTGTACTACAAGGTGCCCACCCTCCAGAAGATAATGCCATGTTTTTTTGGTTCTGCCCTCATATACTATTCAAATATGTATATGTGTATATTGACTTCTGTATATATACAACAAACTGACTTTTAAGAATGAACTCTAAACAGCAGTACCAAGTAAGTTCCTTCAGTGAATTAGAAATTTGAGAAAAGACCATCTAAACCTAGACATTGTCTTCTTTCCAACAAATATATCATAGAAACCTACTTAATAATTTACAAAACATCGTATCACTTCATGTGAATTGTTTTTAGGTATTGAGCTGTGTATCGAAGTGACACATTTATCATCAGATAGGTGACACACTTATCACTACTAGATTGCTTAGAAAAACTTGAAATATACACATACGGTCCTCATCATAAGGTTAGATCTGCAAAATACTTTTTCTTGTAAACACAATTACCTGAATTTATTCAGTCAAAGAACAAAAGCATATGCATATACAGTATTTCCTCACTTATCGCGGGTATTACGTTCTAGATGCCCCCGTGATGGGTGAAAATCTGTGAGGTAGGAACCTTACATTTATTTTAGTATTTATATATATTTTAAGGCTTTATAAGCCCTTCCCACACACTTATAAACTGTTCCCAGTCCCTTATTAACCTTTCCCACTCCTTTATTAACCTCTTCCATACTTTTATAATCACTACTTATGTTCTTAAACATATTCTACACTCTTAAACCTACGTAACTTTAACAACATATGTATACAGTACCGCAAAATCCCGCGATATAGTGAAAAATCCACGATAAATAATTAAATATAATATTTTTTAAAATCCCGCATACAGTGAGGCTGCAATAAGTGAACTGAGATACAGAGAGGGACTACTGTAAAGATATTAAAAACTGTATTTTATTCAGTAATATTCCAAGTTTTTAATTTAAAATTTGTATACCAGTGGTCGCCAACTTTTGTTGCACACTACAATCATCTGAGGATCTTTAACAAACCTGATGGTTGGACCACCAACACTCTGGTGCTCCTAGTAAGATGTTTTGATAACTGAGCATTAGGATTGCTTTAAAAGCTCCCAGATGATTCAAATATGCAGCAAAGTTTGAGAACAAAAATTCTACTGAATTATACCTAAAGTTACTCTAAATTTTTACTGGAATTTCTTCCACAACTCATTTAAAAGCAAATCTGATTAATCATTCCAAACAAACATCAACTCAGCAATGCCAAAACTGAACTTGTAGTTTCTGTTATCAGATATATTAGCTGACTACTTCATTCTGCAACTATAATTTCTTTCATTTTGGCCAATTCTCTTTACAGATAGCAAAAATAGTTTGTGTTTAAATCATCTTTTCAAGAACATTATTAAATTTATTACCTATTGCCAAATTTAATTATGCAGAATCATCCTTGATTTTCATAAAGTGTTAATTTCCATATACTTAAAATAGAGGAGCATGTAGCTTAGACAGGGAACAGGTGACTTAGAAGACGAGAAACTGGAACAAATGTAAAAATACATAAACATACAGAAGTTTCAGGATTGTGTCACACCACACACCAGTCTTTAATCTACCTGTTCATCCTAATCCATGTTTATAATCTCAAATGTGGTCTCCAGTTAAAAATGGTAAGTAAACAATGCTAATGCCAACTCTCATTTAAATCTGAATACATTTATATTAACATCTATATATCAATATTTTGTATATCCAGCAGTCATTCACATGTTTCATGAAATTTTTCTCTTCTTTTGGACCCATAGTAAAACTGCACACACTCATGAATTCACATGTGACCAGGTATCTTGACTGGATCAAAGAAATGTGAGAATAAGTCTCATGCGTCGCTCCTAAGCAGAAACTTCAAGTCAGTAGAACTTCAACATCTTCTCTTTTCCTCCTGGCACAATAACTGAAAAATCTCTGGACAGTGTCTATTCGCTCAGCCTTGGTCTAGAAGGGAGGACAACGACACTATGAAGAACAGCACCAGCCGTTCCCCACTGGACCTTTAACATGAGTGACAAATAAGTCCTTGATGTTTCAAAATCCTTGAGGTTTGTGGATTGTATATCCCTGCAGTATAATCTAGCCTATGCTTAATGAAATTCTGTATTTACATACAATTTTGTATGTAAATATTCATCTATTTTAGAAAATAGACATCACATGTATAAATAAATGTGTTAAGAGTAAGAACTGGCAGCGCCCCGCTCTCCTGCAGGTACAATGATTGTAAAAAGATATCCAGGTAAAACCAGCGATAACTGGTTTGTGAAGCATGATGTCCAAAGAGTTTTGTTTATCACATGCTCACGCTGAGAATTCATTAAGCATTTTCAGTATTGAATTTGTAGAACAAGTTGTTGGCTCCACTGTGCTGACACCATGAGTCGCATTCATCAGTCTCCAACATGATGATAAATCACTGAACGATACAATGAAAATGTTCATCATTACGGTTCAGTAACAAACATTTGACTAAGGCTGAACTCTCACAAGACATCACGTCAAGCACAAATTTCAGAGCGCAGTGGTTCTCCAGACTAAACATGACAGTACTCTGAAGTTTCAATTTATGTGTTCTAGTGACAGACATACCCATGAATAAATCCAGGCTTCACCTGCTGAAAACACAATCTAAAATAATATAGACTCATGAATTGATAGATATTGAAGAAATCTCATGAGGTGGTTAATTACATTTGAAAAAAATAACTTTCATTTTAATTTTCTGGATCTTCAACTGTTTTATCAGTATAATAACTGGAGACAGACATTTTACACAGCTATACTATGTAATAATCAGCAAAAGACCACACACATGACTTTTTATGAGAAATATATGGTAAGAATAATTGCTATTAATGATAAAAATTGTGTGATATATTTATTGATGCATTGGTTAGTGTTAAAATCTGGGTTAGAGGTAGGCACTCAAGAATAACAGTAAACACATTCTAATACATAAATTAATACATGTAAAATTTAATAGTGTGTGCTTGATCACAAATGGGAAAGAGGTTGTTTTACTTTTTAAAGAAACTGTAATTGGGAAGGTAAATTTAAACTAAGAAAATATGGAAGACATATACAGATTTAGTTTGAGAAAATCTTATGTATTATTTTCTTATTTAAGTTTTATACTTAGTTGGGAAAATCTAAAAGCCATTTAATGTTTGTTTTAAATTATGTGTAAGACCTATCTACACCATGAAGTGCATGTGCAGTCTCATTAATAATATTCTCCTCTGATTTTTTCATCCAATATAAAGAATTATTTAAGGAAAGAATGCTGAATATTTGTTGGAATAATGAAAGAGTGGTATATATTAAAGAGCAAAAATGTGAAAATAAATATAAATATGTATATTACTTCTCACTTCATAGTTATTTTATGTAAGATTTTGAAACTTTTAAATTGAACTGTTCTTGTATTGACTGCTTATAAGTTTCTTTTCTTCATTGACTGATTGTATTTAGAGAGAGACAGCAAGAGGAATCCACTTGTTTTTACACATATTTATGCATTTATTGGTTGCTTTATGTGCCCTGACCTGGGATCAAACCTGGAACCGTGGTGTATAGCATATTGGGACCACTCTCTAACCATCTAAGCTACATGGAAGGGCCATCATATAAGTTTGTAACATGTACATAAATATGAACATTTATTCTTATATATACACATTCAAATATTTCCTTTAAAATAATTTATTGAGTAATGTCTAGCCTCAAAATAATAAAGTACAGTCATAATCTATGATAATTGATTTTGTAAGTACTAAGCAAAAGTTTTACAACTCTAATGATCATATTTGTATTTAGAGAAAATAGAAAATTACTGTCTAAGAGTTATAAAAGGTAATTTAAGTGAAATTATCTAAACTTTTATTATAAAAATGACTGATTTTATAACAAAATAAACCCACTTAAAATTATTTAATCTCTGAAGTAATAAACTAGAGCCCAGGTCAAAAAAAGTCATTATTTGTTTTTTAAAAATTAACTTAATGGATTAGACCTAGACAGGTTTTTGTATTTATTTCTATTCTGCTAGTTTCAAATTCATATTTTTCATTGGCATAACCAATAAAGTTAGAATGTTAAAAGAGTTTTTTAATGATGCCCCTTACCAAATTCAACTACAGTACATCACCCATTTTTATAGTATAATTTTTTCTACCCAGAGGATTCCTACAAGTTTTAGAAGTTATCAAGATGGATATTCATGAAACCAAAACTTAGAAAGACACAGTGGCATATATGAAAAAGGGAATTACATCAAAATAGTCAATAATAGAAAAGATAAATATTTATTATGATACCTATTTCTTACCCTGGCTAGCTAGTGCTTCGATTGCCTTTCACTCAGCTTGCTAATGTTGCTTTCTAAACTCCTCTGGCTTCTGATCATAGAGAGAAATAAAGTTCTTAACTTGATTGCTAAAGAAGCTAGTATTGGAGCTCTTAGACTTTGCCAAGTGTGTCAAATGATTCTTCTCTCTTAGAAACTTTCATGAACTCTACTAGGAAGCCACATCCCCTCCAGTCCCCTGCCTCTTAAGTCAGGATTCTCTTACCTAAAGTCCCCTGACAAAGATGACTGCAACAGTTAGTCCCTAATTTATTGCAGTATTGACAACTTCCATCTGCAAAGGACTTTTTGACCCCATAGGTCGTCCTCTTGGACAGAACTAAGATGAAGCTACACCACCTCCTTCCGATAGTCCTCATCTGGTCCATTAGAAAGATTTATTGTCTTGACTTAACCCTGGGAGTCCAACAATTATGCCTTGGTTACTCTAAAGTCAAGGTAATTAGACTGTCTCTCACATAACAATCCACAACATCCTTCAAACTGATAATCCTTCTCTTTGTTTTTCTTAAAGGCACAATCAGGGAGAGAAATATGACCCCCTCCACCCCCCTCTGGAGGCTGTGGGAATGGAAATCATAGCATACCAGAATCTCTCTTCAGAAATCTCCTTCAATCTCTCCCTCAGTTTTGCTAAAATATTTAATAATTCCAGTAGTCGTTTTTCCCCTTGCCTTCTCCCTTTAAATTGATCATGATAGTCTTGTGCTTTAGAATTGTGGTTCCTATTGTCTTCCGGTCTCAGCTGAAACTTCCATCCAAATGTATTCAATTACCTATATAATTTGAAATGAGGTGGGTTTTTTGTTTGTTTGTTTGTTTGTTTGTTTTTTGGTTTGTTTTATAAGGCAGCTTAAATGTATTTCTGTACTATATTAGTGCATTTAAAAAATAGATCATAATGTTCAGCTACTAATTGTCAAGTTCTGTAATCCACATCAGTGATGAATAGAATAGAACCCTCAGCACTGCTTTGTGATATGTTGATATAGACTGAAGTAATAGTATTTTTATGATGCTTTACAGGAGGAAAAGTCCTTGCACACCTAAAGTCTCATTTGCTTGCTATTTTAAATGAGTGGGAAGGATAAATACCCACAGACACTCTGGCTATATCATTAAAATAACTCAGTATTAAATAGTCTCCATTGTTATATCCCATTTACTCACCTGAATAAGCCATTTTTACCCAGTTTAATTTAATTATAATGATTGGAATTAATGGTGGTTGAAAGGAATACAACTATAAAGCAGTCATACAGTTTGCATACCTTGTTTGTCTTATGTTTGCTAATGAGAAGCATCTGGTTAATTTTAAAAGCCAGTAACACAAACAATATGGAAACCCATAGTATAGCAGAAAGGGTCCTGGGGCTTGAAATAATCATTCAGTTTTGGACTGTATTCCCACTTCTCTTATTTAGACTTTTTATAGGTATTGCCAAAGTTATTTTAACAGGCATTTACTTGTATGTGAACATGTACGCATGTGTGTGCATTTATAGACAGCCACGGAATACTTCAGTTATCTTCTGATGATAACACATTTATCTATGGTGCTTCTGTCCTAGAAAAAAAATCTTCAAAAATAAAACACTATATACCAGGACAATCTATAGGAATCCAGTAAACACACTTAGTCTTTCAGATTCTTAGATTCTCTTTAATCTGTAAACGAGGGATAAAATGCCAGTAAACTAACTTGCCAGAGTTCATGGGACCTCATGAGAGAATTTACATGAAGTAGCTTCATGAAATGGCTCAAGAGTTAAGGTGGTTATATCATTCTCCTAAACAAACACAAAAATTCAAAATCAACCTAGCAATATTTAATGGAACTTTACCTCTGAAATTTCCAGAATGCTATTAGAGATCGTTTAAATTTCAACAGTAACATGCTTTACCACGAGATATCAGGACTTAGAACACTTTATGTAGGGAATGTTTTGTAAAACTTCTCCTTTGGCAGATTCATTGCACTATTAGTGAAAGGCTATAAAAATTATATTTTCATTAACTAAATAACTTTAAAAATCAAAATGATTTAATATTTGCAATTTAGCTGACGGAATGTCTTTAGTAGGCAGAGATGTCTTGCATACCAGAAGTTCAACTGCAATTTGGAAGGTGATCTTTCTCCTAGAAAACTGAAATGCTGTAAAAAAACCTTTATGTGACACTAAATTGCCTCATTTCAAAAATTCAGAGCTTTCTAACATGACAGGAATTTTTAAATTTCTAGGCTCCAATCTTAGCATTTTAAACCAAACTGTTAATACTTAGCTCTGAAATTTCTGATCCTAATAAAAATATGACATTTCACAATTCCTTCCCAGTCCTATAATATGAAGAAATTCGAAATGGAGTCAGCACTTCTTTCTTTCTTTCTTTTTTGTCCTAGCTTTCATTCTGTTTCGTATGAGTCCGAAATAGCATATTGAATTGATTTAAATCGGAACCCACAGAAGAAACCTGGCTAAAGACATAGAGGCAAACTACAGTCTGAGACCAGACTGGTTTGTCTAATAATGTAGTTGTTGTCACAGTAAATGACTATACACACAAGAGTTTGTCTAGTTAGACATTTGGCTTGAAATAAACATTCTGAGAACTGGATCCAAACATTAACTGGGCCAAAAGTAGCCTTAAGCTCTGCCAACCGAATGCTAATTCAACTAAGAGCAACATGCTTTTTTGTTTCACAACAAATGAGTGTTTGGATCTATTAAACTGAATCTGATGATGGTTTCAGAAACACCTCTGATGAGAACATTATCCCTGCTGCAGAAGATCTGGTACCTACTTTTCCTGTCAAACGTCACTTACCTACTTTGGTATTCTAGAAGAGGGAAGAAAAATCCAGGAACGGAGAAAGGAAATACTTTGGCTCCGCAATTTGATTATTTTATTTTGTAATACCTGTTTAATAACTTAGTGGAGAGACTATTTTGTTGTCTGCAATTAGCCCCGCACCACCTTCCTCAAATTTCACTAAAAGCAAGACAAACTGAATAAAAAGTAGTAACAGAGATAAAAGTAATTTGCCTAGGGTTTTTTTGTGTCACTTATCTTGGAATGCCCTATATTTGCATTTGCAGGTTTTTCTAATGCCATATGGAAGAATAGAATGATATCTGGAAACAGTGGTAAAATATTAGTAAATAAAGGATGTAACAGAATTATTTGGATGGGTATGTGTATTCGTGTGTGTGTGTGTGTGTGTGTGTGTGTGTGTGCGTATGGTGTGTCTCAAATGGGAGACTTTCCAAATTATTTAAAGACTAAAGGGATACACATGTCTTCAACATCAAATGTAATTCCAAGTGTAATTACTAGGGAGGTGTTGACATACTGTGTGTATCACTGACATACAGTGATAATCTAGGACAACATAAAGAGAAAATACCTATTTAAATATGAATTATAATGCCTGGTTGTAAAGCACCACCACAATACTTTCTAAACAGCATTTCTAATGGCGTTTGTCTTCTTCTTTGACATAATAAACTAGGTGTTAGTTTTCTGTATTTATGTCAAATACAGGTATGGCTCTTTATTTAGCAACAGGAAAACATTAGATAATTTCTGTTTTCCATTCACCTTATGGTATCATCCTTGGGACCATCGCAAGTGACAAATTTTTTGAGGCTCCATTGAAGATAAAAATATTGGGTCTCTTATTCAAATTAAGAATTTCAAGATGCCAACAACAATGCTTAGGTTCCTTCTAAGTTCAAGGATCTGTGTAACTGCATGGACTGCAGACTCATGAAGCCAGCCACACAAAGTTCCACCACCCGAACTTTCTATCGCTAATAGAATTGCAAAAGGCAGAGAGGGTAGTTACTAAAGCATCATTTCTTGTCAACTCAATCAATGGAAAGTTACCCTCCCACTGAGTCCACCCCTATCTATTTATCTGCCACATCAAAATGAACAGGCTGTTGAAAACATGGCAGCAAGGATAAGAAGTGGGGGAATTAACATACACATCAAGCCCCGAGTTTCCTGCCTTTGATAGAAATGCACAATAGTGTACTGTTTTTAACATCCTTTCATTCCTTTGCTAGAGAGGTCTGGCTCTCACCACTGGAAACTTGCAAAAGGATGCAACTCTGAAGACGGGAATTCAGAAACATTTGCTCATTTTCAGATCTTTTCTTCCTACATTCAGAAAGATAATAAATATCTATAATAGCTCAATTAAAACCCTTGAACTTTAAACTACCTTGTTCATAAATCATTCAAACACCCATAATGCATTCACCTAAAATATGAATAAAGCCTTTAACACCATGACAAGTTTAAATTAACTAATCTGTGTATATGAACTTAGGGAAAAACCCAAGTTCAACTCTTACACCATTATATGCAATCTGAGACACTACAGACTAGACAAGGAAATTCCTTCTTCAATGCAGTCTACCTCAATAACAATGGTTCCTTTACCTTTCATTTATTGCCAGGTTTTCTTCAGTGTTGCAAAGCTTGACTAATTCACATAATATCAGAATATTTAAATCCTTAATTTCATTAGACCTAACTTTATATGTTAAGCGAGGATGTTTTCCACTCCCTTTCATCCAAAATGTCAGGACAGTCCTTTAATGAGATAGTATTATAAATTGATTTACTACAGGGTATATATGCTTCTAAGAAAAAATATAGTAACTAAGGAAGGGGAAAAATATATACCTTTTAAAAATTCTCAAAAATTAGCATTCAAGAGAAAAGATCAGATATATTTTATCTTTCTATTTTTGAATGACACTATCAGTACAATTTAAAATTTCATTTTAAGTTCATTATGTGTATTTTTTAAACCAAATGTTAAATATTGTAAAATTATATTTATTACATACTTTTTAATCATAAAAGTTTGTGCTAGATATAGTAATGGCTATCAATTTCTTAGAAGAAAAATCAGGATTGTCTACCTGCTCAATTACTCTTACTCCACCTTAAACAAAACAAGAACTCAATAAGTACATGAAGATCAGAAAGAGAAAATGAAAGTAATCACAATAGGATGCTGAACAATTGGGTTGCTATGGATAAGCAACATTCAAATTTTAATAGTTTTCAATAAAAATAATTCTGTCCCACTATTTTTGAAACCTGACCAATCAATTCATCTGTTAGCATCCACTTATTAGTGAATCTTTCCTGCGGACAGTTTTGTCTAAATGACACAAAAATGAGGTGTACTTCAATATAAAATGGCACTCCTCTGAAGAGAATATGAGAAAGAATGCTAATAAGTTCCCACCTGTGTAAATGCTAATAAATTACATTTAACTTATATTAAATATAAATATAATTTGCAATAAAAGAAATACTTATTAATAACATAAAATCTAGTCCCTGGTATTTTCCACTCTAATTCACTTAGTTAATAACATTTTCTAGTGTTTTCCAAATTAGGTAATTCCAATTAATTCTTAAATATGTCATTTAAAGTAGTTTAGTATATCCTCCACCAGTCAAGAGTCTAAATTTTCACACTAGTTCAATGCAACAGTAATTTTCTATTCCTAGAGTCTACCTCTACTTTAAATAATGTCAACATCAATATATATTTGAAGTTCTTAAAATAAAAAGGTTTGGTTCATTTCAACTGTTAAGAGCATTAAGAATACAAAAAGATTAATTAATGAGAGGAGGAATTAAACATTATTTTCAAAATATTAAATTAATAATGAGGAATGTTTTCTTAACAAAATTAGTTACGTCTCTTAGATTGCTAAGTAAATAATAACTAATTAGAAATACTTTCATTTTTTGAAAAATAAATAATTTATCATGCAAACTTCATAAAAACAAACCATTTAGAATAGATTTCAATGTAAGGCAAGCATTACTAGAACAATTGGCATTTCTGAGGTGTTACCTTGTAATAGGCCCATAATACTATAATTCTATAGAATTTAGTTTATTATAATTACATTTATTAAATGTTAAATTTCAGTGAGCACTAGAGCTTCAACATATGAATTTGGGGGGACACAAACATTCAGACTACAGCAAACACATTGCTTGTGATTTTCACGTACTATGTTAACATATATTTATATTTATAAATACACACATATATAAATATAACTGTATATGTTTTTAATACATAGCATTATTATATACCCTGTTTATAAGAGTTCAAATTCTTTAATATAGTAATTTAATTTATATTTCAATACTTCACTTAATTTTTTGAGAACTTACTTTATATCAGGAGTGAAATACATTATTATTTACTTTTACAAAATTTATGCTAAAGACGCCTGTGTATATTATGCAATCAATCCATACCTAGAACTGAATTAATTAATGTCCTATTTATTCTATAGTCAACAGGATCCAGAATATTTAATATTTCTGACATTATTTAAAACTTCTTGCAGTGAGGCACTAGGTAGACATTGATGTAGAAAAACTTTATTTTATTATCTACTTTAAAATAAGGTCCATTGTTTACACTATTTTGCTCAACATATTTCTTAAATATATATACTATACTAAAATGAATTTTTTTCTATATGCAGTTATACAAATTATATTACTGAGTGTATTATGAAATCTGAATTATCTAGTGAGCTTTCAGAAAAGATACTGAGAATATCAAACATTCATGCCTTCCTTCCATATATAATAAGTCATTGTGATAAATAGTTCCATTTTATAGCATTCATATCTGAATCCAAAGTTTGGAAATATTCTATACAGGGTTGGGCAAAAGTAGGTTTATAGCTGTGAGCATGCAAAACAGTTTATTTTTGTATTATTATCTATAAATTATTGTATTATTTTCCATATGAACAACTGTAAGCCTACTCATGCCCCATACACCAATCAACAAAAATACAGTCAAAATGTCTTGTCATACACTAACGTCTTTCAGAAAACTGTTCCAAAAAGTAAATTTAAAATTATACAATTTAATTAATTTTCCACTTTGGCACTAATGCTTGGTATATAAGAATGATGGGCCCTAGCAGCCCACCATTATGCTCAACAGAAATAAAGTTGAAGTCTGAAGGTTGCACCTTAAATTTTTGCTTTGCAAATACATTTATTTAAATTATTTTTTAAAAATAATTTTTGACTTATTTTGGAACATCCTAGACTTACTGTTTCTAATGTATATGTGAGGTGCTTTAATTCTAGGAGGATGGGACCTGTTCAAGTTTTCCAACTAACAAGTCAAATATTTGGATCATATCCTCATAGGTCTTTGTATTTTCAGAGAGGGTTTTTGCTTTTTCATTTTAAGCACATTCTCTTATAGAAGTTTGTTTCTACCTCCCACTCAGAAGAACAATCTTATTATTCCCAAAGTACTGTTGTAGACTCCAGAATAAATCATCCTTCCAGTAACGTGCTACCAATCAGCCCTAGAACATGATTTGGCTCACACTTAATCTCATTTATGCAAGTGCTCTCAGCCCAGGCAGAAGACAAGCATCACTGAGGACAGGCGATGAGAATGGCACAGATCTTGGCTCAATAATCAGCGTGTGCTGAAAGAACGGGTACACAGATGAAAGCAATAATTTACTTGTATTGTTTTGGGTTTTTTTAGGGCTATTTGTTAGTGCAAACTTGGAGATTTTACTCTGGGCTAATTACTGGGTAGAAGTTTTTTAATATGCTGTAAAGATGATTCACACAATTGGTCACATGTTTCCAGTTCATGGCGATGGCTTTTATATCCTGTAGCCAAAACAGCTAATACTTTTTAGAGCCTAAACAAAATTTAGCAACTAAATTATCTTAATAGATATTTATTCCAAAGAATTTTAATAGAAGTTGTGGGTTTTATATCAAGAAAATATTTACAAAAACAATACTACCTTTTTCGTGATGTTATTTAAATTAGAAATTCTACAGTTTTGCAGATTCTGCTTACTTACAGGAAATGGAATTGATACTAATTGGTCTGTATTCCCAATGTCCATTCTGAAAACCTTCTTTAGGGTCACAGTGAGAACTGCCAGTTATCAAACTAAAGGCTGTTTATGCTAATAAATTGCATACAAACATTTAAACAATAATTCCAAAATTTCAATTCCTCAACACTTCTTATATCATCTAAGTTTTTTTGTTTTATATAATTAGTTTGCCAAGTAGGACTAGAAAATTCTGCTTATTCTATATTAGAAACTACTGTCTTTGGGTGCTGTCACTTTGAGATACAGTCATAAAATAAGAATGTGGAATGCCACATCACATTTGATTACTTACATTGTATAGGGGAAAATAATGTTTTTCAACAGTTCCTCTAAAGATCATAAACTAGAAGAAGATAAGAGATTGTTGAAACTATCCACATTATCATGCTAGAAAAGTTTGAAGACATGAAAAATATTGTGGTTTTCTTAAGGCTTTCTGCTTGAGAGGAGACAATTTTGACTTGACTACATAACTCTAGGTAATAATGAATTGGAGACATCTTTGTAATCACAAGAGATTAAAAACTGAACCAGTAGAGTGAATAAATGTATTTAGGATACTCTCAGAAAAGCTTGAGGAATTTAAAATAAAAAAGTTTATTATTCGTACAACTTTGATTCAAAGTCTAAACTCACAAGATACATAAGACACAAAGATGTATAAAGGAATGACCTCTTCAGGGAAAACAAACATGATGGTATGGTGGGATAAATGAAAAACATGCTGTTCAAAGATGTTCCCATTGATAATATAGCATTGAAATTTATCCCAGATTTAGAAACTTTGTGTTTGTTAAATATCATATCTAATTGCTCAACAGGGTAATATATAATCTGTGCTTAGTATTTGAGATATGTTTCTGAATTGTCACAAAATATTCATTATTTAGATACAGGGGGAAATCAGTAGCTTTGCAAAGTCAACTGAAACAGAAACACATATTAAAAAATTGTCTTGTCACTTGGATCAGCGGCCCCCAACCTTTTTGGCACCAGGGACCGGTTTCATGAGAGGCAATTTTTCCATGGACCGGGGGGGGGGGGGGTTGGGGGTGGGGGGGGTGGGGGGGTGAGGTGGTTTGGGGATGATTCAAGTGCATTACATTCAAGCTCACCTCTTGCTGTGCAGCCCAGCCGGTTCCAGCAGGCCCAGACCAGATGATACCAACATAAGAGATACCAACTTTCACTAGATGTATTCTATACAGAACCCAAAACTCTCTCTGTGATAAAAGCTCTCATGGTGTTTACCTCATCAGTGGCCCACCATCATATGACATAAAACACTAGTAGACACATTTCAGAAAACCACCGGTCCTTGCTTTGTATTAACTTTGTAAGGGAGGGGTTACCAAGTTAGACATTAGTGTGGCCTCAAGTTAAAACATTAAAAGAATTAACTAGTGCAAGCCCTGGTTGCTGTGGCTCAGTGGATTGAGCATTGGCCTGCGAACCAAGTGTTGCTGGTTCAATTCCCAGTCAGAGCACATGACTAGGTTGCATGTCAGGGCTCCAGTTGGGGGGTGAGTGAGAGGCAACCACACAGTGAAGTTTCTCTCCCTCTCTTTCTCCTTTCCCTTCTCTCTAAAAATAAATAAATAATTTTTTAAAAGAATTAACTAATGCAAATGCAAATATTTAAGTTAAAATTGTCAAAATCAATCTCTTAAGCTCTAACATCATTTTAATACGATATTTGTGTCATTATTGATAGAATGAACATTACTTTAAAACCATACAGTGTAAGAGCTTTAAAGAATTTTTGGCAATGACTGGTGTGGCACAGACGGTTTGGAATCATCCTGCAAAGCAAAAGGCCGCTGGTTCGATTCCCAGTCCGGGCACATGCCTGGGCTGCAGACCAGGACCCCTGTTGGGAACATACAGAAAACTGATTGATGTTTCTCTCCCATGTCGATGTTTCTCTCCCTCTCTTTCTCCCTCCCTTCCTCTCTCTAAAAATGAATAAGTAAAACTTTAAAATTTAAAGAAAAGTATTTCTGAAACAAAATATGCAGATTATCATTGTAAATGCAAAATAGAGACAGACTCAGAGAGAGCAGGATGATAGCTATTGGGTGGTGGGGAGGTTAGGGGGTGGAGGGAAAGAGCAAAAAAGGAAAAAGGACTCATGGGAAACAGTGTGGTGACTGTGGGGGGGATTGAATCTAAGGGGGGGAAATGGTGATGGAAAAAATACAATTAAGTTTTTTAATGGTGAAAAGAAGAAAAATAGATACCACATGAAAATGGAAAAAATTTGTAAAAATTTAAAATAATCTGAGTAAATTAGCAGGTCTAGTGAGATAATATTCATGACATTTAATTACACTTAACTCCAGAGGAACAAGTTCACAAGGAGGGCAAATAAAAACACAGTACAACTACAGGTGAAGGCAAAATGGTAAGTGTGCTTAGAGAAACTATTAGTCATATCCGTGACTAATGTTACAGCCCTCACAGGCAGTGCCATGGAAACTTTGTAACTTAGCTACTATCTTTTAAAAAGTGATACCAGAACATTCCCAAAGCTGTCAGTGACAGTCTGAATCACAGAAAGGTGTCATCTTTGAGATAAAAGGCAAAGACTATGGGTAGACGTTCAGCTAGTAATGTCAACAGTTGGTGACCATAGTAAAATTACATGCACCTATCGTGGGAAAATGGCATATGGCTCATTTCAGTTAATACTGTAATTAGGAGCAGCAGCTAAGTATGGCATGCATGTGCCTTATTTTTATCAACACATGGGATGTCTGTTCTATGAAGCTTCTGGGTTAGTGTACAAACACCTACATGAAAATGACTAAATGCTAATTAATTGCTACCCACGCAACACAGGCAAACTAACTATAATTGTAGTTCTGCATGCAAATCTATTTTTAACATTCTTTAATTAAAGTCTGTGCATTTGAAGCCATGTCTTGTTAGCTCTGCATATGTGTGGTCAAATTAAAGGAGGATGATAAAACAATGTAAGGAGAATCCTTAATTAAGGTATATTTTCACTTGGCGGGGATAGACACTTACTTGGCCATGTGATTTAAAATACTAAGCCAACATGATAGGAATATTTGCCTATTGCTCTAATTTTGCACATGAGCTTTTTCAAAACCACCAAAAAATACATTAAAACCTGAATAATATTTTGGAATTCTATGTTTAAGCATGTAAGATCAAACCTTTTAAAGTAACAAATTCTGGAACCCAATCTACAGGTCTTAATTATGCTTTGGTAACAACTTTTGTTTTTTCTCATCTCTCTTAAATGTCCTTCAACCACCCATCTTAAATGTCTGTGCCTGAGTTCCCTGGGGGCTAATACAGACCTGCTGCACCTCAGGCCATCCTATGATTAAAATACACACTTAGCTTAGCTATTGGAACCAAAGGAACACTCTTTGTTTACCTTTCAAGTCTGTAGATTGGTTTTTTTGTTTGTTTTTTTTTTAATTAAGTAGGTATTTATCACACTCCTACTGACTCTCTATCTGGCACTGCCTAGTACCTGCAATGATGGCTGTCCTTGCCACTATGGAGCCTATAGAATCGGCGTTATTCTGTGCTATTTATTCACTGTACTAGTCCTGTTGACTCTTCTTATAGTCACCCTCAATTTAGCTAAATCTCATAATCTAAAACAAACAAGTAGAGAAGTAATATTGATTCTGGGAGGGGGAAGGGAATTATTTCGATCTTAGGAAAATTAAATGTACTAGAAATTCCTTATGCCTCCACTTCTTCCTCTTTGTCTAGGTTATCCTTCTATGTATCTTTATAATTTGACTATGCATAAATTTGATCTATCAATAAATGATACTCTTAAAATCATTGTTCATTCTATTCTCCTCTAGCATTTTATTTCTAGTTGGTATATATCTTTCTAAACCAGGATTTGGAAGAGGAAAGTTTATGTATTTTTTATTTGTTTGTCACCGTCCAGTAAACAGTTTAGCAATTCCACTGTTGCTATACAGGGTAAATCACTTGATCTTGTGAATTATTAACTTCTCCAGTCTATTATAAAGTTTTTGTCTAAATTCACATTTGAACTATTTATCTTCAGAAATGCCTTCTTATATCTATAGTCTGAGAATTCTCACTTCTTTCATTTTTATACAAAAGCTGAACTTCTTAGCAAAGTATTTTAGACTAACAACTTTGGAAGTATATTATTTGTCATTTTTCTTTTTAGGTTTTAACATAATACTATTCTTCATAGTGGGCTTAAATCATACCTCAAAATATAATTTCTGAATTTTTTTGTTAATTCTTAAATACATTTTATTGTGAAATGTATGTTAAAATAATTATTTTAAAAGACTGTGGTTATAACATACAAATTAGGCCCCTTTTCATTGTGCATTTGCTTCTAGATATATATTTCAGTATGTTTTAATAATTTATTTCTATAGTTGAATCACAGAAGGTGATATTTTAGTTGAAGTCTTTTAAAAATTTTCATCTCTGTTTCTCTGTCTCTGTCCCTCTCTCGTTCTCTGCATGCCCATACACAGGAACTTTGGGGCACTTTTACATTAATGATGAATAAGTATTTACACAGGCATGCACACGTGTGTGTGTGAGCACCGCTTATCTATAAGGCATGGAGTGAACCCTGATGTAGTAATGATGAGTTTGTACCACTAGCCACACTCCTTCATGATCATCCCTTTTTAAGTAAAGCCTATATTTTAAAAATAATGCTTTCAGATTAACAGTGCTTAGTCTAACTGGCGCACCACATAATAAACATGAGACATAGGCCTCAGGATTACTGTACTCCAGCCAACTAGTGCTGACCGACTCCAACAGATAGAAACAAATGTTACACACCTGTGCTTGCACATGGAACAATATTTTCTCATAAATCTCCACTTCTGATGCTTTAAATTACAGGGTAAAGTGTAAAAAGGTCTTGTGCACTTACGTACATTATTTAATAGCATCTACTTGTAGAGACACCGGTTTTACACAATTTTTGAAGAGAATCAATTTATCATTCCATTCCATTTCTAATGCAGTGGTCCAACCCAACCCAGAATGCATTATTGATATGGAAATGAGTGTAATTAGCAGCGTAAATGATCTGTTATTTATGATACAAGTCAAAGCTGTAAATCACCATTGGTTCACTATCATTACTATGCAAATAGAAGAAGCCAGTTAATGGTCCATGTGTTAAAAACAGGCCACTTGCTTGCTCATTTGCAAATAAAAGGCAAGGGTGAAAGTTTAAAGTAGAGATGATAGTTTATCATATTGTCAGTTCTAGGACTTGAACTTAAGGCAAATGAAAACACATAAATATTACAGTTGCACTAGTTTTAAAACTTATCCTCCTTTTGCTATTGCATATGCCTTAAGTATATTCTAATGGCACCTTCAAATTAATCGTTAGTTTATTCTAATTTGCACAACAGGGATTGGGAATGTGTGAGAGTGCTTATAAGTGCTTTTCAGTATATGAGATACTTTTAATGTCCTATTACGAAATAGAATAGCATCATTGGTCATACAATTCACTTCATTTTCCTATAGATATATTTCATTTTTTATAAGGAGATAAAGTAGCAATGATTTGAGTACCCAGAGACTAAAAGAAATACCGGTAGGCCTTATTAGTAATTATTCAGCATACCTAAAAGAAATTGTTCTGCCTTTCTTGCTTGGTTCCTTTTGTTTAATTTTTCCAGGGAATGTCAGTTCCTGTTAACTTTGAATGTATTAGCTATCACCCAATGCTTGCCTAGTAAAATGGGAACAAATATAAGATGCACAAAATACTAGAGGAGGAAGGATTTAGGGCAATTTCAAATTCTAAAGCTTCATTTGCATAGATCTGATCATTTTAAAACTATTTAGATGACTTACATAAATATAAAACTTAGAATAATAATGTCTTTGTGTTGGAGATGTATGTAATTGATAGGATTTTAATCTTAGATAAACTAGCTCCATCTTTGTGACTATAACTGGAAAATCAATTACAGAATTTTATTTTTCTTGTTAATTTTCATTAAACTGTTGTTTCAAGAATAACTTACAAGAGGAGCAATAATTTTAGGTAAAGAAAATTATAATATATTTAGATATATTTATATGGTGAAAAATACATTTTCCTATATCATTTTTTTTAAAGTTACATGTACACAGTGGTTGGAACCTAGGTCTTAGTTCTTTAGAGGTATCAACTTATCTTCTGTAAATACTATATTTTTCTTCCTTTAATTTCTAGGCGATAGCTAGACCCTTGGGTTCTCTGACTTCATTGGATTTTCTAATGATAATCTTCCTTTCTGGCTTTTGTTTTAAAAACATTAAACCCATTGAGAAGATTAAACTATGAGGGAGGGTGACTAGTTAAGGGTTGCCCATGTATTAGTATACGGAAGAAAAGAAACAGATGCGTACACAACGAGACCTGGGACGGGAAGGGAAGTTGCAGGCATTATAGAGAGAAGAGTCCAGGTCTCATCCACTGGTAGCACTTTTAGGGAACGGCCTGACATCAGGGGATGGAATATTTATTCCCCAGGTCATGCAAGTCCTAGCAACTGATAGGTGACACAATAAAATTGGGAAAATTCAAGGAAAGCTAACGTAAAAGTTATAAATGTTCGAGTTGTAGGTAGTGTAGGGAAATCACAAAAGTTAGTGCAAGAATGGGGCGAGCACATCAGAGCCGGCATCAGCCACTGGCCCGGCAGGTCTGAACCAAGGTCAGAGGCAGTTTAAGGTCAGCCGAGGCCTCGGGCCTAGAAGAAAATATTGGGTCCTTTAAAAAAAAGAAAAGAAAAATACATGTTAACCATATTTTATGCGGCATAGCAATGAAACCAAACTTGGTGTCATTAGAAAAAGGTGTAAAGTTGGGGTTTTGCAGGGCCCTTCAGAAGTCAGGGCCCAGGGTGCACCGACCCTTAAATCCGCCTCAGACCGCGGTACAGAGAGGTTCAGAACAAGGAGAGCCTCTTAAATCAGCTTCCTTTGGGAGCAGCAATGACCTTCTTCTGTTGAAGGACAAAGGCCAAGATGTCACGGAGAGGGAACCAGGCGAACAAATACTCAGCCTCAGTATCCTTTCTCACTCTGATTTCCTGCTGCGGCTTCCCAAATAGATGGAAATAAACAGAACCCAGAAAGCAGAGAGGTCCACTGATAATGACCTACATGCCAGCCTTTATCTGAGTAGGACAGCCAAGCCAGGATTCCCAAGAAAGCAGCTGGATCTTTAGGGAATCATACAGGTTTAGATAGGTGTGCATACCAAAGGTGACTGTCATGGACCCAAAACTATTGCCCTCCCTCAAAATTTAATAGGGCATTTGACAAGATTTTTTTTAAGCTCTTACTACAACACATGGATTGTCCTGAGCACTTTACCTAAATTATCTTTATTCCCCTTTAAAGTATTTTGAGGTAAGCCCTATGAAGCCCATTTCATAGACTAGAAAACTGAGGCACAGAGCAGCAACTAGATGTCATAGAGTTAAACATTTAGTTTTTGTATTAATTACTTTGTCCAATTAAAAATGTATCATCATATTTAAGTCAAAGATTAGAAAGCATTATACAGGCTTGACGAACTTAGAAAGCATTATACCTCAAAGAAATTGCAAATTCGGTTCTAGAATACCACAATAAGGCAAGTATCTCAATAAAGCAAGTCAGAATCTTTTTGCTGGTGGAGATCCTATCCTTCAATTAACAAAAAATGCATCACCTGTGAAGCACAATAAAGCAAGGTATGCTTGTGTGTGCTTGTCCAGTGCACAGGTTCTAGAACCAGACCCATGCAGGTTAGAATCCAATTGCCATAATTTCATGTTCTTTAGCAAGATGATTATTTTTTTTTATTTCTCTTTGTCTCTGAAATGCTACATCCTATTTCTCAGCAACTCCTGCAGTCTCTCCCTACATTTAAAATGTATCCAGAATCACACTCCTCCCCATGTCCACCTGCTACTCTTCTAAACAGAGTCAAGACACTTACTTGCCTGGATTACTGCCCATGGCCCCCACCAGTGTATTATCAACCAAAGAGCCATGGGCTGTATGTCAGATGAGGTAACTCCACTTCTCAGAACTTGCCACTGGATTTTCATGTCTGGAAATTAAATCCAAAGACACTACATGCCTTGCTTTCCCTGTTATTTCAATAGCCAAACCTCTGAAGACTCTTGCAGGTTCTTATCCCACCATACACAGTAGTTCATGCTATTTCCTTGCACAAAACCACCACAGGGCCTTTGCACTTGCTGTTGTAACAGCCTGAACCACTCTTTTAATAGCTTTTTCACATCCCTCTGAGCTTCACTTAAACACCACTGTTTCAGTAGCTCCTTCCCTGACCACCCTATACAAAACTACAATTTCAATTTCTCAACATTCATTGCACTCTTTCTTGATTTATTGTTCTCTGTAACACATCATCTAGCATTCCATATGACTTACTTATTTTGTCTCCTTCCAAGACAATATAAACCCCACCAGGTCAATAATTTTATCAAGAATCTTAACTGCTTTATCCATGACTGTTTTCCAATGACTAAAACATTCACTGAATTGAATAAAAAGGTCAGGGAACACTATCTTTTTGTAATCCCGGTAGTCTGTTGCTTAGATTATTCTCTCTCTGCACATACCATCCTGAGGAATGACTTTCCCTGAAAGGAGGTGGGAGCAAAAATGCAATGGTCATAATGAAATAGTAATGTTTATACTTATTAAGAATGATAAATAGAAGTTTATAATTATCAAAGCCATGTCAGACTATAATTTTAAATGACTTTTACCCCATTGTGTAATCTTTTAAAAAAATTTTTTTAAAAACTATGACTTTATGTTTCTGTACAGCACACACTACTGGATGACACACTACTGGTTGCAATTTTATTTTCAGTTACTTTTAATGTGATTCAACTGTAAGTAACCAGGATCCTGCTGCTGTACAACTTTTGCATCCAACTGTGAATCATGAGTTATCCCTAATAATTTAATGGATGCTAGCTATATATAATACATCAAAGACCCACCCTACTAAGTGATAAATAACTTAGTTTCTGTAAATATAGCCTTGGATTTTCTAATTCAAAGGCAAAATTAGACTTCGTAATGCCTAAATGTCACCAACAACAGTAATTAGCAGTTACATTAGCTTATTGAGAATTAGTTGATAAGGATCCAATTAGATTTCCAAATCATCATTGCAAATTACTGGGCTCTATTACCAAGAAACATATTTTACATCACTAATGACCCATAGAAGTTGTAGAGGGCAACTGTTTTTCTAAAGAATGACCTCTGAGAGACCTACTTGAGTTTGCCTGTTCAGTGAAGAATCCCTCATTTAATTAGCTTGCCTCATCTCTTTCTTGAGTTATTCAGATGAGCAGAGAGAAAGGCAGCTAAAAACTCTTGCAATCATCTCTAAGTCTAATAATACAACACGACTTTTTTCCACACATGTGACACACAGCCTTAATTATGTGGTTGAGATTCAATACTATAATATAAAATTTTACGTATTTTAAAGGCATAATATTTTAGAAACTTAATACTGAATTTAGCTAAGTTACTTCACTTACAGAGTAGCCATCATAGGATAATTCATAGTTTCTAAAATATTTTCTAAAATTCCACTGACCTGAATTTTCAAAATGGGTAGTGTTATTAAAGTTTCAGTTTGTATCCATTATCAGTGTGATAATTCATGTAGAAGCTATATTATGTATAGGAAAGCTTTCTCTTTACCTTTCTATTAGAATTAGAACATTTTTGCTTATGATCGATATACATATGTTTTAATTTAAGAAACCACTGAGGTAAATTTAACAATTTTTGCATCTGCTAGAAATTACATATAACTTCTGAAGAGGCTAACATGTTCAACCACTTGCATTTTACAGACAGAAACACCTTCACATTTAAGAATTGACAAACTACAAAATGTTTCAAATTGTATCTCTTCTTAATACTAAGTTTCACACTTCATTTATTCCTCGCTTCACACACCAGGTACTCAACAAGATGCACTGCTAAAAAAAAAATGGTTCCTTGTCAAAATTCCTTTCTGGGAAGAATTCTGATCTACATACAATTCACTGCCAGTGAAGAGCATATATATATAAGATATTAGAAAATATCATTCGTTATTTCTTGGCTCTATAGCAAGGCAATGGGAAGACACAACTACTCGAGATAACAAATCAAACACGTTAAAACCTCCACACTTTGTGATGAATGAGCTCTGTGGACTGGCAGTGAGCATTCTAAACTCAAAGCCTGTATTTACTGATGGTTTTGTCAAACATTCTCGAAGTTGTTACTCGAGAGAAGAATGCCCAAAGAGATACTTAAAGCTGGAGATTTATTTTTCTCTCTTCGGCTGTTAAACAACCTCTCAAGAAACCAGTAATCCACAAAGTGAAATTAAGCAAGGTGACTCAATTAGGTAGGTTTATGTTCCAGTTCCTGGACAGGCTTTAAAAAAGCCTGTTAAAAATAATTTTGCTCCTTAGTAGTCAGCAAGAGAACCACCAATCGACAATGGAATTCCATGGTGTGTATCCATGGCCTTGTAACCTGGAGTTCCAGGGATTCCTGACAGTTAAATCAGAGTGGTTACAGTGAATTCTGAAATTTCACGACTCCATGAACAGAAATGTGATTTCCTGTGAGCAGCAAGTCTTTGATTTGAAAGGTGCTAGAAAAACAGTTATAATCAAATGACAAGATTTGTCCCTGAAGTACGTAGGTGATGCTTATGGGAACTATAGGTTTTGTTCAGCACCTCAGGGCAAGTGTTAGAACTCATATTTTTTCCCTGTATTATATATTTGAAACATTATATATTTGGAACATCTCTAGAGGGGTCATAAAAGACAAAGATTTTCTGGCACAGAATCTCAGGAGCTATAGGGGAATGTGGGTGGAAAAGGTTTGGAAAAAATAACTGCCCTGTTTTTAACATAACCTGGAACCAAGCAATAGACCTCACTCATATTCATATACACACAAACATATTCACCTTAGTAAACTTCAAAATTTCAAAGATAATCCTGAACTTTTGTCTTGTGCCAGTGGCATGGCTAGTTTTAACAATCAAAACATATCCCATTCTCCTTATTTTGCCAATAGTAACTTTTTGTAATCTCCTTATGCTATGGAATCAAAACACCAAAGTTCACATTCTTCTATCTTGAAGATCATTCTCAGTACAACTGACAGAAGAGATGTAAAGTGTGTGTAGCTATTGTGACCTGCCTGTTAGATAAAAAATGTAAAATGCTGTATTAAAATTTTACTGCTCAAGATTTTCCATCTTTCATCATTTTCTGAAGAAAACTTTTAAGTAAAATAATTTTACTAAGTCCATATTTATCTGATCTAATAATAAACTCAAACTTTTTCCTACTTAAAAGTGTATTCATCAAATAACTGGAATACCTTGCTATTTATTCATTCACATTCCTTTTAGGAAAGAAACAATGTTGTTCCATGTCTTGCAGACTTAAAAAAAAAAAAAAAGCTAATACCGCAGAAGACAAGATTTAAAATCAGTACATGACCAGAGGAATTTATGAACAAAGCGATGTCCATGTTTCTCCTAATGACCTCTTGCTTTTAGTTACTAGCTCCTACCATTCCATCTAATTTTCGGTGAAGCCTCTAAAAGGCCCATTACTGTCACAAAACCCCGATCTCTCTCTCGTTCTCTCTCTCTCTCTCTCTCTCTCTCTCTCTCTCTCTCTCTCTCTCTCTTTAAAATCATGGGTAACACCACACTTACAAAGGGAAGAAATATTTTGCAGTGTAAGCACCTGCTTATTTTGAATATATGTCGTTGCCTTATCCTGAAATTCTACTTTAGTGACATCAAAAGCACCCCTTCCATTGAATCTAGAAAACTAACCTAAATTCTTATTAATATTTCTATTATGGCAAATGTAATAAGTAAATGGAGAGAGAACATAATTATTTTAAAAACTATATTTGTAGAAATAAAACATGCATTAAGCTAATGATAAAAGCTAGTACCTACTGAGCGCATACTAAATTCCACACTCCAGACAAAGAATTTCTATATATTTCCTAATTTACTCATATTGGCCCCTGATATAGATATTAATTTTATTTAGCTTTACAAAAGAAAAGCATAGTCTTAAAAATTATACCTGGCTCAAGATCAGAAGTAGGACTTGATCCCATGGTTCTCTGATTCCAAAGATCCTACTCCAAAACTTAGACTTAAATATGAGGTACACTGCTTTGACACTTATAAATACATATTTAAATATAGTGGTTTGAAAAAGAAAAAGAATAATAATCCTTTGGTATGTTACTGAAAGTTCCCAGATATGCCAGGGCTGAGAAATGATTATCTGTTGAGAATCTTGATCAATGAACAGGAAATTCAATACATGGCCCAAGATAAGAGACAAATTCAATCATAATCAATGCGGAGATAGGCTGTGACATAAAAATGTGTCAATCATTGTAAATACATAATAAAGAGAAGACCAGAAATTGATGAATAAGTTAGTACATGTAATCTCTAGAAAAGGTTTCTAGTCAACACTGGCAGAAAAATTAAAATAAATTAAAATAAATAAATAAATAAATAATAGAATATGTGTACTTTGGTTGTTGAATGAATAGTTATGAATAAACACATACATACATAAAAATGCTTAATTAGTAAATTATGTTTTTATACACCATGCTATAAAATAAGCAACATTTCCTAATTAATATTGACTAGAAAAATGTTAAACAGTTCTGAGGAAAATTAATTAGGACATGGTTGAAAGAAAGCCTGAAGACATGAATTAAATTAAACATCTTGCTAACAGAGGATTTCCCAGAAACATATCTCTTCCATCTCTATTCCTCATCCTATGGCTCATTGTTATGGCAAGTAATGATATTAGTATTTATTATTATATCATACCAAGACCAGAAGGTCCATGGGCCCCCAACCTGTTCATTAAAAATGTATAAATGAAACAATGTTATAATAATCACCTAAAATTTCAACATCTTGGATATTCTCTCTCTCAGTCTTTGCCAGCCATCATAGCTAAAAGTAAGGATACAAAATTATAACAATAATAATAAGACAAATAACATGAATACATTATACAATAATTAATAGTGAATAATAACAAGAATAAACTCATCTACTCATAACTGTAAACCTACTTTTGCCTGCCTGCTACATACATTTCACCATAACAGATACCCCTTATGTTTTTTTTTGTTTTTTTTTTGCATTACATGGTGCATGCATTTTGTATATTTAGGTGCAGTTTCTCATAAATTCTATATTAAAAACTACAAATTACATGCAGGTGTTGTACCAAATGCATTTAAACATTTCCCAATTAATAGACATTTCATAAGTAATGACACAACGAATATAAACCTCCTGTATATGGAGAACAAACCTGCCTCTGTCCCATGTAATTTTGCTTGGGAGAGAGAGATTAATATGGTTTGCTGGCCCTTGATGCACTTTTGCTGCTTACTTCTCTGCTATTTTAAAAAGCAATGTTGGCATAACCATAATTCAGTGTACAATTCATTATGATTTCTTGTTAACCACCCTGTAACTTTTGTCATATTAAAAAATATATCTAAACAACAAAAATTATGAGGGAAACATGCAATGATTTTTAATAAGATGCAATTGCAAATATTTTCTATAAATAGCATATATTTGAAAATAAATAATTCAACTAGAGTTTTTGAATTTAGTACAAATAGTAACTTTACCAGTCACAGAGTACTATAAAAATACTGAATACAGTTACTAAATTTCTACTTAGATGTCAGGTGTTTTAAATTGGTCCTTAGCAATGCTTACCACAGTCCTGCAAGATAGGTGGCTCCCCTGTCATACATAACACATGAAGTTCTATTCTCTCCCCAAATAAATATAAATAAATAAATAAATATTGGACATGAAAAAAATCATTATTCACAGATGTTCTAATTATCTACATGGAAAAATCCTAGATATTAACTAGAAAGCTATTATAACACATATGATAGTTCAGTATGTTTGCCAGAAATAAGATAGATATATAAAAATCAATACCTTTCCATTTCCAAAGTAAGGGAGAAAAATCATATTCACATTACAATAAAAAGCTATAAATTTCCAGCGATAAACTTAATGAAAAATTCAAAAGAAAACTAAATCTATAAATTTTATTGAAAGAATAGAAAATGTGAATCAATGGAACAAATGTTTAATGTTACAATAGTAAGCATTTCAGTAACCCTCCTATTAATCTATATGTTTAATGTAACTGCAATCAATATCATAATTTGGTGGGGTGGTGTTTTGGGAGAAAGATAACATTTGACAACATGATACTGTTATCAAACTAGAAAAATTTTTACAAGAAGAGCCTTTAAATTTTTTTTGAAAAGTTAAACATTTTGATACTGGAGCCAAAACAATTAGCATAGAGAAGCAGAATAGAGAATCCAGAAATGGCTTTGTTTCAACACAGAATTAAACACATGATAAACATAGCATCTCAAGTCAGAGGAAAACAGTGGAATTTGCAGTAAACTGTGTTTTAAATACTGGAAGTCTGTCTGATACTCAACGAGACCAAGTAACTAACCCAGGGTCACAATTTAGAAAGTAGTCACTAGACTTGAACTCTAAAGAACGTGCTTGAAACACTGCACTTCATTATTTCTCAAAGTCTGCCTTAGATATCATACACAAGTCCTTGTTGAGAAAGGAGGTGCAATTTTTCATATGAGTAAAGTGAATTCAGAACAGGTAAAAGACTGCCTCAAGGTCACCCTGCTAGCAGTGGTGGTGATGGAACTACACCTTTAATTCATGGCTCATCCACATTCAAAATTTAACATTCTGCCTCACTTCTAAATTTGCCATAGAATGTGTTTCTAGATCCAATTTCCAGATTTTCAATTAATTCCATCAAACTACGTGATCCTTTTTGAGAACTCCTATTTATACACATATTCAGCTGTCATCTAGATAAAATGTGTCTAACATCTAACATCTATAAAGCATTTAGGGGCATGAATTCATAGATTCCGAGATGTGCCCTCCTCCATTTCAAAATATCTCACTTAAATCACGAAGGTAGAAAATGTTGCTGTAATAGCTTCAATTTAAAGCTGTTCTCCAGTGTTAAAATTCATCATTTCTGAAAACAAACTCTATACAATATTGGTCAGGTACAACTCTAAAAAAACAAACAAACAGGATAATGTGATAGAGTGAGTGCTTCTGGTGGGACTGGAAGAAGAAAGTTTTGGTTTAATAAGAATAATAAAGAAAGACCTTCGTGAGGAAGTGGCATTACAGTTTATTCTAATGAGATTCAGGTAGCCATGCAACACCTGAAGAAAAAGAGTTCAAGAAGTACCACAAAAATACAAGTATAAAAGCCATGGGATTTAGGTGGAATAAGCTTATTTCACATTAGAAGGTCAAAAAGAAAACTAGTATAATAGCATCATAAATTGGGTGTGGTGAGATACATGACAATACGATGCTATTACAGAGGTCATCAAAGATGGTGTATTTGCTGCCAGGTAGGGTATGATAGCAAGCTTGCAACTCAAATAGAACCCAAAGAAAAATCATAGAGAATCTTTGCGAACCATGTTTAACAGGTATATAATGACAATACCATACCTAGCTATTCCAACGAGAAGATATCCTAAAGTAGACAGGGTAGGTAAAAACCTAGCTTATCCTTCATTTTGAAGAAAAATAAAGATCACCAGATTTAGGCTTCATGTACTCCACTAGTTTTTCTAAAATCTCATAATTTTAATATTGAAATAAATATAACTTACACTAAGGTAAACTTTAAGTACAAATATTTAATGGAACTTAATTTTAAATAATGTCTAACCCACATGTCTGTCTTTAACATATTTGAAAAGTGTCCATTGGGAGTTAACTGGAAGAAATAGTTTGATTGATTCCTTTTTAATGAGGAAAGAAGTAAAAAAAAAATTAATTGGTATCATGTTTTTTAAAAGATAAATGAATACATCCCACTTAAAGTTTCTAGCTAATTCCTCTAAGTCTTTTTTGACCTAATCTTTCTCTCTAAAACACTGTGGCTTATTAAGCTAATGAAGACTAATAATTACATTTCCCCAGTAATATTTCCAAGATGCCTTTCTGTCTTTCTATTACTTGCTAGACTTTATATCAAAGAAAATGTTTTTCATAAACATTATTTTTGGATTTCTTTAAAAGTTACCATTGTATATATTTAATTCAATTTATAAAGGAGAAGCAGATATATTAAGTACTACAATAGAGATTTAAGAGTTATAAAAGTAGTAAGAAAATGCATGAATAGTTTAAAGGACATCCCAGTAGTGAAGAGTAAAAGCTAATTTTCTGTTACTTAAATAGTACACTAAAAGACTAACTCTTCATAAATGACATATAGATCTATTCAACAAGAATGGGCATGTATTTTACACAGATTATGCTAGTTGAAAACACTGCTTTCTTCCACATTGGTTTTCCACTGCCCAAAACTTACACTGGGTCTCAATCATTTGTATATGTTGATCTGAAATTTTTCACACAAACAGTAAGTGCTTCATAAATGGTTACTTAATCAAATTGAATGGAATCACACTATCATTTCTCATGAAGTAGATTTCAATATCACATTGAATCTGATGTTATGTTTCAGACTCAAATCCAGTGCCTTAAGTGGTATTGGTAACTGAATTATTCAAAAGATTCCATTATGAGAAGGTTCAATTAAAATATTGAACTCTAAGATAATCATAGGATCTCTATAATAACATTATCAGTTTGCTGTCACACTTTTAAGGGATACACGCATACAAAAAAATAAAGAGGAATGATTTTGATGCATGTGTCAAGTCTAAAACTTTGTTCCTGTTGTACTGTGTACTCAACAGAGTTGACTTCTAATGAAGACTGGAAAAGATAAGCAATGTTAACTCAGTATCAGAATGTATTCCATATAAATGTCAATATAATTTCAAAGAGCTAACTACTTCTTAAAGCCTGCTAAAAGATTTATTTTGACCTCACATTTGCTAATCCACACAAAATTTTACAGAATACTACCATTTGTTATCTGCAAAGCAGAAGTACAGATGAATAAACTGTACCCAGCCATGTGTATAATGGTCCCTCAGTTGATCTTCAGGGCATTGTACCATAGTGGGAGTGTGACTTTTTCTGCCTCTTCTATGTAACATAAAAAAGGTATTAACTTTCACTTAAAAAGAAATAATGAAAGAAAGAAAAAAAAAAACAGCTGCTGTTTGTACATCAACACCAGGCATGGAGATTCTATACTGCATCCTAGGAGAAACCAGAGAGCCAAAATAATGAGCTTAAAAACCTTAAAAAGAAAAAAAAAAAAATCTGAGTCTATGTTTCAATTCTTTGAAAGCTGTTACTAAATAATCTATTACATGATACAAGCATCTTTGCCTTTGTAAGATGTGTTACTTTGTTTATCCACCCTAGAATTTCTTTTTAATTGTTGTTAAGCTCTTTGCTCAAGATTTTATAGCTTCATCCTCTGATACTTCCAGATTCTCTTTCTGTTTGGGTTTTGTAGCATGTCACTTAGGTTACACAGAGTTTTCCATTTTCATGTTTAGCTTCTTGGCCTCCATCTTTTCTTCCCACCTAATGCATGTGAAGGTATTTATCATTCCATATTTCTATTCAGTCTAAATTCCGATTTTGTGTGTGGATTTTTTTTTTCCTTTTAAAAGGAGAGTGTGGCTTCTCTCATTTCCCTGTAACTCATTAAAATGTCCATATTTCTTTTCCTAGTCCTTATATATTCTTTAATACTGAAAAGTACAAAGAATCACCTTGAAAGAGATTTACTCACCAACTTGTTATATCTTAGAAATGTATTTCCAGTTTGTTCTGAAATTGGATGCGTATTAACCAAGAAAAGTGCCATTAGCAGAATTACTTTATTGCCAATAATAAATATTAGCTGAGTTCTGAGATGGCAGGGAGAGGTATAAAATATATCATACACAATAAATTTTTGGCAATTTGTGATAAAAATACCACAATTTCTATAGTAAGTAAATTTTTGAAAGGAAAAGCTAATTAAGTCAAATGTTCATTTTTCTTAAAAGAATGAGGCTATATATAATTATATACAACTTTCCTCAGTGAGATAATAATTACAAATACCACCCCAAATTATACTTGATACCATATATATTCTCCAAACTGAACTTAATGTATTTCATATTATTTTATTAATGCATTTAATTATTATAATTTGCATCACTTACATTTTTATGATTATTTACTTAAGCTTTTTTTGTAGACTCTATTCACAGTGCATTAACTTACATTATTCACACTTAATTAACTTTTGGCCCTCAAGAAAAAAGGTATCAAATTCTGTTCAGTGATCCATGACCAACGTGAAAAAATGGCATTCATGTGCATAAAATATTCTCATATAGGTATAAAGACTGGATGAACATCCCTCCCACAATCACAAATTTTATAATTATAATTCATAATTAGAGCTATTAATCTATACAATATGCATAATAGACATTTACTGTAGATTTGGGATATATTTTTGCAAGTATATTATCCACCTATTTTTCTCCCATTTAATAAATCATTAGCCAAATGAGAATAAGTTATGGGAATAACCTTGCCTATAACTCTAATTTATTTGAAAAGAAGTAAATCATTTAAAAAGTGGCATTTAACTATTTCTGGGTACAAATTACTTGGGACACACTTCAGAGGGGATCATGATGTCTCATGAGCCTGGGAATTGCTAACTCAGGGTCTCTTTTCAAACCCAACAGAAGTCAGGGAGCAATGGTAATAATGATATAGATTGTAACGCTGGTGAGAGTCAGGCTATCTTAAGTCTTTGTGGTAGGCAGAATAATGACTCCCAGAGATACCATGCCCTAATCTCTGGGATTTGTGAATATGTTAAATTTACATGGCAAAGGGATTTTCAGATACGATAAAATTAAATGCTTGGGATGTGAGATTATAATGGACATACCTAGTGAGCCTAATGTGATCAAAGGGGTATTTACAAGGGAAAGATAGAGGCGGTAAGCTCAGTGTTACAGACCCGAGAAAGGAAGCAGAGAGAGGAGTGATGAGTTTGCCGGATGAGGATCGGATCTGGGAAGTGTAGGCAGCCAGGAAAAGAAGCGGCACGAGACGAACTGGATTCTTTTCAAGGGTCTCCAGAAGGAATGCAATGCTGTTGACATTTTGATTTTAGCCTAGTGAAACCCGTGTTAGACTCCTCACTTCCAGAGCGCTGAGCTAATAAACGTGTTGTTTTAAGCCACTAAGGGTAATCATTTGTTATGGCAGCAATAATATCAGTCTTTAGGCAGGGAAGGCATATTAATATATGTTGGACATGTCTCTTGAAGCATCTAACTCACTGCCTCAAAAGAACTTAATTGATAGTGACTCAATTACACACCTAATTCAGGAAGATAGGAGTATTTGCTTTGTATACATGGTGATTTAACTGTCCACTTCAAGAAATCAGTGCTATCCACTTGATTTTATTCTTCCTGTTTTTCCCTACCTGGTACATAAAATAACTTAATGAAACCAAGGGTCCTTGGGATGTTGATTAAACTTAGCTTCAAATCCTACCTCTAGAAATCATATGTCTGCCTTTGAATAGATACCCTTCAGAGACCTAGCCTATCCTCCAGATAATTAGCAACCTCCCCCCCACCCCCGGCCGGCCCCCAGGCAGCGAAGGACAGTAGCCTGGAACTAACGATCACAAAGTCTGGTCGCCTGGCAGACTAAAGATAACATCTTAGGTTGTGTTTCAGCTCCTGAGCCATTAGGTGGAATGACCTTTCCATGAAACTAAGAAGAATGCTGGGACAGTTTTCAGAACTGTCCTCAAGACCTGAAGCAGTGGCTTATTAACTTACCTCACCTCCCTCCAAACAGCCCTCAGCAGCACCCCAAACCCATAACCCATGGGAGCTGGTGATATGGCCCTACATGATCTAGATCCTGCAGGCCATGGGGAGTTCAGGTTTTTGGAAATTAGCATCCCGATCTCCTGAATGGTGCCAATTATAATAAAATAGCTAATCTTTCTCCACTACAATTCTCAGTGTCCAGTGTCTGGCTCTGCTAGTGCCAGATAAACTAACTCTCTCTATCCGATAACATTAATGAATAAGGATACATGAAATATTGGGCAGTTTAGCAGAGAAAGTGAAAAGTAAAGAATATAGATGAATGATTATCATTTCCTTTAAGAATAAATTAATTGCAGTCTTAGTTACATTAATTTTATTTAGCCATGTTAACTTAAGTATATACATTTCCTTAGCGATGATCACTTCTACAGAAAACCATATCTATTTAATGAAAACAACCATTTCCAACTTTTCAGATGAAGATCAATCTCACAGTGCGATTCTTTCTTTTTAAAAAGGATGAATTCTTCTACTTTTGCTCTACATTATTAATTTTTTGATTCATAATCATTCAACTGAAATGTAAGGCAATATAGCACAGAAATTAACTGCTCTCTCTCTAAACAGTATATATATATATACACCTTTTTGCCTGGCTGGTTTGGCTCAGTGGATTGAGCGTTGGCCTGCGAGCTAAGTGTCGCTGGTTCGATCTTCCAGTCAGGGCACATCAGAGAAGGAAAACTCTGACTCCAAAAAACCTCCGCTGCCTTGCGGCATACCTCTTCAGGGGAAAGGCTAAGGGAGTAAACCCCGACAGAAAATCCGGAGCCGGAGTCCCTAAGGCGGTTTGACGTTGTAGTCAACACCGGCAACTCCTGCGGTGCACCTGAAGCCAAGCTTTATTGACTCCGTCTTTCCCTTGGACCCTTCAGCTGCGAAGAGAGGGGGGGTCTGCTGCATGGGCAACAGCAGACCCTCCATATCACCCTGCCCAGGCTCTGTAGCTTCAGCTTCACTGGAGAGGACACTCCAGCGTCATCGCAAGATGTCGATTCAACATGGGAGGAGACAGATACCGTGTCACTCCCGAGTCGGACTGCACAACCATTCTCGGCGGTGCAGATAGACTCTTAAGAAGCTACACCATCGTCTCTCGAGACGGACGGCTGCCGACGATATATAAACCTTTACATTCAAAACATATTGCATTATATTTGTTATAGTTCTATCTAGAAATTCTTGAGATATTTTAAAAAGAGAAAATGTTGTTGCACATAATGTAATATACTCACTGTACATCATTCATATAACACAATGTATTTTTTAATAAACAAACCTGTCCTCAATATATTAAAGGAATCAACTGAGAGAAAACTATAGCTGCTCCCTAGTCCCCAACAGAGGTTGAAACAGTTAGCCGTCCTATGTAATACTATATAAATACTCAAAAGACATTATAAAACACATTCAGATACTGAGGGAACATAGCCAGGCTGAGGTCTGTTTCCCTATATATTAGTAGAAAGCTAGTTGGAGTTGACTATTTTATATTATATAATGTTACATCTAATATTCCTATCTTAAATATGATTAAGAAATATAAGTGTATGATACTTTCCCTAAAACCTATGTCCTCATTATATTAAACAAAAGGCAGTTACTGTCTTCATAAAACTGTTGCATCTTAACACATTAAGTTTGTGAATCAATCAGCAAATATTAATTACGGTGATTACCCTAGGCACTCTAATATGCAAAAGAAAGTTGCAAACAAGGAATGTTTTAAATAAAATCAAATAAGAGAAGGAGCCAGCCTTGTTATTTTATAGTCCAATTGTTGAGAAGGCCATGAATAAAACATATAAATACAATTGTTGTGGACTATGCTAAACATTTTGTGCATGATAAAACCACAAATATTCTGTGATAAAGTTGGAAACCATTTCAAAAAAATGTTGCTTTTTGAACTGTGTTTACAAGAGCATAGTATAAAACAGGATTTCTAACTGTCTCATAATATTGAGGGAAACATCAACTACTTGTTTAGAGTCTTTGATATTAAATAGAATTAAGAAATTTAAAATATATCAATGGAAATGATTGAATTGATATAAACATGGCCTAGTCCTATGTAAGGGCCTTCTTATCTTTTCAGTTAATTCCACCCAACAACGCATTTTTGATACAGTACAAAGACGATTACATAGTGGTAAGTATACTGGGGACTAAAGTATAGCAGTTATTTTATTTCTTTTTATGAGTTCATTAGTTAATAAATTTAACAGTATTAAAATTTACCCACACCCAGTTTATGTCCAATAGTTACATTTTTAATAATCTAACTGTACTATATAAAGAAGTTAAACAAAAGTAGAAAACACATAGTTAAGAAACATCACCAACTTCACCAAAAATCATTAACTCCAGCATCTGAAGCAGTATGCCAATTTTTTCCAACAGTTAGGTACAGCTGAACTTTGACAGTGCAGTAAAGTACTTTACTTCACACTGAGCATACATTCCTTTCATTTCTGCCTAGTTGCTACAGGGCACGGCTATTCATATCTACAAAGCCTGTTGGATTTACATGTCAGGGGAGAATGGGTTGCAATGAAGGTTGTATCACAAGCAAGGCATGAGGCACAATAGAACAGAACAAGGGAATGATTGTCTGAGGCACCTCTCACGTACGTTGTATGGATAGTGAGTGTCCAGTTCTTTCTCAGATATTTATCAGGGGGCAGTTAACTATCATTCTTTTTTGTTGTAGAAAATAAATGGATAGGGGTGGGGAAAGATGTCATGAGTAGGGCAGAAAGTTATGTGTGGAATGAAGGGGGAGGATGATGGGAGGGAATAATTTACCAAGGTTCTCTAAATCATGCAAGCTAATGACCTTGTCCATTTTATTCACACATACACTTTGCAACCTCAAGAGAGACTCAAAGACTTGTGACAATGTCAGAGTCTTCTGAAAAGATTCAAGTATAATGTCTTTAAAACTCAAAAATTAAAATGTGTAAAAATAAAATGTAACTCTTTTGATACCTTTCCTTTGTAGAGGGAAAGGGGAAACATGTTTATGTTTGTAATTTTTGGTTTCATAATTACATATGTTTTATAACCAACATATATCCAAATGTGTAAGTATATATGATCAAAAAACAAAGAATACATTTAGCATTCCTGACTAATATATAAGTCAGTGAAGTTTAACAACAGTTCAGAGGATCTTTATAGGAATGTATAAAGGATGTTACTGGGGAAATGAATATTTAATTAGACCAGTTAGAATCTGTTACCATGGTAACATATTCAGATTTATACATTTACATATAAATTTTGTCTACATACACCAATGCTTATCAATAAAGTTTAGAATCAACATTTGAAACTGCCTCTTAGAATATAAACTTACTCTAAGTTTACAAATACTTGAGCAATTAATTTCTTTCTGTGAGACAGATATACATACTAGAAATATTCAAACTGAAAAAAATTAAAAATTATTTTGAAAACCTAAATATTCAAGACAAGTCACAACTATTTGTATACAAGAAAATATAGAGGCAGCATTACTAACTTTGCCCTCAACACTACATAATTTGTAAGAGACCATTTAATTCTCCACCACCTTTGTTAGTTTACTTTATTGGAACAAACTCAGATTTTAGAAAGAGATAAGATGGTTCAATTCTATCTCTGACAATTTCTAGTTATGCAACTCAGGGCAAATCACTTACCATGTCAGAATTCAGTGACTGGGGCTAAAAAAAGTAAACAACAAAAACAAGAATGATATTTACCTACCTAGTGCATGTGTGAGGGCGATGTAACTGCATAAAATGTTATATGATGACAAAATTATCAAGCATATAACTATAGAACTGTTAGTATTCACATCTTCTCCTTTCCCCACTTTCATATAGACTAACTCTGGAAGTCCATTTTGAAAAGAATGGCCTATGCTAATTTCCCACGTGAGATGTTTTGGGAACTAAGAGATGTGCAAATTTGTATCTGCAGAAGAAAAAAATTAAACTCCTTCTGCCTTCAATAACTGAGGTATTTTTAAAATGCACAGAAGGTGGTATCTATTAATTGTACTTATATTAGAGCAAGCAAAAGAATGTCCAAAAGCAGATAACATGAGATTACTTATTAAGTTCAGTGTGTTCTGTGTTGTTTTTAAATGGAGTTCATATTCCTTATATTTCATTGATACCCACCAAACTTTGATATTAGCCCATTTATTTTGTTTTTGTGAGGTTTGTGATAAGTAATTTTTCACCCCTTTGTATAATAAACAATTTATGCTTTTTTTTTAATTATTTATAATTCTAATAATTATTTTACTTTTTTTTAATGTGTTTTATTGATTACAGTGTTACATTTGTTCCAATTTCCCTTCCCTCTGCTCCCCTCCACCCGGTGGCCCCCCTCCCTCCCCTTGTACCCCCCTTTTAGTCCATGTCCATTGGTTGTACATATAGTTCTTCTCAACCTCTCTCTGTCTATTCCATTCCCTCCTACGATGTTTCTTAATTCCTATACCATCTCCCTCCCTCTCCCCCTTCCCCTTCCCTGCTGACCTCCCCCCCAATATGCTCCCCATACCTATAGTTCTTTTTCCACTCTCATTGCCTATTTAGTTTGCCTTTGCTTCAATTCCCTAACTTCTGTTGTTGTTTCTTGTGATGCAGTTTTCATTTTAGATTTCATAGTTTTGATTTTCCTTTTTCTAAACCGGTCCTTTTAACATCTCATATAACAGTGGTTTGGATCTAATGAACTCTTTCAGTTTTATTTTGTCCTGGAAACACTTTCTCTGCCCTTCTATTCTGAATGACAGCTTCGCTGGATAAAGTATTCGTGGTTGTAGGTTTTGGATTTTCATTGCTTTGAATATTTCTTGCCAGTCCCTTCTTGCCTGCAGGGTCTCCCTTGAGAAGTCAGCTGATAGTCTAATTGGGACCCCTTTGTACATGATTCTTTTCTTCTCTCTTGCTGCTTTTAAGATTCTCTCTTTATCTTTAACTTTTGACATTTTGATTATAATGTGTCTTGGAGTGGTTCTCCCTGGGTCCAGTTGTTTTGGAACTCTCTGTGCTTCCTGGACCTGTAAGTCTATTTCCTTCCCCAAGTTTGGGAAGTTCTGCTTTATTATATTTTCACTTAATTTTTCAATTTCTAGTTCTTCTTCTTCACCCTCTGGCAATCCTATGATCCATATATTCGATCTATTATAGGTGTCCCAGAGGTTTCTGATCCTCTCATCCTTGCTTCCCGTTTCCTCTGTCTGCACTGGTTGACTGTTCCTTCTCTATGTTCTGGTTTGTTGAAATGAACTCTGGATTTTATTTCCTCACCATCTGTCTCGTATGTGGTTTTGTTCCTTTCAGTAGGAGTGTTTTTCTATTCTTTCTCATCTTTTTCCAGATCTTTTGTTAATTCTGTAAGCCATCTGATAACAATGGCCCTGAAGTGAGCCTCTGACAGGTTTCTTATTTGTTCATCTGTCAGGTTCTTCATCTGTTGCCTGGTGAGCTGTGCCCCCGGGATTTCTATAGTTGTCTGCCTCATTTTGACAGATGCGTTTTGCTTTCTTGGGCTAGTTGTAGGGGGCAGTGCCTGTGTACTCATCACGGCCCAGCGACCGGCGGTGGTCCAGCAACCTTTCTCGCCGCGCTGTGGCCCTTTGTCGTCACTGCCCAGCGACCAGTGGCTACCTACAACCTATTTCGCAGCCCTGTGGTGCCTTGTGTGGGGGCGGGGGTCCAAGATGGATTCACACAGTTATTCCGCTAGGAGACCGGAATCCATCCTCCCACCCTCTGGGCCTCACTGTTCGAGGTGATGCGGTGGCTGCTTTTCCCAGCGTTGGGGTCGCGAGCTGCCGGGGTTCGACTGCAGCTGGGATTGTCCTCCCTGCCGCTGTCCCTGGTGCGACCACAAACAGCACCACCCACTTTTGCTCTTACCTGCCCAAAGAGCGCCGCTGGTTTATAACTTTGTACGTTGGGCTTCCGTGTAGTTTTATTTTCTGAAATTTCTAGTTATCTTTTGTTTTGAAGTAGTTGTATTCCTCTCTAGTTGTAGAGGGAGACTGAGTGTGTCCGTCTAAGCCTCCATCTTGGCCGGAAGTTCCAATTTATGCTTTTCATTGCTCCACACGATTATTGTATCAGGGCTGTTTTTTGTTCCTATTATTTTAAAATTTTTAAATGGTTTTACCTAGCTATCAGAGAAATGTATTTAAGCACTGAAGAAAGAAATCAGGAATGAGAATGTAAAAGGTCTAGTGGTTTATTCATGCTCAGGATATGTAAACCTAATTTCGTCAATCTTTTAAACATCTTTGACACAGAGACAGAGCGGGTATTTTCTGTCTGCTCTACAAAATCACTGGGTACATCACAGAATTGCAAAACTTTTATACATCAACATATACAATACTGTATTTCTTAACTTCTGTAACTTACCATGGGTGAGGCACTAAAATATGACAATTTATCTTCTTTTTCACTGAGCAGACAGACTAATTTAAGATGATTTTTCTTTCATATAACCCAAAACATGCTGTCAAATTGAAGGATTCAATGGCTGCTTAGCATGAAAATGCCAATGTGAAAAGCTAGCTAATATCTGAGAGTCCCTGCCACACTGATATATTTCAGAAAAGAATATTTATGCATAAACCCACACGTTTATAGAATCTGTATAAGAACATGAAAACTTTTGAATTATGAGCTCCCATAGAAAGGTGAAAATTGATTCCACAATAAATAATATTTTAATCTGTTTTAAAAATAGCTTAAAAGATTCCCAGGAGCCTATTATGAGTACTGTTCATTAATCTAAAGTTTTAACTTCTAGTAGATATAACCACAATCTATTAACTTTATATCCCTTCCAGCACTAGCTGCAGGACCAAATCAGCAAACAGGAGCAATGTAATTAGTATTGTTCAAGAGCACACTGACAGACAGTGTACACTTAGTTAAGTCATTTTCACTTTCTTGGTTTGTCTCCATGTTAACAAAGTGAAGCACCTGAACTCAATTTTCTTTAAGATCTATTTTGATTTTACAATTCTCTGAGTTTTTCTTTTCTTTTCTTTTTGTAAAATAAAACATCAGGAAAACTGACTAGCACCTCAGAACACATTTTAGGGGAGAAAAATATGCAACATACATTTTAAAAGAGAATACAAAGTGTCAATATTAAGATGCTAAGAAATAAAAATAATTAGCATGGCAAATCTGAAGCAAAGTTATGAAAAATTCCTGATCCTCCCTCTTTTGACAGTTAAACATTACTTAATGGATCTTCCTGCTACATTTGACATCGAGAACCTCAGTATATTTGTCCATTCATGAAAAATTAAGAACATTAGTCTACATGATATTAATTTTTCATTCTTCTCCCACCTCTCTGACAATTTGGTCACTTTCAAAAGATTATTCTCCAACACTCAGTTGAGTTTCCCTCAATATGTTGCTTCAAGCACCCATTATATGTCTTTCCAACTCTAAGTGATTTCATATGTTCTCTTGGTTTTAATCATCAAGTAATATCTTGATGATTCTCAAATATTTACCTCAGGCTCTGAGCTTCCCCCTAAATTACAGACTTACATACCTGACTGCCTGTCCACATGGATTGCCAAACAGCTCAAACTCAGCAGAAGAAATGTGTTATCAACCTTCTAATCCTACTCTTACTCTCTGTAGATGGTAACAGTTAGCCCTGAGAACCCCACAGAAATTTCTGCAGTGATGAAAATGTCCTGCATCCACAATGTCCAGTGTGACAGTGGCCGCCACACACGGATGTTGAGCATGTGAAACATGGTGAGAGAAGAACTGAACAATAAAACAGTGTGCACTAAATTCCTGCTGGTTTCCATTGCCAATAATGCGAGAGAAGGAGAAAGATTGAGGCTAAAACATAAACCACAGGAATGAGAAAATTCCAAACCCCGGTTGCAACCTCAATGTATTTATTTTTTATTGAATTGCATAAAAAAATGAATGAAAAGGTGTTAATTTTAGAAATCTTAGTTACAAAGCAATAGAGAATACCAGTGTCTCATTTAACCCATAAGAATAAAACAAGCATTAAAACAATATATTGTTAAAAATATCAAACGTTCATTTATTTACTTGACAAATAGTTATCAAGCACTTACTATGTTCAGGCCACCTTGCTCTGTGCTGGACATTCTGCAAGAAAATGAACAGAGAGCATCCATGCCCTCAAACGTCTTTAACACAGTGGTTTCGCTACCAACCTGCCTTTCTTTCCTTGGTTTAAAAATTCAAGTGTATGTCACAGTTGAAGGAGAATTGGGAAAAATGAATCAGGGAATACAAGCACAAATATTTTTCTCCTGAGGAAACAGTGCTTTAAAGTAAACTGCAGCACACCTTTCTTTAAAGCAGTACTTTGTTTTTATTAAACCTAATCTTTTTATAGCAACCTCTAGGAATGAAAGAAAATGTAATTTCAAGAAACAGCTTCAAAAGATTTCTTCTAACTACCTGACAGAAGATGAAATTGGTGTAAAGAATGGCAATAAAATACACATTAACAACAACCTATGGAGATATATTTTTAGTTTTAAAATCATGACAGCAAAACTATACGACAGTTGTCAGAAAATATGGCATGCTTTAAATAAGTGTAATATTTTTGGAGTACAAAGACCGATAGGATAAACAGGATACAAGATTAGATTAAGTGACAGGTAGAAGTACAAATATGTAAGAGCTGATTAATTATTACAAAATTATACTCGCAACTGATTATTATTATTAAGTATAAAAAGACTGAGTCTGCTGTTTATAAATACCACAGTGTTTCTTTCATTAGTTATCTTCTCTTAAAAAAAAAAAGTTACTGGGTTGATTAATGGTGAAGGTTAAGAAACAAATATTCTGCTAGCAGAATTTGAATACAAAAATAACTCACAATTAAAGTAACAAAAAGAATATAGTTACTTACACTTAAAATATATAATTTTACAAGGTTTTTAAAGACAAGAAATATATTTTTAATTTATGTATATATATGTATACATATATATGTATCTATCTCCACAAAATTTAAAAAATCATTGGCACTGTGTTCTATAATGTGCTATAAAAAGTAATTATATACTTTTCTTATTAAGTAGAAAAAATGTTTATTATAACGGCATTTATTTCCTGAATCTAGATACTCCATATTCTAATTTGTATGAGTTAAGGTTTTATTATAGCCAAGCCTGAGAATCGGCATCGTTTGTCCACCACAATGTTCCTTCCCTTATTGGCCTGCCTCTATAGATGTCACAGAAATGTGTAATAATCTCCATTATACCAACTCGAAAGGTACGGTAGCTCAAAATGCCATAGTTATCTTTAAAGACTCATCAGAGAGTAAAGGTTTTTAAATGTGTATAAATAATTCCTGGAATTAACTGTTTTAGACTGATAGAGACAGATGATGTCTTTAGTTTTTTGTTTGTTTGTTTGTTTGGTTGGTTCCAACTATATTAGAATTTATTTTAAAGCCTTAAACCATGCAATGATCCAAATAAAATTATTAAAGCACTTAGAGTCCTCCAATGACATCACATGTCTGTACTCTCTACATGATCATTTTGTGACTTCATCTTATTTATGCAACTGCCTGCATTGTCCTTTACATCATTTCTATTCCTCCTTTCTGGACTGTCCCATTTTGCTAAATACTTGTTGACATGTTACCACACAGAGTACCCCTCAGAAATGAACATCCCAAGCTAGATTCCAAGGTGATGATGAGTTTTATTGCATTTTAATAGTTTTCTTCATGATTGCCTTTGATATCCTCAGAATTAGTGCCAGTAAATTGCAACCTGCCAACCTATTGGCGTAACAGGATTTAATTATCTCTAAAACTTTTATTTCTAATACACACATTAAAATGCACCCAACTTTTTTCAATCAACTAGGACTATTTCCCCTGGAATTGCTTTTTCGTTGCCTAGAAGTATTTGAAATAATGAAAGTCTTGATCTTGAAGACGATTTGAAAGATAGGATACTGGCAATATCTATTTTTCTACACAGCATTCTAGGAAGACTACTGTGCTTTTTTTTTATCATTCAGTTCTAATAACATCATTACTTGTGATATTTAAAATATTTACACCATTATTAACTTCTATTTTACGTCATAGAGTAATAGGAATCAGCAATTGTTCCTCTTGCCTTGGCTCCTATAGCCATTTTTTCACAGTCCATTTCAACGAATTGATGAATACCTACTACGTAGCATGTATACTGCCAAGTGCTGAGCATATGGATGAGACAGAAATAAACATTCAGAAAGCAAGTAAGCATGAACAAGAGAGAAAAATCCCAACAAAAACTGTGAAACTAAAATAGGTCCTCGAAGTGCAGTATGAAGTCAGCGAAGGGACTAATTCTTTTCCTTCAGGGAATGGGGGAGCAGGAAAAGCTCATGACAGACATTTTACTTCTAGTTGGGCTTTGAGATTTATGCCAGAGTCGGTAAGAAACATCTGGTGAAGTACAGCGGAGCAAGAGGAAGTGCAGAAGAGGGCATACAGATACGTGAGTGTGGCATCTGTTACGGAAAACGGGAGTAATCCAGGGTGGCAATCATAAAGCCAGGAGCAGATAGAGAGGAGGACGAACTGGGACAAGCAGAATGCAGACAGCCGTGGAGAAAGGACCCACTCTGTTGTGCCAGACTTTGGGGCTTGATTCTCTCAGCAGCGGAAGTTTGGTGTCAGAGTCCACACTCGGGTCTGCGGGGGAAAAGCTCACTCAACACCAGTGTCGGATTGGTGTAAGAAGGGAGGGGCTGGAGGGACCGATTTGGAGACAATTGGCTACTGTAATAGTTCCAGGTGGAAACAAAAAGGTAGGCAGTGGAACTTAAGAGGGAGAGAAAAGCTGAACAGTGAAGAAAAAGTTTGGGAAACAAAACTTAGAAGTTGGATATATGTGCTAAAATATATTATAAACCCCAACACCAACAACGTAAGAGACACAAACTAATTATTTTGTTTGTGTCCCCAGCCATTTCCATTCAATTAGTGACACAGTTCAATTAGTGAGTTAATTCAGGACTCAGTTCAAAAGGTGATCATTGACCCCTGTTTCATATTGTAGAATTACTATCCTGCCAATGAGGCATGCAAAGAGGTTGGGAATTGTTAAATTTAAGCTTGATCACTATGTCTAAATATTAAATGTAAAAAAATAAGTAGAAAGGTAGATGACTAAATGATGTTCAAATGTCTCCTGAGGTAGAACATTTTCCCCTTTGTTCCAACCGGACCATACAGTCTCTCTGTAGCACGCGTTTACCAGCAGTCGGCACCTCCGGAGGTGGAGAACAGAAACTGCCTCCTCTGCTCGACTAGTTGGAGTGATTCAACAAGGATAAGTTTTGCATGAGAGGGTATCAATAATCCCAGAAAGTCCCAAAATAACGACTGTCCTTATCCTGCAATCCAATCACTTTACCTAGAAGTGATTGAGATGTTTAATTATTACTGTGAAATTAAGTAGGCTCTTTTGTTCTATTTTTTTTCATGTTACATTTTAAAGTAGAGTTTTTATAACTTTCACAATTAATATTGGTATATTTCTTACCTAGGCAGATTGATTTCTTATACTAAAACCTCTTTTTCTCTGTTCTTATGAGTGAATATTTCCAAGCCAAGTTCCATCCTAGTAGAATTATTTTGCAGTTATTCCAGATTTTTCTTGCTGTTGTTCTACACATTTGTAAACAGGTACAAGACATTTTTTTCATAGCATTTCTGAGATTAATACTTTCACATTTCAATGTAGAAGTATCATTTTAGCCTCCTGAGGATCAATGCAGGATATATATTATATATATAATGTCTTAAATTCATTTTCACACTTTAAGGCTCCTGGTTTTAAAATTCTGATTATAAAAGCATTAACTCCTGTCAAGTAGTAATTCACTCTGACATAGGAGTACATCATATATTTCAGGCAACTATTTCCGTTTCCTAGAATAAAATTTTGAATCTATCTACCTAAAATAATTTTTTTACTTACCTCCAGAATTGTAAATGTTTCTTCCTCACAAAATAAGAGGTAGTCAGTAATGACGTTTGTAAACAGCAATGTTTTACACATAGTTATGACTAGACCTGGAGAACATTACGCTAAGTGAGATAAGCCAGACAGGGAAAGACAAATACAGGATGATCTCACTTATATGTGGAACCTAATGAACAAAATATTGACAAATAAAATAGAAGCAGATACATGGACACATGGAGCAGACTGGCAGCTGTCAGAGGGGAGAGAGAAGGGAAAGACGGGATGAAAGAATGTGAAGATATTAGCCAAAGAACATACATGCATAACCCCTAGACACAGACAACAGTGTGGTGATGGCCAGAGCGAAGGGGACTGGTGAGGGCTTTGTGGAGGTGGGCAAAGAGGAAGCGGAAATGGGGGCATCTGTAAGAGTGTAAACAATAAAAATAAAGTTAAAAAATATTTAACTTAATTAAGAAAAATCACTAAGGTATTACAATCTATTTAGAAAGCTAAATGTGATTAAGGAACAAAAAACTTAAAAAGGAACATTTAAATTATTGCAAATGGAAAATCAGCAGATCTGACATAATATTAGAATGACAGTCAACCTAGGTTCTTACTTCGTTCTATCATCATCTAAGCTCTATGATACTATAAAAGCCACAAGATCAAAATGCATGTTACAGTGAAGCAGATAGGGTTATAATGTTGAAGAATGGACACAGGGAGTCCAGAAAATAAGATGCTTTGGTTTGCAACCAAGCACTTATGCTCACCTCTCTGGGCTTGTTTCCTCACTTTAAAATGAGAGAGTTGAACTAAATGGCCTCTTAGTTCCTTTTCAGCACTAGAATATTATGATTTCATAAAGGAGGCAATAACTAATTGCGTGATCAAAATTGCTGAAGTTAAGCCCAGAAAGCTTCCTAAATTTGGTTTTATTTGAAATTTGCCAGATTAGGCAAACATGAATAAATGAATGGGAACACAAACAGCAATAGTTACAGAACACCTGTGCGTTGAATAAATGAAAGAGAAAGAAAAAATAGAATTACTATAATAAGTGATATTTTATATCTATTATTTGCAATGTGTCCTCTTAAAAATTGTGCATGTATCCATTTCAGCCTATAAAAGATGCTTTGAAAAACCTAGTAAGTAAATTACTCCAAATCACTAAGACATACAAAAGGTGTAGATGTGCTTCAAAGCCAAGCATTTGGAATCATCTGAACGGGTCAGATAGGTTCCTGTGACTTTTTCTCCACTTTCTGTTTTCCTGCTTCTCCAGGCTTCATCACACTCCCCTTATCCAATACCTTTCGGTGCCTTTCACCAATTGCACTTTAATTAGTATCCTCTGGCTGTTTAAAATATACATACACATCTTTTTATCACCATCTTTTTCTCTGCCACATTATCTTTTCTAACCTAGTTTGCTACAAACATTTTCTTCTACTTTAAATTCTATTATTTCACTTAAAAGTGATATAATAGTATTTAATTTTAACATAAAATAAAGACCAGGCTTAATCATTTCCTGAATAGACAAATCCATTTCAGCCACGTAAGCAAAACTAAATCCAGCTTATTTCATGAACATAAACGAAACAGGTTATTTCTTGTAAATGCCTCTGACAATCATAAAAGAAACTTGCCACTGTCCTAAAACTGGTAGGAGATAATCACTTTCAAACAAGCTCCTCACCACCTGGAAACCCCCCATTGTACTAACTGATTGTAAAGTTTAACAACTTCCTCATTTTCACTTTATAGCCATCCTGTAACTTCATGCCCCTGGGCCTCCTATCAGTTTTTGTTTTAGAAAGCTCAGATTTTGTGAACTGTTCTTGTATGCACAATAAACATATTAAATATGATCTATTGATTTGGTGGTTTTAACTTTGCTATTTCTGGATTTTTGACAATAGCTAATAAGTTCAGTATTATATCTAACCAAGAGCCAAAAAACAAAAAATGATAACCATAAATTTTAAGTAAAATTTTAACCAGAACCACAGATTTCTATAGGCTATGGAAGTATTTAAAGCACCCTAAAAGTTCTCAAAAGTCTTTCTTCTGTTTTAAATAAAATCTGTTTTATAATAATATTCAATAAACTATCATCCCATTTTACAAGTTTAAAATGTTATTATAATTTCAACAGTAGAAATTTCCTTTTTACTCTTCAAAACTGTATACTATTTTATCTACATTTGATATTAATTTTTTTTTTTTAGGGGTGGACTGAAACTACCAGTTTCAAAGGGATTTCTAGACATTCCAGATAATTTAAAATTCAATGTAACTATTTGACCGTGATAGATTTCCTTTATAACTTACCTGCCATATTACCATTTTTTATAAAACATTATTCAATGTTTTATAAAAAAATAATTATTTCCTCTCTATTATATCAGTAGGCCAATGTTGATTTTTTAGACTGTTATAAGGATCAATCAAATCTATTTTTCTAAAATTTTAACTCTTCCAATATTTAATCTATAAAAAGACAAATCAAAAGAAATCAAGCATCCAAGAAATAGATTTCTTTTTTTATATTATTTAATTCACTATGGGAGTGCTTTTTAAAATCTACATATAATGCAGTGATGGCAGTTTCCAACTAATGAACATCTCAATACCTACTCTGATTATAACAAATAGCACCATCTTATTATTTGTAGATGTTGCATAAAATAATGTTTTGTATATTTAGGGTCAAATATATCTCAAAATCTTCTCCCAAAATGAAATCACTATGTGATTTATACATTTGAATCTCTCTTAAGATAACATGGTTTCAGAGAATTAGGCATTTTACTTGGGGACAAAATTAAATGAAGTTATATTTTTATACTAATTGTATACTTGCTTTCAGCACGTTTGCCCCAAGGATGTCTACTATATAATGTCTACTACTACATGTCACCGCTGAGCCCTGGCTGGTTTGGCTCAGTGGATTGAGCGTCGGCCTGCGAGCTAAGTGTCGCTGGTTCGATCTTCCATTCAGGGCACATCAGAGAAGGAAAACTCTGACTCCAAAAATCCTCCGCTGCCTTGCGGCATACCTCTTCAGGGGAAAGGCTAAGGGAGTAAACCCCGACAGAAAATCCGGAGCCGGAGTCCCTAAGGCGGTTTGACGTTGTAGTCAACACCGGCAACTCCTGCGGCGCACCTGAAGCCAAGCTGTATTGACTCCGTCTTTCCCTTGGACCCTTCAGCTGCGAAGGGAGGGGGGTTCTGCTGCATGGGCAACAGCAGACCCTCCATATCACCCTGCCCAGGCTCTGTAGCTTCAGCTTCACTGGAGAGGACACTCCAGCGTCATCACAAGATGTCGATTCAACATGGGAGGAGACAGATACCGTGTCACTCCCGAGTCGGACTGCACAGCCATTCTCGGCGGTGCAGATAGACTCTTAAGAAGCTACACCATCGTCTCTCGAGACGGACGGCTGCCGACGATGACGACATGTCACCGCTACTGTTGGACTGTGATTGCAACTTCGAAGCAATATGAAAGAAACTTGCTAGTTGCACCTCTAAAGGGTGTTACTCTGTCTTGGGTTCCAAAAGTACTTAGCACTATAAAAAGCTTTTCAGATTTTAATTTCTTGCATTACTGCTTTCCAAAGACAATCATTGCACAGGTAAATCTCTTGCAGCTATTGATTAAACGTTAATGGTGTGAATGTTTTAAAAGTAAGACCTCACATTTGAGACCAATGTATTGTTTTGTGTATTTGCATTTTTAACAATATACATACATTTCAGATTATCAATGCCTTCAATAATTTTGTCTCGCCATACATATTCAACCTTTCTTTCTCAACCTTTTTCAATCCTGCAAGGGGCCAGCGTGACTACTTTTGGGACATCCAGTGCTGATTCTCTTTTCTAATATATTCCCTATAATCTTCTTTTGGCTAGAACACCAGCTTTCTTTAGCTCTATTTATTAATTAGGCAAATTGAACTTTTCAAAATATTCATGAGACTGTAGTACATACTGACCCTGACATTCTCTGCAATTCAATAGCACATGTAGCCTACAATATCACATAAGTTCACAATAGGTTGCTTTTTTATTTGTTTGTTTTAGGTCTGTTCATTTAACCTCTACAAGTAGAATGTAAATGCCTTGTGAAGAGAGGTCAAGTCTATTATTTTATAATTTGTTGTTACCCTCTCCAGACCAAGATATAACCAGCTGTAAGTCCTTACACTGTTCCGAGGAAAGCAAAGATACTTTTCTGACAACACACCTAGCCAGGGAATAGTACCAGCTGCTCTGTGTTTTACCCAGTCACAACCCTGTCATCATCAGCTCGAGCATGGTACAGTGCCTGCCTCATATGGGGAACATATTTTTTACTTACTCCAAATGACTTAAGGAGGATTGCCTATCATAGTACCAACTTCTCCTAGCTATACAGTTTTACAAATAATGGGATGCGTATACTTTATGTATTGTCTCGTATGTTCAATCTGCATATAAAATAAAATCCCTGAGGATTTTCCAGTTGGAATTAAGAAAAGGGAAGGATCTGATTCTCTCTGAATGGCACAGTTTAAAATATGGGGCTGGAAGATGTTGGTAGTTACCAGTTCCACTCTATAAAGTTAATCTAGGTGAGCTATACTAACAAGGATGAGAAGCATAGACAGGTGAAAACCAGGACAGGTGGTTCCTAGAACTGATATAATAACCTCTGAGGCTTACATATGGCCTTGTTCTTCCAGCAGATGAGTAAATGGAACCCTTCCAGGACGTACAAGGTCTGTCCGGAAAAAGTCCAGCCATTGTTAGTATAATAAGAACGGTTTGCACAACAAGGATGTAACCTGGCAGCCAAGGAGAGTGGACTGGAATGCATATATGAGAACAATGACAACTTCACTGTACTAGTTAGTTGGGGCAGCAGAGGCCATCATGTGTACTTTGTGGCCGTCACATTAAAAAATGACTGAACGAGTATGGCAACGAATCTGCATCAAAGTTTGCATTGACCTGAACATTCCTCCATGGAAACTCTTCAGATGATTCAGAAGGCCACAGCTACGGGCAACTGGTGATTGGCAGCTTCATCAGGACAACATACCTGCTCATGCATCATGTCTTGTGAAGAGTGTTTTGGTGAAACATCAAATGACCCAGGTGACTCAGCCCCCTTAAAGCCCAGATTTTATACCCTGGGACTTCTGTCTTTCCCCAAAACTAAAATCGTCTTTGAAAGGAAAGAGATTTCAGACCATCAATGGGAGTCGGGAAAATACGACTGGGCAGCTGATGGCAACTGGGAGAACTGTGTGAGGTCCCAAGGTGCCTATTTTGAAGGGGACTGAAGTATCATTGTCCTGTGTACAATGTTTCTGGTATCTTCTTCAAAAAATGTCTCTATTTTTCATGGTACATGGCGGGCTACTTTCTGGATCGACCTCATATATCCAAAGGTTAACAACATAGAGAAAGGATTATATGTTATTTCAATGTCTTTGTTGTGCATGCTATAAATTTAGCTCAAGGAACAGAAATCATTGCTGTAAACAAGAAGTACATGCAAATAAAAGCTGTCCTTTAAAATGTAAATGATGTTACTATTTATAAGTAAAATAGTGATGAAATTATCACCTTAAGTCTTTTCTACAAGTAATATGGATACTTTATAGAACACAGTAATATGAGAAAACACTATAATTGGCTTAGACCAAGAATAACGTCAATATTCATGTGAATGTTAGGTGTGATTAGAAAAACATTTTGACCAGAGACACACTTCACAAAGAAAATGTAGTTGAATAGTGCCTTCCTCTCGCACATTCATCTTCTTACTTGAATCAGAATTAGTACCTTATTCATTTCTAAATTTGAGAAATTTCCCAAGTACTTTTAAAAACTATATTCCTTTTTAATATCTAAAGCTCCTTTTCAGTAAAACTATAAGCAAAATAAAAATAAACATTAGGAAGAAATATTTGTAACATAAATGACAAAAGGTTACTATCCTTCAGATAAGTGTTAATAAAATAATATTCTTATTTAAGAAACAGTATCATTTCAGTCTGTTTATTAACACAAAATTCTAAGAGAGAGACTCCTTCAGAGTTCTCAAGCTTCAGACTTAAGGTATTAGTTCCTGTCAACTCAATGAGTAGCTATTTATAAATAACTGTGTATACTTAATGTATTGTCTCATATGTCCAATCTGCATATAAAATAAAACCCCATCATATCACAGCTCACTATTGCAGATGGTTGTATATGACACAGGTTACACTATGCCATCACAAATTTAAGTACCAGAGGTGGTAATATTATTTAAAACTAAAAATCTGTAAACAAGGGTGTATAGCTTTATAGTACTATGGTTAAAATGGGACTTTTTAATATGCATGTACCTATAAACTTAAATGAATACAGAGAACTGAGTATTTGTAACTGAATAAACTGATTACATAGTGGAAAATAGGCTAATATTTAACTTTAACATAGAGTAAAACAGGCAAATGTGAAAGCAATATTAAGCAGATGATTTAAAATAACATTTGTTTCATACTGTTAACACATACATTGCACCTTGTAGTCCTAGAGAATAGAGAAATCCATGATGAAAATAAAAATACAATAACCTGCTACAATTAAAAATTTGTATGAAATACTCTTGCCATTGTTATTACTACTAGTAACACAACTAATACATCAAGATCTCTGCAATACTGAAAATTACATGTGATCTATCTCAATGCCACAGTTTTGCTTCCCAGAGCAGTCCTTTTTCTCCCATCTTTACAATGAAATAACTTAGCTATTCAAGTGAAAAAAGGTCAGATTGCTCCCCCCAGCTTTACTGAAGTATAATTAATGAATAAAATTACAAGGTGTTTAAATTGTGTATCATGGTGATTTTATATACATACCTACTGTGAAAGGATTCCCACCATCTAGTTAATTAACACATCCATCTCTTTACATCTTTTTTTTTATTTTTTGTGAAAATATTTAAGTGCTCTCTTAGCAAGGGTCTATTACATAGTAGTGTTATAACTACAGTCACCAATTTTATATTAGATCCTTAGAACTTATTATCTTATAGCTGAATGTTCGTATCCTTTACCAACCACTCCTATCTATATATATTCCATCTCCTTTATACATTCATTCAGGGATAGACACTTAGGTTTTTTTCCATATATTGGCTATTGTAATTAATGCTGCAATGGGAAGGGGGGTGTGCGTACATCTTCATTATTCTGTTTTGCATTCCCTTTGGGTATAAGGACCAGATTGTTTTTAAAATCTGTCACTGTAAGATAAATGAAACAAGTAGCCGCATTGTAAAGTGATCTTCTTCTTCTCCACCTATCACTGTTGCTGTTACTTTAGCTGGGGCAGAAATCACAAAAGAAATTCAAAGTTCCATTGTGCATACATAGATTCTTTTACTGGTAATTTATCAACCTATGCAATGTTATTAGCATTCACAATTTACAAATTATTATAATTATTTTCTATTTTCATGATAATCAGTAGCAAATCTAGGTCACATTTGCTCAATTATCCAGTCAGTAAACAAAAATAAAAAGAGATATTTTAAGCCCGTTTGTCTGTCATTTCCTCTGACTCAAATGAAGAGATAATGTAACTGGCACTTGAAAATCTCTGCTACTATAAGTGAGTAAAGTCTATTTCTGTTATCTGTTACAAAAATCAGGAAATCAATTTGTATGTCAACTATCTATCACTTTATAACTATGTTTAATGTGTTACATATTTAATAATGCCAAATCTAACATATGCTAATCAAATCTATTCAAACTAAAATACAAGGCTTCAAGCTTATTGACCATATGTTCGTTTAATAAATGGGGATTGTACATTATGAAAAATATATCCATACCTTTTTAAAAATTCAACTTGTCTACTAAGGGGAAGGACAGAGGGAGGGAGTTAAACACATTGAAACCCAAAATATATGTATTGGCATAACAACCCTTTGATGTAGATACTACTATCCCCATTGCATAGCTAAGGAAACAGAGCTCAGAAATGGCAAATAGATTGCACAGAATTGCACTGTTGCTTCTTGACTTCTCTTACACTTTACAAACAAATAGGGAGAAAATAAAGTTACTAAGTATTTAATTTGAGAAATCTGGAGTTCCATAAATAAATTGCCCGCCTGACAGAATTTTTAATGATGGTAAATGCTGAGAGATAGAAAATATATAAACGGAGAGAGCAATGTTTCTCAAACTACCTATGGTAATGAAATAGGTTGTTTGTTTAGTTTCAACTGCCACTCTATAATATTTTTTAAATATACAGTTACAAAAAAATAAATTACTATAAAAATGATCATCTGCTTGGATGTCACAACAATGTCAAATTGATATAAAAATTGCTAACTGCTTATTCTCAACACAACAATCTGTGGACCACACTAAATAAAACTGAACTAGCAAACAGGTGCTAAAAAGACAGTAAGTCTAACATATTAGCTAATATGTAAGTAAATGCACTTATGTACCTAGATTTCATTAAAGTTTTTCTCAGAATTCCTATACCCTAAGGTATTTGTTGTGAAATCTTGTTTCTTCATTAAGTTGCTTTTCGTGCTAGTTTATGTAAAATAAAGGTCTAGATAAGATTAAGAAAGTTGAGAACACAATAAATATGTATTATTTTACTAGACATGTAGACAGAAAAGCATAGGCTGTCAACCAAGATAATATTCACTTTTGTTTTGTATATTTGTGCATAAATATAACATTAATTAATCATCATCAGAGAAGGAAAACTCTGATTCCAAAAAACCTCCGCTGCCTTGCGGCATACCTCTTCAGGGGAAAGGCTAAGGGAGTAAACCCCGACAGAAAATCCGGAGCCGGAGTCCCTAAGGCGGTTTGACGTTGTAGTCAACACCGGCAACTCCTGCGGCGCACCTGAAGCCAAGCTGTATTGACTCCGTCTTTCCCTTGGACCCTTCAGCTGCGAAGAGAGGGGGGGTCTGCTGCATGGGCAACAGCAGACCCTCCATATCACCCTGCCCAGGCTCTGTAGCTTCAGCTTCACTGGAGAGGACACTCCAGCGTCATCGCAAGATGTCGATTCAACACGGGAGGAGACAGATACCGTGTCACTCCCGAGTCGGACTGCACAGCCATTCTCGGCGGTGCAGATAGACTCTTAAGAAGCTACACCATCGTCTCTCGAGACGGACGGCTGCCGACGACGGGGGGGGGGGGGGGAATTAATCATCAACATACAACATTGTTCATTAATTTTGAATATGATAACTATTATTTTTTGGTTTAAATTACTTCATCTTTTTTTCCTGACAGGCTCAAGGGCTATCATTTGTTCTTACTGAATATATTGATAATCATAGCAATGGAGAAACAAGATGACTAATGTTGCGTTTCCCTTTCTGTTGAAGCCGGCGCAGAAAAACAGGCTTCCACACTTGCCATTTTCCAAAATGTAGCATCAGTTTATAACAGATCCATAAATGTATTTTTGACAAAGTAAAAATTTGTTTTACATCACAAGCTCTGTGCAATGATTCTAAAAAATAATTGGGATAATTAAATTCAGAAAACAAGAAACATTAAATAGATTTTTCCCATAGTATGATAAGGAGCTTTGTATGGCATACTGTATAATGATATTGTTATTTAGTTTTTAATTTTCTTTTTCAAATGTATTAACCATAGAGTACACTTAAACACAGTAGCTAGGATAATAAGATTAGTATTTACTGATTACTTTAAATAATTATCAACATTTTTTTGTGATTTGGAAATAAAACTATGCTATTAATTTTGGCATATACATAAAACTACAGCTTACTATACTGTAATTTTCATTTGGTTAGCATTTCCTTTTCTTGGAGTATTTAAAGAACATCTCATAAGACTTTATAGTAAACTTTTGAATTAACCAAAAAGTATCTTTTAAAATCTATGCAAAGCTATTACTACTATTAAAAAAAACCCAAATATTTAATGACATCATAAAATGGATGTGTTTTAATAGTTTCACTGATTCTGAATAGACAAAAAGAAGTAGCTTTGATAAGTATTTTAAAATAGCTTAATAAAAGTCACTAATTTGTAGAAAAATATCTTTAACTTATACTTTAATACCAAATGAAATACAATATAAAAGACAGCTTGAAAGACATAAAATACAAAATCAACCTAATTTTTAATTATTTTATTGATGGAACTATTTCCATTTAATTGCCTTTAAATCAAGAAGATAAACTAGAGTTGGGTGATAGAAAAGTCAATTAATAGCCCAATATGCCTCTGAAAATACAAGCAAAATAGTGATTTATTAGTATATTTGCTCAGTGATGTCACAAATACAGTACATTTGTAAACAGGAGTTCAATAAATGACTGTTTAATTAAAACGTGCTAATATATGAGGCATACAAGAGTAATAAGGTTCAAAACAGCTAATTTCTTGGTTACTGAAATGACACTGATCGTGCCTGCCACACATTGGTGTTAACTTCATATTGTCTTGGCAGAGAAAAGCTTAAGTTAATGTTGGTATTACGGGAATGGCCACCATGATGTGGTGTTAGTATCTCTCAGCTGCCAAAGATATAGCCTGTGCCATGCCAAAAGCTTACCATGAGCCTTGCAGGGGTGGGGGAGGTGGGCACGTGCCTTTCAGAATCATGCCATGTACTGATGATTTCTATGAAGAAACTTTCTGAGAATGCTGGGGTCTCCAAGGGTTCTGTCCACGGCATGCTGCTCTTCTCTCTTCTTGATAAACTCCTCTACTATCATGACTTCAATATCTACAAATCTCCCCAGCTCCGCTCTCTTTCAAGAAATTCAAATTCTTATTTTCAGTTGTCTGCTGATTAGGTATTTCCAATAAAACACTCCATAGACACCTTAAATTGAACTTGGAAAAGTATAAACAGGTCACCTTTCCCTGGCCCCCGGCCAGTGTCTTTCTCACAGCCTCTATTTTCATTGATGGTGTCAACACCTCCCAAGCACTCAAGCTACAGAGCTTGAAAATCTTCTTAATCCTTGCTTCTCCTTTATTATCCAAATCCTGCCTTTCCTTTAACACCTCCCATCATGCCAGCTTCACAGACATGTGACCTGTGAAGTCACGCACGGCCAACTTGCTTTGAAGGGGCTCGTCCTTCTGTTCTACTGTCACCATCTTAAAAGTGTGAATAATTTCTTAACAAGGAGCCCTGCATTTTTGCATTGGGCCCTGCAAATTATGTGGCCAGTGCTGCCTCCCATACTCTTTACGCTCCGTAAAATCTGTGTTATAATCTCTAAACATACCATGGAATTTCTCACTTCCATCGCTTCGTTCTCATTTTCCCTGTGCTACGAATGTCTCATTTGCTGACCAAACCCTCAAATACTCATTTCTGCTACCACCTCCCCTGGCAAGCCTTCCCTGTATAATTAAGCTACGGTAAACACTCCCATAATAGTACCATTGGAAAACCTCTATTATTTCAATTACAAAGCTGTATTATTACCTGTTTTGGTATCTCTTACGTTCAATGAGCTCATACAAAAGAAGGAAGTAGGAATTATTTTGCAAATAACATAGTAATACATAAAACACACAATCCAGTTCTGTTATATGCACAAATAACATGATGAAGTATAAATAATTGATTTTCACTCTCCTAAATGTGTTTTCAGAACAAAAAACAATTAAAATTTTGATTTTTAAGCAGATGAATACATGTATTATCAGTTTTCTTTTCCAAATGGTTTTGGAAACTATCCACTTCTCCCTAGGCTCTGCCTTGAACTACTGTAAGGGCCCTTGTGACTTCCTTCAATCCAATCTCCAAAATGCTGTCAGAAGAATCTTTAAAATAAAAATCAGACTGTGTGTCCATCACAATTATTCCTTGCCTACATCCTCCAAATTTCAGCTCAAATATCACTTTGTTAGTGATGTCTATAATAATTACTTAGCTCTATTAATTAAATCAAGCCACTTCCCCCACACACACACTTCTAACGCCTCTCAATATACTTTTTCTTTTTAGCATTTAGCTTAGTTTGTAATTTATAACTTTTAGTGAGATAAATGAATAAAGCTACACTTCCTCACTAGATCAAAAATTTTGAGTTAGGGCCAATATCTACTTTGCTCCACATTCTATCACCTGGCAGATAGTAGGTGCCTAAAAATAATTTGTCAAGTTAATTTTGGATAGCAGTATTTTGCAAAAAAACAAAAAGCAAAGATGTGTCATGGGAACCTCAAAGACTACCCTGCTAATGGAATTATTCTCTTTTCTCTCTCCCCACTCTAACACAATAGTTTGTATCGGTTGGCCTGATCCATGGTTCTTCATATTGCACTGCATTAACTGCAATATAGGCATCTGATGCATCCCATAGTGTACTATTCGGCTTATACATCTCAGTTCTTCCCTAAGTTCCAGTTCCACATCTGAGTGCTTGTGGGAAGTGATGCAGAAGGCCCACAAGTGCATAAGCAATGAACAGCTCTTCCCTCACATACTTCTCTGTGAAGCAAAACTTAAAGATGATGCCACTTCAGAAGCCTATGTTCAGTTATGAGGATCCCATTTAACTATTTTTCTACTTCTAATTGTGCTTTCAGAATGGCTTTAAGAACATCAATTCTTACGTGCTCTTAATCCCTAAGCCTCAGTTTCCTCATCTACAAAATGTTATAGTAATGGTACCTCCATTACTGTGTGACTGTAAAGATTAAATGAGATGATCTACATGGAATAGTATAATGTTTCTCAACCTAATATGACTATCTAATAAGTCTTAGCTAAAAATAATTATTCAAAACTTGTTAGAGTCTAGAAATCACAGAGATATAAATAAAAATGACAGCTCACTACAAAGTACAAACTAAAAGGCAAAACCTGAAGCGAAACTGTTTGTGTCTGTCTGTCAGGCAGTTTGATCGGTTCTCATCAGCTCCTCTCTGGCACTTGTTTTCTTCCCCATACTTCTGCCACTTTGATAGCTGTGCAAAATAATGCCTCCAATGCAATCAGATAAAGAATCCAAAAGGAGCCATTACAATTAATTTCACTGAGAACTAGGCATGGAAGATAAACATGCAGTACACCCTCAGAACCACACACTTTACATTTATCTCTGTTTATCCACATGCCAGTTAATGAACCAACTGGCCATAAGTATTTTAATGAGAAGTAATCATTTCCAGCTAAAGTTATGAAGTTCTTATAATTCAAATCTACATTCTGTGGTGACTTTTAAATGGAAAAAAAAAAAAAGACATGGTTTTTAAAGCAATGATCCCTTCTTGAATATTTCCACTTTATTTCCACTTCAATTTCCACTGAATTGCCCAAGTTCAAATGAGACAATTAAATGCTGTGTCTTTTTTTGTTCAGAGGCGAGATGAAGGTAATTTGCTGCTTCGTGCATCTGTTTCCTCATCCGCACAGTGAGGACCAGGCTAATTAGGGATGAAAACAATATGGTCATATGAATAGGCCAGATTGCTTGTCACTCAGTTTTTCAATATGTGGGCACTCTTTTGAGGACAGGAAACAGATAGTGATTCTCTGGCATCTTTCTTGCAATGCACGAAAAGAAAGAACTGGGGAGTGTTCAGATGTTTACCTGCTTATTTTTAGCATTATTCCTAAGAATAATCTTACTGAACTGAGTCATTTGTTTTGTCTTTACAAGAGTATTTTTTACTGGAAAGCTTCAGTCAAGACTACTAACTTCTATCAAGGACACAGAAATCGAACCAACCCACTCTGAGTTAGATGCATTATTCTGAAATATTCTATGGGTCAGAAAAAAATTAAATCCAAAGACAGGTAAATGTGCCATATTTTCAGAAAGTCTAACTTAACTAAATTAATTCAGTAGGGGGAAATTTACATCAGAAAATATAAAATTAATTTCAGACCTGTATTCTGATACCAATCTGAACTCAGTCACTTCCACGAGGTAGAAACACAGAATGTCTGCTCACAGGCCTGACTTGGAAATATGAGCCAATCCAATTAGATTCTCTCTCTTAGACATCTGGAATGGGAAATTCCAAATGGAAGAATGGAAAAGAAATTGAAAATACACATTGAGAGATTCACAAGTAAGCATAGGCAAAGTTATAAATAAATATGTGAGTGAGCAAGAATAGCTATATAGTAGAGATAGTTGTCTATAAAAGTAGAGAGAAAAGGAGAGAGAGAGAGAGAGAGAGAGAGAGAGAGAGAGAGAGAGAGAGAGAGAGAGAGAGAGGAGAGAGAGAGAGAGAGAGAGAGAGAGAGAGAGAGAGAGAGAGAGAGAGAAAGGATTCTATTCTTGACAGCCCCAGGATCCTATTCCTGTAAAAGTCCCTGATTCCTAGTGCCCTAAAGCCTGCAGGTACCAGCTCCAATGGATCCTGAGTGTTCTGCATGTCCTATCCTTGGATTTTCCTCAAGACCATTTTCTCCCCTATTAATACTGTCATAAGCTGAAAGCCACAAACTACTTACTCAAGCTGGATTGGCCACCAGTTTACCAAGAGATAAGTAAAAATTGGCTGATATACTTTCCTCTCAATTATCTCTTCCAAAATCGGAAAAGATCAATTTGGGGAAAGCAATAGTGAATTACTGTTACTCCTCAGCCCTAGTTTTGGGTTCTCATATCTACTATATTCTCTCTCTAAACCCTAAATTTTGCCTTAATCATTGCTGTGCTACTTCTGTGTCATGAATGCCCAGCTGGGAATTACCCAAACCCCTGTACACCCCAAAGTACACATTCAGGAGTGTTTGTATGATCAGCTTTATCAAAATCTGGAGCCAGGAGGAGTGGTATATTAGACCAGACATCCCAATTCTTAGGAATTCTACTCATCTTCTCTACTCAAGTTCTACTTCCTGCCATGTTCTTAGAATGGATTTCACTCCCCTCATTTCTTCTAATCAAACCCTTGTAGTCTCTTAGAGCTCTCTCTTTTCCTTAGCTTAGCCACCCAGACTATGACCAGGAAATCTTATCACCATTATCTGTTAAATATTCCAATTAAATCATACTCTGAAAGGTAACCACTTCTCTCCTCAAGAAAAATCCTGGTATTGCAATTTAAGAAAAATAACTTTTATTATGAAAATAAGAGACACAACATTGAGGGTTACTGCTTTAAAAGTCATAAACTCATTTAATTCTTATATCTCCCTTATGTTGAAGGTTCTATTAATATCCCTATGTTAGTGACAAGGAAACTTCTTTGAGGCTCACAATGTTAGGAAGTACAGGGCTGAATGTATAATAAAATCTAAAATAGAACCAGAACCTACACTCACAACCACTATAATTCTGCCTGTCTGGATGTCCCATATATAACCCTGTAATAAAGCTGATAGTCTGATGATAGACAATCATTTCATTGGGATATGTTCTGTAGAGATCATAAGCTCTAGCACTGCTAAAAAACTAGCAAAGGAAGAGGCAGAACACAGAGAGAGTTTGATGAGAGTTTATGTTATTTTAACAGAAAACTTTATGATGATTTCTGCCTAATAGAAGGTCATGGTCTTATATAGTACATCTGCAATGAAGTTTCATGTGCTATTGTAAGACATTCCTGCATTTATTATAGTTCTATTTTTCCATCATGTTTTCAAGTAAAGAAAACTTCTAAAGGTATCTCTGATTCTCAATAAAATAAAAGCAAAAATAAATTCTCATTTTTAACTTTTATGGGCATTAAATATTACCTAGGTGAAGACCTATTTTCAACTCTGCCTTTAGGCAAGTAGACAACATCAAAGGAAGATAACACATTTAAAATACTCTAATAATTTTGAAAAAATAATGAGCTAATTTTTTAGTTAATAAAATACATTTCATTGAATATCTAAGTAAATCCTAATACTTGTAAAACTAGACCCTATTAATATAAGTATATTATCAAATGTACTTTACTGGGAAGGCAGAATATATTAGGGGCTTGGAATGTTGGAGGAACCAAAAGAAGGCCAGTGTGGTTGGAGCACAGTGGTTGGAGCACAGAGAAGAGTAGCAATAAAACTTTAAGAAAACACTGTATCATGCAGGGCTTTCTCAACCAAGGTGGAGAGATTTTTGTTTGTTTGTATGTTTTTTGCTTTTTGTTTTTAAGAGAAATGAGAAATCTTTAAAGATAACTAGATAATATTCTCCATGAGTCTTCAATAAGAACCAAAGAGCTCTATTATTACCATAGCAATTTAAAGGTCATGCCTTTTTATGTAACACATGTGTGTCATGAAGTATGTATGTAAATACCATGGTTGTGCCTTGAATAGCGGTGTGCTGTGGCGCTTGTCAAGGACCAGGAGACACCACGGAGAAGCAAGTAGGCAGCCATATATGCCGTTGGCAGCACGACACACTGTACAGTTATGGCATAAGTCTTGAGTATCTTAAAATTATGCTGTTGCTAGTTTTACTGCTATATTTGATGATATATTTAAGTTTATTTGGAAGTCTTTAAAAAGAAATGATTTCACACTACTATTCTTATGATTATGCAGTGAGCAACTAATGACAATGTGCTATTTGCTAGACAGAATACACATTTAAAGCCAACTTTTCTGCAGCAGCTTTTGAATTTATAAGCATAATTATACTCTCAATTTTTAAGGGTTAAACAATTTATATTTTCTGAGAAAAATTGAATATGCTGATATAAGTTAAATCTAAAAATTATATATATATAACACAATTGATATATGTTACATATGTAATTTATATATCTTATAAATTAGAGGTGTGTAAATTATATATCACACATGCATATGTGCATATATATATATATACACATACATATAAATTATTTTGAAAGCAGATTTTAATGCACTAGTACATAAAACCTTTCCAAAGGTACAAATTGTTCATTATTTGATAATGAAAATAATTATATGCAAGTTTTATACTATGCAAATTAGGAACTCTAACATATAACATACAAAATGCAGGAAAAAGGAATGCATTTTAATTTCAGCATGGAGAGGTTCTAAATGGAACCTTTCTGTCTCTGCAAAGAGGACAAAAGACACACTCAGAAAGAAGGCACTGACCCTGAATCAAATTCCAGTTCCTCCAATATGAAAAACGCTACCAATGAGAAACTTACCCCTTTGAGCTTCAAACCTTTCAACTCTAAAATAGCAATACACTTTGCAAAGCTCCAACAAGATTAAAAGGGATAATAATTTGATACCGAGAATAAACTCAATATTCATTTTCTTCCCATCTCTTTTGGAAAATTACTTCAGCAGCATGCCATGAAAGAAACTATTCACAGCAATGTTTCCCAAAGATGAAATAGCCACAGACAATTGCAGGAACTTACAGAGCCATGAAGTATTTAAGGAAATATACAAAAATGACAATTTCATCAAAATATTTCTAGATTGAGATATGGTTAGAAGAGCTAAGCCATGGTAAATTGTACTTAGATGTTTAGGAATTAGTTTAAGTCTTCTCTACACAACAGGCCTGGGGATGGTAGGCATCAATCAAGATGTGAACCTACAGATGATGTATTATAGAATTGTGCACTTGAAAGCTACATAATGTTATTAACCAAAGTCACCCCCCAATAAAATGCAATAAAAATGTTATAAAATTAAAAAATCAGGAAAAAATAGGCACAAAGGGAAAAAAACACTTGTGAACCAAAATTGCTAACAAGTTAATAAAGTAATAGTCCACATAACACTTTTGAATAAACTTCCTGGAGATTTACTCTTCGGTTTAGGCACAATTTGAACATTTAGAGTTCATTTTACACCTTGAGGACAAATCATAAGGATGTCAGTGAATAATCATAAGCATGTTTCAAATCATAAGTATGTCAGTCAATAAGATATATTTCACTTGGGAAAGGATATATGTTGACTGGGCTAAGTTTAAAAACTGAAACCAAAACAAACAAACAAAAAAATCTTGCCAAGTCTCCTAACTGAAGAAGGTGTGAGGGAACAACTCCACAACAGAAGGATCTTAGGAAAAGGAATAGTTTTTCAACGAGTGGGAAGACTAGAAATAAGGGTTTGAAGTAATTGGGAATGTGGTGTAATAATCAGCATGAACCTCCATAATTCGTGTGTAGCAGATTAGAATTAAATTATTTTAAAATTCTTAATCAAATTTGATTCTTAATAACATCCAGAAATAAATTTCATTATTTTAAATATGAAAAAAAAAACTCCAAAAAGATTATAGCACTTCGGGGTTCACACAAAGGCAAATAAACCTTAGGGAAGTTCATCAATATACTTGTAGCTAGAGGGACACAAGATGTTTAATTAAACTTCCTTGTTGACATTTTTGGAGAACTTAAAAGATTTGATTAAAATCACATAGTCAGTATCTCACAAGTATTAGAATGATTACCTTCTATTCCCTAGCCTAATATTCTAGCCACCATATCATTCTGCCTTTCTAGTAGATAAACAGGACAGGGTGAATGGCTGGGACCAATCATTTCACTGCTCTCTGTGAGCTTAAAACAATAAGACAGGTACCCACAGAGTGACTACTTAGCCCAAGCTACTCTCAGAGCAAAGGTCGCACCATCTGCTGAGCTTCTCTCCCCATCTTCCTGTGAAATTAACTGGAACAGATGACTGACATGTTGTTCTCAGTGCTCATAACTTTTGCAGGAAGAAAATTAAAAAGATAATTAAGTAAAGGACATTCGGGATTCATAAGGACTACTGATTACGGTTTAAAGGCGAATCCATGTCTATTATATGTAGTCCTCACACAAATTCCTTGGTTAGACGGTTTGTTAACCGAAGGAAGATTATTCTGAGAGTGTTTTCCTAATGCTAGTTTTTTGTGTTGACTTTGACATTAAGTTTTTAAAAACCTTATGAGTACTAAAGACATAGTCTAAATGTCTCGTGTACGTGTACCTAGCAAATCAAGGTCTTAAGCATAATGCATTCTGGCCCATTAGCCAGCTCTTCACATTTCTCCACAGAAAATTATCTATAGTTCAGACATGAAATGTTTTTCTTCTCTTGGCTAAAATAATGTCCTACTTTATATCCTTATCTCCTCTTCTTGGACTGTTGCTAAAAGTCCCTAGTCTCTTTCTATTTCCATTCATTTCAAAAGCACAGTCTAATCTTACTACTATACTTCGGAAACTCATCAGTTGTTCTGGAGTAGTATTAATGTTCAATTTTTTTATTATTTGGATGCTGATTATACAAGCATATTCAGTTGGTGAGAATGTATCAAATCCAGACTAATGATCTGTGCATTTTTTTTCTGTACGGATACTATACTTCAATTTTTTAATCTAAAAATTAAAAATTCAGTGTCCTAAATATCAGTTGTAACTTCTAGATTGCCACTTGAAATCTTCTGTACAATATGTTTCACTCAAATAAGAGTACAAGAGTGGAAAAGAATTGAAACTTTAGTGTGTCCTAAACTCAAAGCAAGATTGGCTTGTGAATAGTAGCGTAACATCCTCTTATTCCATGATCCAAGTTTCAAATATTTTTTCTCATCTCTGTATGACTTTTTTAGCCATATATTCATTGCAAGATACATTTATAAATATCACAAATCACTGATATTTTAAGTTTACTAAGTGTTTTAATAAAAGGAAATTTTTGTTGCTATTTAGATTTTTCTCTAGCTTCTCACCTCTTCTTTCTTATTTATTTATTGTGTGTGTGATTTCAGGGAAAATCATTTAGAAAGTAAAGAGGATTTTTAAATAATGGAGCCCATAATAATAAAAATTATTTGAATTTAAAAAAACTGCCATGTCTCTACCTAGAGGGAAGAAACTGCTGGGTTGGTGATGCTTCAAGGGCCCTTCTAGATGAGGACTGCCTTACCTCTCCCATCTTCACCTGACACCCTCCCCACTCACACATTCCACCCACCTGTGCACTCTGGTCACATGAAACCCTCTGTTCCTACAACTTCACTTCCACTCCTCCTGGCGTCCATTTCTGTCGCTGCCACCTGGAATGGCGTGGTGGCCACTGCCTTTTCTCTGGGCTCCTCACATCCACAATTCCCAAACATGACCATGTTGGACAAATGACAATACTGTCCCTTTACTCCAGCCATAGTGACTACCCCAGAAATGAATATATCAGCAAAGGGCAGCCATTTGAAGGTCTTCTCCAATATTTTTCTTCTGGAGTAAATAGGAAAACAGTCAGGCTATGAATTCACCAATGGAAAAGCAAGAGAGAATAAAGACAAGACAGAAGGTAGCAGAGACAGGAGATGGAGAATATTCTGATGCTCTGATTCTATGAACTCTGATTCCAATCACTGAAGTTCAAAAACATCCCAAATTTTCTATAGTTCTTCTTTTAATTCTATCCGCTCCAAAATTACCTACTCTGTTAAGGCCTCTCTGAAAGTCTGCATCTTCAGTTCCTTACAGAGGGAAAGTTGGTCCCTGCCTCATCTGTATTGTTATGCCTTTATAATAAACAGCACTAACCTAAAGTTATTTGTTTTGCTAGTCTGCATGCTCAATTAGAACTATAAACACTTAGAAGACAGTATTCATAGCAGGTGCATTGTCCCCTTTGTGCTTAGCATGCATGCACACACACGCATGCACACACACACACACACACACACACATTCAACACCTATTGAATGGATTATAAAAATGAATTATCAAGAATATAGAAACTGTGTTGTTCATTAGTTTCCTGTATTAGGTGATATCACATTGCATTTTTCTTTCATTGTCTGATAAACAAACTAGCAAAACTGAACCAGAGCATGTAAACAAGGAACAGACTAACAGTTACAAATGAGGTGGGGATTGACTGTGGGAGAAGGGGTGGGCCGGGTGGGGGCAAGCAATTGGGGAAAAAGTAGGACAACTGTAATAGAAAAACAATAAATAAATCGAAAATTTTTTAAATAAAAATAAATTAAATAAATAAATAAGTCATACTCATCAAAAGAAAAAAAAGAAAAAGAATATAGAAACTGGATGTGTAAATAAAAACATCAAGAAATTTCAATTACTCCAGTACGAATGTGTCAGTAATATCATGATGCTATTTTATTTAAAAGTACATGATGTGTACTAACAGGTCAGTAGCACACTACTACTCAAACAAGACTGGCCCTTAAAAACTAAACAACAGTCTGGCAGACTAGAAATTTCACAGGGATGGTGAGAAAACAGAAGATAATAGAAAAATACAAACAAAATAAGGCAAGAACAATAATGGAAATAAAGTAAGACCTTGAGAACATTAGAGTAAGCAGGGGCATATAACTTGAAAAAATGAGGAACGAATAAAGGATAAAAATAACCATAAAACACTTAAAGCTAAAACACCTATTATAAAAGCGGAGATAAACATGCTGTATCATTTTTATTAGAATTAGAGTACAATCTTATAATTTTCATGGATACTAAATAGGTTACCAAAGATATTGCAAAAATCAATATTTCCCAAGCCTAAGAGTCTATGATTTTCAACAAAAAAATTTTGTCATCATGTTTTATCCAAGACAATGTGAATAATCAATATGAAAATCATAATGATAACTTGAATCAAGTTTTGTCCCGCACTTCAGGGACTGAATTTGCATTGCCACTGCCATTGCCACCGCCATTGCCACCATGTGGTACTTGATCTGTTCCAGTGTGCTAATGAGGAAAGAAAGCTGGGAGGTTTGAGACATGGGTGAATTATTACCAAGTAAAAGTTGAAGCGTGATGAAGGTGAGCATTATGAAATATTTGAAAGATGAAGAAAATGGTGGGAGAACTGAGTCATTAGGGTAGACAGAAGTGTAAACTGAACATGGGGGACTGCAAAGTCTGTCCTTCTGAGCATCAGCACCAAGGTATAGCTAAAATAACACTGTTGCTTTAAAGTGATGTTCATTTAAATTTGTGTTGGCTTTGTTATTTTGTTTCTTTTAATTCATTTTATTTTTTTAGTTTTATGGTTGAAACTAAGCTATAATACAAGTTTACAAATAGCTTTTTAGTTTATACTATATTTAAAATAATTTTTAAAAATACCAGAATTTAAAAGAGCAGTAGAGAGAAGGAACTATTCCCCGCTTTAGTTTTCCAGAGTGTTTTTTTTTCTTTTAAAGTTTTCACTGTTACATGTATTTGCAAAAAAATTAAAGATTTCTTTTAATACCACGGGCTAGAGGCAATTACTGAAAGTAGATGACCTCTTGATATATCTTGTAATTTTCTGATTCTACAATGATAAAGACAGGAGTGTACCAGAAGTATCTGGTTTTCTTTGGGAAGGTGGAAGGAAGAGATTATAACAGCATTAACATTCTGTTTTCAGCCATAATTCAGTAATATAAAGCATGTCTTAGTTATAGATTGTCATAATTCTATATACTAAATATTTTCTTTCATTCCTATTTTCTTTAAGGCTAAAGAAAATAATAAGTGAAAAATAGCTTTTATGTTTTATCTCATAGAAAAACACTTTAAAATCCTTACCATAATGTATAATTGACTTTAATAAATTTCTCTTCTACAGGAAGGACACTTGAAATGGGGAGGCAAGAAATTATTTCAGGAGTGAGGAAGTGAAAAGAGTTCAGGAGGACTTTCAGCTGCTCAGCTGAAGCCAAATGAAAACTAATATTTTAAATGGTGTCTGTAAAGAGCTGAAATGCTTTAGAGAAGAAATTAATAATTACTACATTCCCACCAAGTTAAACATTCATTTATTTGTTTTATTTATTCAGCAAAGGTATGTTGAGAATCTATATGTGGGAGCAATACTCCAAGAGCTGGGAGAGCAACTCTCAATATAATCCACGTTACACGCCATCCAAGTGACTAGAGTTTAGAGAAGGAACTAGGGAAATAGCACATGTCAACCGGTATGATAGCATAAAAAGGGGCTCCTAGAAAGTTCTGACTAAATATCAACCACTGAGTTTAGCTGACACTATCTCTATCTTCACAGACACCATAGAATGTGGTTCCTGCTATTCCAGTTTTACTTATGAGAAAACTACGCACGATACAGAGAAATACTTCATCTCCGATCATGACTTTGCTCCACTTACTTTCTAGTTTTCCTGTGTTTTCTCTACTTTGTGTCTCTAAGCAATGGCTTCTTTAGCTGTCAAACTGCATAAAACATACGCTTTCTTCTTGCCCTCTCAGCCAAGCTTATTACAAAAGTAACCTGCAGTCATTTTGTCAGGTTGCTCACCTCCAAATCAGGTCCCTGCAATGTGCCTTCTAATCCTGTCATTTCCCCTACACAGCTTTCAGGTCACTGATAACCCCTGACCCATCCACCCTGTGGCTAGCTTCTGACTTTAATTCTTCTTGGCTTCTGGACACTTTGTATTACTCCCTCTGTCAGGAAACTCTTCTCTCTCTTGGCTTCTAAGATCCTGTTCTGCCCAGCTTTTCCTGTTTTTCACTTTTTACTCCACTTTCTCCCTGAGATCTCTTGTGCCTGGATGTTAAAGGCCATCCAAGGAGAACAGCTGAAAGTCCTCCTGAACTCCTTGCCCTTCCTCTCTCCTGAAATAATTTCTAAAGGCTGTGAATCCCCAAATCTCCTTTGAATCCTCACTGCCATTTATGAGTTTAGGTCCTCATTCTCTTCCGCCTGCATAATTACAACTCTTAATTATACTCATCCCTATAGCTCTGACCCCTACAGTCCATCATCCATACTATTGTCCAAGTGATTTTTTTCTATATCACAAATATGCTCAGGTTGATTCTCCATCCATGTTTGAGAATCATTTTTGGTCTAAAAAAAAAAAAATTGTAGACAGTGTATTTCAAATCATCCTACCAAACTGTACAATCAGGATCTGGATTACAAAAGACAGAAAATGACTGGTTAACTTGAGCAGATAAGAACTGGAACTTTACCAGACAACTCACTGAATCAGGAGTAAGTTTGGAGAAGCTCCAATAAGAACCAAAGAAGGTAAGACCCAGACAAATTCTTACCAGGAAATATTCTACTTATAATTCCCCTCACCATTATAATAGCCACTGGACACTCCTAACTTGTGAACAGACATTCATTACCTCATATCCAAATTCTTGAATTCATTGCAACCACCTTGAAAAATCTCTACTGAATCTTCCCATTTGCGTTACTCCCTGAAAACCTAAGTCCTGAGCAGAAGTATCTGAATGGTCACACATAGGTCAGGGAAACAGAGGGGATAACTTCCACTTTGGCTTCATAATAGATGGCCAAATCTTGCCATTCATCTTTCCTAAGAGGCTCCCCCCAAAAAAGAATTAGCCTGCTAGGCAATTGATAAACGTCAATTCACACCCCCATATGGCTCAACCAAAATTAATTCCCTAAAGCTAAAGAAAGGTCATTATGAAGTTTAAAGGCATCCTGGCTGGCGTGGTTCAGTGGGTTGGGCATCACTGTGCAAACTGCAAGGTTGCTGGTTCGATTCTGGGTAAGGGCACATACCTGGGTTGCAGGCCAGGTCCCTGGTTGGGGGCACGAGAGAGGCAACTAATCGATGTTGCTCTTTTATATTGATGCATCTCTCCCTATCTTTCTCCCTCCTTTCCCCTCTCTCTGAAAATAAATAAATGGAATCTTTAAAAAAAAAAGAGTTTAAATGAATGGGTATAATGGACAAAAAAAGAATTGGCACCAGTGATTTTCCCCCCTTACACCCCACAATTGGATCTGACACTTGTTGTTAAAGATATTTTCATGGGGGTAGATGCAACTAGTAATATATATCATAATAACAACCCAACATGACTTGTCTTTCCCTGGGAGCTCCTTTTAAGTTGTTTCTTCATCCTCAGGTGACAAGGTTGAAGTTGACTTAAGGTTCACTCACCAAACAACCCCACTAACCAAGAGTCAGACAACTTATAGTGCTTCCCTATAGCCCTCTCTCCCAAATTCTGAGCCATAAAAATTAACAACCTATTAAATACAATTCCTCAAATCTATTAAATCAGAAATGAGGTATAAGATGTTTATCTTTCTTGGCTCATCAATTTTATCCCACAGGGAAGATCTGCATATATCAGAATTCCAAATATTAATCTTGCCAGATCATGATAGCCAATAAAAATTAACTCTAATTCATTATACATTTAAGTAAATACATAATTACTGTTTAAAACTCAAACATAAGTATATGTAGGGCTTTTCTATTTAAGAATAGAGAAAAAACACAGAGTAGTGAATATATATAGTCATCGCTGGCATATATACATATATAGAAAGAGGGGGAGAGATTATATATATAATATAAGGTTAGCTAATCACAAACAGAACTTTAAGATAACACTTCCACCATGAACAACAACTTCCTCTGTAACTTAAGACCAAGTCTACCCATTGCTTAAAGAGTCATGCTCCTTTACATGGTCACAAAGGCCTTCTGGTCTACCAATAGTCTTCTTTTATCATTTCCTTCATTTTTTCCCAGTATCTTTCTAAGAACACTATATTCTAACACTACTGAACTCCTTAAAGTCCCCTAAAATCAGTTTACTGTTTCTAGTCCCATCTCTTACTGTTACTTGCAATGATTTGGGCACAAATATCTTCTAACTCTTCCTTACAAAAGCATCTCTTGTGATGGCATCTCTTCCCTGTTCCCCAGCTAAGGAACACAGCTAATCATTTTCTTCATTCTGTATTTCACATGCATATTTCTATTAATCTATATATTATATTTCCATAATAATTAAAATCTATACTTTATTCATTGTTATATCACCAACAGGAGCACAGTGCCCAGCACATAGTGAACATCAGGTTCATAACAACAAACAGGTCAAATAACTATTTAAAAGTGTCTCTACTGTTTCCGCTTCCCTCTGCTTTTCATTCCTTTTATTTGTTTCTCTTTGATTTTCTCATGGACTCACTGTATCATTCTTTTCGTCTTCTATTCTACCCAGAAAATTACACCTGAAATTTCAAATCTGTCTCTCTTATTGGTAAACATATTACTTTTGACTAGACAGAGTGCTCTCTATTTACTGACAGTTTTGGAATGTAATTTAAATGCAAATTCAATAGAATTTTTAAAAATAATTCACTCTATACAATATATGTAATATGCAAACGACATTTTCTATAAGCAAATTTGATTTGCACATTTGAAAGTGCTGTAAAACATAAAACGTACCCAAAAAGTCCTGAAAAATATGGTGAAGTTCAACGGTTTTGGGATTTCCATGAAAACTTTTTCTTTTATAACTAACTTCGGGCTTCAATTAGTTCTTTAGAAGATTATGTTAAGAAACAGTCAAAAACTCATGTTTTTAGTTTTCAGTAATTTATTTCAAGTACTCCATGAAATCAAATTGTCCTCTACTAAAGTTTTTTTTTTCCCCCTTAACTATGATTATACTATCTTCTTCCCTTTCAAAAGAAAGAGGGTCATGTTTTAAATGGTAGTGTTGCAGGATAACTAACATCCAAATGAGACTGGCTCTATAATTAAATCAGAAGAACTGAATAATCACCAGCAAAAGAAACGATGCAAATGTCTGCACTGTTTTAGTCCTAGGACATGTGAAGTATGCAAATCAGATTATTTCCAAACACATCTAGAATTTGTTCTATATGAATAGAGAATCTGTTAGGTACAAATGTTCTTAAAAATCAATAATAAGGACTCATTCTGATTCCTAGATTTATTTTACTTTATTAATATTTAACTTTACAGAATCAACGTTAGGAACAACACAAATTTTAGGCCCTTATAACTCAGGGCATTTTAAAGGTAATAGTTTCTTCTTCTTCAAGGAATATTAACATGTTGCTTAGAATTTTTTTGTTTGTTTTGTTTTTGTTTTTTGGCACCAGAAAAAATAAGTAAAAACGGAACTCATTTCACACAGGTTAAAAGTGGAGTTTACTGCTTTAAAGTGGGCGAACTTTGAAAAACATTAAGCTTGTCATAGGACTATCTTGGTAGATAATAATTTCAGTGGAATTTAAAATTTCTTTAAAGACTATATGTAGAAGTAGATTACTGCCTTTAATTGATTCACCATCTAGAATTTTCTGCTTTTAAAATTATAGTCTAGAAAGTTATTTTTATTCCTACTACTGAGAGTCTATTATTTTTGGCAAACTCATCCTTTTGTTTCTACAATATCTCCTGAAACTTAGATGCAGTACTTCATTTCTTTATTCACCCCAGAAATATGAACATTCAAAACTATTGACATTGCAAAGAACACATAAAATCTGGATTGTATAAATTTCCTAACCCTGGTCTCCATTTCACAGTATTCCTGAATACTTTCTTTGTCATAAGAACAAATATGCGTTGTTATATATAAATGTTGCAGACAAAGACATTTTCAAGCAGATTCTTGAAGTGCTACTTAAAAATATGTATAAATTTTAGCATGCTCTTATAATCAGAGACAAAAGAGACATGTTAACAGGAGATTCAGTATTATATAAATTATATAAATTTTGTGTCATCAAAAAATAGACCTTATGAAAATAAATATGAAGCTCTGAGAAAATATTAAACTTTAGTAAGGTAAAAGAAAAATTGGTTAGAATTTAAAAACAACTCACTTTAAACATTTAAACAAGAGCAATATATTAGATTTTAAATAACAGGTTTTCAAATAAAACAGTAGAATATAAAACAACAGTGTTTGATAACAATAAAAATAATTTTATTTGAATTTTTAAAATTCTATCATAACTAATTGAGTTGTGGTCATAAATTAAATTTTAAAATAATAATTTTAAACTCCATAAGGAATTAGATTTCATACAACCTAGTATCAATTATTCTGCCAAAGAAATAAAATTAAAAGCCTAATTTAAATATTATGATTGATTTCATAAGTAGGTGTTAATGTAAATGTAATTGAAATAGTATGGCTATGTCTTTATGTACAAAAATGCTAAACCATGAGAAAAAATAAAAATGGGTGTCTCAATGTAACTAGCATACATTTAAAATGACTTGATTAGATCTATTATGTTCCATCAGTAAAATTAGGTATAGGGTAAAGGTGCAAGATTTGGAGAAAGAAACCTATGTTTCAGGCTTACACCTCCATTTACTTCTTTCAGAACTTTAAATAAGTAATTTAAACAAGAGCAAATGGGAACCATTAACAAAAACAGAAAAACTGTTTCTTTAAAATAAAGGGGCTAATGTAGACAAAAAACACTTTATAAATTATATACCACAGAGTAAATATAAGGAAATAGTATAGTGATGATCATTTTTTAATCCATAGAGTAGTCATTTATTATAAAAAGTACTAAAAAAAAAGTTGGTTCAAATACAATTATTAATTTTTTGGTGCTAAGAAGTCTGATAACTTTCTTAAATTTTAATTTCAGTGCCAAATTTTCTTAATGAATGTATGGCATTAAATACACTTTGATTATTTGATTCGTGTTTCTTAAAATCTAGGTCTACCTACACTTGTATAAACAAAGAACCTAATTAATTATTTAAATCACCACACAATAAATTAACTACAGTTTATGTGTAAAATGGCTTTAATTCCTTCTTAGAAGCTGTTTTTATAAAAGTCTGTTTATGTAAACATGCACACAGATAGGCTATATACTATTTTCCTTTGTGCTTTTCAATAATATAAGCATCTTATGATACATATTCAATTTTCATTAACATTTAACTCAGAGAAATGAACAAATATAAAAATATTACATTATTTGGGAATAGTGTTCATTTTATCACGTATTTTTATTTCAATCCTACAACATCTGAAACTTCTAAAAATATTAATTATTATGACATGGTTTATTTTGTTAATGTATATATAGTTAAAATGTTTAAATATAGCAATTATTTCACTTATACTACAAAAATATTCAATATAAGTCACATGAAGTTTACCTAGTAATTACTTTTCAGATGCATACTTAAATTCCATAGCAAATTTAACATTAGCATTTTAAAATTCATTTTCTTTGAAGACAGTCAAGGATTAGCATTAGAATTTGCTATAATCCAATCAACATAATTCATTCTGCCTTGACACTAGAAAAATTTTTGTTGACATTCTTTAAATTAAAACTGTCATTGTAACTATACCTTTTAGTTTATGCATTATGTTCATCACAAAATGTGATTTTAAATAATATTACAATTTATGTTAATCAATTGTTCTTTTCAGTCTGAAAAAAATGCTTTTAATCTTTGACTTTTCAAGAAAAGCAGAAATTAGTAACACATTAAGAAAAACAAATAATTTGATCTTATTGGTAATAAGTAATGCACTACTAAGAAAAACACAAAAGCAATTTTTATTAAGAAGATTATATATATATATATATATATATATATATATATATATATATACATATATATATGTTATGGCAGGCTGACAGCTCTTGGGGGGCGCTGGGGTGGCAAGATCAAGCCAAGGAGAAGAAGAACTCATGGACACAGACAACAAGGTAATGACTGTGGGGGGAGGGGTGGGGGCAGTGGAAGAGGGTAAAACGGAGAAAAGTGGTAATGAAAAAATACAATACAAATAAAATATTTTAAAAAGAATGTATACATCACAAAAAATAATTGTCAACAGAACCAATATATATTTACTGAATAAAAATGTTGTTCATAGATGATTGATCCATAACAAAAGCGATTTTTTTTTTCCATGTTGAACCAGGGTATAAAAAAAAAAAAAAAATCAAACAGATTACTTCAATAAGGATAATAACAACAAGCTAATCAGATGAACTTTATTCTAAATATCATAGGTATGTTCTTTACCCATTGAGTGTTTATATTCAAAAATAGGTAACTTTGAAATGCAAAAACAGACTACAGATACCTACCACTATTGAACATGTTTCAAGAAAACAAAAATGTACTAGAATTAGTATTAAAATAATTGAATGTGTTGTTTTGTTTTGTTTTTTCTTACCACAAAATAATGAGCTAAGTTAAAATAAATTCCAGGAGATTAGTGACCAACTGAGGTTAATGGCCTGAAACTATATGTTAGGCAATTACCTCCACCCAGTAATTCATTAATCCCCAGGAAATAGCCAGGTCTACTATTGTTACTGCTCAGTTATAACCCAAATGGAACTATGAGAGGTGAGAGGACCAATGATTGGCTAATGTGCAAAAATTAAGTTCTCCATGAATGCCTTGTACATATCAATTAAAATTGCATCACCCTTAAAAAAAAACAAAAAAAAACCTCATGTGGTGATATTTCTTTTCCAATTTCAGATTATAATAGCAATAATGACTTTGATGCTGGGGCATTTTCTGGGAATTAATGGCAGCCGATGTTAATGGTCCTTGGCTGTACCTTGAGCCATGCATTCCTCCCTGTTAGTCATTAATCCCTATGAAATACCTAGCTATTGCTTAATTAACTTTACAATGCAGTTAATGCATATATGACATGATAGAATGATTTTTATTTATAAGCTTCCAAAGAAACAAAAAATGTAACCAAAAAATACTTGCAAAAAGACAGTTTCAGATTTCTGAAACATACATGAAAATTAAGAATGGGGAGGTGACATCAGCAAGATGGAGGGAGAGCTACAGGATCCCAAAGCCTGTCTTATCAAAACAAAACTAAACTAAAACAGTAAATAAATATACACAATGAAGAAAACAACTCATGGACCACTCTGGACTACAACAAAGAAGCAAAAACCCCTGGAGCTCAAACACTGGGGATGACCACATAGAAAAGTACAGGAAGCCTGTTACCTGTGTGGCCCCATCTCCCACTCCAGAGAATCTTGGAAGACAGGAGGGATAGCCTCAGAGGAATTTCACCCCATGGGGAAAAGGAGAGCAGGCCAACCCCAGTCAGCCTTACCACTGTGAATGTTTGCATCCCTGGCCATACTGGTCTCCCACACCCTTCACCAATGCTGATCCCAGCTGATGGAGCTGCCTAGAGTCCCCTCAAAGCAGAAATTGTTGTTGTGGTTGCTGGTGGACCTGCCTTGGGGAGCTCTGGTACCTTCTAAGTCCCAAGGTCCCTGAGAGAAGCCCCACAGCACCTCAGCACATTTGGGACCATAGCTGCCACTGACTGGCACCTCACTCTTGGATCCTAAGTCTTGGCTTTGAACCCTCATTGACAGTGCCACACTGCTACTGCTGTGAGCTCCAGTCCCTTCCCGCATGGCGGCTCTGATGGATCATAGCCAGGAAATGCTGCCACTGTACTAAGCCTAACTTTACTATGAATAATGATTTGCTAACAAACTAAAAAACCTAGAAGTGGATAAATTCCTAGAAACATACAAGACTACCAAGACTGAATCATGAAGAAAAAAAATGTGAACAAAACAATAATAATTAAGGAGATTGAATCTGTAATAAAAAAAAAACCTCCCTTCATAGAAAAGCCCAAGACTAGATGGTTTCCTAGTGAATTCTATCGAGCTGTTTTTTTTTTTAGAAAAGATTAACGCCAATTTTTTCTCAAACATTTCCAAAAAACTGAACAGAAGGGAAGACTTTCAAACTCATTTTACAAGGTCAGCATTACCCCGATAACAGAATCAGAAAAAGAATAACTATAAGAAAATAATACTACAGACCAATATTCCTGGTGAATATCAATGCAAAAATGTTTAACCAAATATTAACAAACTGAATGCAGTAACACATTAAAAGAATCATTCACCATGATCAAGTTGGATCTATCCTTGCAATGCCAGGATGATCAAACATATGCAAATCAATACATGTGACACATCACATTAATAGAATGAAAGATAAAAATCATATAATCATCTCAACAGGCATGGAAAAAGCATTTGACATAGTACAACACACTTTCATGAGAAAAACCCTCAATAAGGTCTGTACAGAAGGAACATAAAGCAACATGATGAAGCCCATGTACAACACACCCACAGCTAATGTCATACACAAGGGTGAATGAAAGATCTTCTCTCTAAGCTCAGGAACAAGGTAAGGACACCCATTCTCACCACTCTGACTCAACACAGCTACCTAGAGTGATCAGGCAAGATACAGAGATAACAGGCATCTGAACTAAAATGAAAGAAATAAAACTGACATTATTTGCAAATGATATATCCTATATCTAGAAAACCTTAAAGCCTCTACTACAAAACTGTTATAACTAATAAATTCAGTAAAATTTCAGGATATAAGATCAAAATACAAGGATCAGTTGCAATTCTATAAAATAACAACAAACTATCTGAAAGAGAAAATAAGGAAGTCATCCCCCATTTACAACAGCATTGAAAACAATAAAATAATTAGGAATACATTTAACCAAGAAGGTGAGGGACCTGTACACTGAAAACCGTAAGACATGTAATGCAAGAGATTGAAGAAGACAAATAGAAAAATAGCTTGCATTCTTGGGTTGGAGGAATTAATATTGTGAAAAAACTTTCATACTATCTAAAGTGTTCTATAGAAACAATGCAACCCCCTCCAAAAATAAAATTCAAATTACATTTTTCACAAAAGTAGAAAAAACTATGCTAAAATGGCATACAACCACAACAGAGCCTTAATATCCAAAACAATATTGAGAAAGAGAAACATAGTTGGAGGCAACACACTGATTTCAAACTATATTACAAAGCCATAGTAATAGAAACGGTACGGTAGGGACATGGAAACAGACCAGTGGAACAGTATAGAAAGCCCAGACATAAACCTATGCATATATGGTCAAATAGTTTTTGGCAAGAGTTACAAGAACACATAATGGGGAATGATGTTGGGAAATAAATGATGTTGGGATATAAATGATGTTGGGAAATTGAATATCTACATGCAAAAGAATGAAACTGGGCCTCTGCATTATATCACTAACAAAAATTAACTGAAATGGACTAAGGATTTAAACCTAAGACCCAAAACCATATAACTCCCAGAAGAAAACATGGCAGGGAATAGAGAGCTTTGACATTGTCCTCAGCAATTTTTTTTTTAATTTTTATTTCTATCCTCCCCCCACCTTCCCCTCCTTTGGCAACCATGAACTTGTCCTCTATATCTATGGGTCTCCTTTTGTTTTGTTTTGTTTATATATTAGTTTAGTATCTTTACATTCCACATAAAAATGAAATAATATTGTATTTTACTTTCTGTGACTTTTTTCATTTAGCACAATATTCTCTAGGTCCATCCATGCTCTCACAAATAGAAAGATTTCAGTTGTACATATCACATCTCCTTTATCCATTCATCTACTGATGGAGCCCTTAGTTGCTTGCATATCTCGACCATGATTTCTTATATAAGACAACAAAAGCACAGGCAATAAAAGAGAAAATAAACAAGTGGGACTATAAATTAAATAGCTGCACAGTAAAGGAAACAATCATATATTGAAGACGCAACCTACAAAACGGGAGAAAATATTTGCAACCATATATCTAATATACAGTTTATAGTCAAAATACATAAATAACTCATGCAACTCAATCACAAAACAGTGAACAATACAACTTTTAAAAACGGGCAAAGGACCCGAATAGACATTTTTCCAAAAAAGACATACAAATGCCCAACAAGTATATGAAAAGGTGCTCAACATCACTATCAGGTAAATGCGAAACACAAGAAATAAATGTTGGTGATGATATATAGAAAAGGGAACCCTTACAAACTGGGTGGGAATCTAAAATAATACGGCCATTATGAAAAACAGCATGGCACTTCCTGAAATAAGTCAAAGATAAAACTACAATATGATCTATCAATTCCATTCCTGAATTAATACCCAAAGGAACTGAAGTCAATATCTCAAAAAGATATCAGCATGCACATGTTCACTGTGGCATTATTTATAATAGCTAAAATGTGCAAAGAACCTAAATATCCCTTAATGAATGAATGGATAAAAATGTGATACATACAGACACACATGAAATATATTATTCAGCCACAAAACAAAGAAGAAAATCCTGCCATTTGAAACAACATGGAGAAATCTGGAGGGCATTAGTATTCTAAGTGAAATTAGTCAGAAAGAGGAAGACCAATATACTAGATGGTAGGCATCACTTATGTGTGGATTTTTTTTTTAAATCTGACTTCATAGAAACAGAATAGAATGGTGGCTGCCAGGGCTGGAGAACAGAGGACATGGAGTGATACAGGTCAAAGAGCCATGTTTACCATTCTAAGAAGCTATGTATTACAGCATGGTGACAGCAATTAATAATACGGTGTTGTATACTTGAAATTTGCTGAGAATAGATATTAAGCAATCTCACCACATACAAAATGTTACCTAGTTGAATAAGTGACATTATGGATGTGTTAATTATCTTGATCTTGTCAACCATTCTACAATGTTTTTGTATATCCAATAATCATATTTTATACTTTAAATATATACAATTATATTGGTCAATTATTCCTCAATAAAATTAAAAAATGATTATGAATTTCTTTCTTCTTGTGGAATTAGAATAAAAGGTATGCTTTAATAATCCTAATGAGTAATGTAGGATTATATTACTATTGAAAAGCTATGTAATTATGTTAAAATGGTAGAGTTGAATCTTTCTTTTTTCAAAATGTTAGTAGGAAAAAATTCTGCTATAATGGGGCGGTGGCAGCATTCATAGGTTATAAAAATAATGTATCTTCAGTTTTATATTTGTGTTGAGAGAATTTGTAAATTAGAGCTTTAAATTTTTTCTGAAATGGAAAGAACCTATGCATCATTGAAATGGGAATGCCTCTTTTTACAGATGAAGAACTGAGGAATTCCAAAGAGTAAAGTAACCAGCTTGAGTCACATGGTCACTGCAGCTCTACCTGTTAGTGGTTTTAGACAATTGCAATACTTCATCTCAACATGTCAAATGAACAGCAAAGTTTCTTGAAACTAGGGAGTAATAATTTGCAGTCCAATTTTGCTCATTGGGAGAGAGCTTTATAATAAGTTAACTTTAAAAAAATGGCTTTAAACATTTCTGTACTTCAATTTACACAAATTATTAATAATCTAGCAAGATTTTAAAGTTTGTTTTCCTACTTACTTTGTTTTCACGTAGTAAGGACATTTTAGGAGAACCCAAGCAGGAAGTGTGTTCAAGTTATTCGGTCGTCAGCAGCCATCCGTCTCGAGAGACGATGGTGTAGCTTCTTAAGTGTCTATCTGCACCGCCGAGAATGGTTGTGCAGTCCGACTCGGGAGTGACACGTTATCTGTCTCCTCCCGTGTTGAATCGACATCTTACGATGATGCTGGAGTGTCCTCTCCAGTGAAGCTGAAGCTACAGAGCCTCGAGAGACGATGGTGTAGCTTCTTAAGAGTCTATCTGCACCGCCGAGAATGGCTGTGCAGTCCGACTCGGAAGTGACACGGTACCTGTCTCCTCCCGTGTTGAATCGACATCTTGCGATGACGCTGGAGTGTCCTCTCCAGTGAAGCTGAAGCTACAGAGCCTGGGCAGGGTGATATGGAGGGTCTGCTGTTGCCCATGCAGCAGACCCCCCCTCTCTTCGCAGCTGAGGGATCCAAGGGAAAGACGGAGTCAATACAGCTTGGCTTCAGGTGCGCCGCAGGAGTTGCCGGTGTTGACTACAACGTCAAACCGCCTTAGGGACTCCGGCTCCGGATTTTCTGTCAGGGTTTACTCCCTTAGCCTTTCCCCTGAAGAGGTATGCCGCAAGGCGGCAGAGGTTTTTTGGAATCAGAGTTTTCCTTCTCTGATGTGCCCTGACTGGAAGATCGAACCAGCGACACTTAGCTCGCAGGCCAACGCTCAATCCACTGAGCCAAACCAGCCAGGGCTTCAAGTTATTAAGCTATAACAATATGTGTTTTTCTGTTTATATTACTCAAGCAGAAAATCCTACGAGTGACTAATAAAATATATTTCTCCTTGCAAATCTTAATGTTTTTGTTTTTGCTCTACATTGAATGTTGAAATTAATTAAATGCCAATTATTTTTAACTGGAAATGGGAAGGACTGTGGGAAATAATGTATTTCAGACTGCTCTTCTGGTGTAACTAAAGCTACATTCAAGGAAGATCTAGCCCATGGTAAAGGATTATCCTAATTCCCTCAGCTACTTATTCTGATGCTTATTTAGCATCATTATGTTTGTCAAGCCTATTTTTTCCTCATTAAAACCTTGATGAAATAAAAAACGAAGTACTATTTTTACAGATGGAAACCCTCTTCTTACCCAATGTGCCCCTTCTCTGTTCTGCATGACTCAGAGTTTGTGAAAAGGGTTCATGAATGGGAATCACTTACTGTGTCGGGGTAGTTTAACTTGATAAGTTTTAGTGCCCATTCTTCCTCAAGGGGAAAAAGGAAATTGCCTTAAATTGTAAACCTACTATTTTATTAGCCTATTAAGGGAGCATTTTTCAAACCCTACTAGCAGCTAATTAAAGGAACCCGGTATCTGTCTCATACCATCTGGTCTACTAATGCTGTTGACAAGGGTGTCTGTTTCATGCTGCATATAGTTAAACTTTTTGAGTTAATGCTTAGCCATGAGAGAAAGCTACCTGGCTGATCATGTGTTTTGCCTCACCTGACAGTACTTGTGAGCGCACCACTGATGCTTAAAATTATCCTTGCCATGTAATTACAACCTCCAGGAAAGATCAGATCCAGAATATATTAACTTCCCTACACAATCAAGATCTCTAAAGTTACATAGATGAGTGTCACACATGTGTATAATTAGAATGTTAGGATTCCATTTTTACCTATTAAGCATATACTTTACAAATGTAACAGTATAATAGGTATTACTATTTATTGTGTTTACTAATTTTTACAGATCTGTTTTATTTTGCTGATTCCCTCACAAAAGTATCAACCAGAGGTTTAAGTTATGACTTTTATAATAATGCTGTAAAATTTTTATTAAATATTACATATAAAAAACTAAATGAAGTTAATGTTTCTATAAATACAAGTGTCTTGGAACATGAGATGCCAATGCCTATGATAGGTATATAAAAAATGTTAAATACTTAAGCAAAAAGTGATAAAGTTTTTATCTCACTCTACATATTTTAGGATAGATGAGAAATTTTTGAACAGAGAACAGAAATAAAGGATAAGTCTGAAAATGGGAAAGCAAAAATATACTTGATTGTTGGGTCCCCCAATACAAAAACATGTATATTGTGCGGATCATGGTCTACCTGCATGCTCGTATGCAAGCACATACACAATAGAGAGTAATTTTGGGGTCTTGAATGATGCATTACTTGCAAATATTACCTTTGCTAAGTAGTAAAAGTATTAGACAACCAGAGCCTGACAGAAACTCATTGGTCTATATGTTCAATGGAGACACTTGTCAACCCAGAATTCTGATGAATATGATTCACTATACTTAGATTTTCCACTCTTCCCAGCACACATACTTAATGGGAGACTATTAGAAAATTTTTCATCTTCATATAACCTTGATGATACATTCCTTTTTAAGTGCAGTTAAGTTTTTGATATTCCAGTTGCATTTCCCCAATCACTGAAAAAACAAAAAATAAAACAAAAAACAAATACCAAGTCTATCTCCAAGATGACTTTATAAAGTTATTTAAATAAAAAAAGAATATGATTTAAACAATCTACTAAAATGTTTTCATAATTTTCTTAGACTCTATGCCCTATACATCCATTCTTTTTTTTCAGATCACAGGCAATACGTTCTTTATTTAATACATTAGGAACATTTGCTTGGATACTACTTTTTATTTTAAATAGTAGTGTTTTTTTTTTTTTCCTGTTTTTCTGGATCACAATGAGAATCAATATGAACTGAGAATTCTTAAACTTATATCCATTTTCTGTCTATTCATTAACCTAGACATGAACTGCTTAAGACATGACAAGTATGAATATTTTAGTGAACCAACATGAGTGTGTAAATATTACTGATAGATTCAAAATGTGGAAAATTTTACCAAATACCTTTGACAATGATATAAACATTTGTACAAATTCAACATGTTTTGCTATGTGTAAAACCTACATCTTAGCTTCATTTTATGAAGAAAATATTACTCTACCATTCAGAATTTACCCAAACTATCAGCTTTTTTTAAAAATAATTATTATAAGACTTGTAAAGGAAATAATGAAGATCTTCTTGATATTTTCACAATATCATGAATATCTAAGGGCATGATATAACAAATTGAATATTGGAGGCCAGTGACCAAATTCAGCAAGACACTAGGCTATTATTCCTGCATAAAGCAAATTAAGTTGCTCACATCTTTAAGTTGGGTGTATTTAAATAAATTTCATATTTCCAAATGTAGCCTTTTTAAAAAATTAATAAATCTACAACAGTTAATTGGAACAATGTAGTAGTCATCCCCTTGTAGTCCCTACTGCCCCCAACTATACTCTGAATATATTACACCCAGCCAATCATTATTTACATTTTCATCCTAAAGAGATATAGATGGCTTCAAAGTTTCATGTGTTCGTTTGTGTGTGCACGTGACTTCCTGATGGATGCAAGGATTTTATATCCTCCTGCCTGAGCGTTCTGCATACACCTTTTTGAATCTCCAGTCTTTCAAATGAAAATATCCAAGAATCAAATGAGCTACTTGTTCTACCAAGAAACGGGGATTAATTTTTCTTGCTTCTTAATTTTTGGAGAGTTACTTACATTTCCCAACCTGACTAATTTGACATTACATATAAGCTATTTAAATCCAAAAATCTATTAAAATACACTATAGCCGATATATAATAAAGAAAAACAAAATCCTTTCAATCCCTAAATAACTCACCAAGGAATTAAGATAAATTCCTTTTGCAAAACTAGTTCAAGTACTTTCAGTAGGCTTCTATTATTTTCACTGACATATATTTCATCTTAGGGCCAGGAGTTTCACCATGATTGATACCTTTATTCTAAGCAATTATGATTAATTATATTCTTTCACTTATGGAATCACCCAGAGTATAGTGAGACAGTATTTTTATGATAATGCATTAATATTTAAACATTTCTGGAAATCCATCAGGATAGTTGAGAGTTCTTAAGAAATAAGTTTCATAATCTTTATAGTCTGTTTCACCTATAAAAAAGCATTTTTCTTTAGTTTCAGAGACCTTACTTTGTAGTGGTAGTTAATTAATAGTGGTGCAGAGAAGAAAATGCATATAAGGTTGTGGGTCCCTAAACCAGGTAAGCCTCAAAATCACCTAAGCAATTACAAAAGTACATTCTTAGGTCCATATATATTGAGATTCTGATCAAGTAAATCAATAAATCAGAATTTCTCAGAGCAGGGTTCTGGCAATAGCATTTTATTTAAAGCTCTCCATATAATTATAATTTTCAATAGGGTTAAGATCCACTAGTATTGATAAAAATAGTAACATTTAAAAAAAATTCCTCTCCTGAAGCATTATTTACAATAGCCAAGACCTGGAAATAGCCCAAGTGCCCATCTTAGACCAGTGGGTAAAAACACTGTGGTACATTTGCACAATGGAATACCACACAGCCACTAAAAAGAAGGAAATCTAACTTTGTGACAGGCTGGATGGACCTGGAGAGTACTATGCTAAGTGAAATAAGCCAGTTAGAGACAAACAAATACTATATGATCTCACTTATATGTGGAATCTAATGAACAAAATAAACTGATAAACAAAATAGAAACAGAAGCATGGATACACAGAGCTGACAGAGGTGGGGTAGGGGGACTGGAGGAGAGAAGGTGGAGGGATTAGCCAAAGACCATACATGTGTAACTCATGGATACAGACAGCAGTGTGGGGATGGCCTAGGGAAGGGGGATTGGAGGTGGGCAAAGCGGGGAGGGATAGGCACATCTATAATAGTGTCAATGATAAAATAAAGTTTAAAAAAGAGGAAAAACTAATGGACATGGACACAGTGTGGAGACTGCCAGGGGAAGGGGAGAGAGGGAAGGTGGGGGAGGGTATAGGAGGATAAATATCTGATGGAAGGAGATGTGACTCAGGGTGGTGACCAGACAACGCAGTGCACAGATGATGCGCTGTGGAATTATCCAAGTGAAACTTGTAGAGTTTTGTTAACCAGTGTCACCACAATAAATTCAAAAAAAAGGAAAATAAATAAATAAATAAATAAATAAATATAAATTTTGGGTTAAAACCCTCTCCTGTATTATTGGGATATTAATAAAACAAAAGTGCTTAGTTCAATTAATCAACTATTAGTTGGCTATATTAAAACTGTGTTAAATGCCATAGCTGACTCCTAAGAGGATTCTACAATCTACTTGAAGAGTCAGGGGACCTAACATGCATGGATAATATTAAATTAGAAAGTATTTAAATTAGCCTTTCTCAGTAATTTGTTACTCTAACTGATCCTTCATTTCCTATGGGTTAGGTAATACAAAATTACCAGAGGCCTTGAAACTGAGGCAAAATATTTTAGGTGTTTTATACTCAGTGTACTAGTCAACAGAATAGTTTTCAAGTAGAGGAATGGTGAATAAACTCAGTGTTTGCTATTCAAAAGATTACTTAAAGAGATGAGAATATTTGGTGAGCAAAGGCTATTGTAGTATGTTTGCTGTTACTGTGGGAAAGTCTGGACAGAAATGAAGGCCCAAATACAGAGGAACAGACTGCTCTAACAGCTTTTTCAAAGAATTACTGACCAAAAAAAAAAAAGAAAAGTGGGGGCAATGATAGTATGCAATCAATAATTATAAACATTCGTGTCTGAAGGAATGTTAAAATAGTGGCTTCTTTGGCACAGACAAGAACACAGGAGTTTAAAAAAATTATTTTTTGGAGACAATAGGATTGGTTTATATTATTGAAATTAACCTGATGGAGGCACTTAATTGAAAATAGTCAGAGGATAACTGGAGATTTAGAAAAGGATCTTGAGTGAAAAAAGGGGAAGAACAGACAAGAAGAAAAAATCAAGAACTTATTCATTATTCATGTTATCTTTCTGCCACAAGTCATATTTCAGGGGGGAAAGGTCACCCTATAAGGGACTCCTCATTATGAGATAAAAACTTATATTAAATAAAAAACTTGCTGGAAACCAGTTCCTAATACACAATCCCTTTCCTCTGAATTTATTTTTTCTTAGAAACACAATGTCTAGTTCACAAAAAGCCAGTTTAACATTTTAAACTCACTTTTTATTGATCAAATGAGTAAAAGAACATGGACTGTCTTGGGTAAATCATCTTCCATTTCATTGGAAGTGCCTTTGAATGGCCTTTATTTATTTTATGGACTTGTATTTCAAGCATTCACACACACAATTTAGTTCTCCCTCTTCGAGGCTGGTTACCTAGCTGTCCTAATCACTCAGTAATTAAAATAAAAACCACTCCAGATAATTGGCAGTCTTTTCTAATTGAAAACTGGGTAGATAATCATTGGCCCAAGGAAATGCCCCACTCTCACACTGTAATATGAACTACCATCTGTCTATTAAATTAGCCATTGTAAAATATTAACATATAAATGACTACTCTAGAGGTATTTAAAAAATGGTCCCAGCATTTAATTAATTATTTTTTTTCCATGTTGTTGACTCACTGATTTCTTTCTAGGGAATAATAAGGAAATGTATTCTAGGTTGATGGAGGAGGGGATAACTTTTGTCATGCAACACAGGCATGTTTAGAAGATTTATACCCACCTTTCTATACAAAGTATTTGCTCTTCAGTGGATCACATAAATGGTGAACACAGAAGCTAGAATAAACTACTCAAAAATATTCTTTCCATCCATAAATCCGAGAGATCCAAAATTTACACATTTACTTCCAGGGGAAGTAGAAATAAGAGAGGAAAAGATTGTAGGTGTCAAAAAAAGCGACCGGCAAACTTAGAAACTGTTCAGTGGAGTAGAAAATCCTTGAAATACATCTGCATAAATTGAGGAAATAGCCTAACTCAGTTGTTCCTAAAGGGTAATTCTTTTTGAATGAAAAAAGAGGAGGAAATTCATAAATATCAACAGACCCTGAAAAGAATATCAATAGGTATTATGAAGGGGGTAACCTGATTGTGTGCTTTGTGTAGACAGTCTGCTTCAATACTGTCTTTGTAGACACTCCTGTACACAACAAATAATACGAGTAACAGTGTCTTCAATGAGAAAGGACAAAGACATATATTTACACATATATTTTTAGACAAAAGCAACATGAATAGATTCTCCTTTTCCAGTCAAAATCAATCCTAGCACTAAAAGAATGCCCCACCCAAAATTCTCTATGTTGACTTATCTTAAGATCTTGGACAACTGTAATTGAAAAACCAAAAAAGAAAAAAAAAATTAAAAAAAAGAATAAAACGAGAATATAGAAGATGGGGGTTGATGATTAAAGTATGGAGGGAATTCTGAGTTATTATTATTTTTTCCCACTTTATTGAGATATAACACATAACATTGTGTAAATGTAAGATGTTCAGTGTGATAATTTCATACATATACATATTACAAAATTATTACCGCAAAATAAAGTTAACATATCCATTATTTCACAAAAAAAAAAAAAAAAATCTTGGGGATCTGTGTTTTGTTATTTGCTGGCATAAAGTAGGCCTTGTGAAATGAATAACTAAATTTGAACAGGGAGCGATGATGCCCTAGACAAGATCAAAGCACATTCATGTAGATACTCAGCAACTGATTAAGCAGAAATTACTTAAAACACTTGATAAGTCACACTAGCTCAATAGCTATCTAATAAATTCAGAGAAAAACAGAACTTCAATAAAATAAAACATAATAATTAAATAATAACACCTCCAATTACTCATCTTTTTGATAGTCACAGAAAATAAGATATCTTCAGGATTTTGGATAGAGTATGCAAGTATTTGTAACAAGGGTAAGACTTAGTCTGGAAACCATACCTGTCTTGAAATATTTTCTCCAGTTTAAGGATGGAAGAACCACTCTCTTTACACCTCATCATTCACTGCCCTGTACAAGAAAAGGTTTAAGTCCTGATTTTTCTTCAAAAAACATGATATAAACTGTAGAGTACTTTCCAGGCTTAGTGATAACAGATGTTGTGTTTAAATACAAAGAGAAACACCTTAAAAATCATTTTATGAATCAAGATGGAGAAAAACATTTTCAAATCTAACACTAGAAATGAATGATCCAGAATTATATGTGGCCAAGGATACAGGGTCTCTGAAAGTTACACAGCAATATACATTGTATAGTTACTAAAAACTCAGTTTTGTATTTTTATACTCAATTGTAATATGGCCTTTTTTCCTCTAGGTTCTTTTAGGCGCAAAGAAGAGTAACATGTAAATCATGTTGTTTCTGCTAATTAATGAAAAGTTGTACTTTTTCCGAAAGTGAATTCTCATGGATTATTTAACCTCTAAGTTTCATGACATTAAAACATGCAGTACATTTTTCTTTTATAAATGTATAACTGTAATTACATTAGATTTAAAATGACTTGATAACCAAGATACAAAAATATTAAAATTACAAGACAGATACATTACTATAAGGTAGATATTAAGAGAAATAATAGGGATTCTCTTTCCCTATATATCACTATACACACACACACACACACACACACAAATAACATTACTTAACAATAAAAATTATCATTTTCAAGTGTTTACAATTTTTCCTGCATTGTGCTAGGCACTTCATATACATTATATTATTTAATCTTCATAATAACCCTGTGAGGTAGTTATAGCTTTCTCATTCTATTATTTAGTACAATCTGATAAATTTATAATTTGCCCAGGGTTATATAGCTTATAAATAGCTGAGCTATATCTTTTACAAGGCTAACTGAACTCAAATTTAAATCCCTCTCTACTATAAGAAAGAATCTCCCATTTAAGTTTCCTAAAGGAGATTCTGCTGGCTGTTTACCAAATCCACGCCTAAGCACACAGCTTGAACATATTTCCCTTGGAATTGGGTATGTTAATGAATTAAATTCTAGCCAAGAAAATATGCACAAAAATAGTGCATGCCATTTGCAGCCTTAGCTCTTAGAAATTTCCCACATGCAACCTTCCATTCTCTTTACCTGCATCTGGCTGCAGATATCCACCAGGGTGCATTGAGAACCATGTGGAGATTATAGAAACCTAGGAAGTAGTTCATTCAAAAACACCTGCATTGAACTGTTATGCAACGGGGCAGGGGGGGGACCCTTCCTGGGTCAAGCCACCATAATATGAGGGTTTTTATGTTCTATCAGCTGTTAAACACCCTAACTTATACCAGTTATCTCATTTTATAGTTACAAATCAAAATATGACTTTGACGCAAGTTTTTAATAAAAATATTTCGATTAAAAGTTAAAATTTATTTCCCTGACGATCTAAACCTTGCCCTTACAACATACAGTGATAGCAATGTTAAGGAGAAATGGTAACCTGAAGACAGGAAGTCAAAATGAACTGCATTTTTATCACTTCAAAGCAAATAGCATCTAAATGAAGTTTTAAGTGATGTCTAAGATACTTTTATTTAGCTTAGCAAATTCAGGTGTCAGGGGTAATAAATGACTTATTTATGTGGTGCACATAACACTTTAAAGAAATCAGTACAAGCCCCCGAGGGAAAAAAGCAGCAGCACGCTCAGAAGCATTTCGTCATTTGAAGCTGATATAACAATGCTGACAAGTACAAAAGATAACCGCTTTGTTCTGTCGTGCTGCGTCGCGTTGTAGAAAACACTGAGTAGTATGTGACCTTTCTGGGAACAGCCAAAAAAGTAGCTGGTTCTGTGGTGCTTCACACAGGTCTTTTTGAAGTTTCAAAGGTCCTGATTTTTGCCAGGTGTGGCCAAATTTTTATGTCCTAAGGAATTTCAGGCATGAAGAGAAAAGAATGCTGATGCATTAAACAAATGTAAGGGGAAAGATTGTAAGGGAAATTCACTGCTTGTGGAAAACTAATCTAGTTGTTAAGTATCTGTGTATGCAAGCCCCTTGAGAATTCCCATCTAGTAAATATTAGTTCCAAAATTGGTATACATATGCCATGGTTAGCATTAGACAATATGGAGACTATCTGCTACTCCATTAATTTTTATACTTTTTTTTTTAGATATTAACTTTCATGCTCCTTCCTGACTAGAGACTCCTTGTGCAACTGCCCCAAATTCCAGTCCCAAGGAACTTCAGTACAGTACAGTGCCCGCATTGGTTCAAAGAGGGTATATATAAGTGATAGGTATATTTCATCTCATTTTTATTTCTTTTTTATTATATTTTATTGCATTTTTCCATTACCATTTAGTCCCTCTATACTCCCCCACCCCAGCAATCACCGCAGTGTTGTCCATGCTCATGAGTCCCTTTTCCTCAGTCCCTCCACCCCCCACCTCCCCCCCCCACTAGCCGGCATCTGCTCTCCATCTATGAGTCTGTCTCTGTTTTGCTTGTTAGTTCAGTTTGTTCATTAGATGCCACATATGAGTGAAGTCAGATGGTATTTGTCTTTCTCCGACTGGCTTATTTCACTTAGTATAATGTTCTCCAAGTCCATCCATGCTGTCACAAGGGTAAAATTTTTCCCTTTTATGGCTGAGTAGTATTCCATTGTATAAATGTAATATTTTATTCGATGTATCTCCTCAGGCAATGGGAAAAAAAGAAAAAAATAAACAAATGGGACTACATCAAACTAAAACATTTTTTCATAGCAGAGGAAAACATCAACAAAATAAAAACCCAGAGAATGGGAGAACATATTTGCCAATATATGTGATAAGGGGTTAATATTCAAATTTTATAAAAAAAACTTACAAAACTCAACATAAAAAACAAACAACCCAATTAAAAAATTGGCAAAGGACCTGAACCGACACTTCTCCAAAGAGGACAAACAGATGGCCAATAGACATATGAAAAGATGCTCAACATCACTAATCATCAGAAAAATGCACATTAAAACCACAATGAGATATCATCTCACACCTGTCAGAATGGATATCGTCTTACTTTTAGATATGCAGCACCACTTCCAAGGAGCAGAGTTATATTTTTATTAGGCATCTCTTATTCTAAGTAAGATAAATTCCTTAACTCAAAGGAATCATTAATAGAGAAAATTTCAACATTCTAAGTTATGATTCCTTAAGTTTATAGATAATATGCATTGGAGTTACCTAAAATATATTTTAATCTTTAGAATAAGCATTAAAAATAATACAAAAAAGGTACAGTGAAAAAGCATATAAAGTGAAGATAATAAACTAATAATAACAATAATAATAATAATATGACATAAGTAATAAAATCCTTTGTTTCTGATTCAAGGGTCTCATTTCTTCTGACACCATCTATGTATAACAGAGTGGTAAGCTACCTATTAGCATGTATGCAGGGTAAAATCAAATCTCGGATACACATTATCATATAGAAATCAAGTCTGGTGAACTTTAATGTTATCAAACTGACCAGTTAATATTTAAGGACAAACTATTAAACATAATTTATTTATGGGCTCAGGAACTGTGTTATGATTTTGCAGTCACATTTTATGGATCAATTTTTCCAGAAATAATTTCTTTTTAAATTTCTGATTGCTCGGTCAAATTCAAGGATATCTAAGAAGAAGTTAATTTCAAAATACATGCATGTACCAAATCATGTTGTACACCTTAAACTTATACAATATTATATGTTAATTATATTTCAATAATGCTGGAAAAATAACTTAAAAGAAGCTAAACTCATATTTAAAAGCATAAGATTCCTATATACTTGATCAAATTTTCACAGAGTTTAACACAGACAGCTGGAAGGCTATTAGAGAAACCAAGGCACCATACATGTAATCTCTTAAATGTGTATGAAGTCCAGAAGCATCTAAATATATATGTTCAGAATATATATACACATATATAACTATCAGAGTGGGTTATGATGCTAATTTCAGCAATTCTAGAACATTTTCTTTAGTAGTCTTTCTAAAAGGCTCTTAAAATTCACAATGGCAATTATGCGGTCTTCCCTCAAGCATTTTTTTGAGATTTAAAAGATGAGCATATTTTTGAAATTTTTCCAGTATTGCTTTTATTGCATCTCCAAACTTTACTTCTTCATCATCTGCCAATTCCAATAATCAACTGCTTCTGCACTTCTGAGTCTGCCAAGCACCTCTGACAAACCATAAGTCTTTGAATTAACATCACATTTATTTTCTAATACCCTTCGGCCTTGCATCATTTCTTGTTATATCTTTTCACAGGCACTGAAATTTTACTTCAACTTCTTTCTAAAGTTCTCTTTCCAGAATAATTTCCTAAAAGTAGATGCTGGGAATAGCCTACACAAAAACTTGCTCATAGTATTTTGCCAAGGTCCTTAGAAATGATGATGAATAAGCAATTGTCTAAAAACCCTGTCACCCAACCGTGATGGGTCCAAAGGAAACAACTGCAATTTTTTTTTTTTACAATCTCAAGAGTAAAAATATACAGGAATAAGTGAGATTTAGAAATTTACCATACCATTTCATAAGAGTTGTTACAATTTCTGTTTTATTATGACTCTTGTTCATTTGCTATGTACTATTCATAATAGTGCTTTCTTATATAAAGGTATGAACTAATAGCAATAGAGTCAAATTCTCTTGATTCTATTACTGGTCAACATTCAAACAGCTTTGTCAGTCTAGCATTTGAGAGATTAATAATACTGAAATGTTTCTTTAAATTTTTTATAAAAAATATTACAAGTGTTCTGTGGTCCATCATTATAAATTAACACTATTAGAACTACTTGTAAATAATTTACTTCAAATAAGTTTGCGTTACAGATTCCAAATATAGAGTATCAACACAGGAAAATCCATACCTAGCTCTGGAGCCAAACATGAATTCAAAAGCTGCCTCTATTATTTACTAGCTATGTGAGTTTAGGAAAATGTCCTCTAAATGTCCTCACTTTTTCATTGGTAACATGTGGGTGAAAATTCCTACTTTGCAGGATGTTTTTCAGATCCTAATGAAATATTTTATTTAAAGCACCTATCAAAAAGCCTGGCATATAGTCTATGTTCCAGAAATAGCAGTAAAAACAACTATTGTTACTGATGCTAGATGCTGATATTAGGTGAATTAGAAGTTGTTGAAATACGCATATGAGTTTTATTTTCATTAGGACTTATCCTAATGAAATAGTTTACTAAATTTGATTCCTTAAGCTATTTCCATTCTTAATTAACAAATAGTTAATAAAATAGTCCAAGAACTATTCACTAAACATCAGCATGTAGCATGTACTTATAGAAATATTCAAAATGTAACAAAAAATAAAGTAAAAATGCACTAAATACTTAACATTTAATATTAAAAACATTTTAATACTGAAAAGACAAGCCACAACTCTTACAGTGCACTTTGTTTTCAAAATATATTTTAATTTAATTTAATTTTATTGTTGTTCTATTACAGTTGTCCCAGTTTTCCTCCTTGCTCTCCACTGCCCCCTCCCCCACTCCCAAAGTAAATCCCCACCCTGCTGTCCCTGCCATGGGTCATTCATACATGTTCCCTGTCTTTTTCCCCTTCTCTCCCTACCCCCTCCCCTCGGGTCACTATCAGTCTGTTCCATGGAAACAAGAATCAAAATGTATTTTCTGACATACAGCCCTTGAAAAATCCAAGTTTGAACTGCACAGGTCTCCTTATACATTGACACTGATTTTTTGAAATAAATATGCAGTCAGCCCTCTCTGTTCCTGGGTTTTACATCTGTGGATTCAACCAACCATGGATCAAAAACCATATTTTTGATTTGTATATGCAGAGGGACTATCAATACCCATCATCCTACCTATAAGAAATAAGCATAAGTAGATTTTGATATGGGCAGGGTGTCCTGGAACCAATCCCCCCATGGATAACAATGGGTTAATGTAGTTAAGTTTTTGAAAGGTCAAAGTTATACATGATTTGCCTGCACAGGAGTGGGTACCTCTAACACCCTCCTTGTTCAAGGGTCAACTGTAGGTACTTACCTAACACAACTACTGGACATGACACAAAAGCATAATCATTTACCTCCAGGTAAGGTGATTACATAACTATTCCCATCTAATACCTTAATTCAACAATAACTGAGTAACCTCCAGCATGACTATTGTGTAATGTAAATAAAACTGAAGTGCACAGAAGTCTACATGTTTATATAAACTACAGAAGTAATAAACTGGTTTGACAGGTACAGAAGGAAAGGACAAAATTGTATATGCAGCTCAAGCATTTTAAAACAATTTATGGACTAAGATCTTCATGACCTTGTCAACTTGGATTTCATGGTTGTAAGTCATAAATAATAGTTGGTTAAGGGTTTTTTCTTAATCAATGATACTATTTGTGAAGACCTGAGTCTTTCATTCATGGAATTGCTGAATCTCAACTATGCTATGTAAAGCAGGAAATTTTCTCAATGGTGAATCCGATCCGCAAATATTTCTAGTTCTGCAAATTTAAAACGTGTTCCAGGGCAAAATTACACACTACACAGAACTCTACATCAAAAACTCTGACCCAGCAAAGATGGTCCAGGAGGTGCACAGGAGAGCCAAGCAAGCACGCAGCCACCTCTGACAATACAGAATGCCCTTCGCCGGGGCTGCCAAACCCATTTTCAAGGGTATTCAAAACTCTCTGGATCTGGATGGGAGATTTTCTCTTTTGCATAAACAAGAGTAGCAGGCTTTCAAATGAAGACATTCCCAAACTGCTCTCAAAGTACAAGAAGCCAGAAAAGACCAAATTACATATTATTCCTGGGCAACTAAACATCACAGCAGGATGTGTTCCTGTGGATTTATCAAGTAAGAACTCAAGAAATGCAAATAAACTCTAATGGTTATGTTTGAAGAAGAAGAATAATAACAATACAAAATCATGGCATTATACAAATGGAATTAATTAACAGACTATGAAATTCCTTAACTAATAGGAATTTCTTAACTAATAGGACCACATCAATGCCAATAGGTAGACTAGCAGGCAATTAATATTTTGTATACTATACTTGTCTGATTGAAAAGCCTAAAATCATATGTCAATTTTCAACATTTTAAGTGGGATATTTCCTAACATAAACATTTCATTCTTATTCCACCAGTGTACCTGGAAAAATAATATCTGGAAGAAGTGAATAGTCATTAGTCATAGTAGTTCAAATGTCCACTGATTAATAGAATATGGAAGTATCATTATTTTTCAAATATATGTGAAATCACCAGGAGTATCAAATGACTTTATTATTTTATGACTATTTGATTTATAACCAAATAAATCTTAACAAAATACTAAAAAGAAAATATTACTCCAAAAATGCAATGCAATAACTTATGTAGCAACGATTAGTCCTGTTTCTTATGTATGACAGGAATCAATAAATAGATATATTTAAAGGGGGAAAAATAGCTAATCTTTCTCCAAATTGAATATTTCTACCTGAAAATGTATTTTAACAGTTTGACTTAATATAGATGTATAGAACCAAAGGTGCCACTTCACTTTTAACTTCTTTTTTTGTGTTTTCTCAAACCATTATTAGGCCTTATGCAAACAGCATGCCTTTTTGCTGAAAGCTAATGAACATTCTCCATGGCTCTTCCAAAGGTAAAACTTGGTGGGAAGTAAAACACCTTCTAGCCTAACTCCAGACCTTTTATGACAATCATATAACTTTACCTAAAATTCAAGTATTATTGTTCAGGGAATGAAGGACAATGAAGCATATCCTAAAGACAGCCAATACCGCCATTATTTCTCTTCTATTACAAAATTCAGGAGAGTTTGAAAACAATGAAATTACACAGCAAAGGTTTGGAATTCATAACCGTGGTCCTATCACTATAAGCAGCTTCCCTTTTAGTTCTTTGTCTCCATTCTCACATCTCTTTCAGACCTGGAGCGTTTAACACTAATAGATACCTAATTTTTCCTGCAGACGTATCTATTCCTTCCCCCTGGTCGCAAAGAGGGAGTTAAATGAAGAGGAGGACATTTAAATGAATCTTTATTTGAACATTTAGGGCTTATATCAGTTAAAACAGTTTGGCTGAAAACGTGGCTGTAAAGATAAGGGATTTGATTCTTTGATTCTACAAGTTCCAAAGATAGCGATATCCCAGGGTTGGTCCAGGGGAGCAAAAATGTCGGGGAGAATCCCAGTGTCTTTCCACCTTTGCCTTTCTTAGGCTGCCATCAAAGTCTTCACCTGGGGCCACAGGATGGACTTCTACAATTCCAGGTGTCACATGTTGACATGATGTGTGGCCAGAAAGAGGGCATGCTTCCCCTGTGTAGTTCTTTTTGCTAGAAATAAAACCTTCTTCTTGAAGCCCACCAAACTTCCCCTTTCACTGGCTGGAATTCTATCTATCCCATGTTCATAACTGAATCAAGCACTGGGATGGGAAATAAAATAATGATAATTGATCTAGACAAATTATGATTCTCCCCCCAGGAAGGAGGGACAACTCTGTTAAATTTTACTCTGCCAGTAAGAAATAAGTAAAGGAAGTCACTGTTGAAATAACCGGTAACAGTTTCCACCACAAGACTTTGGAGTCAGGGGATATTGGACTTAAATTTCCACTTGGTTTCTTATGAACTTTGTTTTAATTAACTTCACCTGCCTGTTATATACTTTTTTAAATTTTTTAAATATATTTATTGATTCCAGAGAGAGAGAGAGGAGGGAGCGAGAAGGAGGTGGGGGCAGGGAGAGAGAAGGAGAGACAGACAGACAGACAGACAGAAACATTGATTGATTGTCTCCCACACATGCGCCAATCAGGGACCGAACCTTCAACCTAGGCATGTGCCCTGACTGGGAATTTAACCCACAATATTTTGGTGCATTGGATGACACGCCAACCAACTGAGCCACATCGGAAAGGCTGAACTTTTTTTAACTCTATGAAGTTATTAAATCTCTTTTGAGAAGATATAGATGTACACATAGATATAGATACAAATACAGATACTATATAGATATTTTTAAATAAGTCTGTGTTGTGGAAAATATAGAGATATTTGTGTTAAGGTGCCTTGCACAAAGCCTGATACATAGTATTGTAGAACCCAGTCAATATTATTTAATCTCTAGGCCTTCCTCAATACCCTCTTTACTAAAATCAAAGCTCAGTAACTATTCAGGTAGGGCTTACATTTGATTCTGTCTCCAAAATTGTAAAATCTAAAAAGTATTTGACTTTATAGCCTTTTCTACAAAGCCTTTTAGACTTTGCACTTCAATATTTCATTCTTTATATTCTACTATGTTAAACATCCAGGTTGCCAAATATTAGTTTATTTGAACTGTAGATCATGTACCTGAATACCCCCCCCACACACACATACTTCATCAGATGATACATTCTGTTAGTCAAATCAGCATATAAACCCCATCAATGACTTTAAGATAAGCCCCTATTTGGATATAAAAGGGTCCTTGTGACCTGTACCTATATTTTGAGTCTCATTCTTTACCCATCCATGACCTATCCAAACACACTGAATTAATTTTAAACTACACTTTCCATGATAATTTCCAGCTTCTTTAAATCTGTTGCTGCAGGTTCTTCTGTATGGAACACCCTTCCTACTATTCTTCCTTTGACCAGTTCTTGTTCATCTTCATGACTCATTTCAGAAACCATCTCCCCACCTCCCAAATATTTCTGACCTCCAGATTGGAGTAAAGGTACCTATTTTTTTTTCATTCCAGAGCACATTTTGCTTACCATTAAATACTAAATGTAGCCCTTTTTGTATTTGCCTTCTTCATTAGCGTCTTTATGTTAATGACCTCAGCTATGTTTCCTGATGCAACGTCTGGTACAGAAGTAGCCACTCAATAGATGTGGACTTAATGAAATGAAAGAAGTTTCTTTTGTATATTCAGTACTTTGAAAATGAATACAAAAGACAAACTATCTTATATAAATCAATATAAAATTGTAAACAAAGCATTAAAAATTATCACCTCAAAGATTTTGGTACAAAATATAGTAATATTTCCCAAGTATTTACCGTGAGCCACAGGTCATGCTAAGTGCTTTATACATGTTTTCTTACATAACCACTAGAATAAGTGCAATAATTAATATTTTCCACACTGTAACTTGAGGATCCTAAGGCACAGAGAAGTTAAGTTTTCTAAGATGACAAAGCTAGCATGTCCCAAACCTTGAACTTGAACTCAGGGTCATTGACCCTAAAGCTCATGCATTAGTTATTATATTCTAAAACAGAGACCATTATTCTTCATATGTTACCTTATTTGTTATCCATTCCTAATTGGAATGGTCTCAGAAATCTCCAAGATAATTATAATGTACAGGAAAACAAACAAATAATCACTTCCACAGACATGAGAAGCCAACAGAACATCTTCTTACAACTTTTTTCTTCCTTTATTGAAATTCATGTTTGTTCATCATCGACAGCATCAGTTCTGATCTATTGCACTGATATTGTTAAAATGGGCTTTGCTGCACTGTGTTAAAACATCCTCAAAGAACTGTTGACCACGTATTGCCTTAAACAAAATGCCCTATTTTTCTATTATGTAATGATACTATCCCCCTCCCTCTTAAAATAGAATGTTAAGGATTACATTTCTTATAAAGAAATTTAGTAAGGTGCTAAAAGCAGTGATATACACATATATACATTTTTAAAAGTTTAATTTTATGGTTTAAATATTACCCTGTGTTCATAGAATCTTTCATCATTATTCTAATACAGTAGTTTTCATATACACCCATATACATATAACACATTTAGTAATATGTCTTAGTAACCTGATGCAAAAAAGAAAAAAAAAAACAAGAGGAAAAAATGTAAGTTTAATCACAAATACTTGTATATAATGCTACAAATATTTCATTAATATTGAAAGATTAACAATTTTCATTATAGGGGACAAAAATGTGATAGTATTTTCTAAAGATTAAATATGTATTTACTTTCAAGACATTAGTAAACATTCATGATTTATACTTGAAAACAGAGAAAAGATTAACTTTCAAAGTACCAAAATGGAAGCCTAAATGAAGAAAAGGAAAACTGCAATGTTTCTGGATGTGCATGTATAGGACCCAGAGCTTTGACTCCACACTGAACAGAGAGGTTTCTTTCATGGCAAAAATATCAAGTGTTATATACAAAAGCATTTCTAGTATCAATTTATCACTACTTAAGACCTAGTATGTATTTTAGGTACTCCATTTTTGGTTAAATACTTTAAAATTAGCACTATAATGTGAGGTCAAATGACAGATTTTTAAAAATGTTTAATTTTCACCTAACTGATTTATAGGACACACATTGAAGTTAAGTAACATGGGGGGAAAAGGAGAAAATTACATTTTTATTTTCTTCTGGGCATTAATTTTTTTAAGTGGTAATAAGTTTAGAAAATATAAACAGATCTTTTAGTAGAAATTCATGAATTCATGCTATCATATAATAATACTAAAAAACAGAGTTTAAAATTTAATGTAATTTAAAATAAGAAACTAAATTTTAGCTATTGTTCTGACTGCTGTGGCTCAGTGTGTTATACATCATCCAGCAAACCTAAAGGTCTCTGGTTTGATTCCCGGTCTGGGCACATGCCTGGGTTGTGGATCAGGTCCCCCATTGGGGGTGTGCAAAAGCAAACAATTGATATATTTCTTTCACATATCAATGTTTCTCTCCCTCTCTTTCTCCCTCCCTTCCCCTCTATCTAAAAATAAATAAATAAAATCTTAAAATAAATAAATTATAGTTACATCCACAACATACACAATTCTTAAGAATAGTCTCAAGAAATTAACATTACTATAGATAGCTTACAGATCTTAATATCAAGATAAAAGTTTAATTAGTATGTTGATATCCAAATGATTCATTAATATTCATATTTCAGAAATCTATTAAATAAAAACAAATCTAAAATATCGTAAATAAAATAAATGTTTAAATGCTGACAAGAGAGTAAATTAGTAAAGTCTTTCTTCAGAGTAATAAAGTAATGAATATCAAAAGCTTATGTTTTTCTTAATCTTGACCTTGCTTAAATTTATTCTGAAAAATAATCACAATTATGTACACAGATAAACTAAAGGACATTCTCTGAAACATTTTTTAACAAAGGAGAACAATTAAAATTGAAAAAACATAAGGGAATTTAGTAAATTAATTGTTTCCAAATAATGAAAAAATTGTACCACTAAATTTGTTCATATACGTAAAATTCCAGATATAAAAATATGTATAAGATATAAAATAAATACAAAACTTGGTTTGAAATAGAAAAGAAATTACAATATCATTTTTGCAAAAATTACTAAAGACACACACAGATACATACATACACTTACTCGGATATTAGAAGATATTTATCACATGTACAATTTATTACTGCAAAGCACATGAGGTAGTTTTTCCTAATGAGATTACAAAAGATATTTCCTCAGTTTTGCACATATTAATTTTGCTGAATAAATACATTATTTTAATAATAATCTAAAAGTTATACTTTAAGTGTACAAAATAGAATGCAGTGCAAGAACTGTCTAGTGTTCTACGGAATAGTTGCAATGTTAATACAAAAATGTCAGGTGATATAGTCCCAGTCTTTGTCACTAATTGGCGGCCTATTCTTAGGCAAATAACTTCTCTGATTCTTATATTTATTTTCTGTAAATTAACTGGAAAAAATTACTATTTGAAGAACTCTTTCTGCAAACAATTCTAAGTTTCATATAGACTAGAAATAGAGCAAACATTAAAATGTATTAATATGGTAATAACCAAAATAATCTGCAACCTCAGTTGATTGTCCTGAATTTACCCTGTTTATTTATAAAATAACCCAGAAGTTCTGAGTATCCCAAGTGTTCCTTTTACTGATTTTTTTTGTGGATGGCAAATATATTAAATCCTCTAGTCCTGAATTTTATATAAATTAAAATAATCTAATTGTGAAGCCAGGGATAAATTGCCTGGGTCCTTGTGTTTGTGCATCAGGCTCTCCGATCCCACTGCTGTGCAATGCCTTTTAGGTGCTGGACAAATGAATGAGTGGTCAGAATGTATAAAGAAGTACAATGGCTCAGTCCCATTGAACTGTGTTTGCATGACTTCCATAAATTCCAATGAAATCAGTCTGAGCAAAGGCTTTAATTTCAGACTGACAATCACTGAGAACTTGAAATATTCTCTGTATAACATCTATTGAAAGTCTTAGAATAGCAATGTGAATCACAATTAAAAATTAAAAATTAAAAAATCTTTTAATATTTTCATTGAGAAAAAATTTAAAGGTCTTAGTTTTAGTTTGTTCTATAGCATATGGTTCTATTTTCTTTATTAAACATTTCAATGTTTATAATTTTTAGGAAAAGTATCGGGCAATGTGAAGATGATATCATCATGTTTTGAATTAGAAAAGTTTTAAACATACATTTCCATCCTTGTCCAAAAAATGTATTTATAATCACCACATCATATTCAATAAATAAAAATCTCTCAGTATGATATTTTACCTGTTATGCAACACTAACAAAAATATACAGAACTCGGGGAAATGGAAATAGACTGTGTTCTATACAGCCATCATACCATTATAATCAATGACTATCCAAATGCTTAGAATACAAGGGGCTATCTGCAGTGTGTTGAGTGGTAAATTCAATGTCATAAAAATAGTTAGCATGAGAGTGACTGCAATCCAAGGTCGGTTGTTTCCTTTTATTTTCTTCTTTCTTCCGTCCAGCCATGGAAATAGAGCTCAGTTATTTCTGCATGGGTGCAAGGTGAATGAGGCTGTCACTTCTCCTTGCAGTGCTATTTACTACAGGTCACTGACACAATACAGCTATTTTTTAAATTTAAAAACAGTTATATAGCATTATGTCACTCACATGGGTATTTGAAAGGAATGTGCAGAGTCTTATTTACTTATACAAAAATCTGCCAAGTGAGAGGCATCATCTTGCTTTGAGAGGCCTCCTGCTGGAAAACGGAGTGAGCCTGTTATCATGAGAATTAAACCACTGTGCACTGTATGAAAGGAAACAGAGTGTTACCCTACAGGCTGGAGCTGCTTCCCTCCTCAGTCTGTAACAATAAGTTACAAAACTCAGAAAAGAAAACACCAAAGTGTGTCATTAATTGAGAATATCTATATACGTAGTTTTCATTGTTCTCAGGTATGGGATATAGACATTATGTATATTTAATGGATAATTTCCGGTTACGTTCTCCCAGACCTTTCTTTGACCATAAATCAGCCTACTACACTAATAAATTAATTGATAAGGGATTGATTTTCTAGGTAAGTACATCTCAGTAGGCAGTTTTCAAAGGACAGAGAGTCCATCCCTGGAAAAATAAGTCTTAGAAAACGTAATTCTAATCATTGTCTCTGATTTCAACCACAGATATGACACCAATTAATTCCCCCCCCATAACATCCTCACTGCAACTTATATTCATGAATGAATGTTATTTCTCAAGTACAAATTATATAATTTCATCTCAGAATTTCCCAAGACCCACCTAAAAATCTTGGGAAATGACTGGACATTTAATAGTGTCAGGGATATTAAATACACTTCAACACTTGCATACTTGTAAAAACTACAGAACATAACAAAATGCTCTAAGAGAGCTGCAGTGATGCATGCAACCACTAAGAAGCAAAATATTTGTGTAAAACTCCATCATTTCTGGCACTAACAGGCTAGACAACTTTGCTGGGTACCACTTTGGTAACCCACTTTTACTCAGTAATTGCTAAATAGGCTGGACAGTTGAGAGCGCAAGTCAAATGAAGTTGTTCATAGCTCAAGTATAGGAGCAGGAGGGAGAGACGGAGAACTGGACAGAAGGAATGGCCACAGTGCCGAGGTGACATCTGCGAGGACACCTCTAATTCTGCATCTGACTCCTGCTGGAGCAGCAGTGATGGGGGAGGGGGGAGGGGGAAGAGAGCGGGGTGAAGACAAGGTCTCAGGACACGAATAGTTTCATGTCGGGCAATAATCCTAGAGAAGATTTCTTTCACAAGTCCTGGGACTATTCCAAGGAGGGATCACAGTCCAAGGGGACAGCTGGTTAGAACCTCCTCTGAAATATTTATCTGGGACTTCCACTGCTACCATTCCTGTGTGTTCCCAGAATCACATGCACTGGAGCTCCTAATCGAGATTTCTAGTCAAAGAGAATGACAAACCTGTAAAACCCAAACTGCTTTTCTAAACTTGATTTCTTAAACTACAAGTAAATCCAGAGAAGCTTGCTGTCTTCCTTCTTATCAATAAAATGTAGTACAGATCCTTCATCCCTTATTTTTTTTAATGTATAATAAATTCTACTTAATTGGAATAATTGAAAATCTTATCTTTATTACTATAACAATTGTGATTTAAACTATAATTTACAGTTTTACATAATACAGATATACCAAAGTTTGATCAAACAATACACACAACTTGCCAACTCTCTTTTTCGAAAAATTGCAAATCATAATAATCTTTTTCAGGAATATATTGAGGGTGATAGTGGCCTTGGTGATGTTCAAGGTACTGCATGAAAAGATAAAGGGTAAATAAAATGGCTATTGGAAATTGGCCTCACTAAAATCTGAGGAAAATAATTCATTTTAAAAATCAATAATTTTCTGCTTTGAAGCTGTATTCATTTCAGGCAGATATTTCCACTGACAACCCACTTTAGTACATCTGTAGAAACTAAAGAGGGGTATAAAATGATTCAAAATAAAATAAAACAAAATAAAATTATAAAATGCAAAGTGCTACACACAGATTAAGAGTATATATCAATTCAATGTTGAAGAAAACCAGTGACAGGATTAGAATCATGACAAATGCCTCCAAATGTACAAGTAGCAAAGAGGAAAACTACTTTGCTATTTGGTGGCTGGTGTTGGGTGTAAATTCATAAATGCATGAAACCTAACCAATATCATCATTCATTAAAGTCAAAATTAGTATCAAAGCTGATAGAAATGGACCGTCCTTTTGTAATGGGAAGGCCCTCTCCTGACTGGTTTTTAAGTAGGATATTGGCTGGCAGTGAAAGATTGAGACTGCTTTGTAAGAACAGAATGAGGTGGTTCCTGATTCATGGATGCAATTAGACCACTCAGGGGTGGAGAACAAGACCTAAAACAGAAGCCAGCCTGGAGTCGGATAAAGGAAGGAGACGCTGGCAAAAGGTGATGCAGTGGTCATTTCATCGCCAGCAGGCTAATTTACCCTGTTCAATACCCCTGCTTTTCTCATAAACTCAGCATCTCGTCTTTCTTTAAACTCAAGCCTTGAATGTTAATTACTCTAATGTACATTACCTCACCACCTCACCGTAGAATAGGACTAATTCAGATTACACCACCAGTACCTGGTAAAGGTTACCATAGTAACAACTATTGTCATTTGTAGAATGCATCCATGAAGTCTAATCTGCTCATGGCATCTTCATTTAAAACAGGTATATCAGGGCATCTTAATTGAATAAATATCTTCATAGGTGTCTTTATATTCAAATATGCAGATAATCCTTTTGTCTTCTAGATTTGTAATCAACCACAGGGTAAACAGAATGTCATATTAATAATAAGTAATAACAAAATCAATGAGGAAATCAGTAGGATTCACTTGGATTATGGTTTAACATTCCAATTTATTGGTTTATAGTTATGTTTAAAATAAAGTAGAGCTGTAGTTACATAAAATTTTGATACCAAATTCAACACCTGCAGCTAAATAATGCATTTAAAATTTAAAAGGTGTTGACATGTGATAATCATTTTGTTGGGTACCTGTCCTCAGATCTAAAATTTTTAGTCATTCAACTGCTATACAGTGTTTATTTCAAGGGTATAACTCATAGTTTGTCTCAGAAACTTTGACAGAAACCTAATCACACATCCCTACCACCCATATTCCGAAGTAACGCCTTTCAGCTGAATAAGATAATAACATGTGATTGGAACTTGTGAAGTAAATTTCTACCTACCTCTCAGTCTAAAGGTAACAGCCTAAATCTTTGAAAATCTATTTATTTATCTGTTTAGCTTCAAAATGGGCAATTCACAGCATCCTTGAAAATTTCCAGATTTGCAAATTGTCGCAATCACTATTTTCTTGCTCTAACTCCTGGCGGTAGGAAGTTTGAGGTTGTTGCATGAAAGCAAGCAGCTAACTTTAGAAGAGCAAAAACTGCCCACTCCATAATTAATACTATTTCAAAACGTGTACTGTTGTGAGGTGTTCCAACATTCATCAGTAAGTGAGCACTACTGACGGAGCTCTGAGAGTTAAAAACGTTACAAGGACATGCACAGCCTTTAACTGGATTCCTTAATTATTTAATAAATGTGTAAAAAGCATGATAGAGGAAAAGCACTTAATAATCAGAGCAATCTTCAGATTATTTTCCACATGGCACAGTCTGATAAGTATTTGTGTACAGGTCTTGAAGTTGCTGCTCTAGCATGCAAAAATGTTTCCAAAAAATACATTCAGTCACATTAGTTGTGCCCTATCTTGAAAAGTTTAAATGCCTATAAAATGTAACATAGAAAAGTTACTTCATAAATTTGATTAAAAACCATTTTTTCTTGAAGGCACTTTAAAAAACAATAAGGATGAAAGGACAGAGAGGTTTTGTTTGCCAGGTAAACATAAATCTTTGGAACAAAACTGTCCCTCTAAGCGCTTCTTTTTTTTTAAATACCAAAACTATAAAAACAATCTGAAGGAAAAACGATTTGAGCAAACAGCCACACTGAGAGAGAGCCAAATTCTTTCCTGAATAGTGTACTTACAGTACTCAGGCCAGTCCATAAATACAATAATTCTACAAACCAACATTGTATCACCTGTTTTTAAATGCAGTACACAGCTTAAAGTCCATGGTCTTCGTACATTTAACATTTTGTTACTTTAAATTTATGATGTTTTTTTTTTTGCTTTTTTAACCGCCTTGGCTACCATAACACTGATAACACCATAGCATACATGATGTCATTGAGCATTTACTAAAATGCGATTGACATTTTTTTTACATATACCATATAATTTAATCCTCACAACTATAAAGTTTTTATTAGAATTAGATCCCAGTTTTAGATGAGAAAATTGATGATTAAAAGGTTGAATAATTAACAAATATTTACATGGTTAGAATTCAGACTTGGGCTATAGAATTCTTAACTCCCTCTACTTAACCTCTACTTCAACTCTGCAATATTTTACTTAATATTATCAATTTTAAAAACTGACTAATCCAGTTATGCTATTTGAAGCATCGTAGTGTACTCATATTGTAGTGTGACAATAGAAAACTAGCATATATTGTTAATATCCTGGATTCTGCTTCAAAGTTTGACATATTCATAAATACACCTAGGTATTAATAATTATAATGGACATCAAAGAAACTAATTCTTAATGGCATAAAAGAGTTAATAAACAATCTATATTGTCAACATCCTTGTTAGAGGCTTTGGTTTATATTCATATATAAAACATTGATACTTGGACGGTGTAAAATTAATAGTTAAGGAGTACTGTATTGCTGATATGCCACCTGCACAGGTGTGTGCCACTTGGCAAACTATTTAATCTAAGTTTGTTATCCTTGCCTGTAAAATTCTGTGAAGATTAGGTGAGATATTATATCTTCATATACAGAGTACACTTTCTGACACAGTAGGCCTTTAATTAATGTTAGATATTATGATTTCTCAGCTTTTTAACCAAATGAAGAGTTAATTTCGGTGTTAATAGTAAATTATAACAATTACGATAAGAAAGGCACATTAAACTGTGAGAAAAGAAAAATAATAGACAGATTGAGTTGAAGACCATTATACCCAAGTGGAGAAATTGAGAGGGCTGTAGCAGCAGGAAGGCTGGAGCTCCAGCAAGAGGTAAGAGCTCAGAAGAAGCTACACAGAAGGGAGACAGAGAAAGGCGTCCGGAAACTAAGACAAAATGGTAAAGAATATGGCCACATCTACAGACAAGCTTGAGAAAGACTTATTTCTTATTGAGTGGGCTGTCTTCACTCATTGTCTCTTTAAAGATAAATAGCCAAAATCTAAGTCTAAAGTATACCCCCAAATGACCAAGTGGATTATTACAATATTGCCTCTGCTGAGAAGCGGCTCTGTAACCTTGGCCAAGGTTATGATTCTGAATCTCAGTTTCCTTATCTATAAAATGGAGTTCCTATCACCTACCATTCAGGTGTTAGGGAACAATGGAGGTGGTAATGCATAAAGTGTACCAGCCCAGTCACAGTGCTTGGTGTAGAGGGCATTAAAATGGATACAGACGGGGGACACTGAGGAGAGGCGGTGAGCATCAGAAGGGTGCGCAGAGGTATCTTTGATAGAACTGTAGTTTTCACACCAGGAAAATCTAAAATGTTTCAAAAAATGGGCACAAAAGAAAAAAAGCAAAGCATTGTATTAGTGTCTTACAGCATACATCTAAAAGAGGTAGTAAAAGAGATTAAAATGTCAAAAGCCATGAAGTTAAATATCTCCAAAGTTAACTGATAAACAGCTACTTTATTTGTAAGTGAGACACATATGTGGCTTCATGTCTTTGCATCCGTTTGGTTTTCCATTCCTTTAGGAAAGTGCTCCTCCTTTGCAATTTCTCTACAATGTACACTCCACTCACAACTGGAGGCCCAATTTCTAATTCCCTGCTCCATGCCCCGACCTCCCCACTCCCCACCCCCACGGTGCCCCGGCTTATGTCTCTCTCCCTCTAGTTGCTTTAGACCCAGTCTTATAAATACTTGCTGGGTTAACCCAGGAACACCATGATATATATATATATATATATACACACACACACACACACACACACACACACACACACATATTTTTTAAGCTCGTTTATTTTTATTTTATACTGTCTGGTTTTTAAATTTGAGAAAAATTGTATTTATTACAGCACATTAGAAGTATAAATGCTTACTATAAAGACTGTTAAGAAAAACTAAGAACGATTATTTTTTATATTTAAGAAAAGCAATCTATTTTTTATTTAATCTTGATTATATTTTTTCCATTACCATTTAGTCTGCTTCTAAGCCCTCCCCCCAGCAATCACCACACTGCTATCCATGTCCATGAGCCCTTTTTCCTTTTTTCTTAGTCCCTCTGCCCCCTAACCTCACCCCAACACACTAGCTGTCATCTGTTCTCCATCTCTGAGTCTGTCCCCATTTTCCTTGTTAGTTCAGTTTGCTCATTAGATTGCACATATGAGTAAGATCATATGGCATTTGTCTTTCTCTGACTGGCTTATTTCAACTCGGCATAATTTTCTCCAGACGAAAAACAATCTTTAAAAGATCTTTCTCAAATCCCCTGATCTATGAAGAGAAGGTATAATGACAAAAAGCTTTAGGGTGGGAACCCCAGCCACAGAGACGTGGGGTTTGTGTTCCATGCCCCCATTTTTTGCAGCCCAGGAAAGGATATTTGGGCACAGTGTGCTTGTGACAGACTCTCAGGGTGGGAAGGGCCCTCAGAAGTCATGGCCCCAAATCCCCATCCCCAGCACCACTGACCAGTTGTCCCTCAGCTGCCTCATTCATTCCTTACCATCACAGAAGAGGTTAGGTCAGAGCCTACCACCCCACACATGAAGGAGCCCACTACTTCCCAGGACAGTCCAGTCCAACTTTGGAAAGCTTGAACTGTGAGAAACTCCTTGATGGCGTGCAACCGAAATCCGATGCCTTACAATGTCAGACAGCTGTTAATGTTTCTGTTCTCCAAGGCTACACAGAACAGTGCTAATCCCCCTTCTATGTAACAACCCTTCAACTTTTAAAGATAGCTATCATGTCCCCTTCCCAAGCTGCCTCTTTTTCATGCTTGGCATCTACTTCTCTTTAATCATTCTTCAAATGAAATGGTACTCTAGTACTCTGATGCAATATAGCTTTCTTTAAAAAAAAATAAAAATCACATATCTAACTTAGCAAGAACATCATCATTAAGCTACCTCATAAATCTATCGCAATGTTACATTTTAATTGTGTAAAAAAAGTTTTAAATCAGATGTTTTCTTCTCCTTATTTCCCACAAATGGAAAGAATATGTGTGGTGCCCTCAAAGGATAGCCCCACTTTTTAAGTGACTTAATACACACACGGGACAGCTGACAGACACCTTGTCAGATAAGTGTTCATTCTGATTAATAATATAAGCATGTAACGTGGTTATTACCACACATATTAGAGCAAACACAACTTCAAGTTGTGATTCTTCAGCAGCACAATTAAGCGACATATGACCCATCAGTATCCATACCTACCTTCAGGAGCATTCATAGCATCTGCTTTATTGAAGTGCTTTGGCCTGCCTCACTCATGTGACTTTTCTTCTAGGCTAGTTCAGTCTGCAGGCCAGACATTCTGTCTATCGTTTTAAAGTCAATTCTTTTCAAACCTCAAGTCAAATAAAAAAGCACCTATGATGAGATACACAATTTAGAAGCATGCCTTCCTCAAATGAACTAGTGCTGCATGGTGGCAAAGTTAGTATAATACCGTTAGTAGTCCTACTACTTTAAAATGCAGCAAAAGCCTTATTATGTGTAAGAGTAACAAAGTATTTAGCAACTATAATGGCAAAGACATGTCAGAATGGACCACAGCACATGTCAAAGCAGAGATGTGAAGGTTCATTACTGTCTCATGCATTAATTCTTTAGTAGTTTTATCTGCAATATTTTAACAATCAGTAAAATTGTAAGAAACATAGGTCTTGAATATTAGACTGATAACAGAATACACTTTGTTGTTTATACCCTTACACAGGCTTTACAGGATTTTCACAGTGCCAAACAAAAGTCTCCATGTTCTGAATAGAAATAAAAAAAGACACTGAAGTTATTTTCCTTCATATATTTGAAAAAGAAGCATTGAAAAGCATTTGATCTGGATTTGCTATAATATCAATGATGCCATTATTTTAAAACCTCCACAGGCTATATCAGCACATATACAATTACTATGAACTTTAATCAAGAGAGAAGCTGTCTGAAAAAAATTAACCTTGAAATAACCACTGGAAATATGATGAGGTGAATGATTCATGAATATGAGAATTATTTTCTTTAGTAAGCTTGATTGGAGACTGTAGTCTTGAGCCACGGCAAAGCTCTAGCAGATATGTGAATAATTTTATAATTTTTTAGATGCCTTACAATGCTTTATGTTAGAATGTACTTTTAGGAATATTCTTTGAAGTAGCCCAAAATATGGACATTATTGTACAAATTCCTGGCATTTTCTAGAATCACATTTCCATCAAGTATGACCATTTTTTCACACAAGTTAGCCTCATTTATAAATTTCTCTAAAATTTCTTTTGGATGATGGAAAGTTTCTACAAAGACCAAGGTCTGGGTTTTAGGGGGGGTTTGTTCATTTATTTTACAGCCATTTCCTGATAATGACAGTAGATCCCATCCTGTAGACTTCTACATCCAATGAATGACTAGTTCCAGAATATGAGTATAACCATAGACCTGATTCAAATCCCAAAGTTACCATAAAATAATGCATGTTTTGACATCTTACTTTCTGCAGAACTGAGATAATTGAAGTGTTTTTGTTTTTCCTTGTTTTGTTCTCATTAAGAAATCTAACTTCACAGTGTTCATCCTGCCAGTCAGAAATACGGTACTTACAGAAATTTATTTGATATTCTGTAAGTATTGAGTGAAATCTGTTAGGCTGTGGGAGACCAACTTCATCTGCACCTTCCACAGAGTGACTGAGTCAGTTTGTAGGAGTGAAATAACATGTATCAGATCTAAATTTGCTACGCAAAATTAGCTGCGTGCCATTCTATTTGTCTTATCTCTCTCTCTGGCTCATGGTGTGCTAATTCTGGCCACAAGCAATATAGTAAGTACAGAAAAAAATCATGAATGTCCCTTTCACCAACAGTTGCACAAAATGCTTTGTCTATTTCAATTTATCTCAACGCTTTTCATACTTTCAAATTTCATCTTGTACTAAAACAAAGAAAAGAAAAAGGCCACTAAAGAGTTATATCTGAATGCCAATCACTTCAGTTTCTATAAATTCCAAGTATACTTTTAGAGATTTCAGTATATCACCAGGGACAATGGGGCTGCTAAATTTGAAGTTAAAACAACTGGGAAATATTATTAACTGTTTAGTTGACATTTTTACATAGTAAAATAGGGACTTGAAATACTCATCCTTTTATTATTATTTAGATGTGCTAACATACTAGTTAAAACATGAACAAATATCAGAGCTATCTAAGTGCTGACATTAATTTAGATGCATTGTTTTATTCACAGCTAGCAATAATGTTTATTGTAGTTTAAATGGTCACATTTAACTTAGCCAGAGGATAAAAGTCAAAGGTAGATTTTTATCTGTGCTAAATAACAAATGATTAAAAATTTAAAACTCTATATTTCAAGGCACAGGGCCTTAGGAACATAGCTTTTATATATGCAAATTAGCAAGATTTGTTTAAATCACATGCAAACATTATAAACTAGAAAACTGCATAAGAGACAGTATTACATGACCCACTTTTAAAATAAGAGGTCAAGAAAATAGATACATACCTACATTAGGCCTGTTTATATTTAGAGAAAATATTATAAAAATTATCTCTGTATAGTACATTATGTTATACAAAGATATACTAAAGTGCTTTATAGTGTGATTTTACTGCATAGGATGATTTTTTTTCCCTCAAAGCAATGCATTGTTCTATATTAATAGTGGACTTTAACTATATTCAATAGAAAACAATTAAAATTATATCATTACACCCAAAATTCATAGTAAAAAGTATCAGCTTCAGAGTTCCTTTATTGCATTGGTGCCTCCCAAGGCTCAGTACTTAACCTGTATGTGTTTCCATTTCTGTATTGCTTTTAAAGAGGTTCCCCACATTGTATAAATACGTTTCTCAAAAACTTAGATATGGCTCTGCTTTGAAGTCTCCTTAAAAAGACAAGGCTTATATCATTGTTTCCTTAACATATACAGTACAAAGAAAGAACTGAAGAATATAATGGAGGAGAATAAATATGTAGTAACCTAAAGGAGAACTCCTTAAATGATAGATATATTGGTCTAGTTCCTTCATGTGGCTACAGGAAAAGCAAAAAGAGCTGACAGCCTGAAGGCAGAAGGAACTGGTGTGCTAAGCATCCCTTTCTGGCACAGTGGGGCAGGTAGAGTGGCGGAGCCATGCCTTTGAGAGGCATCGCTAGCTTCTGTCGCTGGGAGAGAGATTCAAGCAGCTGAGAAGCAGAAGGCGGACCGGCTGGCTCTCAGGACAGGGCAGATAAGAAACTTGCACCACACTGGCGCACCAGTCAAGCTTCACCCTCACATACTACTTCTTTATATCTCTATTTCCTTATCTGCAAAGAAGGAACAATAATTCCTGACTGAAACTTTCTTCTCGGGTATTCTTAAAGGAAAAACAGCCAGGAAAGTTCTAAAGGAATTCCAGACAGCGGTCTGAATGTCTCCATTGCCCAGTTCTCTCTTGAACAGATTACTCTGCAGACTGTTGGAGAAGTTTGAAAGCTATATTAACTCTCTCAGGCCCTTCTAAATTAAGATACAATTAGGGCACCACAGTGACTTAGGAAAGTTGATAGTTACTTTGAATCTGGTAATGAGAAGAAATGTCTGGAAGAGCATTTTCACCAGCAGAATCTGACTCTATAAATACTATAACCATTTCACCAATTGTCCGAATGTACAATGACTCACGTCAAGGAGCATCCAGGAGACTCCCAGTCCCCTCTGTCAGTTATGTGGCAAAGCTTCCTTTATAGGATCCTTTTGAAACTGTAGGCATATGCCAGGTTGTCTATTTTAAGACGCTGAGAGATATTAGTTATAAGAAAATTGTATTATCTCATATATCTAGGACTAGAAAATGCCACATTCTGTTGGAACCCTTTTCTCATAAAATACTGTTAGCATTTCTCTGGAGGCAACTGTTCTTCCCAATAGTTTGGAAACTCACTTAGTCACATAATTTTGTACTGTGTTTTTATTGCCCTTGTCTATCCATCTTTAAAAGAAAGGGGAAAAGTTGGCATCTTGAGTGTCTATATGCGTTTCTCAGTTCCTAACATGGTCCTGGATTACACTGATGGGTCAGTACATGTTACTACTTACATTGATTGGGTGGTAAGCACACAGTGGAATATATAGCTAGTGTAGTCTAAAGATGTACACCTGAAACTTATATGCTGTTATTAGCCAACATTACCAAGTAAACTTAATTTTTAACAAATGAAAAATGGGGGATAAGAAATTGTAATGTAATGGCCACATTAAAATAGTGGGCTACAATACACATGTTTTAGAATGATATTCATATATATTTAACTCACCAAAAATAAAACCAACAGAAATTCTTTAGACCATATTATAAGCAGGCTCTAAAAATGAGAATGGGGACAAATGATACACTCTTGGAAACACTCTGTTGAAAGAAATATCCTAGGAAGCTCGAAAAAGCAACTAAAGAAATTCCCAGGGTAAACGTGTCTAATATCTATTATTAAGAATTCTATAATTATACTTTTAGAACAGCTTACTTTGTGCACTATATGGTTTAATTACAAATAATAACCATCTGTGAATGAACTTAAAGTTGTTTCAGTATGTTATTCTTTAATTAAAAAATATTTTTAAGGAGCTTACTATGTATGTGGCACCATATTAATCTCTGCAGGGAATAAAAACTCTAGCTTTTAAAAAAGTTAAATTATAGTATGGTTTGAGATTCACCTCCAGATAAGTGGTATAGATAAGGATTATTTATAAGGTTGTCAGTGAAGAAATATGTAATGATGAGGTATGCTTTAAGGCAGAACTGAAAAAATTCAACAGTTGGGACAGGCAAAGGCACCAAAGTGAACCATGAATCCCAGGGCAAAGGGGTCAGCAAAGGCAAAGACACAAGCCAGGTACAGTTGTAGAATACTGACTATGTAAGCGTGGTGCTTAAATACCTGGTAAGAAACTCGTTATCACACTATTCATTTCCTTCTCTTTAAATACCTTTAGACTCTGTTCCAAATGAAATATACACACACACACACACACAGCCTTGATTCCTGTTAGTTTGTCAGGATTCAGACTCTGAATCTTACATATTCTTATTGATGTTTAGTACGCTTCAGTTATCCCCACAATATTGGAAATAATGTGATTAATGTGATACTGACCTACCTCTACCTCTCAAGGGAGAAACTTAATGATGTTGCCCAGGAAGTTACATCGTATCTGTGCTAATGTTCTATGGGGTCCATTCTCACCTCAAATTCCTAACAGGAAGTGACTCTCCCAGCCAAAACCTCCTTTCTGTCACTCTGGCCCACTAATGCTGACCATGTCTGAAAATACTCTGGTGCTTGAGGAAAGCAACAAGAGAGATTTAGGTTAAGTCAACAAATTTGCAAGCTCACAAGGCCCTGAGGCAGCATCTTGCAGAAGCCACCTAGAGGGAAGCAAATATGCAATAGAAATAAATGTATAAAGACTTGCTAGTTAAAGCTTGGCTTACGCACCTGTGCAAAGAATACAACTGTAACATAGTAGGGACCTAAAGAAGAAAGAAGACTCAATTAAGACAGAGTAAAAGATAAATACCTTGGATTCAAGGACGGACATGGACAAATCTGAAGAATTCCCATGGATTTGCTGATTAAGGGTGCCATCAACCAGTTGGTGACAAGAAGCCCACTGTTTATTCTTTATAATCCATTTTGTTTAAGCATGCATATCACTTAAGGAAGAATGAAGAATAACCATTTTCTACTTATTGATCATCTTTATAAGTCTCAACATAAAAGAAACACGTGAAGGTGCTGTTATACACAAAAACTAGTGTGGGTAACTCTTCTCTGACTTTTAGGATGAAAATGCTATGTCTAGATTAGACCCTGCCAACTAAACAGATTCTCTTACAGGACTGTCTTAACAAAGATGCCTTATTTCTTTCACTCAATGTGCTATAAATTATAAATTCAATCAATGATTAATTCCTAAATATGAATTAAAAATGTTGATAATTCCACTGTCTTCCTCTTGAGAAGAACGTCACAGTCTGATATTTAGGTCCATGGTTCCGATCCCTTTGTTTTCATTTCAACTTTGCAATTCTCTCTCTTTTTAAAGATTTTATTTATTTATTTTTAGAGAGAGGGGAAGGGAGTGAGAAAGAGAGGGAGAGAAACATCCACATGTGGTTGCCTCTTGTGCACCCCCAACTGGGAACCTGGTCCACAACCCAAGCATGTGCCCTGATCGGAACTGAGCCCGAGACCTCTTGGTTTGCAGGCCAGCATCCAATCCACTGAGCCACACCAGCCAAGGCTGCAATTCTCTTTTAAAACAACACAGCCTTGTATTTATTTATTCTTTCAATGTCTGCAACTTTTCAAGTACTTCTATGTATGTTCAAGAAAATGATATTGGTACCAGGAGATGCCAATTAACTTATATCACCTAACTTCCCTGTGTTCCTAGCGTCCTCGGTTAAAAAGAAAAGGAGGTGAGGGGGTGGAAGGACTGAGCAAAAAGGACAAAGGACTCATGGATGTGGTCAACAGTATGGTGATTTCTGGGGGTGGGAGTGTGGGTGTATAACGGGACTAAATTGTAATGGAAAAAAAAAATACAATGAAGATTAAATTTTAAAAACTTAACTCCCGCAAAAAGGAGAGGACTAAACCTGTGGTTCCTAAATAGTGCTAGATTTCTGTGAAGCCAGCACAGGGAATAAAGGAAAGAGTGGGAGGAAACTGGGGGAGCGCTACAGTCAAGAGCTCAAAGCTGGCTTCTCTGGGCAGCTGTGACAGAAGCAGCTCTCTTCCCCACTTTCACTGATTTTAGATACCAGGGCCACACACATGAATTCACTTGGGGGCGGAGGAAGGGGAAGCCCACTGACAAAAAATAATTGAAAATCAATGGATTTCTTTTCTTAGAAGTTTGAACATCCTTTTTCTAACTAAATCATTTTTTAATCATGATAATCATTTAGCTACACTAAAAAGAGATAAAGAAATTGAGACACAGCAAGAAGTCTAACCTAAGATCTCATAGAAAGTGACTGTCTGAACAGAATCCAGTTCTCTTAACTTTTATCCCAGTCCTTTATTCTGTAGCATCACACAATAGCAGGGCTGCCGCTGCACTACCCACAGCTCAGGCATGCATCTTTCCCATCAAATCTTATGTGTCTGCTGTCCCCTGGAGTTGTGCAAAGCAACAGGATTGCAGAACAATCACTTATTCAAAATGAAAATAACTATAAAACAATTACTACATGTTCAGCAAAGCACTTTTGCATTAGGCCTCAAAATATTGATATATTTCGCCTCTATGTTATAAATGTGTGACAGTTCTCTTCCCTCTTGGAATATTAGTACAAATGGAAAGCACTACTCTAAGCGTCCAATCAAAAAACAAGAATGTAGCTTTAAAGCTTTGATAAAAATTTTTTAATGTCAATTTCTTTAATCAACATGTCAAAATTATCAACAACTCAGAAAAAAGAAAAAAGTCATATACAATGAAATCTGAAGAGATCATGGAGCAATTCTGAAAATTAATATTTTGGGGGAATTGGTCTCAAATACAAATACTTTAGAGTTAATAACCTATTGATTTCATTTAGACAGGTGCTCTTGTAACAGAGATGGTCTGCTAGAAACTTTACATCATGTTTATTAACATATGTGTACATGTTTTAAATATATCAATTAACTTGTTACTGGAATGTACCTCAATATCACAGAAGACCTTAAAGACACTTTTCAGAAAACTGCTACGCAGTGGAGAAATAAAGATTACAAAAATGTCCCCCCAGGGCACATGAGCCAAGTCACAAACACATGATGTGATTTGCTCAAGGTATTAAGAAGAAAATAGAGGGAATATCCCCACAATGTAAAATCCTCATTTTAACCACGTGGTAATGTCCTGGGTCACATCCACAAAATAGGCACTTAAATCTCCTTTAAATTATGCTGAAGAGCTACAATTTCAGGGAACATTGACTTAGGATATTTTCATTATTAAAAAAAAAGAAAAATTAAGAAATTATTTGTCATTATAAACTGTAAATGCCAATTAATACCTGTATTAAAAAGCATGAAATATAAGGTTTTACTCCAACTGCCCAATATTTATAATAATTTAGAAAATGAGTTTTGGAGAAAAGATGCAATTTGATTCCATATGGTCAAATGTAACATAGTAAAAGTAACATAGTAAAACATTTCTAAAATAATTTAATTTATAATATAATTAAATTCTAGCCTGCACGACATACTCAGTAAATCATTGTAAAAGATAACAATGGAATACACTTGATGATTAATTTTTGTAGAAAGGCTATAGGCTTGAACGTGTGTATGTTAATTTCAATGTAAATATTAACATCTTAATAAAACTGTATCTCTCATAAAGGGTAAAATCAGCAAGGGCCAATCAGTTTGCAGGTAACCTTTTTGGTCATTTATTTTAGGCATTTACAAATTACACATGGATATCCAACAGCAGGAGAACACTGTAAAATAAAACAAAAATTTGCTGCTATTTTTAATAAACTTTCCTAATGACTGGTTTGCAATGATATAAAAATGACACCACTTCTAAGCATTGCCATGTCTAAGGCACCCCTAATTCAATTTATTGTCTAAAAGGTGCACCGTACATACTCATTAATCATAAGATGGCTCTAATCACCAAGCTTCAGAAAATATTGTGAAAGATTCCAACTGCTTGCATCCCTAGCTTTTTTTTTTTTTTTTTTTTTTTTTTTTTTTTTTTTTTTTTAATGGCTGTGGTCTACCTTCCTTCCTTGGTCAAGAAGAGAAAGAGGTTAAGAGAAAAGGAAAAAGACTTCTCTGTAGAAAGATTTGGCCTTGGAGTCAGAGCTTTTGAGATGTGTTAGTAATCTTGGATCGATGCCTTTTTATTGTCTTTCAGGGATACATCTGAGCAATGGAATGGCTTGCGACTGTCCAGCCAACCAGCCATATCAGATTTATCAGAAAGAAAGAATGACAACTGGCCCGGAGGACTCCTGCAGTGGCCGTGTGGCAGGTTGCTGGGAACAACACACACTAGAAAGAATATGCTTAGTGGTGGAGGGGAAAATATATTCTCACATGTGTAAACTCAATAAACAATAAGATGTAAAAAAGAAAAAGAATCTATAGTAATGGAAGGGTGAATACAAAAGACAGATGATAAATAGTACTTCTATTTAAGAACCAAAGGGATGAAAGCTTATGAATACTAAATATTTGAATCCACTTTAAAAAGGAAAGACAATTTTATCTCAAATAAATGCAAACTCTAAAATTCAGCCAGTGTAAACTTACTGTGTTCAGTTTAGAGTAAAAAATACTTAAGTTTTCCATGAAGCACATGCCCTGGTAAATATTCTAATGTAATTTCTTAATTAAGATACATTTCCAGTGACTAAATGAAAAATATATATAAAGCAGTGTCTTGATTTTCAAAAACTTGACTTTCAATGCATGCATGATTAAACTAAATAAAAGTGGTTTCATTTACGAAGAAATTCAGAAAACAGGACTCATCACAGAACCAAGAGTCTTTCAATTTTTATCACAACATCCCATATTAGTGTTTCCAAGCGATGCACGGTTATAGTAATAGGCATAAATTTATTAAGAAGCATTCAGAAGAAAAAATAATACCTTCTAAAAAGACCCCTTTTCCATACATAAAATGTTCAAAATTAAAAGAAAAATAAAGGAAACAGTGTACCCATGGGAACATTTACAGCAAACACGTGTAGGAAAAAGAATTGTTGTGGGTTTTTAAAAAAATATATTTAACATCTTTTACATCATTTAAGGAAGGTTATTAACCTTTTTCTTCTCAAAGGTAAAACAACCCTTAAGATTGGAGACACATCTTAAGTCCTTAAGATTGGAGACACATCTTAAGTATGTAGGAAAATTTGTTCTTTTCTAGAATGAAAGCAGGACTAAGTTACTTGCAAATAAGAAATGGGAACTTAACTTGTTCCTCGCATATCTATTAAGGTGTGTAAGACTATTATTTCCATATTACTACATAGTTCATTTCAATACAAAGGTGATAATATTTTTTAATCATACCAGGAAGATGGAAATTTGGAATTACTCCTTTTAGTGGTAAAGACTTTATAGCAGCCATATAGAGAGCCCTTGACTATATTTCTTGATAAAATGAATCACTGGAAATGAGGCTAAATCATTCTGAATTACAAAAAAAAAAAAAAAAAAAAAAATCGGCTTCTTTAAAGCTGACTTTTTCCAAGCAAAGGGAGAAAAACAGGTCCTGTTCAGCTATAAATATTTTTAAAACTATCTTAACTCTATACAAGAGAATTGTCGTGCCCCCCATATTTTTATTCTATTCGCATAGAGCAGTAAATAAGGTGCATTCCTTCTGCTTCTTAAGAAATTAGCATTTCAAAAATATGCCGCTTTCCCCGGAACTCCAAGCGTGTCTAATAATGCGAGAAGCAGATTGTCTTCCCTCGTTTCCTTAATTTGTTTCATCTAAAAGCAATTCAGTCAACATCTTGTCGCCCTCTGGCAGCTTAGTTTACTTATCCGCACTTAATTTCTCATTTGGACCAAAACAAACTCCTCCAAACTGCTACTGACTGCTAACCAGGAGAGTGGAGACGCAATATGTGTTTACTCGGAAACATACAGTCAGTCACACATACACAGCCACAAACACACAGATCTTCGCTCACATCCCAGACAGTTACTCGGTTATATAAAAACACTACATTAAAACCAGCTGAACTTTCTCCGCCAGGTGCGGCAGGGAGAGGGTGGGTAGGGTGAAAAAAGAAGTCCCCAGGGGCATTTACAGTTTCCAGTGGATCACCTTAGCATGCGTGTTGCAATTACACCAGGGATGCACCCGACAGCTTTTCTTTGTGCGGCCCTTTTATCTAGATCTCTGTGTTTTGAACAAGTGAGGCTCGCCTTTGTGTCCCCAGAATTTCAAGTACAGAGTCACACACGAACAACAATGGCACGCTAATCCTCGCGTTCTAAATGGGCTCACTTGTGGGTCTGACAATTCGCGGGGGGGTCGAGGGGGGAGCGGAGAAGAGACCAGCTGCAGAACTAATTTGGATTACATTCTTGCAGAAATTCTGAAAAGGGCTTTTCGGCATAGCTCAACCCCGAGCCACACAGTTAATACCAAATTGCGGCGGACTCCAAGCCTAGTCCCCCAGCCGCTGAAGCTGAACCAGACAGCCAGCCCCCAGTAGGTCGCCTCCTAGAAATTCCTCTCCGATAAGCCTGCTTGTCGGTCGCAACTGCTTTTGAATGGGTCAATGTGCATAATCAACTCATTGACGGAAAATATGAAGGGACACGGAGTGGGGAGGTAGATAAAAAGGGATGTATCTAAGAGGCCGCTTGGAATCTCAAGTCCTTGTTGGCGTAATCCCGGAGGTGGCTGGAGCGCAGAACCTGGTATGCATGAAGAATTTCAGAGTAACTGGGAGGGTGCAAACGACCAGTACAAACGGCGCACATTGTGCCATTCGAAGGTCATTTTAAAAGGCTCTATGATCGTAACTTGTTATTTACTAGGCAAGGCAAGGAGGAGGAGGCGACAGCGGCGGGGGCGGAGCGGGGAAACTACAGCGCACTGTTTTCTTGTGAGGTCAGAAGGACACCCTCCCCGGGCCTAAAGCTCTCGGTATCGCCCCTCGCGGGGGCTTTATCTCCTGTAGCTGCCTCCCACGCTCCCGGGAACAGCCCCGGATGGTTCCGGATATCTCTCCGGCTCTCCAAAAGGGCCCTGTTGGCCGCGTCAGACACCGATTCTCTGCGGTCCCTTCCTGTCCCACGTTCATCCCCAGGAAACTCAAGTGTCAAACTTTGAGCTCCCTCGCACTGCAGGTGCTGTCATTAGCCCTGCCAGCCGCGGCGCGCCAGCCCCACCGCGCCGCCTCTCGAGGTCGCTTAGCCTTTGGCCCGTCCAGGTAGCTGGGGCTCAAGCTCTCTCGCCAACAGTGGCCGCGCCCGCCTCCGGTTCAATCAATCCGCGCGACTGGTCGGCTCGGCAGCCGCACTGGGTAGTAAACAGAGAAGTTGGAGAGATTCCGGCCAATAGCAAGTTTAACTACAGGATGAACTCTTCCTGGAGCCAAACCCAGCAACCGATGGGAAGGCCGGCTCCCGGCTCAAGTATGTCAACCCTTTTTTTTTTCCTAAGAGGTCAGGCAGGCAGACAGGCAAGCTCCCTTAAGTCAATTGGGCGAGAGCTCTGGGACGCCGGCCCAGGAGGCCCCAAGTTCCGGGCTCCCATCCGCAGCTGCAGCAGCCCAGGCTGGGCTCAAGTCGGGTCCGACCCGGCAAGGCTCCGGCGACTGCAGGCGCAGTGGCCGCCGGCAGCACATACAGGTGCAAAGCTGGTTCTCCACGCTACACTCCACGCCGCCCTCCCGCACAGAAGGACCGGCTGGCACCGCCCCGGGACCCCAGTCCTTCCGCGTCCCGGGCGGTGTGCGCTTCTCCCAGGCTTCTTCCCTCAGGGACCAGACGGAGAGAAGAGGGTCTCCTCTGATTCAGAGTTTGGGTCCCCCCATGTCCCTCACAACAGGCGCGACTAGCAGGGATCCCCCTCAGGTTCACAGAAAACGCGCGAGAAAGAAAAAAGGGGTTCAAGGAGAGCGGAAAATATAGGGGTATCTATCTTCCCTATATAAAAGAAAATGCATGCACACACTGAGGATAAGTTTGGGGACATAATGAGAGGCGACCAAGAGGATCCGGTGGATTGGTTCCTCCTTTCCTGAGAGCCAGCGGGTGTCAGGTTGGGCAAAGGGGACAAGGGAACCACCCGTGCAGCCAGGCGGGCCGCAGCAGGTTCAACAACTGGAGCGCGAGAAGGAACCTCGACCCACCTGACTGAGAAGCGCTGGGCTGGACGGTCCCCGCCGCCACCAGAAGGCTCACCCAGACGCACAGTCCTGTCGCCAGCTTCATTTTTTAGAAGTCTCAGATCTCGTGCTGACAGTTACATGTCCAAATGGCATATCCCCTTTCGGGCACGCAGAGGAGATCCTTCAGCCAGGCGCGCGTGGGGGGCGCGAGGGGGACTGGCGCGCCGCGCGCAGTGCACCGACTCCGAGCGCGGGCGACGGAGTCCGCGATGATCGCGGGTCCAGGTCCGGGGACCGGAGGAGGGGGAGAGTGTGCGCCTTGAGTGCGCGCGCGTGTGTGCGCGTGTGAGCGCGTGTGAAAGGGTGCTCGAGTGTGTGAGCGTGGAGCTCCTGGTCGGACTGTGCAGCTATTTCCCTGTGCGATCCTTCTCTCTCTCTCCTTCGCTCCTCGCTTGCTGTCTTTCGCACTGGTCGGGCAACAATAAAAAGGAAGGGGGGGGAAAAAGGTTTCCAAAAAAAGTTGATTGCAAAGAGGCGGTCGGTTTCCGGCCTCTCGCCCCGGCCGGGCTATGTTCGGCTCCCTTTTTAGTTTCCTAGCACCTCCAGTCCAAATTGGGCAGAAAGTGGGGAGGGAGGAAGCTTCTTGCCTCTCCCCCTATCCAGTCCTTTTTTCTGTCAGCTTTCCTCACACTTGTCCGGCTGCTGCGGTAATTAAAGCTCCAAGCGTCATTTCCAACGCTCCGCAGTCTCCAGCTGCAGCCCCACGGAGAAATTAATAAGACACCCGGAGGAAAAAAAAGTGGGGAGGGGGGCGGATAAAACAACCCTCCACGCAACCGGGCTGGCTCGGCTCGGCCGCGCAAACCCCGCCCCTGCTTTGACCCACACAAGCCACGCCTTTTCTCCCGCTCCCTCCCCCAAAGGGAAATCTTATTGGCTCAGCCACTCCCCAAAATTGTCGGCCTCAGGAGTTGGGAAAACACCTGTCAGGGCGCGGGAGCTGGATTTAAAGGGCGCACCCCAGGCCACAGATTGAATGAAAGAGGCCCTGGACAGCTGGCCCGCAGTGTGCCAGACCACTGGAGAGATGTTTACAGAAAAGGTTTTTTAAATATATATTACAAGAAATTCACCATATTTTCCATTGCCCCACGAATCTCAGCCAAGACTAGACTTTCCCTAGAAACAAGAAAATAAAACGTTACCACAGGCATAAGCCTCCATTCCTTTCTATAACCCCTTCTGCAGATCAGGTAGCCCTGGGGACATAATCACCTGTCTTCTGACTCTCCCCATTCCCACCCTCCCACACGGACCTACACTGAGTCAAACTACAAGTCAGCATTTGTAGACCTACACACCCTTTGATTTTTAGCTTTATGGGTCTTTTCACTTTTCCCTTGGACTCTAGGACAACTTGGTTTGGGGTTCATTCCCATGAAGCAGATTCTAATCAAAAGCTACCAATTTGGTTATAAAAGGCCAGAAATTGTCCCAGGCCTGAGCTGTTCAGGTGAAAAGAATTTAAGGTGGCCATGCCAGGACAGAACCAATCTCAAATGATCAGGTGTATTCTACAACGGCCCCAGGTTTCAGCCTCCTCTGTGTTCTCTCTCTGCAAGTGCTTTTTCTTGATCCAGCATATCCTGGGATTGAGTCATATCAGAGTGCACACCGCTTGCCTTCTGCAGCTCTGAAACTATAGCCTGGGCCGAGGCCAGAATCTCATGCGGTAGTAGGTTATTTTGTTGTTTGCACAGGCATTCTACCTGTGAATTTTTCCCTGTTTTCAGTTTCTCCAGAAGCATCAAATGCATACATAAAGTGTATCAGAGGAACTTAAAAACCAAGCCACCCTGCCTCTCCACTCAACATTTGAGACCTTCCCACTCCTCCCCCACATCTTTTATCTATAGTCTTATCCCCATAGAATTTGCATGGAGCTGAGAACAGAAAGAAACAGCAGCCACATCCCAGAAGCTTAAAGTCTTTCCTTTCTTAGGCCCACAGCAAGTAGCAGGCACAGAGAGGAGGCCAAAGAAACTGATCATACTGTTTTTACCCAGAAGCAGCCTCGGGCCTAGAGAAACTAACCCTACAGCAGACAATGGTGCCTGGATGATGGTACTTAATTTCAGGGAACTATGCACACTGATCTTGAAGATTATCTTTGTTTTCTATTTTTATCACCCTCCTACCCCTTTGTTTTCCTTTATTTCATTCAATTTCTTCTCAGTCACCTTTCCTAAATCACCTTCTGCTTCCTATGATGACTCTATCTCTTTTCCATGAAAACTACTTTTTCTTAAATTTCCATTCTGTCCTTAGAATAGTTTAAGGGATTAAAACAACAATAAAACAAAACAAAAAACTTACTGCTTTTGGAAAAGTTTAAGTTTCTGAGTTTTGTTGAAAAAGAAATCTTTATAACAATTATGTTGCAAAAAGTGAAAAAATAGATAGTGTATTTTAGCTTAAATTAAGGGAAAAGTTAAAAAGCACAATATTTAGTGGCTTTTTCTACTGGTGTCATTTGTGATAGTTTTTACTCCCTCATCAATTGTATAGCCCTTCTGTAGCAGGAGCTCTTCTATACCTTGGTCACACCCATGTATCTAAAATAATTCTTGGCAAAAGAGGGATTTCAATTAATATATATTTTTTAAACTTGGTCTACATTGTTTTGGATGCTCGGCAGCCCATACTAATTGTTAGTTGACACTTCCATGATTTGCCTCTAATTCTCAGTTTCTTCTGTCCTGACTCCATTTTCCTGGTTCTCGTCGTCGTCGTCGTCGTCGGCAGCCGTCCGTCTCGAGAGACGATTGTGTAGCTTCTTAAGAGTCTATCTGCACCGCCGAGAATGGCTGTGCAGTCCGACTCGGGAGTGACACGGTATCTGTCTCCTCCCGTGTTGAATCGACATCTTGCGATGACGCTGGAGTGTCCTCTCCAGTGAAGCTGAAGCTACAGAGCCTGGGCAGGGTGATATGGAGGGTCTGCTGTTGCCCATGCAGCAGACCCCCCCTCTCTTCGCAGCTGAAGGGTCCAAGGGAAAGACGGAGTCAATACAGCTTGGCTTCAGGTGCGCCGCAGGAGTTGCCGGTGTTGACTACAACGTCAAACCGCCTTAGGGACTCCGGCTCCGGATTTTCTGTCGGGGTTTACTCCCTTAGCCTTTCCCCTGAAGAGGTATGCCGCAAGGCAGCGGAGGTTTTTTGGAGTCAGAGTTTTCCTTCTCTGATGTGCCCTGACTGGAAGATCGAACCAGCGACACTTAGCTCGCAGGCCGACGCTCAATCCTGGTTCTAAACTGTTAAAAACAATGATTGCGACCTGACCAGCAGCCTGTAAACTAAATTGGTGTGAAAGCTCTACCCCCAATAAAACGTACTATCTTCTATGGGGACTGCTCTGCTCAATCAGAGTCTATCTAGCTCACATACTCTGACTATGAGACCCTAAGACTTAGGAAGTTGATACCCTGTGTGGGCAAACCAGAAGAGTGGGAGAGTAGAAGACCTGAGCTAGAGTCAAGATTTAATTCTTAATGTGTCTGCTCTCATGTGCTTCCCATTTCAGCTGAGCCGTCATAAGAAAGGAACACCGGAATAGAGGACATTGGCTACCTGATGTGGAAAGGACTGGATTGCTAGAGGATTTCTGAGATGGATTTCTTTACTTTCCTATGTATCCTTATAATAAATCGCTATCAGTTGAATTAACTAAAATGTGTTGCTGTTATTTGCAACCTGGAAAAAAAAAACAAATCATAGTAACCAACTTGTGAGGTACAAACCACAAGGCAATTCCTAGAATTACCTGCTCAGGACCCCTTTTCTAGGAACTGTCCTTCCCTCAGGCTGACATGTTTGACCTGGATCCACCTCCATGGTACAAGTTCCACTCCCTCTTCTAAGCTGGAGCTCTCAGAATACTAAGTTGGACCAATCAAATTTCCTTGGTTACTGTTGATTGGTTGAAAGATGGTTACCCTCCCACCCCCGAGTCTCTTCTCTGGCAATTTTGTGCACGGGAAGGAAAGAGGAGTTAATATTGTCATTCACTGGTAGCTTTTGGGATATAAAAGTCCTTTTATGAAGAGATGACGAGGCTACAATGAGAAAGAACAAAGCTGCCATTTTAAAGAAGCAAAAGCCCAAACAGGTCCCAAGAATGCTTAAGCTACCTCCCGTGACTTAGTTGTTCAAATTCCCTTTCTCCTTAAGCTAGTTCAATTTTTGTTCTTGTGGCCTGAAACCAGAATAGCATGAAATGGTAAAAGAACTTCTCCAACTTGAGTGAGATCACATAGGCCATAATGCCGCTTTACGTTCCCTTCCCAGATTTCCATGATGTCCCATGGCTGAAGCCATACCCCAGCAAAGAAATTCCTGTAGCCTTTGCTGCTTCTCAATATCCCCTTCTTTGCTTCGTTTCTCCGATTACTTATATAATTCAAGGACAGTCTTGTCATCATGAATGACAATGCTGCTGGTGGGAGAAAAGAATATATTGATCTCTCAGTTCAATGTTGAATTAGATACATTCTCCCAGTCTTATAGTTCACTCCCATCTTCAGCTTGTTTCTAAATCTTCCCTAAAGGTAAGATTAGAGCTTGCTGCTTTAGACATTTTGCTATTGGCTATAAGTATACATCTGGGACAAAAGTAGACTCAGAAAGAAAATAAGATGTTCTGATAATTCAATTCTTTTCTCCCGATCATCTAAAATTATAGGATTGTAATTTCCCTCCCATCATCTAAGTTATCTTGTGATCACAAAAAAACTCACTTCATATATGTGAGCTCATTGCTGCATCTTTAAAGGAAGAGATTGTGTTCCAAATCTAAGACTTCACAAGTCCATAATTTATGGATCACCTACTATGTACAAGTCATAATTTTCACAGACTTCAATTGTTTCTTATATTTTTTTTCCTCTTTCTCCATTTAACTACACATAGCTCTTCATATAGGGCACCAACACAGCCACACTTAAAATGCCTTAAGGAAATATAAAAATAAGCTCACTACTATATCACTGTGAAGATCTTTATATCTTTACTATTCTATCAGGTAAGAAGAAATTTTGATAAATGCAAAGCAGGTTCAGTATTATAATGATCAATTAAATGACAGACATTTGTTGATCATCATAATGATGGGGGTGGTTTTTGTTAATTAACTATTACTTGAAATAACATCTTTGCTCTTAACCCTCAGAGTTCTGACATTCTCTGATACTTTGGTGGTGTTCAATGTTTCAAAGATTAAAAAATTAAAAGTACAAGCATATTTTTAAATTCATAAATATACATTAACTGAAGAAATATTTTTATTGTCTTAGATAATTTAATATCCAAAGCGGAGGACTTCGCTTTTTGTTAATAAATGTTGTTTTCTTTATTGTGCATGATTAAGCTTTAATTCTTTTTTTTTTAATTTATCCTGTTAATTTGCATAAACACAACAAGAGCAGCAAATGATCACTTACGATCTTTAGTTCTGCTTTGCTGGAACTTACCCAAGGAACATTTAGGGTGACCCTCAGTCTGCTCTTCAGGGCACAGAAACTGGGCCACATACCTGGAATTCATCCTTGCCTGTACACACCTGTCCTTTCAAAGTCTTTCTGGTTTTTCATTGTGCCTTAAGGTCCTTCTAGTCATCTTTCAGGAAAACAACCTTCATTCCTTCCCTGGAGAGATTGCTGTGGACCGCACAACCAACCATGGTACCAGGCCTTTTATCTCGTGGGCTTTTATTACCTTTGAAAGTCATTCCCAGTTCCTCAGGGCTTTTTGGTAACAACCTGAGCCCAAGTATGTCTCCTTTAGGCTTGACATTCCAGTCAAAGACTTGGTCAAAAAAAAGAAAAAAAAAAGGAACCTCTATTAACAACTGGTCTTATTAGTTCTATGCAAAGAAACTTATGTCATTACTTACTTGTTTAGAATGCCAAACTCTGGAGGGATAAGCTTTAATTCTTAAAGTGCGAAGGAGGAGTGACTGAATATAAATCAAATCTGTGTCAGTTTTATGTCTATGCATCAGTGTCTGTCCAAGCTCTTACAGACAGTTTTGGTTTGTGGTTCTAACTGAAAACTAATTTCGATTCTGTGGACAGAGTATTCTTTTCCAAAGTTATGCAAAAGTAATTTTCCTGTTGTATATCTGCTTCATATATTTTCTTACTCTAAGTTCTCGTATCCCACATAGTTTCTTCTACTGCTTTGTGATTTTAAAACTAAAGTAAATCTTCAGTAACAGTTGCCAATTGAAAACCAGGAATAAAACAAACATTTGTACTTTTTTCATGTTGATGTATTTATGGATAAGTTAACAAATGAGGTAACTTATCGAGGCTATGATTGTACCTGGCCTGAAATCTGAACCAAGATTAAGTTTGCTAGTTTCTTTTTCAGGTAGCCTCTTATGTTTCATTTCCTTCCTTCTGTATTCTTAACTTAGCAAAGAGTTTGATCATGTTATAGTTAGCATATAGATTTGTCAAAAGAATCCAAAGTTACATTTGCCATGCACAGAAAAATGGATGTTATTCTGACTAAGGTCACAACGAGTTCTCAGAATGTTTCCTGAACATCTTCCCGACAGTCAACTAAAGTAATCATTTAGAAACCATGTATTTTCTTCTCAGGTTTGTATGGGCATGGATGAAACTTCAAACTTCAGCAAAGAGCTTCTAATTGTTCAGAAAGGGTCCTAACCTTGTTGAGTTGTCCTTCAACCCTTCAATAGCCTGGACCCCTGTGCCTGATCACCTCGCAGGATAAGCCAGTTCTCTTCCTTTTATATTGCTGTTCTCTAATTCTCTTTGTGCCTACCCTTATCAAGCTGCTCCTCACCTCTGAAGGTCTGTCTCTGAGGCCCCAGCCATTTGGCAGGTTCTCTTCATGGTCCTGGCCAAGAAGAAATCTGAACCAAGAGTCACAGTTTTCTACTTTCCCAGGTTATACATGTCAGAGAATGTTCCAAGTACTTAATACTATAATTTTCCAGTAGAGAAGGTCCAGCATATAAGATACTGAAATTTTTGAATCTCACAAAGTAGTAGCAAAAAAGTTGTAATAGACAAAATGGCAAAGGTTAAACTTTTCATCATGTTTGATGACAAGACAGAAACTACTAATAGTAGGATTTATGTATTTTTTAAAGAAGGGTGGTTATTAATTTATACTGATCAATCTATAAATGTTTTCCCATTTGATGAGCCATAAAGGTCTCTAAAGACTATACAAAAAACAAATAAACAAACAAAAACAAAAAACAAAATAAAATAAAATAAAAAACGCTGGTTGATATATCTTTCTTTTTGAGGTTTTAGTTTATCATTTAAGAAAACCAACCATGAATATAGTTTGATTCACATCTACTTTTTAGTATTTAAACTGCTGACATGATGTAGCAAACATATTAGTAACATACTACTATATCAAAGCAATGTGGCATAACAAAAATACAAATATCCCAACAGCTGATAATATCGAAATAAAAACCAGTAGTATCCAATATAAATTTATTAAGATAGGGAAAGATTGAACTGGACAATGTTTCAAATCTCAGGATAGAATATACACATTTACAAAAATAATTTTATTAAGAAAAAATATAAAGTTATATAAAGTTAGAAAATAATCTTTTGTTCAATGAAACTTTACCTAACTTTTATTGGGAACATTTACTTAAACAATTTGTAAACAACACAGACTTTCTCAAGTAGTCTATTTAAAAAAATTGGATTAGTAATATGAAATGCCATAATGTATACTGGTCATTTCAGATTTTTCATTATGGGTGTAACTTACTTTTAAAATAAAACTAATTCATAAGCAATTTATATTACTCTGTATAAACTGAATGAAAAAACACTACACTAGATAGTTCTTTGTAATATCTGTTTACATTATATAAAGTATTACCATTAACAGATTTGTGTGTTTTATGTAATTTTCAAGAAAATAATATCAGTTATTATAATATACGGTATTTATCTTAGCTAATAATACATGTATGCAGACTTCACTTTTTTTTCTATTTAGACATTTCAGGCAAACATTGATAGAGGAGAAGATGCTCTTTGTCTAATTAAATACTGGAAGAAAATAAAACAATTGTGATAATTCACTGTTGTCTGATAGATAGAGTGAGAGGATGGGAGAGGTCTGCTTTATGTAGCATAATGTAACTTTGTTAAATGAATACTTATAGACAAATGGAATTACTACCTGTCTTACTGCATCTGCTTCTTACTCCATTTAGGAATTCCCCAACACACTGGAGAAGATGTTATGCATTATATTAAAAATATAATGATCACTGTAAATGTTTTCTGTCTCTCTAGTATTTCTTTTCAAAATACTATTCTGAATATTGTCATTGTGTTCTCTGAATAACGCTCAAAGAATATTACTTGATCATAAATCAGTGATAGTATTACACTGAATTCAAAACTAACTTTCATTTTGTCTTAACATAATTACATTTCAGCATTATGTTATTTTCTAGTATTTGAAGGGAAATAAATATGTTATGTATATGCACAGACCCATAATTTCACCCCAATTTTTGTTATGTGTAAAATAAAAAACATTCTTTCAACTATTTTTTACTATCTGAAATAATTAATATTCAATTAGTTTAGTCTGATACTGACATTTAAAATTTTCTAAGTAAATATTTCTATGACCTCTTCCTTTTACCTTTTCCCACATTTTTCTCCACCAACAGATTATATTCAAAAGAAAATAATTCTACTCTCATTTTTAAATGAAGAACAAAGAAACTAAAAATGCATTGAGCTCTGAACTGCGATACCCCTCGTTAGGCCAGCAAATATCAATGATAGAAAAGTATTGATTACAAAGGCAATCAAGAGACAGACAATAAAGGTATCATTTTAAAATGATAAGAAAAAATACATGTTTTAGGTAATTGGAATATTTATGCATATGTGCAATTACACTATATATTCATATTTATGACTTGAAAAGGGTTATCCTCTTGAAACTTTCCTATTTCACTGTGTTCAAAGTAAATGGAAATCCACTCTTAATGTGAAATTGGCATTTTTATTTTTTTAACGACATAAATAAAATCCACAGAGCTGTCAAGATAAAAATAATCATTTCAAATACTGGAATGGGAGCCGTGGCTGTGCCTGCCTTTCAGCAAACAAGGACTGACCGTGCTGGCTAGAACCGCACCTTCGAGACCGGAAGATTCTGATCCTGAAAAGGTCCTGAGCTTGGTTCCCACTCCCATGGCCCTCGCTGTACACGTTAATCAAAAGGTTTGCTGCCCAAGCCTTGCCCTACGAAGCAATGACGGTTATTCCTAAACTGACCTCATGTTTATTTATTACTTCAGCTTTTGAGCCCCAAACCTTATCTGATCTTATTTCAAACACACACACAATTTTTATGCTGCTTTTTAAAAGTATACAACACAGTTATTTTAAATGTGCTTGTGCCTGGTATAAATGGAGAAGCTCTGTAACTCCCCCAATCTGCAATGCGGTGCTTAGTGAGTCTGAATAATATTCCAGTGGCTATTCACGCAAATTATTTTCACCCAGGGTCTTTGTTAGTATGAAGGGGCCCTTCTAATACCTTAAGGCCACACTACCTTGTTTGGTCTTACTCTGCAACATTAGCTGATAACTAATGGATACTGTCAGCTACAGTACACTAAGCAGAAAAAATAAAAGCAGAGTGTTCAAAAGTAAAAGATTCCAAAATGCTCACGGCTTACCATTTATTTATATATTTTCTGAATGCTGCCTTGCCCCTCGGCAAATGAAACTCCTGTAGAGGATCAAATTCATCGAGAAAAATAGTTGGAAAGCATAAATCCACAGTCAATAATAGCCATAATGCTCTTTAACTGGCAAACATTATATCGCCACAGGAATTCCCATTTTGTGACTTCTGGTTGAGCAACAGTGGCATCCAGTGGCCAGATAATTGTTTCCACCATGAAAGTGTTGCGGGCAGTCCAAGGGAAGAGTACTAAAGGCTTCGGAAGTATTTAGCCTAAGCACAGGAATTTACTAGGGGAAGCAAATCAAATACCTCTCTGTTTCCAGAGCAACCCTGGATCAAGTCTAGGTCATGAGATTTGACTCTAATGACTACTCAGTGCTGGCAATCTCTCCAACACCCCTTAATAGCATCAATTTAGGATACCTATTTACTGTCTACTGTGTGTACTCAGGTTGACTCCATTAACTATAACCTTTCTAAACTAGAAAATTTCCCTACAATGAAGCAGACACCAATTCTGTAAAAATCATCCCACAAAATCAAAGGTTGTAAGAATAAAAGCTGATAACATGCACTCAAAGTTCATTTTGTTCAAAAATGTTTTGATGACCTCATGTGTCAAATATGATCCCTAATATTTATATGCAATCTGTGGGTGACATTTGGGTTCAGGTTAGTATTGTGGTGGTATAATAAGGAGTCCTGGACCTAGAAGGTGTTTGTCCCAGATCTTTTATTTACTGGCAAGCCCAATAAACCTCTGAACCCAATTATACCTACCTCTCAGGGGTTTATGAGGCTTAAATGTGATAAATAAAAAGCTTCCAACACAATCTTTGACCCAGAGTAGGTGCTCAATAATGAAGACGCAAGGAATACAAGTTCTACACCCAGACTTCTGCATTCAAATCCTGGTTCTGGCACCTACAATCTGTGATTCAGGGTAAGTTATTTTCACAATCGGGCCTTGTTTCCCATATAAATAGGGGATATAATAATATATTTCCCCTAGGATTATAATATATTTTAAGTGAAACCGTGCATTCAAATTTTTAGAATAGTTCCTAGGATATAGAAATCATTCAATAAATACTCCCTGTTCAAAGTTGCAGCCTTTACATACAAAAAAAGTTTATTAAGATCAACAGTAAGAAATGCTCTATAATTTTCCTCCTGGTTCTGATTATATTTGTCCCTGAACTGTTCCCTGTCTATGTCATCTATAAGATTAATGGCATATTTTCCAAGTAGGCAAACCATGATGAGAAGTACAGTGTGCGTGAAGGCAGGACTTGATCAAAGCAAATCGATAGCATCTAAGCAGAACCTTAAGAAGCGGGAAAAGGACTCTGTCTGATTCAGGGAAAAGAAAGAGCAATAGCCTGGGAGGAGAGGTGGAAATGTACAAAATGCATCCGGTGGGGGGCGGGGTGGGGGAAGATTGAGATTCTAAAATTTAAGAGGTAATTGAACTAATACTTATTTTATCAGAATGCTTTTCAGATGCAACCTTGTTAAGTAAGACAAACCTGAGTACCACTTGCATTTTTCACTTTTGTTCTGTCCCATTTGATATACAATCACAGCAACTTATAACCAACAGGAACTTAGATTCGCAAGGGTTTTGTGAAGTGCAGTCAGTTAACAATATCAATGACACCCCTCCTGTTCCCTGTACTGCTACCTGCAGGTGCTCTTCGGAAACCAAGAGCCTCCGGATGAGTATTTTGACATTTAGGTACCCTGGGGAAGGTTCTTTGGAACTTGGGCTGCTTACTTCCCCCTGGATGAGGCTTCAGGAGGCCTCTGCTCTTTTTATCTCTTGCTCTTCCTCCTCCTCCTTCCTCTTCTATCTTCAGGACAGGATGATTCCCTCCAGGATACTTCAATGAAATAAACTTCAGGGAAAAAAAAAAAAAAACTGTTAGAATAATTATTAAGTGTGTTCTCACAGCATACTAGTTTGTCATATGGTCAGGGTTATTATTTGATTCTAACCGAGGAAGTTATTTTTCAATAAAATTAATTGATTCTTTAAAAGAAAGAATGAGAGTATCAAAATCCAGACAAGTTTGAATAAGAGACATGTTAGGCTACAATACAAGATACTAAATGGGGTGACCAGTGAAGCTGGGAGAACATTCATTCCTAGCATAAAGTGTAAGAACTGACCAACCAGGGAATTGTCCAGGAGGAGTTGGCCATAGATCGGTGAACCAAGGCATAGGGTCCAACATGCTAAGCCAATTTTGATAAAACTCATTGGCACCATGGGACCCAGAACAGAAAGAGAAGAGCAGCAACTGTCCCAGGCTATTCCGTTCAGAAATCAAGCAAGGAGCAATCCTGGTCATGTTCAGTAGGTCACGGAAGGACTTCCCAGCTAGGCCAAGGAGCTCATTCTTAAATTTCAAAGTATATCACTGTTACTAAGACTTTTTTTGTATTACTTATTTCTATATTTCTTATCTATTTAAACATAAATAGCCTAAAGAAAAGAAAACATTAAATCAATAACCCTTTAGTATAAACTTAATTCATCACATGCTTTTCAATATATCGATAAAGAGGAGGCACTAGTAACATCAAAAGTAGGTGGGGATTGATGAAAACAGGAAACAATGGAATTAAGAGACCACTTCAGGCAAATACAACGTTCTAATTCAAAACAAGTTACCAGAGCTATCAAACTAAGCACGTCATCAGGCAACTAACTGCCTGAGAACACATTAAAGTCTTGGCCAACGTATTTTTTTCCCTTAAAGGCCAGACTCGCGTTTACTTACAGAAGCTCTCTTATAAGCACAGAAATATGCAAACATTTATTAAGTGCTGAGTCTGCATTGCTAACGCTGTCATTAAAGAGGAAGTACAGTGAGAAAATAAGTCTTTAGAATCACAGAGTTACAAATGAAAAACTCTGATCTCTCCATGTCACCTGTAGGGAAAAAAGCCACTAATAGCAGCTACTTTGCCCCTAAAACAGAAGTAGAGAAACCTTCTAAAATGTATGCTTTCTTTACATGTCTTTTCAACTTCAATTTCAGGAACTAATAAGATCTGAAGGCATTATAACAGGCTAAAAGCAAAAAAATTCAAAGTAGACATCCACTCCATGGCCCATAGGTTTTTAGAAACACTGTGCAAATCATTCAGAACGGGGGATGCTGCCTCTGTGCCTTTCACAGACAATGCGACCCTATGCCAGGCCACAAAGAAGTGAGTGATTGGTAAATACACAGGCACTTCCCTTGTAGTCTCTCTCCAAGGGAAAGAGGTTTGTTATTACGTATGCACTATATTGAATAGAGCAATTCAATTGGAGAGGGCTTTATGGTAAAAAAAATTTTTTTTTTAAAGACCCAAGTTTCTTGACTACTTAGAAATAGAACATATTTTCAAGAGCATCTTGGTAACAGGTTGTGCGTGGGCTGTCAGCTGGCTTTGGCGGATTAAAGCAATCATGATTCAGCATTCTTGGAAGAAAAATGGGGATGTAGAAATCCTCAATAAATATTTTCAAAACATGAGAAATACAGGAACACATTCTGCTGGCATTTTGTGACAAAGCTGAGGGAGAAACAGTATGCTTAAAATTATGAGTCTGGATGTTCCTTTTCTGTTCTCTTCCAAACAGCACAGCGAAAGGCCTTGATGTATAATTTTGTTTCCCTGCATTCTCTGGTTACTAGAGAGGCTCCACAATGGACACAGTGTTGATATCAGATTTATTTTCAGGACTTAAGAGATGATGTCAGAACAAGTGGCAGAGCCACACGAAGCAACAAGTGGATTGTGAAGCCAGCTTGTCCTTACAGCACCTCCTGTCACTTTGTTTACAATACAACGGGTTGCCTGTTTCAGGAACAAGAGTGTGTGTTTGTGTGTTTATGTGCTTGTGTGTTTGTTATTTTATTACTGTGGGAAAGGTGTCCAAAATAGTGAAAGAGATTCTTAGATAATAATAAATTAATATATATCAGGTATATGACATGTCATGTCATGTCATGTCACGTAAGGACGCTGTGAGGGGACGTGCAGAACTCAGGTCGTGTCTTTGCAACTTTGATTCCCTTTTCTCAGCCTACAGTTATTTCAAAGTTAAAAGTGTTTTATGTAGTATGTAAACGTGCAGCTGAATAGGGTGGTCCTGGTTGCAGGTTATATCTTTGTTTGCTGGACTTCCGTGCACTTGATTTTCTGGAGCTTGTGGTTGTTTCTAGTTTTGAGGTAGTTGTGTTCCTTCTTGGTTGTGGAGGGAGACGCCGCGTGTCTGTCTACGCCTCCATCTTGGCCAGAAGTCCTCCTAGTGAATATTTTAATTGAATTATTATATTCTTCAATTCCTGAAGTTCTGTTTTTAAGATACTTTCATTTTGTTCATGCATCATTTTCCTGATTTTCCTTAGTTGTCTGTTTTCTCTCGAAGTTCATTGAACTTATTTAAGATGGTCGTTTTTATTTTTGTCTCATAATTATTAGGTCTTCATTTCTTTAAGGTTGTTTCTGTGCTGGCTTAGGGGAGGGGCTCTCATGGGTGAAATAATTTTTTAACCATTTTAACGTAGCTGGTTTTGGCTTTGCACTTTCCTGGGATATTATGACTTTTTAACTGGTTTCTGGAGTTCTCTTAAAGCGTTTTTAGACAGTATATTGTTAAGTTCGTGCCTCTGTGGAAGAACAAAGTGTGGGGCTTCCTATTTTTCTAAAGGATTGGGCTGGCCTGGCAGAGGGTCCCTGGTTTATTCTTTGGGTGTTCTAGAGGGAACAGGCTATGAGGCAGAAGCCTGTCATTCTTCCAAAGTTGTGTAGTTTTTGTATTTTATGCTGTTTTAGTTTGTAACTAGCCCTATAGAAATAAGGTGATTAAAACAGGGGGAAATGATAGCAGGGCCCAGGTGTTAGAGTTTAGCCTTAATTGATAGGCTTAAGTAATTGAAGCTGTGACTGGATAGACTTTCTTTATCACCAAACCTTTGCTTCTGGAATTTTGCCTAGAGGGTGGCGGCAGGCAGCAGGACCCCAAATTGCTTTTCGGTAGCATAACTACTAATGAACCAAGATTAAAGCATTTTCATCTCCCTAAAAATTATCCTGTGTCTTGTTGTTGTATCATCCTTTCCTCTAGCCCCATAGCCCAAGGCAACCAGTGATCTACTTTCTGTCTCTATAATTTTGCATTTTCTAGAACTTCATGTAGACTTTTATGCTTTGCTTCTTTCACTTAGCGTAATGCTTTTTGAGATTCATTTGTGTTGTTTTGTGTATCAGTATTTTGATCTTTTTTATTGCTGTGGATGTCTGTGACGCGATATTCTAGCGTCCGCATCGTTTAGAGCTGCGACTCAGAACATGGCGCGTTCCTAGAAGCCGCTTTCGGCATCAGTGGGCGGCGGCGCGTGGACTTGCAAGCGTGGGGCGCGGGACCAACCGACGCCACTTCGTGTTGGGCAGTGGAAGCTGGAGAGCCGGGCTATTCGGACTGAGCCAATTGGTTTCCATGAATCTCAATAGTGCCAGCACTGTTGTTCTTCAAGTCTTAACTCAGGCCACCAGTCAGGATACTGCTGTGTTAAAGCCAGCTGAGGAGCAGTTGAAACAGTGGGAAACATAGCCAGGTTTTTATTTAGTGTTGCTGGTAAGTTGCTTAAAAATAGTTATTATTTTTAATAAAATGAGACACTATTCTATTGTTTTAAAAACCTAATTGTGTTGGTGGTTTACTTAGTGAAACTGATCCAAATGTTTGGCTGCCATTGCACTGCCATTTACTAATTCGAGGCATGGCACTTGGAGGACATTTAAGAGATGTTTATTGTTGGGTGATTATACCCAAGCAGGGTATTGGTAGTATCTGCTTAGAAGGTTACACGGCCAGTTTTCTATTTTAGCCTGTAAATGCTGCCCTCAAGACTGTAAAGGAGGAAAGAGGAAGGACATCTCTAAAATCAGAGAAGGAAAACTCTGACTCCAAAAAACCTCCGCTGCCTTGCGGCATACCTCTTCAGGGGAAAGGCTAAGGGAGTAAACCCCGACAGAAAATCCGGAGCCGGAGTCCCTAAGGCGGTTTGACATTGTAGTCAACACCGGCAACTCCTGCGGCGCACCTGAAGCCAAGCTGTATTGACTTTGTCTTTCCCTTGGACCCTTCAGCTGCGAAGAGAGGGGGGGTCTGCTGCATGGGCAACAGCAGACCCTCCATATCACCCTGCCCAGGCTCTGTAGCTTCAGTTTCACTTGAGAGGACACTCCAGCGTCATCGCAAGATGTCGACTCAACACGGGAGGAGACAGATACCGGTTATAAGCTCATCCGATTGGCGAAGGAAACGAGCGCCAGGGGTCTCCTCTGACGGTGGGAGAGGTCATCGCACCTCACTGGACAGCTACCGTCTCGCCATGGCTCGCCTGCCCCACTGGGTGTGTGGGGATCAGAGAGGCGCCTCTCGAAAAGTGGGCCACAAAACACCCGCACCAGTTAATTCCAAGCAAACAACAAGAAAGAAGCCTCCGGCTCTTCGCCTCGCTAGCTGGAACATCAGGACCATGTGCCCCGGACTTACTGCAGACCTTCCGTGGATCAAGGGTGCCAGGAAAACCGCTGTCATCGATAGGGAACTGGCACGACTAAACATCGACATTGCGGCTCTACAGGAGACCCGGTTGGCCGACAATGGAACTATCAGAGAAACCAACTACACCTTCTACTGGCAAGGGAAGTCTCCGGACCAACCAAGACAGCACGGTGTTGGGTTTGCTGTGAAGAACACGCTTGTTAACTCCATAGAGCCACCCACAGGAGGCACAGAGAGATTACTTACCCTCCGATTGTCAACAACTTTCGGCCCAGTCAGCATTCTTAGCGCATATGCCCCAACCCTCTGCGCCACCACCGAAGAGAAAGAACAGTTCTACCATGCACTGGACGAAGCGTTATCCAAGATTCCCAGAAGTAACGCTCTCTATCTCCTTGGAGACTTCAACGCAAGAGTAGGAGCCGACCACATGGCCTGGCCCACCTGCCTTGGAAACTTTGGGAGAGGAAAGATCAATGAGAATGGTCAGCGACTGCTTGAGCTTTTGTGTCACCACGGCCTGTGCGTGACAAACACATTCTTCAAGTGCAAAGAGATCCACCAGGTGTCATGGAGGCACCCCCGCTCCCGTCATTGGCACCAGCTTGACCTCGTCATCACCAGAAGAACGGATATTGGCAGCACCCTCCTCACCCGCAGCTACCACAGTGCAGACTGCGACACGGACCATGCCCTCGTGGTAAGCAAGGTGCGCATAATGCCGAAGAGGTTGCACCACTCCAAGATGAAGGGTCGCCCACGCATCAACACCAGTTGTGCCAGCAACCCAGTTAAGACCCAGCAATTCATCAACAAGGTGGAAGATGCACTCGGCGAGGGAGTGGCGGCAGATGACATTATCGAATCCAATTGGCCACGTCTCCGCGACGCCATATACAACTCCGCCATTATTGCTTACGGGAAGAAAGAGCGGAAGAACGCTGACTGGTACGAGGCTCACTGGGAAGAAATGGAACCCGTGATCGAGGCTAAGAGGAAGGCCCTTCTGGCTTACAAGGTCACGCCCACTCCCAGTACACTTCAAGCTCTACGGGCTGCCAGGAACAAAGTCCAGAAGACCGCCCGCCACTGTGCCAACACCTATTGGCTAAACCTGTGCAGAAGCATTCAGGAAGCCGCCGATATAGGCAACGCACGAGGAATGTATGAGGGTATCAAGAAGGCAACAGGCCCAATCCCCTCCAAGATCGCCCCCCTTAAGTCCAAGACAGGTGAGGTCATCACTGACCAGGAACAGCAAATGCGGCGGTGGACCGAGCACTACCTCGAGCTGTACGCAACGAAGAACACCGTAACAGACACTGCTCTTAACGCCATCCCAGACCTACCAGTCATGGAGGAGCTAGACACCCCACCTACTGCGGCAGAGCTCAGCAAAGCCATCGACCGCCTCGCTTGCGGGAAAGCACCAGGAAGCGACGGAATCCCTCCAGAAATCCTAAAGAGCGGGAAACCAGTCCTGCTACAGCCGCTCCACCATCTACTCTGTCTCTGCTGGAAGGAAGGTTACATCCCCCAGGATATGAGAGACGCCAACATTATCACCATGTACAAGAACAAAGGAGACCGCAGCGACTGCAACAACTACCGGGGCATCTCTCTCCTCAGCGTGGTCGGCAAAGTATTCGCCCGGGTCGCTCTTGCCCGCCTGCAGACCCTTGCTTCCCGCGTCTACCCAGAGTCCCAGTGTGGCTTCAGAGCTGGCCGATCAACAGTGGACATGATCTTCTCCCTACGCCAGCTGCAGGAGAAGTGTCATGAGCAGCATAAACCACTCTACCTCGCCTTTATTGACCTCACGAAGGCGTTTGATCTGGTCAGTCGAAGCGGACTCTTCAGCTTGCTACGGAAGATTGGCTGTCCACCACATCTGCTTGCTGTGGTCATGTCCTTTCACGACAACATGCACAGCACGGTGTCCTACAACGGCGCAACCTCTGAGGCCTTCCCAGTCAGCAGCGGAGTAAAGCAGGGCTGCGTCCTCGCGCCTACGCTGTTCGGAATCTTCTTCTCCATGCTCCTCCAATACGCCTTTAAGGACTGCAGCGAGGGTGTCTTCATTCACACCAGATCCGATGGCAAGCTCTACAACCTGGCCCGTCTACGAGCCAAGACCAAAGTCAAAGAGGTGCTCATCCGTGAGATGCTCTTCGCCAACGATGCAGCTTTGACATCACACTCCGAAGAGGGACTCCAGCAGCTAGTCACTTGCCTTTCCCACGCATGCAAGGAGTTCGGACTAGCCATCAGCCTGACGAAGACGAATGTTATGGCTCAAGGCACGGGGACTCCCCCATGCATCACCATCGACGGATACACCCTGGAGGTTGTCAACGACTTCACTTACCTCGGGTCCACCATCTCGAGCTCTCTGTCAGTCGACTTGGAGGTCAACCGGAGAATCGCCAGGGCAGCCACAGTTATGGCCAGACTGAACCGGCGAGCGTGGAACAATTCCAGCCTCACTGAGAAAACCAGACTGCGCATCTACCAAGCCTGCGTACTCAGCACTCTCCTCTATGGCAGCGAGACGTGGACCACCTACGCAAGGCACGAAAGGAAACTCAACAGCTTCCACATGAGGTGCCTGCGACGCGTCCTGCATGTCGCCTGGCAGGATAAGGTCCCCAACACCGAGGTGCTGAAGCGAGCCAATATGAGCAGTTTGCATGCAGTTCTTAGCGAGAGACGCCTCAGGTGGCTCGGCCATGTCAAAAGAATGGATGCAGGCCGTATCCCCAAAGACCTCCTCTACGGCGAGCTAGCAGAAGGCAAGAGGATGACAGGGCGCCCAAAACTGCGGTTCAAAGACATCTGCAAAAAGGACATGACACAATGCTCCATCAATCTCAACACATGGGAAGTTCAAGCAGACGACCGCCTAGCCTGGAGGCTCGCGGTCAGACAAGGTACGTCACGCGCGGAGGCTGCACGCAAGGAGGAGGCGGTCCAGAAAAGATCGAGGCGGAAGCAGCGTCAGCAGCAGCAACAACAGCCATCTGCCTTCACCTGTACCAAGTGCGGCAGGGATTGTCACTCCCGAATCGGACTGCACAGCCATTCTCGGCGGTGCAGATAGACTCTCGGGAAGCTACGCCATCGTCTCTCGAGACGGACGGCTGCCGACGACGACGACGACGATGACATGTCATATGTATATGATATATATTATGATATATGATATATAGGCCATATCATATATATCATGATTGTGTGTGCTATGTCTGGCTGAAACAGTATTATTTAGGACTCGCATACTACCAAGTTAACAATCATTTAAAAAAATAACTGATAAATAATAGAGAGAGCCCTCATGTTAAGGTAGATACAGCAAAAGATTACTGTTATAAATTGATAGTCTTTGATAGTATCTCTTTGGGAGGCTATTGTTGAGGACAGTTCTAAAAGCTAATGTTCATAAGACAAGAAATAAGGCTGATGCTGACTCAATGGTAGGGGTGCGGTATTTGCCACTGAAGAAGCTATCTTTAGCCAAAAGATAGTGAGTTATAATCCAAGATGGTACATCCTAATCAAAGGGCTCTGGGACAGCATCCTGATGCAACTAGAAACCATACTCTCAAGAAATCTGCTTATTGATGAACTTGACTTTCAATATTAGACACTAAGCAAGTGTGTAACTCTATGTGTGTGTGTGTTATTGATAGGTGAATAGATGGCTAGGGAGAAAGGAAGGAAGAAGGAAGGAAGGAAGGAAGAAAAGATGGAAGGAAGGAAGGAAGGAAGGAAGGAAGGAAGGAAGGAAGGAAGGAAGGAAGGAAGGGAAGGAAGGAAGGATATGGGCTATGTGAACAACAGTTGACACCAAGAATTATAAGCCTAGGAAACTTCTCATCTGAAACATAAACTGTACATTTCATAATAACTCTATCAAAATTCCTCAGAAATGAAGAAACCAAAATTAAAGGTGCTTCAGTAACTTGTCAGAGGTGGTAAAGCTAGTAAGGGTTGACTTGAACCCAACTCTTTAAATAATAAAACATGTGCTCTTCCTACTATGTCACAGGAGCCTGTGCTCTCTGTCCTCTGATGGCTCAATGGTGTGGCTCTTTACAGCCATTCTCCAGGCTTACACTCTCAACAGAGGCCCTAAGTGAGAAAACCAGGACAACTCTCCTAAAATACAGGTGAGGAAACAGTTGATTTTTGCCTGCCAAATTCAACTACAAAATATTTAGGGACTCTTGTGCACTAATATAGAACAATCATCAGGAGACAGAGTTGGGGTGTTTTAGGAAATCTTAAATGCATTATGTAAGAAAAGAAAATTAGATGCTCTGATATAGAGATAATATACTTTATTTACAGCCAGCATAGCAGTACTTTGATTAACAAGTTTGTGTGAGTTGGTGAAAAATATCACAGTGTGATTTCCCTGGTCCATACTCCAATCAGAATAGACTCAACAGTCAGTTTTTCAGACTCTGTAGTTTTCACGTTTGCTTTGAATATTAAGACATCACATGTATCAACAGAATCTCTCAACTTGTTTTAATACATATCACATGAGTGTTAACAAAACCATGGCATTTCTAATTCATGGTTACTACTGATCATCTAACTTGGGTATTTGCTATGCAAGGCGCTTTATTAAACTGCCCGTAGGACACACATAATAGGGCTACAATCAGAGCATGGCACAATCATGTGTCAGTATGGTTTTAAATGGATGACCCTCCGTGACACATAAATGGTGTGTAAACCTGATTAGCTCAGTTGGTTACTGTACGGTTTTCATAAAATCAGGTCTATTATTCTGCCAAACACAAATTATGGGAGGCTCATATACAACAACTACCACAAGTATCAAGATTAGTCTATTTATTTTTCCTCTCAAGGTCACCTTTGCTAGTGGCGAGGCATCTCCCAAATGAAAGAAGCTGGTCCTGAGAAGAGAGACGCAAGCACTTATTTAATGAATGTTACCTCCATCCTGCCGTGCAAGCAGAGGCGAAGGAGGAGATGACGGGGAAACTCTGGGTGTCAACATAACCAAAATTACTTACTCTCAGAACATGTAAATAGATTCATTGCTTGATTTCTTAGTTGACAACACGGTAAGCTAAATTCATAATGCTGGCAGGATTTCTGTATCTAAACAGCTTAAAATTAAAATGACTTCGCGTAATTGAACACTTTCTGTTGTAACAGCTTTTCTTAGGTGCCAGTCAGAAAGGGAAAGGGCCATATGAACTTCCTTGTGCTTCTATGTGCTGCTGGCTTTCTGTACAGCAGCAAGCCAGGGGTAGCTGATAGCCCTCTTGACTCTTAAGAACTGGCATGTGATAAATCCGGAGAGGTAAGAAAGGGAGGAAAACTGCACACTCGGCAAGCACATGCTCAGAAAAATGATTGCTTGGCCCTAAACTCTACACAATGTGAATTATAAATTGTCTTGATTTTGGCTATTTCTCAGCTAAAATTGTTATCTAAAAGCGCCCAAAGAAAACAACGTCTTTGACGTCTTCAAATAACCACTTAATTCAGTGAAAATAATAACATTCAAATCACTGAAATCTTTTCAGTTACCTTCCTCTAAGTTTTTATACCTTACTTAACTAATCAAAGGGGTTTATTATCATTTATAGCTACAATATCTTTAGCTCATTACTATCAAGAGAAGATTTCATGTCTTGTCTGAAGTTATACCAAGCTGGAATAAAGGTTCCCCTTGTTCCACTAAAAGTGATCTTGCCAAACTGCTGCTCACACCTCAGCTCCAAAGCGACCTACACCCACAGCAAGTGCCCTCAAATCAACCAAACAACTCACCCCATATCCTACACACAGAACAAAGCTATCCTAATCCACATTCAGTGCACCCACACCAACCACCCATGAAATGTCACCAAATCAACCAACCAGCCAACCAACCACCTAACCCAATACATTGCCTCCCCACGCCTACCTGCTACAAAGCAACTAAAATACTATCAGGAACTAGATAAATTCCCCAAGAATAACAATGAATCAAGAGAGAAGCGTTACCAGTAAATTACCTATTTTAAATTTAACATTAGAAAATCAAAAATAAATAAATAGTCATGAAATGACAGTATGTGCTTTTAGAACCTGTTATTTTCTGGATTTCATTTGATTCTATCGTCAAATTAATAATATGAAATTTCCCTTAATGTCATACCAATTGGCTGGAAAGAAACCTGAAATGTTTACTATGTCTGACTTCTTATTGATCCTAACAAGGTGCTATGAAGTTATAAGATCTTTGGTACATTCTCTGACAATCTATAAAATGCATATAGGCTCAGAATGAATAAATTAACATTCATAACTGTTGCCTTCTGCTTCAGCAAACAATATATAATATATAATGTAGAGATTATAAAGAAAAAACATACAGATATAGCTTGGAGATACTGAGGGTTTTCAGTTCCAGACTGCCGCAATAAAGCAAATATTGCAATGAAGTGAGTCACGTAATTTTTTGGTTTCCCAGTGCATATAAAAATTACGTTTATATACACTGTTGTCTCTTTAAGTGTGCAATAGCATTATGTCTAAAAAGTGTGTATACCTTAATTTAAAAATGTCCCGTTGATAAAAAATGCTAACCATCATATGAGCCTGTTGGAAAAATGGTTCCTACGGATTTGCTCAACGCGAGGTTGCCACAAACCTTCAACTTGTAGCACACTTGATTGCTGTGAGGTGCAGTAATGCAAAGCACAATAAAAATGCTGTGTCTGCTGCAGAAGAAACATTTCCATGCATTCTTTGAACAAGCTTAATTTCCAAAGCGCCCCCCAATATTACTCTCAGCAGATGACTGCAAGACTTAAAAAAGAAAACGGCAATAATAGAGACTTGAATCTACACGCTTTTCCGTATAACCATCACATATAAAAATCCGATGGCTCCTAACCTAAATCAACTAATTAAATCATCTTGTAGCAATCCCAAATCTAACAAATGTGTGATTCAAAACACAATCCGTATTTACTATACTTAGTGGGTGATCCATTAGTCCTTACTCTAGCTACAAATAGAAAAAATAAAAAATAATAAATGAAATTCATTTCCAACCCGAAGCATTTTTTTTTTTTAATGCACACGCCATTGTTGCATATGGTCCTGTATTACATAAGGGTAACACTGCCAAAAGCTTGTAATGTATCTGTTCAACCTACATTTTTGAGAAAAAATTCTGGGCATGGCCACTGAAGAGTTTCCTATTTTCCAGACAAAAGTCAAGACGTATTAAAAAAAATACAATAAAAAAATAAAAACCTCAATAATGGATGTTTACTTTGCTAATCATCAACCTGTTACATTTGACTGCATTGCCTTTTCCCTTTTCTTCTTCCTTTAAAAAAGAAACTCACCTATGTTGTACAACGAAATACTGAAATAGCTGGTGCCTTCACCTGCCACCTCTAGAGAGAATACAGAGGCGTGGTAACAGAATCACCAGCGGCAAGAACGAGACACGAGCCATCTTCTTTTACCTTTGAAACTGTTACCTTGGATGTTGAGTCCTTCCATAATTTCTGATAGTTTTACAGACGGGGATGGTGGCACATCAAGGAGAAATTAAATGTCATCCTTCTGGCTCTAACACGTGCACTATAAAAGTGACAGCTTGGCGCGCGGCAGCTGACAGTTCCCATTAACTACAAGCTAATGTTGCAGAGTCAGTCCAAACACCAAGTCACGGCCTCTGGCTACAGGAAGGTCCTCTTCATACTAGGATTCTCACACCCCCTCATGGGAAAGAAAAGCTATAAATATTTTCTACTAGTTTCCTTGTCAGACTGATATGATGAATATTTACACATGGGGACCCTTTTTCTACTCTGAATCTTCTTGGAAAACACCTCCATCTCCACATGGGATGGTCTGAGCCTGGGGCTCAGGCTGGCCCTTCCTCCCTTCATAGGAAAGGACGGCACGCGCTGGGTTTAAGGTTCAGTGTTTGAATCACTGGTAAACAATAGACTAAAGGGGATAAAACCTGTTTTGAACTTTTTTATAGGTGTTTTAATGAATTGGTGGGAAATATCAAAAAAAGCAGCTAAAATATTAAAAACAAAATGCTACAAAACAGGTATGGCAGGAAGGATATTTTGAATGAGACTTCAAACAATAATTAAGTACTAAATTGACTTGTAGAGCATTTAAGTATAGGAGACTATTTTAAAAAATGAATCTATTTTTGATATCTTTATGTTCACTCAACACATTTTTTGAGTACCAGTGGTTGGTACTCACCAGTGCTGTGAGTTTGTATATGTAGGTACCCTGGAGGGGAGGGAGAGGCAGATAATACCAAGAACCTGTCACTGGTTCCAAAGTGCTGACAGTTCAGTTCAGGAGACTTGCAAATCACGTTTTCCACAAGAGGTCACACGGCACAGAGATTAAGGGCAGAAACCTGAGAGCTAAACTGCCTATGCTGGTCTCAGCCCTGCAGTTACCAAGTGGGCAACCTTGAGTACGTTATTTAACTTCTCTGTGCTTTAGTTTCTTCCTCTGCACAAGGGGGTAACAATAGTTCCAGTTACGTTTTGAGAACTAAATCAGCTACGTTTGTAAAATGCTTAGAGCAGTGCAAATAATGAAATGACTATCTTTAATAATGTTACTAGTGAAATATACAGGAATACAATCATAAATAAAAGATAGCTCGGGCCTTCATGGAGCTCACTGCCTACTCGGGAAGGGACAGATAAGTAATTTAAATTTTTCCAAGAACGTGGGTAATTGCAAAGTCCAAGACACACATAAAGTACTCTGGGAACACAAAGGAGAGATCTACCTAACTACAGTAAGCTGAAGGAATTAGAGAATGTCTCAAAAAGGTTCACAGAGAAGCAAAGCTTGGTAGGATACTTGGAAGATAAATATGAATTTCCAGACGCTGAGAGTCCCAGAGGCTTATTTGAGCATTTGAAGCAGAGAGACCAGAATGTGTCACAGCCCTGGGTGAAATACGTGGCACATTTGTGTCTAGAAGATTTTTTTGTATGGGTGGATTGTAGACTACGTTGGACAGCGGGAAGATGGAAAGGCCATGAAGCATCTTGGGATGAGAAGTTTGAACTTGGATCATGCTGAAAGAGGGTGAACGTGAAGGGTTATAAGGCAGGAAGTGTTATGGTAATATTTTATATTTTAGAAATATTACATAAGCAGCGGAGTTGAGAATGGATGGGAGGAGAGTGACAATAGTGATCTAGAGACCAGTTGGTTAATATAATTACTATGAGTAATACATTATCAAAAACATAATCAAAGAAAGTATTCAAAAGAAATTGAAAATTTAACCCTGTGATTAGATTGGGGGGTGGAGTTAAGGGAGGGGAAGGGTCAAGGATGAATCCCTGAGTCTGGCTTGGAGGACTGGACTGATGAAAGGTCTTTCCCTAAGACACAGGGTATGAGGGAAAACAAGAGCTTTAAGGAAATATAATGTTTGACACTTATTTAAAGTTGATGTTAGAATATGTGTTTGGACTCAGAAAAAAATTCTAGTTTGGGATTTGTATTCAAGACCCCAGTCCAAGGATCATCTCCTCCAGGGTATTCCTTGAAATTTAAATGTTGATTTTTCTGTGTAGAATTCTATAGCACACTTAATTGGGTTATTTACCACATTATACTTCAATTTTATGTTTATACCTATATCTCTTCATTCATTCATCCTCTTTTATTCACTTATTCATTGTACAAATATTTTTAATGATATATCCTATGTTACACACAGGCTAGATGCTGAGAATTCCCCATGAACAGTACCATTGTGACTCTTGCCCTCCTAGAATATTCAGCCTAACAAGAAAAGCAGATCCTCAGTACATGTTTGTTAAGTCGGATGAAATAGATTTGGGGATGATGAGTGCAAGTGATATCCATCTTGAACATGAACCAACTCTTTCTAGGAAATGAAAGGTAAAAAAAGAGAGGTATGCTGAGTGAGAATGGGGAAACCCCAATACGTAAATGGTGAATGAACTCAGGGCAGAGTGCAAGGGAGAGTAAAAATGTAAAGCTAGATCCCAAAGAAGAAACAAAGTTTTAATCCAAAGAAGCAGAACCTCAGTGAGTGAATAATTCAGTGTCAACTGCTGCAGAGAAGTCCATCAAGAACAGCCCTAAAGATTGCCAATTAGCCCTGACTGGCGTGGCTCAGTTGATTAGACATTGTTCTACAAAGTGAAGGGTTTGATTCCCACTCAGGGAACATGCCTGGGTTGCAGGTTCGGTTCCTCATCGGGACAGGAACAAGGGGCAACCGATCAATATTTCTATCTCATATTGATGTTTCTCTCCCCCTCCCCCTCCCTTCCTTTTTCCCTAAAAAAGAAAAAAAAAAAAACAAAAAAAAAAAAACAATTAAACTGGTAGATTTTGGTTTCTATAACCTACAGCCTCTGCTCTTGTTCCAGTGAATTTGTTAGGTTACATAAAAAATATAATTAGGGTTATCAATCAAATAAACTTAAAATGGGATATTATCTTGAATTATCTGTTTGGGCCTAATCTAATCACATTACCCTGAAAAAAGCAGAGATCTTTCTTCAGCTGATAGCAGAAAGGCTGGCAAAAATTCAAACAAAGGATTCCACATATTGTTGTTGACTTAAAGATGAAAAGGGCTACTTGTCAAAAAAGAGAGAACCTCAGTCCCACAACAACAAGGAACTGAATTGTTCCAACATCCTGAATGAACTTGGAAATGGAATCATTCCCAGCCCTTCTAGATAAAAGGCCAGCCTTGTTGACTCCTTGATTTCCAAGAGGATCTAACTAAGCCATGCTGTGCCTGGACTTCTGACCCACAAAGCTGTGAGATAATAAATTTGTGTTGTTTTCATCACAAAGTTGTCGGTAATTCGTTAGGAAAGCTGTTAGGAAAGCAGCTGCCGTGGAACCTGCTGCCCCTCTCCAGGTGGGTGCTAGAGCTGCTGCTTGGCCCCAGATTCTTCTTCCTTCTTAGGATAAATCTTCCCCTTGCTCTAGGTACGCAGTGGATTTCCTTGTATTACTTATGTATGTGTTATATGGCACCTGGCCGGCCCTACCAGTATATCTTCCCTACTCCTACCACAAAGTAAAGGGGTCTTAGCCTGCAGCATGCGAGGGATACCTGCCCTCCCCATTGCCTTGCGTTGGTTACCAGCAGGGACTTACTGGACAGGAAAGACTGACTTAAGCTAAAGAAGCTGATCTTACTGCATCTCTTCTTTCTGTGAGTAAAGCATTGTTCCAACCCTTGTGTATCAAGTCCTCTGTGGTAACAACTCCAAATCCATAGAAGATGCAGTAGGCTGAAGTCTGTGGGCTTCCACTTCCAGTGGCCGGCATTGTTAAAATCTCTGTCATCCTCTCTCTTGACTTGATAGTAGTGACTAGCTCTTCCTGCTTTGAAACAGCACTAGAAAACTATCATGTGCCAGTTAGACTGGGCTAAGGGATCCCCAGACAGAGTAAACATCACCCTCACCAATTCATTGAGGGTCAAAATGAACAGAAAAATCTGCACTTCCTGTCTGCTTGCTAACTGTCCAAAGGTTTCAAAGGAGATCTCTTCAACATGCCTTCCTACAATTCAGTACAGAAAGACACATGACTCAAAGCACTCATGTTGCCCTGTGAAGCAGATTCCTCTATACTTGAATTCCCACTTTCCTGTTTTCAAAATATTTAAATAAATAAAAAGTTATAGTAGTAATTTTCACAGAATTAATTTCAAACAATATTTCCAACTAAAAGTAAACTCCAAAAATTGTAAGAGTGACACTAATTCTGAAACATGTTTTCACGTTTATTTGCAACATGTACACACATACTTAAGTGTGTGTATATAATCACAGTTCTATATGTGTGGGTATAATTCTTTGGTAAAAACATGAAAATCATGTTTCAGAAAGTGTTTTTGATTTGTTTTCATTAGATTTAATAACAACGCCAATTTAATATTACCTCAGTTTAGGCCACTTGGGGTAATATTAAAATAATAGATAATTTCTGCTCTCTAAAGTCGATATTTTAGGTGAAAATCCAAATAAATTTTGTAAACATATGCACAGAGCTATCAGATGGATTTAAAATAATTAATCAGGTTCAACCCATGTTTGCTAAGATGGCCCCAGAAAGAGTGAAACTAATCTTTCTAACTTTCTTCTAAGCAGGGATGGGTCATATATTTCTGTTTCATGTCATTCAGCAACTGTTACAAACTCTGCTTCTATGCGGTCACTTGAATCCAACAAATGCACTATAGGCTACATGTATGTTCAACCCTGAGGCTTAAAAGCCTTGTCATAAGACAAGAGCTTGCCCTCAAAGAGCTGATTTTCAAGTGCATACTTCACTAGATGCCAGACTGATAAACCAATGAATATTTAGGTACATACAATTAAATCTTTGTATGTTTTTTCTTTTTATGTTTTCTATTTTACATACATAATTTTATTCTAATTATTCCTACATGGCATATAACTTAGAAGATTTTTGTCACCATTATATCAATTTAATATATAAAAGGGGCTTTAAAATATATTGTAATTTCTTTATAAAATTGAATTCACACCAGTTTATGTTTAAATGTATGACTACTTCAGGAATTTAGAAATATAAAGGATAATTGGTATGGTGTATTCAGAAATGTGATATTATGATCTTATAAACACTTAGACTCTGGAGCCTGGCACATTATTTATACCTACTCTATGTAATTTATGAAATATTTTCTTATATGTGTGTTATGTAATTTAGTCCAATTTATAACAATTTAGAAATAATTTCCAGAGAAAAGTGTACTAAACTGGTATGTAGAAAACATAAAACATTTTCATCAACACATATAGCTTTAGACAAATCACATTTATTTTTTGTAAGTTTTGTTTCCCCCTATCATTACATGTTGTAAACACACTACTACTTTGACTACAAAGAACAACATCAAATTCGAAGACTATCTTGCATTCTTAAAAATTAGTTAAGATTATTGCATTGTGTCATCTAATACTTGATAAATTCAGTAATTTAGATTTTATTATGGCAAATCTTTAAAATAAAAAGCTATGGCTTTCTTCCTTTTAAAATAATGCACAAAGGTTCAAGTAAGCAACTTAATCTAAAACAGAAAGAAAGGCAAAAAGCTGTTTCGACAATCTGACCTGGTGGATTGCTCAAAATGACTCTGTGAAAAAACTACTTTGGCCTGACAGTAACTATATCTCTGCCTCCCCTTTTCTTTGTTTTCCCTTCCTTCCTTCCTCCCTTCCTTTCTTCTTTTCTTCCTTCTTCTTTTCTTTTTTCTTTAACAATGGCATTATTATAGAGAGTCTTTGAAGAGCATAATGTAGTTTTCAATATACAGATATATATTTTTCCTTGAAGGAAAAGAGCAGAAATAATATAACATAAAAAAAACAAACAAACAAACACTGGGTTCTTTAAAGAATAATATCTACAGACACATTTGCCTGTACTCTTGACTTTACATCCACTTGACTGGTTTCTTCCTTGTTTGTATACTTCTTCATCAGAATTCTAATGCAAAAATGAAACATTTTATAGTATCAGTGAGAACCATGCTGCCATTGTTTGTCAAACATGTACATTTTAAGGCTTTTTTGTTCTTTTTACTTCATTCATGATATTACCTAGATTAGTAATCCTCCACACAAGAAAGGACTATAGCCAGCGTCACGGTTACTAATATTCATCTTGGTTTTTTTTTTATATCATACTTCTCCAAGTCAGAAAAAGTCAATTTTCACTAGAAGTTCATCATAATCACATATCAGACCTCTCATATTTCTACCAAGAATAAAATGCAACCTAGCCAACTCATTTGCATTGTAATCTAATTTTGAAATTACTTTATCAGTGCAATAACACATCCAATAGAGCTTTGGTCTTATTGATGAAAAGGGAATCGACTTGGTTAGGGAGTACATAACATTTTAAAATTAAATTTGTGTTATTATTGTTCTTACACTCAAAGGGCCTGGTGATGGCAATGTTCCATGGCAGAAAATAATACTGCTATAATAACAGCAATAGTCATGAAAACTTAATAACATTTTCACTGAGACACAATGATACAATATCATCACTTCCATACTTCACAGGGAGGAGTTAACGTAATCAATAAGAATATTTACTAAATAAAGACACTTCTAGAAAGTGAGGATACAGAGTTGGGATAAATATGACTCATTCCCGAAACCTAGTTGAAGAGACAGATCTTATATATACAAAGATAAGGACAACAATGGAACCAATTATGAGATGCTTGTGAGTCAGGTTATTGGCTATGTGAGAAGACCTTTGAAGAGACCTGAGTGGGGCAGAGAGTCTAGGCAGGAAAGGATCGTCGTCGTCGGCAGCCGTCCGTCTCGAGAGACGATGGTGTAGCTTCTTAAGAGTCTATCTGCACCGCCGAGAATGGTTGTGCAGTCCGACTCGGGAGTGACACGGTGTCTGTCTCCTCCCGTGTTGAATCGACATCTTGCGATGACGCTGGAGTGTCCTCTCCAGTGAAGCTGAAGCTACAGAGCCTGGGCAGGGTGATATGGAGGGTCTGCTGTTGCCCATGCAGCAGACCCCCCCTCTCTTCGCAGCTGAAGGGTCCAAGGGAAAGACGGAGTCAATACAGCTTGGCTTCAGGTGCGCCGCAGGAGTTGCCGGTGTTGACTACAACGTCAAACCGCCTTAGGGACTCCGGCTCCGGATTTTCTGTCGGGGTTTACTCCCTTAGCCTTTCCCCTGAAGAGGTATGTCGCAAGGCAGCGGAGGTTTTTTGGAGTCAGAGTTTTCCTTCTCTGATGTGCCCTGACTGGAAGATCGAACCAGCGACACTTAGCTCGCAGGCCGACGCTCAATCCACTGAGCCAAACCAGCCAGGGGGACAGGAAAGGATACAGCTGTAGAAATGTAAGTGACTTGTTATAATGACAATACTTTTTACATCAGAGGCCTATTGGACTTAGTCTGGAAATGTGACCTGAGCCAGACTGTGGAGTGTTCTGAATGTCTCACTAAGGAGAAAGGGGTGTGTCGTCTAGGAATTTGGATATGACTACATGATAATTTCAGTGGGAGTTTACGGGGACTGAAGGAGGTCGAGATCATTTTTCTGAAAAGAATTTGTAGAATGTAGTGACTGCAGGAGACATTAATGAAACAAAGAGTCAATGATGACATCAAGGTTCCAAGTATGGGTGCCTTGGAAAATAAAGACACTATTTCTCTGTAAAACATTATTAAGAATATTTCTCCCCAATGTGCAGGTGAAAGTTTTCAACAGAAAATCCACTTGGAATTTACAGTGCAAAACATGACTCCAGTCACAGCAGTGGTTGTGTGAAAATCACAACTGTTAATTTATAAATATTGACAATGAGGAGCTTCAGAAACATAGTGATGGGGTATATGAATAGTTTCTGTGGGTGCATTTACTTAGCCCTCTTGTATATAATTTTAGAATTTCTACATGTAATGTTGAATATGAGAAGTTATGTTGTATTTTACATAACATATAAAAAAGTGTTATAATAATTCCGTGCATTTCTGAGAATTTACCTAGTCATATAATTTTAACTACTTTTGAGCACTTAATCAAAGGTTTGAAAGTTTTAAAAAGAATAAAGACTGCCGCTGAGCCATAATTAGACATTCTAAGAACCCACAAGGAATGCTTATTAAACATTAAAGGAGAAATAAAGTAAATCTAGGACCACGATCAAGAAAAGCAGAGAATATTAAAGAAAGAAAAGAATAGATTGGGATTTGAGGAGTGAAATGCCCTAAAATCAATCACGCAACAATAGCCCAGGTGAGCAATCAGCAAGCTCAAACGAACGTGAAAGTCAATGCTCAGGAAATGAGCAGTAAACCCATAAGCACTGCAAGGCAAGGTCTCAGGGTAAGAGTTGAACACCTCAAATAAAAGCAAGCAGATTTAAGTCATAACTACTGATAAGATAGTCTAAAACAGCATATGTACCCCAAGCATGACTGGTTCAAATTCAGCAGGCCATCCAACCCTGGATAAAGATAAAATGACTTTTGTTAGGATATAATATAAAAGATTACACAAGAGAAACTGCCAGGGGAAAAATTAATTGCATTTAAAATATGACTAAGGAATTCTATGCTCCTCTTTGGAGTGGAGAACAAGTCTATTACAATTAAACACTCTTTAGCGACGGATTTCTTTAAGGCCCAACTTTATCCTGGATTTAGGTATAATACGTGAGATGTTCTCTGCATACAGAAGTAAATGTCCTGCAATGATCTTAAAGATCTCCAAAGTGAGTAATAAACCTAGAAAACTCCATAAAATAACTTAGGCACTGGTTGTGAACGTGAGTTAAATAAATGCCAAAGGAGTAGCTCAAACAGGCTAACGGCAGCTAAGCCCGGCTTTTTTAAGACTTGGTTTTACTCACTACTTCTGCTCTTGATCATGGATTGCCTACCAAAACGTCCGTTACTCAGAAGGTACCCAGTAAATATTTATTAACTAACTTAGTGTCTATGTGAATCTGAGATTTGCGGAAGTAGTAAAGATGGTTGTAGCCTTAAAAAGTAAAAAACAGAACTGTTTCAGAAATATTTACTTTCGCATTTGTAGTGTTACATTTTTCTGAAGGCACTGACAGCTTGCAAAGCCCTTGTGGTGTTCATACAGAAATAACAAAACTCTGTCACCCTTGCTGTTTTCTGACATAGCTGAACTTTTAAAGCTACTATGAGTCAGCTTCAAAATTTTAGTTTAATTCCAACATCCTCAGAACAGCTCATTTTTCTTATGCCAACCATTCTTGCGTTCTTGCTTTAAGTCTCTGTGACTAAACGCTATCTTCTACTTAATTTTTTTTCTTAAACCTCTCACACAAGGAATTGAAAACCCAATCTCAGTCATTTTACTTTTTTGCTCCTGAGTTGTGTTTTTTTTTTTGTTTTTTGTTTTTTTTTTTTATATGGTGGACCAAACTGTCCCTTATAGACTTAATTTTACTGTATATTCACTTAGTCTTTTACAAATAGGATCGTGTTAACTTCAGAGAAGAGAATGGTGGATGCGCCTATAGAGCTGAAGACAACTGAAGAGTGTTTCTAGAAGTGTGTATGTGTGTGCAGACACGGTTCTCCATCACAATACACAATGCACATTAGAGACATATTTATGGAAGTAGAAAACTTGCCATGAGGAATGCCAGACGTTCCACAGTATTTCAGGGTTACACATTTAAATACATTTTATTGATCAAATCAACTGAAAGTAATTTTAAATTACATGTTTTGACCTCCCTGGGGCTATAATCAGAAGGTCCCCGTGAGAAGAAAAGAAAAAGAGAGCCAGGTGAGAGGGCAGCAACCACCATTCTATTCCCAGCATCTGGCACCTCGTCATGGTCTGCAATCATTTAAGCGCTTATATAAGCCAGTCCTATTTTAGTTTATTTTAAGCATCATGAATGCATAAAGATCTATGCAAGCATTTTTATTAGAAGTTCCCCATATGGAAGTACTACAGGATTAAACCAGCAATCACTATCGCCTTCTTCAAGGTCAGCTCTAGTGACCATCATGAAGGGAAAAAAAGCTTACATTTTTTCTAAGCAAAGAAACGGAGGGAGTATAAGCTTATCGGTTAATGTGGCTATTGGCATTCTTTAATACAGACAATCAAGAAGCTATTGACTTAAACTGCATTTTTGTTTTCAGAAAGGTTGCTTGCCAAAAAGAAATCTTTTCAAGCTAAAAAAAAAAAATTCTAAAATCAACTATAAAATTATTGTGCCTAACTGTCCTTTGCAAATGTTCAAGTAATAGGAAGATATAAAAAATAATATACATAAAGGAAGTGTAATACAAATAAATCAGATATCAAATACCGGGAGAAGATTTGAATCAGAAATTCAGATACAGTGTATTTTTACTCTTTTACCATATGAAATATCTTTGGTACTTTATATGTTAACCAGACCAGTTAAATCACAAATATATGTAACAGAATGTAACAGGAAAATTAGAATAAAATTGTTTATAAAATTTACCAATGATGCTTTTCCTAGATGCATGCAGAATAACAAAGGCAGTAGCCACTGCAGGAAAAGTATTATATTTATCAGATGTTCACACTAGAATTTTTGGTTGTTTCTTATTTATACTGTATAAAAATCAGCCTAGATTTTCTACAGTATCATTTAAAATTAATGAAGGTAGTTTGTATGATGAAATTCACAGATCTTAATTATCACTGTTCTGTGACATAACAATGAAAATTTAAATAATTATTAAGCCCCTCATACAAATTCATTTTTAACTGGTAGACAATACAGTAATACACTATATATAGGGTTTTTGAAAAATGTTTTTTGAAATATTTTTGGTTACACAGATTAAAAACAATACAGATTTTAAATTAAATTCATAGTGTGATGCAAAGTAACTCCTTGATTAGCTATTCGTAATTTGTATTCTTGTGTAGTCTTTCAATTGATTAAAAACAAGCAGTTAGTAAATCTTTTTGTAATGGTGGCCTTTAAAAAATTGTGCAATCCCGTTTTCTTTTATCTTAAAAGTCTCTTTCTCTCCCTCCCTCTCTCCTTCCCTCTCCCCGTCATTCATTTCCAGACCAGAGAAAGCTATTTCTTCTTCCTCCCCTGCCTCCAACGTCTAAGATGGAAGAACTGGGTTTGCTAACTAAGAAAGGGCAGCACTGACCCCTCGTGGTCATACGACATACCGAACTAGTACAAAAAGGAATACCATAAAATTTTAAATAAAACAATTCAATAGCAGGAGTCTTAATGAATTGATGTGTCAGTGTTATAATTGTACTGGGATGCCATCCACTTTTCAAATAATAATTGTTTTCACATGATATTGGTAGTCAACTGTTAAAACAAATGAAATCAAAGGTCAATGGATTTGCTTCTATGTCAGTAGATATTGAACATATTGTTGTCATTGCTGTGCACATGGGAAACGTCATTCACTTAGATTCCATGGCATACAGCTTTGTATGATCATTTTCTTTATTTACTTGTTCCTCACCTGAGGATATTTTTTTCGTTGCTTTTAGAGAGTGGGGAAGGGAGAGAGGGTTTAGGGAGAGGAGAAGGGAGGGACAAAGAGAGGGAGAGAAACATCGATTGGTTGCCATCTGTATGCACCCCGATCAGGAATGAACCTGCAATTTAGGCATATGCCCTGACTGGGATTCGAACCCCTGACCTTTCAGTTTGTGGGATGATACCCAACCAACTAAGCCACACCAGCCAGGGTGTGATAATCATTTTAATGTATGTAAACCCAAAGACCCCACCTTGCATCCCCCCACTAGATTACGTAGTCTTCTTACATGTTCTTATAGCCTTGTTACTTTCCTTCCAGAGCTTTCGCCACAGTTAGTAATTATATTACTGTGACAATTTGCTGGAAACGTGTTTCTCACATCAAATGTGTGAGAGCACAAATGACGTCTTAATATTCACCACATATCCACAGTACTTCGCACTGTGTCCAGCATATGGTAGCAGCAACACTAGATATTCAGGTAAATTAATAAATAAGCAAGAGAATTAATTTATTAAGAATAGAGGTGGGATCAAGCTAAATTCTCATAGTTTTATGCTAATTTCCCATTTAATAAGGTGCTCATGAGACACAGAAACAACAAATATTCTCAGTTTTCTCTTAATCTCTGCTTCTAGATTTCCATATGCTTCTCCCTGACGTGCTTAATATCCTTGTCCCTCCACAGGACATTATCACTTAGCTTTCGATGTCTCCTCTTTACTAGGCCTTGAAGCGTTCCTGTTTTTGGTGAGACCTCTAGTTAGAGGCGACCTGATTTCGGAATTTATGGTCTACCTCTTTTAGCGGGGATACATTCTCCATTCCTTGCCATAGTGGTTTCTCAGCATCTATGATTATTTAAAATTCTGCAATGACTTTGTGATGTTTTGGGGTTTTTTTCCTGAAAAGACTTCTTCTCAGAGTATGCCTAAGAGAATGCCAAAGGTTCCGTCATTCCTCCCGTAAAATACGTTTAGCCCCTAAAGGACTGACTCACGGTCATGAGTCATTGTCAATGATGGTAAAGGAACAAAATCTTGGGACGTTTAGCTAATCCTAACTCTCCTTATGACTCCAAAGTGGCTTTGCACTAAGTTTAAAAACTGCAACACAATTTGCTTTTGGAAATATAATTAAAGGATTAGTTCAAATGTAATTGGTACATAGGGGAGATTTTGGTATAGCACAGAAATCCCTTTGGTTCTTACATGACTTTCAGAGCACATTAAAGGTCTGACCTACCAAGAAGGTCAAAACACAAAATAGACAACACAGCTGAATATAGAAAGCAGTGGTGACGTCAGTTTTCGGGACATGCCCTTGATCCATCGTTCTTCTTGGTTCACTCTGGCCACATACTATGTGACTAATGAAAGTGCTTATTGTAAGATTTTCCTGTCTCTTGCATATTTTGCTTTGCTTTATAACTCAATAGCTCCACCCATTCTTTAGACCTGCTTCCTTCAAGGGACATCCAACCCCACCTTGGTTGTTAAAAGTCAAGTCCTATATTTAAAGCAGTGTAGATTTATTATAAATTTAATATGCTGTTTAAACTTATACATTTTTAGATTTGGCACTATTTTTGTTAGTGTTCTGGTCACTAAACTGCAAAGGTTTTGCATTTCCTGTTCCAAGCCTGTATTTTTCCGGCATGCCCTATTATTTTTGGAGTGTTACTTAACAGAACCTGAGGTTTTTCAGGAATGCATATATCCTATGTAATAGACTGTGGTAAACAAAATATTGGCTCCCCAAGGAGCCCCATGCCCCAAATCACTGGAACTTGTAAATATGCTATCTTACATGGCAAAAGAGAATTAAGGTTGCAGATACAAGTACAATTACTAATCAACTGACCTTGATATGGGGAGATTATTCGGAATGATCTGACTGGGTCCAATCTAATTATCAAGTCCTTAAAAGTAGAAGGGCCAGGAAGGAAAGGACTTGATCCACCGTTGCTGGCTTTAACAATGGAGGAGAGGCCATGAGCCGAGACATGTAGTCAACCTCTAGAAGCTAGAAAAGCAAGGAAATGAATTCTTCCCTGATGCCTCTACAAAAGGAATGTAGCCCCGACAAAGGTTTAGTATATCTTAAGAGACCCATCCATGTCAGACTTCTGACCTACCGAACTCTAAGATTATAAATTTGGTAATTTGTTATAGCAGCAATAGAAAACAAATACATAAACACATCTTCAAAGTGCTGCTTTTATTGCTACTGTTAACAGAGCGTATCTAATATTGCACAACTGCATCTGAAATTTTTAAGTTAGAATTTCTTTTATTAATTGAGTAGGAGACTGATATTTCAATATCCTATTTACAGGTTTAGGTTGATTCAGGGGTTACAAAGAACAATTAGACCTACACTGCTATTTATTCAATACCAACATTCCTTTAATGTAACGAGGAGACTCCTAGGTGAAATGACTGTATGTACATTTACACACACACACACACATTTGGAGATAGACCAAGGTCTCTCCACTACAAGCAAATGAGGAGCAGGATTATCCTCCTAATAACTTAATCATCACTAGCCCATTACTTGATACCTGCACTGCAAAGGGGGCCCCACACAATTTCCCACCTAGAGTTCCCTTTGAACATCATGTGTCATTCGATACTCTACTTCATAACCCTCTTCTCTTAAAAAATGGTCCTGAATTGTATTCCCTTGTCTCCAATTCCTGATAATGAATTAATTGCTGTTAATGAATTAATGGAGATGATGTATTTCCCTTAAATTAAATAATACAATTTTAATAGGTCCTTCAGGGAATATTCACTTAACCCTTGGCTTTAACTGATATGGCTTTCAGAAGATAATACTGAGCAGGTGGGACTTTTCATCCTTCACATCACAGGTGGTCAACCTTAATTATCAGGCCGAAGCCCATGCAGCTAAGAAACTCGCTGTTTAACCTTAGCTAATTAGCAGCATTTGTCTCTGTCTCTAAAACAGGATTATTAATGGATGACTGATGAAATTCATTGTTATTAAAAGAAAGTACAAATTCCACAGTTTTTTTTTTCTTTTGCGGTTATTTAACTGAAAGACTTAAAGATATATTTATTGATAATCTTAATTTAGGTGATAGATAGTATTTGTATGTGATGGGTTTCCCTATAAAAGACATTAGAATTACTTTTTTTTTTATCACCAGAAGGCAGAGATAGAATCAAAGGAAAACTAGAAAAGCAGCAAACCTATTTCCAATATAATAAAATTTCTAAAACATATTGATGCTGAAAATGAGTTCCTTACGAGGTTTAAGACCCTGTAGTTTAAAGTACTTAATCGGATAACAGATGACATTAAACAGGCGTGAATACTGTAGAACATACTCTGTTTGCAGTAGACTTCATGGGTAAAACTCAAAGAGCTCTATTCTGGGGCTCAGACAGCCCCATCCAGAATTGGTCTCTTTCCAACTTTTTCTGGGTTTCCAATGTGTTGGCTTTATTCAGGCAAACTCTCACATACTGAGGTTGGCAAGACAGACGCCCCATTTGGAAGCTAACTTCTAATCTTCACAGCCACTCCAGTTAAGAAGAGCTTCACTTTCCTGATAGCAGTTCTGAAATTGAATCTGCTTTACCTGGTATGTACCATGTGACCAAAATAGGTCATGATCAGGAGAATTATTTTGATTGACTAAAACTATATTAAAGTAAGGGCTTGAGAGCTTGATCAGTTGCATCCAATCACAAGGACTGAGAGCAGTGGAACCATAGGATTCCCTAAGAAAGCCAGAGTATTATTAGTGCTGGGGAGAGTGGATATTGGGCAGTCAAAAGCTACAGATACTGTATATAGCAAGACATTGACTTTCAAAGTTTCTTTCAGCTCAAAGATTCTATGGTTTATAAATTTGTTTCAAAATGCCGTTGGCCTAAAAATATGTGCTAAGAACCCATTGATAAGAGATTTCTTATATAAAGCACTCATTATTAGTAAGGGCAAGAATTTAGATGCACCAACTTCAAAAAGGAGGTACTTTATATAACATTATATAATCATAATAAGCAATTTTGCACTGTGTATATTTTCATCTTGTTGAAATTATTCATAATATTTCTCCAAATATATATTTGTTTTTCTTTCATAGAAAGGATGAGTAGTGCCAAAAAATAAACATTAATCTTTGGGGATTCTATTTGTCAAAATAAAATCCTTTTTCAAACACCTATTTGTAAGGACAAAAATCTTGTTACAGGGTTCAGTTGGGATGAGTAACATGGGTTGTTCTACTAGATTCAGAATTGGCCTCCCAGGGTGTCTCTGAATATTATATTGCTTTTTGAACAATCGTTGCCAATGGAAGAAAACAATACTGAGAAAGTCAAAGCTCTCCATAACTTTCTCTGGCCCCACACCCAAATAATAACTCCGAACAATTTTGTGTTGAATGCTAGAGAATTGTCAATGCCCCTATAAACATTGCTGCTAACTCTAGAAGTCACTGAATTCCATTTTAAGGTAACATCCCGCAGAGGCAGCACAGTGGTGTAGGGACTAAGGGCACAGAATCTGGGCCCAACTATTCGGCTTTGCATCCTATCTCTAACACCTACCGGTTCCCTCACCTTCAGCGAGGATGATAATGGTTGCCATCTAAAAAAGTGTATTATGAAGATTAATATTCAAAAAAGCTTTTAACACAGCATATCCTCGTATCACATAACAAATGCACAATAAATATAGCTCATCTTTTTCTTTCTAACTGTGAGTGTGGTTTGCAAAGAAACAGCATTTGGCTGGTCAGTGATTAGCTCAATTTTTTCATATTTACGGCCCCTTTAACAATGACCACTTAATAAAGGAGGTTGTCTGCTCATGACAGTCTGCCTCTCTTTAGGGGTTAATTAATATGATATGACATAACATGATATAATTTATAAAAATATAGAACTGGAGAGTTCTTTTTATTTCTTATACTTTATTGCTTCTTCAAACAGATCTGTTTTGCAGATTAGATTATTCGTTGAATACATCCTACTCAACGCTTTGAAGTATGAAAGTAAAATAATTGACCATATTTATCTTGCCTCTTCTGGGGGGACTCTGCTTTTATAAATAAGTATTCTGTCACCCAACAATGGAAAATTCAACCAATTCAATTTTGCAGCAAGAAAAATTTTAAATTAGATGTCGTTTTAAAATGAAGTAGGTATTATTTTCCATTCTGCTTTTTTCATATTAGCTGAGAAATTCTGGAAGTAAAAGAAAAATTATATTTGATAGGCAATCGCTTTATTTATTCTTATACAGATAAAACAAAGTAAGCAGTTATCAGTAGATTTTTTCTTGTAATTCTCTTGATCCTCATCAGTCTAATGGCACTGCAATCCCTGGTCTAGGCTACATGAGTAATTTGGGAGTAGAGATTGGCAGATGACTCTGTAAAGAGGGCAGAGCAGATGCCAGTATGGATTTCTGAGATGAGCTGCAAAGTTCATTGCATTCACATTGTTTTGTCAGCGATTACACTCAGAATTATTATGCAGAATCCTGGGTATTTGTTATTTATAAAAGCTGTTAATGCCTGTCGATCTTAAAACACAGGATGCCTTGTCCATTCTATTTTGGCAAATAAACGAATAGAACAACCAGACGTTTTGTCTGTTTTATAGTTGCTTGACTGGCATTGGCTAGTCAGGGTTCTCTCTTGGATGTGATAGGTTTTGTTTTACAAGGTTAGCCAATCCGATCCTATTTTCATAGACGTCCTTATAAAAAGTTGGCTCCTGTAGAAGCCAGACTATCTCATGATGGCAAATACAGCACATAGCTCACAACTACATATTAAATTGTAACTGAGACTAAATAATACTTTAGAATCATAGTTTACAAATATTTTCTTCTTTTAAACTCTTCTTATATTTAATATAAATATTGGCCTAAAAAAATGCTTCTTTTAAATATTACTGCTATCAACACATAAGCCACAAATTCTTGATTAGTTCAAAAATTGAGCTAAATATACTTTATTTTCACAGATGTCAATAATAACAATGACATGGCAAAGAGGAATTTTTGATTAAATGATACCAATGCACATACATATTTATATAAACAAAGAGTGCACTCATGTTATAAAACATGGTCCTCCCTTACACTCCACTTTGCACTGAACTATATATGCCATACTTATATGTTATAATTTCATACTTACCTATTTGCAAATAAGGGTCAATATTTTGATATTAAAATAAACTTTACAGTGTAGTTTGGATGGTAAAATTTAAAAACCTGATTATTTTAAAAAGTAGCTGAACCTATTAATACACTGAAGTAACAAGGAAACATGAAACATGTACCTATAAGTCACATCTGAATATACTGTCAAGGTTTTACTGTGATATAAAACAATTTTATATGGGGTCAGTGACATCTATGAAAATTTCATATAGTGTTCTTTACTCTGAGAGCCATTGTATACCAAGTTTCGGTCTAGGGGGGGATTTTTATAACTGTGTTACAATCGCCAAAGATAAAAACTGAACCTGAAAACTGCGAGAAACTCCTTAACTACAGCATCACAAATAGGAACCTATAAAAATCTGACAGCTGTATATGAATGGGAGTTGAGTGTCCTCTGTAATTATCTCAGACAGCCCTGCTGCCTTCTCAGTTTCTGTCAAGAGTAGGGCACCTGTTCAGAAAAACAAACACCCCCCCCCCCAAAAAAAAACTGACACAGCTAATCCTCAAGAATTCAGACGTGTAAAACTGCACTTCCGGCCTCGTGATCCAACCAATTTAGTACGTGCATTTTGAGCTGTAATTTCTTCTTTTGAAAAATAAGCTGCTGTTTTTTTCTGAAATTATTTCACATCGTCCAACACAGTGTAAAATAAGCTAAAATTTTAAAGAGATGAAAGATTTTTATCTCAGCTGGTGACCAATAGTCAGGAAACAAGGGTTTCAGAAAAAAATCATTTGATACTTTTTTATTGTTGTTAGATTAAAAAAAATTATTTTGGTTGAATCAATATGTAGTTTAGAAATAAAAAAAGACTACAGAAGCATTTGCTTGGCTAAGAAATAATTACTTCTTGTATTATTTATGTGTAAGTTCTCTCCAACTTGGCTGCAAGACTTCATAAGCTGCAAGAACCTTGTGTACACTTTTACTCACACGATTAATAACTGCAGGTGTAAGGGACTTGGCAATGCTATTCACTCACTCCATCATTTTGTATCTGTTCGTTGTAGATAAATCCTATTTGTATTTTTGTTCTTTCATAATATTTTGTAACAAATTGTTTGTTCTACATGTTTCCCTGAGATGTCTTTATATGGTTCTATTTACATTTATATAGGTATCCTTTTAATTTATTATTATAATGAAAAACTTTGTTCCCAACATTGTATTTACAAACTCAAAATATCACTTTCTTTGCTTTACTCAACTATGTGTTATATTTCAGACTTATTGAAAAATCTAAATTAACAATACTAAAAGAGTATTGTTAATTTATAATACTAAGAAATAAACTTAGTATTATAAATGCAGATTTTTTATGTTAATGAAAAATGCTGTTCTATTTTTATGGGTTGAAATTTCATTTCTAGAAAAATTTGTTAAATGGCAGCAATTAAATTTTATAATTAATCATCATTGATAGTCAAAAATGTCCTCACACCTTTTGTAACTTAGAACTAAATATATTTTTCTATACATGGAATTTTCAAATTGACAGGGCAAAACATTTTAAGTGCAGTGAATAGTAAAAAACTCTTATCTGGGTCACTGTCAAAGAAAGTTATGCAAATAGAGAGCAAATAGAAACATTTAGTAATAATTACTATTTGATCTATAAACAATAATTTTCCAAGAGTCTGGATGTGTGTCTAGAAATATTGTCCATCGATAAATCATTGATATGTGGATTAAACAGTCCTTGCCATTTGTCAATTATTGACATTAGCATTTGAATGAGAAAAGGTCGTTGAAACATTATTACTATTTAAAGAACAATGAACCAGTGATGCCACCTGTCCTGATGTATAACATGAAAGGAAGGACAAGGATCATCTCTAAAATTCCTTTTTGATCTTTAAAAACCTTTAGGATTCCTCTTGTAGTTTGTTGTGGAATAATTTAGGAAGGTAGGGGAACTGAGTGAAGAAGGAAACAAAAAAGGAGGTGGGGAGGGAAAAGAAGGAAAAAGGAAGGTAGGAAGGAAGAGAAAGAGGGAGGGAGGGACAGCGGGAGAGGATCCAGTTTCCGAGACATACTTTGTAAGGTCAATGTACTTGCTCGTCTGCTTCCATTCCTTTCTTATGCCTGAATCTGTACATTGTTGGAAACAATCTTTCCTCTTCTTACTAAAATCCATGAGATAGATTTAAGTTTCATGAGCAGATCCAAATTCAGGATTGTATTTTCTTCTTCTGTTGTGCCTCTTAAAATACAGATATAGCTTCTTTTCTTATCCATTTCAAGAGCCTAGTGTGAATATTTCATTTAATGTCTTCAAATGACACTAAATAAGACAAAGCTTTGATATTCTTCCCAAAGTCCTCCATTTTAAACATGGAGCTACTAACTTGTTAAATTTTTTAATGGTTTTGATGATACTATTTGCCACATATATTACACTAAGTACAGTAGACCCCCATAGTCAATCATGGTCCAAAAACATTAAATTCCCCCAATTGTTCACATCAACTGCTCCTGACATTCAACTATAGACTTTGTCATGGATTGATGATCCTCCTTCTAATGTCTCATCTGAGAGTCAACAGTAGCCTGATGCAACATCACAATGCCTATGTCATTCATTTCACTCCATTTTGTCACGTGGGCATTGTGTCATCTCACATCATCACAAAAAGAAGGGTGGGTACAGTATATGGTTTTGAGAGACAGAGACAAAGACCATATAACTTTTATTATAGTATTTTGTTATAATTGTTCTATTTTATTATTAGCTATTGTTAATCTCTTACTCTGCCTAATTTATAAATTAAACATTATCATAGGTATGTATGTATATAGAAAAACAGAGTGTACACAGGATTTGATACTATCCATTGTTTCAAGCATTTACTGGGGGTGGGTCTTAGAATATATTCGTGTACCTTGTGGACAAGCGGGGATTACTCTACTGGCAAGGCTCAAGTGTTTCATAAAATATTTGTCTCATGAAGGTCCTTTCTATAAATATTAATGTTATTTTCTCTAAACTTCTCTGATTTTTCCTGTAAGAATATTTAACCAATTGCCACATTTTACCATGACAATACTATATAGCCCACTATCTAGGTGGCACTCTTTGAACTCTGCCATTTGTGACTCAGAGAATGTAGGACAGTGAATAGAATAACATATTTTATTTTGAAGTCCATGATCTATAACACCAAACTGTGAGGGGAATGAGAGGCACTCATGCTCAGATGTTCTGAAGTTTTGCTGAACACGGGATGTGGAATAAGATGAAATATTCAACAACCTTTATGGCAAACCAAGTTTGCCAGAAGCCCATAGACAATAGTACGCGATAAATATTTTTAAGCATTTTCTATGAGTAAAATTTGGTGTTCATGGTGCTATAAGGGAAGCACTGAGAAATATAGCCTCCACTGTGAAATGAGATTACAATCCCATAGTAAGATTGGCAAGTGACTAACTAAAGACAGACTATACATACCATAATAAAGACACTTATAAATTACCCCTGAGGGGTCAAAGGAGTGAGTGTGTACATCAGCTGAAAGCAAGGGAGCAGGATGCGTCAACAGCATGGACCTTGGATGGCAATGGCTCCAGACAGAAGTCTGATTATCGAATTTCACATGAGGGCTGGTAGTCTGGATTTTATCTGGTATATCCTTCTACAATGCCAGAATTTTGTTTGTTTGTTTGTTTTTAAATAAACATGTGTCACAGGCTGAATTTGGCACACTGACCAGCAATATGCCAGTTTGGGGACAGAGCAGAGGCATTATATTCAGAAATACCATTGAAAGGATTTGGGATCACAATGTGGAAAGTTTTGAGGCACTTAGGGATCGTATCCTTAACGGAGTAGGAAATGGGGACAACTGAGGGATCATTAATGGAGGCTCCAAATGAAATAACTAAAGCAATGCTTAAGAAAGCTGAGGCCAGCAGTACCAAGCCTGGATTGGAAGGCTCCCCTGAAAGGAAAGAAATCCATTAGAAGGCTGTGGCAATAGACCGGTAAGAATGTGGTCCGTGGTGACAGAAGTGGCAATGGTTGGGACGGACAGGGATGGTGTTAGGATATAGACGTACAGGCAAAATGCGTAACACACTGCTTTGCTATTTCTTCTTAATGCAATTTCATATGAAAAATTCATTGTTTTGAAAAGCAGGCTAGCCATATATATAACTAAAAACATTCCCAGACACAAAGTGTGTCGGCAGCCGTCCGTCTCGAGAGACGATGGTGTAGCTTCTTAAGAGTCTATCTGCACCGCCGAGAATGGCTGTGCAGTCCGACTCGGGAGTGACACGGTATCTGTCTCCTCCCGTGTTGAATCGACATCTTGCGATGACGCTGGAGTGTCCTCTCCAGTGAAGCTGAAGCTACAGAGCCTGGGCAGGGTGATATGGAGGGTCTGCTGTTGCCCATGCAGCAGACCCCCCCTCTCTTCGCAGCTGAAGGGTCCAAGGGAAAGACGGAGTCGATACAGCTTGGCTTCAGGTGCGCCGCAGGAGTTGCCGGTGTTGACTACAACGTCAAACCGCCTTAGGGACTCCGGCTCTGGATTTTCTGTCGGTGTTTACTCCCTTAGCCTTTCCCCTGAAGAGGTATGCCGTAAGGCAGCGGAGGTTTTTTGGAGTCAGAGTTTTCCTTCTCTGATGTGCCCTGACTGGAAGGTCGAAACAGCGACACTTAGCTCGCAGGCCGACGCTCAATCCACTGAGCCAAACCAGCCAGGGTAGACACAAAGTAGGCATTACGATAAGCATCTAACTATTTGAAACAATACCACTGAGAACTCCCTGCTGCTGACTTCCCTTAACAACCCGATTCACATCCCTCTTCAAAGCTCCTCCATCAAAAAACAGCACTTCCTATTGTACTGTGCCAAATATTTACACTATACCAGAGATGTAATTCCAGAGGAGAGAGGGTTTTCACCAACCCTTTGGTGTAACAATTGCTTGGTGGAATAACCACTAGGTCGGAATTACTTTCTCTTCACTTTTCTTATAACTGTTGGTTTATAGCTAACTTTTAGCCCTGATATTGGTAAAGAAATATTCATACATTCTCTCTCTCTCTCTCTCTTAAATATGTACATACTGTATTTGTATTCATATACACATGAAAATATACTATAGATAAAATATGACTACTGCTCTAAATTCTAAACTTCTTTTTTCCATTTTATTGATTTCATAGTACCAAGTAGAGTGTTTTTATAATCATCACTTAATAACTGTCTGTTATATTAAAATAAATTTCTGATATTCTAAGTAACCCCCTCACCCCACCACACTATTTGGATAAAAGTGACCTTACTTAGAAATACAGGTGCATGGGCTGGGTGGGGGGTAGATGAGGGAAAAAGTGGGACAATTGTAATAGACAGCTGTAATAAAATAAAATAAAAAGAAATACAGGTGCAAGTGAGACTGAAAAGTTATAATCTCTCACCTAATTTCTTTTATTACCCTTTAAATTGGAAGCATCTAACTCCCTCCTCCCTTCAGGTACCCTGAGCTCAAGAAAAAAGGATCAGGGTTGTAGGCTATGCAAACAGCACCCCTCCCACCCACCCACTATCCCCAACCCTTATGGGGATTTGCAACTCATAATATTTGGTTCTGGATAGGAAAATTCTTCTTGCTTTTTCATTTAATTTCATCTACATCTATTGGGTGTCCTCTACTTCCAAGAGAACCAGGCAACCTAGACAGACAGAGGAGTAACACAAGAATTTTTTACTATAGCATAAAGAAGACAGCGCAAGAAAAATTTAAGAACAGATTTTAAGTGTTACAATTATCAATTTTATCCATAAATAATTATAGTTCCATTAAGTCATTTGGACTGAGTCAAAAGGTCACAAGAGGTAGCTAAAAGTTGGTGACATAATTAATTTCCTTTTCCACCCAGAAATTTTCCTTATATTGATTTCCACACAAAAGTTAAGATATCTGAGCACCCCTCCCCCCCCAAAAAAATTACAACTTTTGCTTTGACATAATTGTAGAGCTTCTTGGACAGGAGTCAACCAACAAATCAACCAACAGGTTCAGTTGCTCATTCAGCCACTCCTGGTTCAAAGAAACATGACTCATCCTTTATGAAACTTGGCTCAACTCAGCATCAATATCGGGAGTGCATCTTCTCTCCCAATGTGTCACATAAACTTGTCAGCTCTATTTTTATGCTGAATCAGGAATACTCACGAGTTAAATTTGCTGCTGCACCTTCAAAAGCATACATTATACAATTCCAATCTATGACAGTGAGTGGTCAGAAGAAAAATCTTCCCATGTTAATTACAGCAAAGAATTTTGATTGCACAACCCATTCATTTTCCATTAAAGTTATGGGATCTTTAACTTGTGAAATCACATGTCTGTTAAGTAAGTAGAAATACAAGAAAATTTAGGGATCCAAAAGTGTTGCAATTATTACCTTGAATCTCAACTTTTGCAAATTTTCCTCTGCTTCAGGATGTTGTAATTTCCTTTTACTGTATTTCCCAGCATAGACAATGAGGCCTGTCCAGAAAGTAGCAAGCCATACACTATGAAAAGGAGACATTTATTGAAGAAGATACAAGATACAAGAAACACTGTACACAGGACAATGACGCCTCAGTCCCCTTCAAAGTAGGCACCTTGGGACCTCACACAGTTCTCCCAGTCATCATCAGCTGTCCCGTCATATTTTCCTGAATCTCATTGATGGTCTAAAATCTCTTCCCTTTCAAATGTGGTGGTTTTAGCTTTGAGAAAAGCCAGAAGTTGCAGGGTGACAAATCTGGGGGCTGAGACATGGGTGATTTGATGTTTCTCAAAAATCTCTGCATGAGATGTGATGCATGAGCGGGGCATGTTGTCCTGATGAAGCTGCCAATCACCAGCTGCCCATAGCAGCATCCTTCTGAGTCATCCAAATAGTTTCCACAGAGGAATGTTCAAACTCAACACAAGATCTGATGCAGATTCTTTGCTCTACTCTCCTGCTCAGTCATTTTGAATGCAACGGACAAACAGTACACATGCTCCCTCAGTGGCGTCTGCTGTCCCCACTGACTAGTACAGTGAAGTTGTCATTGTTCACACATGTGCATTCCAGTCCACTCTTCTTGGCTGCCAAGTTATATCAATGTCATACAAACCATTATTGTTATATTAATAGTGGCTGGACTTTTTCCAGACAGACTTCATTGTACGCTTGGTCTCTTTCAATAGAAAAATAGAAGTGTGTTAAGTATTTTCAAGTATACAGAGCACAAAATATTAAGTAGCATTGAGCTGTATAGTATAAAGAGTATAACATATACAAGGAAAAATGAAAGGAAATAATTAAGTAAACAATAGTAGCAAACACCAAAACAAATGCTTGGTTTACAAGACAGATAATCTCAGGAAGGAATATAATATGGGGTAGGGGGCATAGAGGAATAAAAGAATTACCCTACAAAGCACAGACCTTTCTACTCAAAAATGAGTAGTGTTAGGTGAACTACATGATTATGGGGAAAGTAACTTATTTTCCAATAACATTGATACATTAGTTTAAATTTAAAAGTGATAAAGCTAAGTTACTTTTTGTAGCTATTCTGCTTCAGCAAATTGAATAGCTAAATCATTTCTGATGAATGAGAGCTGTTCTTTGTAAGTTTATGTGTAGTGTTATTAGATACCTCATTTCCAAAATAATTTCAAACAAAGGTAGCAAAATAATGTGGAAAAAATTCTGACCTTTGAGACTAAAGATTTCTGCTGCTGTTATCTCTGCCTATTATTGCATGATTTTTGGCTAATGATTTAATTTTTAGCTACTAGACCAGGCAGGGGGAAAAAAAAAAACCCTCAAAGCTAGGAAGTGAAGTGATACTCACCTTTGCATCCCAAACACCTAACAAAGTGCCAGGCACATATGATTTTAATGAGCATATATTAAAAAAAATAAATTTATAAAATTGGGATAAAATTATTTACTTTACACTGTGATTATATAAATCAATAAGAGCAATCATTTTAATGTATAAATTACACATAATCACAACATATTTTATCATTAGCTCATAACTAAAAAATGTATTTTGTTTCGCATACAGGTTTGTTGGCAGCCTTATTTATTTTTCTTGAATATATTCTCAGCACATGTATATATAAATTTATATATGTGTATATAATTCAATTAATTTAAGCTTGTTTGTCCTTACCTGCAAATTAAAACTGTTAATTATCTTAAATAATTTTCTACTTTTATCTCTTATGGGTAATCACAATTTAATGTTTTGTATAAATATTAATTGCACTTTATAAATATCAGATGAAACATCAAGTAAATTATTAAAATTTCTCCATAGCTAATATTTTTAAAGATTTTTTTTTTTTTAATTTATAGAGAGAGTAGAAAGTAGGGAGAGAGAGAGAGAAATATCAATTGGTTGCCTCTCCCACATGCCCTGACTGGAAATTGAATCAGAGACCTTTTGCTCTGTAGGATGATGCCCAACAAACTGATACACATCAGTCAAGAAACTTTCTCTATATCTAAATGATATTTTCAGTAAACATCACAGTTATTTGGCCTTTTTTATTTTTATTTTTTTTGCTTCATGGAATACTCAGTTTATTAAAACACAGAAACCAAAATTACAATGAACCTATCAAAATATAAAGATTTAAATTTTAAAAAACTATCACAATTTACCAAAATACACTATTGAAATTGCATAAAACCAACACTTTAGAAGCCTAGCAAAAAATTATTAATCATTGACTGACACCTCAGACAATTTATAAAGGTTGTTTAGAAGTATAGGAACTCTCTGACCTTAAGAAATTTGCAGTTGAAGTGATGAGACCAAACTATCCTGTAGAAGACAAAAGCAATTAATTCAAGACAGACTATAACCAAATATCAGGAAGTTGTGAAGAATCTAAATGCTACAGAAATTCAGATAAGAAGTGGTTTAATAAGACAAGGGAAAGGAAAGATATGTCAGGAAAATAATTTGATGCAAGACAATGAAAAGTACCTTGCAGGCAAAAGGAATATAAATCAAGTTGTGGAAGTAGAAATAACCTGATTTATGTTTTGAAAGTGAAGAGATCAAGTCTGATGAAAACTGAGCATGTGTTTCGGGAAATAATAGGAAATAAAATTGGTAGGAGAAAGGAGGAAACAGAATATAAGGATTCCTTGAAGAACTATAACTCGAGGAGTAATATACTGGCACAAAGTGAGTCCAGAATTAAGAACCACTAGAAAGGATTTGTGACCCTGGTGTGTGCCCGGGGCATGAAGAAGAGACGGTGCAAGAGACCAGTCTCTGCATCTAAACTAACAGATGACCTCTCCATCATCTTCAATCAGCCTAAAAGCCTGTCTATTCTTACCTTCCTTTTGATCCAGTGACATAATTTTTCAGGCACTAGATGTCACTGTTCCATTTAGGGAAAATAAAACCTAGTCATTTTGAGGTCCCAATTGCATCTACCTAATTACATCTACCTGTATGTAGATCTGAGTCTGCTTTATTTAGTTCAGATAATTTCAAAATAAAGCACTAGGGAATTGTGCTTGCTGCAGTGTGAAGAAAAAACATCTCTAAGTTCTCTGTGACATACTCTAAAAGTCTTCTTTTCTTTTTTTGGAAAAAACAAATAAAATTAAAAATTTTAATTCAACAGAACAATGAGAGGGAAATTAAGCAGTAATACCACTGAGAAAGAGGAAGATTTCCACCATACACGAATAGATTTTGCTAACTTTTATGCAAACAAAATAAAACAAAACTAACATCATTTCTTCAGAATAAGTTCATATTTGATTTGTCTTGTGAACCTATCTATAAAGAACCCGATGTAATTTTCTTTTATCTATCCAGGATCCTTTTAGAAATCCCTCATTGGGCCTAATCATGAATGTATAATCAGTCTTACACCAAAAAATAAACCATAAAACAAACAAACAACCCTAAGAGACTTATCAGCTCTTTATCTGTCCACCGATTTAGGTTTATCAATTGGACACTCTTTGGGACTTTGAGTCTTGAATGGGTGGTATAAGGATCTGGGGACTTTTGATGTTTCCTTAGGGCCGGGGGGTGGCAGGAAGGTGTAACACTGATGCTGACCCAGCTGTTCCTGTTAAGGGTCCGTCACTACACTTGATCACTCTAGAGCCCGGTGATTCCTGAGTACCCCAAGCCTGGACCTTCAGCCTCTTGTGAGTCCATGAGTCTTCCATCCCAAGGCCACCACAATCCTGACACACATACATACACACATACACACACATGTGCACACACGTGCACACATACACATGCATGTGCACAGCGTAAACTTCATTTTCCTTAACCGTAGCCAGGGTCAGTCACTGGTGCTTGCAGTGAAACAAAACAAACACCTAAGTCCACAGCTTGCAGAACAATACAAATACTGAGGCAATGTTAAGCTGTCAGTTTTGCCTTGTCAAGTTCATGCTTGTTGAATTTCTGGGGTTAAAGAAACATGAAGGAGAAGGTTCTCAAGAGAGAAATCTTTTATATTCCTGTCCAATAAAAAATACAAGTCTGAACTCTAGCAGCCTTTTCTCCTAAATGTGTCTAGGCACTTAATTATCCTCAACCTCTTAGGTTCTAGTTTCTGAACATCAGTCTTTGGAAATACATACTTGTATTTCCCTGGAGATCTGAAGGAGTTGAAAGACAAAGTGACAGTATTTTGAAAATTACTGACAATGCAGTCAACTATCAAAGCAGCCACGGAAACTGCAGGAGAGCAGGCTGGCATTTCAGAGCTGACACGTGGCCAGGAGCAAGGAAAGAAAATGGGCTTGAAAGCAGTTTCCTGTCCTGATCCCTGATGTTATGATTTCTTTCTGAGACATAACCAGGTGTGATAGAAAGGTCAGGGATTTAGATAGAGGCCTACCAGGGTTCGTTTCCCAACTCAGCGATGGGTTACTCATACTAGCTGATCATTGACTAATTCTGAGTCTCAGGTCTCTTTTTTTTTTCCAATGGGGGAAAAATGCTGCTTCCCAAGCTGATTGTGAAGTAGATGTAAAGTTCCCTGCAAGGACAACAACGCTAGGAATGTAATTTCATTTCCTCTTTTCTGTGCCTGCCCCTGCTCCTTCCCACCACCCTCAAGCAACCTGGAGTGGAGGCTTCAGATGTGGATACCCAGGAATAAATGGCTCATAGCAAATGGAACATGGGGGAGAACCACATGTTAAACTCTGGGTCACTTGTAGAATTACTAACTTTTAGAACTCAAGGGAACCTTACTGATTTTACACATAGGGGAAGAAAGTAATGCAGAGGATTTGGGTTTTGTTTTCCCCAAGGTTATAGCTAATTTTTTTAAAAGTTTATTTTATTCTCATTTGAGAGGGGGAGGGAGGGAGGAGAGAGAGAGAGAGAGAGAGAGAGAGAGAGAGAGAGAGAGAGAGAGAGAGAGAGAGAGACCTAGGTGAGACAGAAACACCATGCACCCCAACCGGGAATCAGGCCCACAACCCAGCGATGTACCCTGACTGGAATCCAACCAACTGACAATGCTCCAACCAACTGAGCCATGCCAGCCAGGGTGGCCACAGCTAATTAATAACAAGAAGCATTTAAGTGCCTATTTCACATAAGTTCCCAATCAATATTTTTTACATTTCTAGAAAACAGGAAAGTATGATTGATTAAAATGCACTGTGGCATAATTACCCTTTCCCAGAGCATTTGCATTTTAAAATACTGACAGAGACATAAACATAAAATATTATACAAATGGCATACTCGTTTGACACAGGACAGCCCTACCTGTGTTCAGATAACATAATGTAGGTGTATACCTATCCGGTGGACTACCTGAGTGCAGAGAATACAAGGAAAGAAATGTCTGGAAGTTAATTTCTATTCTTCCTTAGCTTGTTTTGGTTTAAAACATTAGAAAATACAGAGAAGTATACAGAAGAAAATAAGTCTTTTTAAATTCAACCACCCAGGATAATAACTGTTAAGTCATTGTTTTCTCTTGGCCTCTCATTCGCGCTCTCTCTCTCTCTCTCTCTCTCTCTCCCCTCCTCTCCTATATGAATATTTTAAAAATATGATTACACAATGCATGTTTCAAAATCTTTTGTAGTTAGTTCACAGTCACAGAAGGCTTAATTTGAAATAATAGCCAGCAAACCCACAAAATTTTACAGTTTAAAAGTATTTGCTTATACATTATCTCATCTTCAGTTTGTGACCAAGGGTCTTTAGGGAAGGAGAGACAGCAGATTATATTTAGGGGAAAAAAAGAAAAAGGTAAAGTTATATCAACAAGCACAAGTCTTCCTTTCTATCCAAAAGGATCATTGTAGAGAAGAAAACTCAACCATAATGCAAACAATGACTTTGGCTCGTTATATTAAAATGTTAAGATATCTTTTCTAAATAAAACCTGATTTCTCAACAAAAAAGACACCTATGCCACCTGTTTAGGTAAAAGATTGTAAGTATTAAAACAGAATTTATAGTGTCATATAGCCCTGATGTTTCCCTATGCTGTACAAACACAGTATTAAATCTCTACAGTAAAGTAACATTAATAGTAATAGGTTAGGAAAGGCAAAGTAATTTTAAACCTTATGCACATACTGATTTTAAAAAGAGAAAGAGTGAAAGTCAAATAGACTAATAAACATTAAGTGTTTAAATAATAATGTGGGTTTTGAAGTGGGTTGCTCTTTAGTGTTGCCTTATATGAAATCTTTTTAAAAATGTGGCTATAGTCCATGAAGCTGGGAACCAGGTCTGTCTTGCACACTGATGTATCTCTAGTACCTCAGTGTCTGTCCAAGCTCTAGCACACACCTGCACTAAAGGAGCTGCTTAATAAATAGCCGTTTAATGAATATATTCAACTCAATATCCTCAGCAAGTAAGAAGAGAAGCTCAAAAGGCCATATTCCAAAATTAACATCTTTCAGACTTTGAAATTAATTTGAACTTATTTTAATGTTGCATCAATTAAGGAACATACAATTAAAATATACATACAATTAAAATATTTATTGATACTCTACTTTCTTCAGTGCATAATGACATAGGCAAAGGAAAAACACCATTCCTGCCTTCAAAGAGTATAATCTCTAATGAAGAAATACCTCTGACATGCTGAAAGATGTGTATTTTAAAGTACACAATGAAACCATTTAGAGAAGACCCCGTTTATGATATTTGGCAGGCAAATTTTCATTTTGCTCCCCGTTATGGGCCCTTTCTTGATCTTCACTTCATGTGGGGATTGCATAACTGTGCTTTCTCAGGTCGCTCACTGTATAATAGCTTTACAATTATGTTAAAGACATGCATCCAGGACTTCAAAGGAAATCTGGTTGAACCATGTTGCCAAATGTGCTTGTATAAACCTATGATAAGGAAGTGGTGGTGCTTTTAACACTGGATGTCCTGGAGCAGAGACATCCAAGAGAGGCAGGAAACGTAAAGAGAGAAGATTGATATTTATCTGATATTTACCTGTTTTTCTCCCTGCTGGCCAACCTGGGTTGGCTAAAAATGAAATGAGCCTGACAGGAAAAATAGTAAGAAGATATCTGTTGTATTTCTTTCTGTGTGTGTCTTGTCATATAAACTGTGTTGAAACCATTTTTAAAGTCTAGGACAAGGAATCATTTTCAAATAATCACTATGTCTATCTATACTGTTTTTTTCATCCCAACCATTTTTGCTTTTATGAACTCATATATTATGTCGTATTGAAGGAAAAAATAGAATACCTAACCTTTTTTGATGAATGACATATGGACTAATAGTTGATAAGGAAAATCATTTATTAATTGCTACACATAATAAGCTAAATATCGATTTTCAGGTACAGTAGCTTGTACTAACTCTGACCACAAGGAAGATAATGCCTTGGAGGGAAGTCGATAAAACATTTGAAGGAAAAAAGATCAATGTTAACAACGGTATGTCATTCCTTAGCATATGAGTGGTACAAATGTCTTTAGCTTCTCAGCCAAAGCAGAAAATTATAAAATTTTCCTGAAAGGACAAAGCCAATACTTATTCTTAAAATTAAATATAAGATAATGCTGAAGACGTATATGTTCTGCCAATGGAGCTATTTCTAACGATGAATACAGGCAATTAACTGGTTCTGTTTTCTCAGGTACCTTGTTTAAGCTGTTTTAATTTTTTTAATTAATATACACATAGTCTCTTAAAATCCAATTTCTTGGCCATGCTCCTAAAACCCTTGATGTTTTCTATGATCAATTTGTTTAAAATATAAAATATATAATTGCTTTCAGGTATACAACTCAAATTCTTAAAAAAGAATGAAGTCAAAAGAGCCCCTGCCCACCCCCCAAAAAATATATTAGTAAATAAAATTTGGCCTTGGAATGGATTCTATGGGGATAAGAAACATGATTCTGACTTTTTTCTCATTCCTAAGCAACATTTAGAATGAACATTTAAAGAGTTCTAGTGAAAAAATTTTAAAAATACAATGATAAATCATCAAAATTAATTATGGTGGAGGGAAGGAATAAAAATGTGCATGTTCCTTTTGGGGATTATGCCATATACATTTTAACATATAAGACCGTAGCCCGTAGTTCCTCAATTATTCTTCTTTCTCCCCCTTTCAATCTCTACTATTTAACCCAGCATCACTGACAGACCTCTGATAGGTTCTTTTTATTGGACTCCTCGCTGGCCCAAATTGATTTTGTCCACCACTGAAATGACAGATATTCTGTTCTGAATCAAAACAGTTGGTCCCAAGCAAATCCCACCTCCAAGCTCAGGAAAAAGGGGTAGGAGGAGGAGTAAAATAGAGGAAGAGACAGTGACAAAACAAACCAACAAGCCCTACCCTGGGGTCCTTGAGAACCCACCCACCCACAACATTCCTCTGTAAAACTCGATTCTTTCCATCCCAAGTGAAAGTCTTGTGTATATAAATTCACCCACACTGGGGAATCCCTGAAGGACCAGGTAGGATTATTGGTAGGGTAGCCTATGCGGTATACAATTTAGGTCCACTCAGTGAGATAGACTTGAGATTTGTTTCTTTCAAAGCAAGACATTGAAGAGCAAGCTTTGAAGTTTTAAAACTAATTATAAAAGGAATTTTGACAACTATTCTAAGAATGAAACGAGAAACCCAGCTAATTTCTATTTCCTGCCTATAACCTCACTGCTTAATTTACACAGGCACTAAAATACTAACCTATGGTATAAATTTGATCTACAAAAAATTGTTTAATATGTGCATCCACAATACCCACATGGGTGTTATGTGAACATATCAAACTTTCCAACAAATCCAGGAAAACTTGGAGTTCAAATATTATTTTAGGATATTTTTTTCTGACCTAAACAAACATTGCTCATGAACAGCCAGTGAGTGGTTATTATAAATGAAAGTATGATGAAGAAAATATGAAGAAGAAATAAGCACTTTCATGATCCTTTTTGTAGAACACTAGAAAGCACATTCAACCTTTTGAATATATCAATAGATAATTTGTAAAGCAGTGACTCATTTATTCTATGTTAGAGTTTGAAGCAAAACTAGAAAGTTTAGCACTCTAAATAGTCCTTATTAATGACAATAATAGGGATCATTTAGTGAACATATATCATAGATAGTGCCAAGGACTTTATACATAGTTATCTTACTATCTTGTCAATCCTCACCCCGTCACCCTTCAAAGGAAATTATGATGAAATGTTCAATTTACTTTTCAATTTTCAGTGAGAAGGCCATGGACTAAAAGATAAATAAAATACTTGATAATATCACCGCAACAGTTTGCTAATTAGTGTGATTTCAGCTATGCCAACATATATACACTATACCACAGCGGAATAATTAAACTGGGTCAGAAGAAAACTATGACATGATTGTTGATAGATCAATCCCAAAGTAGCAAGCTTCTCAGAGATCACGGAATCCAATGCTTTCATACTGTATTTGGGAAACTAAAGCACAAGAAGATCGTTTGACTTTCCCGAAGTTGAACAGTGAGTCATTGGTGTGAATAAGACTCAGCATGATAGTTTATGAATTAATTCTGAGACATTATTTTTAAAGTGAGATTTTCTCTTTAAAGCTAACGTTTTTTTTTTTTTCAATTTCTTTGAAAAATATCCTCAGAAATTGTGTTTTTTGATTGGTTTTTGTGCATGGTATATTTCTGTGTGTGTGATTTGTGTGTCTCTGAAGATGAGAAGTATCACCAAAAAATCAGAAAAAGCAACCCATCAGAAAAGGTTCTCTTTTCAGTTTTACTAATATTTTTGAAGTGAAAAATCTATTGAAATTCTTCTTAGAATCCACATGCATCAATCAACACATCAAAGCCAGAGGATGTACTCGTTCTTGCTTACGTAACACTGAGTTCATCAGCTATAAGGGAAAATCAAACAAGATACGGTCTATTTCCTTTACAGCTAAATGAATAATTTTAAGGCTCATTAAAATTATAATTTCATTTTGATGGCTGAATGAAGATGGTCATAGTTTCTCCAGCTGGTTTCTTTTATTCCTTTATTTGTTACCATAAAAGTTTTATTAATTATCTGCTGCGATTTTCATCATGATAATGACAGTCAAGGAATAACAATTTTGTTTTTCAAGAAATACATGAAAGCTATTAATTTGGACAAGTAATTAAAATAAAAGAGCAAGAAATTACAGTAATATGTATTTCCATATAAATACTTAAATAGAAGTTAGACAGGAACTTTGAGATGATTGATAGGCTAAAAAAAATTTTTGTTCTTCTATCACCAATGATAAAGTTAAAATATAAACATCAAATTATCCATTTATTTCTTTAGATTAAATCTTATGAGAGAATATGGGTATTGAGTTTAAGACTTTATAAAAAAGTAATTAAATAATTTATAGGCACTATGATGGTAAGCTCTGGAATTGAGTTACCTAAATTAGTACTCTGATTACTCTGTACAACCTGAGCTCTCCATACATCAGTTGTGAATAATATTAGCAGCCGGCTCCTTGATTTGAAATAATGACTAAAAGTAAAGCATTTAAAATTGTAGCTGAAACATAGTAAGTGGTCAACAATCCTGGCTGTAATTCTTACTATTAGAATACTCATATTCACTGGAACCTACACTAATATATGCAGATAATGTATAAATAGTTTTACATAAATTAGAATAACAAGTGATCCATAAACTTAATGATGTTTACTTCAACTACAAGTCATCTTTAGTAACTAAACAAAAACTTAACTAAATCAAAATTAGCAAATAATCCAATTTGATTCATTGGTGACAACAATTTTTGCTAATGTCAGCATAAAGGTATTTTTCTTTTGAACTGGACAGAAGTCCCCAATTTCTAGGATCCTGATTGCAAGATTGTTTATTTTTTCCCTAAAGTGGTTCTATCATAGCAGCAAAGCAAATGGGACCATGGTGTCTATTTACAATGAGATTATTGTAACACTTACAGTTATCTGACCAGAAATAACTCTTCTCTCTGGGTGCAATGATGCCTCTGAAGATTTGGGTGCTGATTCAAGTGTTGTGAGAAGACTTCAAAAATGTTTTTTAATCTCATTTTTTCAGTCTTTTTAGTAACAAGAATTTTTTTCATTTATATAAAAGAATCACAATAATTATCATCAAAGCTGGTATTGTTAACAGAGAGAAAAAGACTGGGTTGGATGCCTTCAAAAAGCCATTAATAGTTTTAAAAAATAAAAGTTAAATAACAAATGGGGGGTTAAAGATACTTGCAATAAATCTGAGAAAATACTGAATCCATACAAATCGATAATAAAACATTAAACAACAATGTATATAATATGAAAACAATAAATAAATAATTTTTAAAGCCTAGCCTTTCCAATCAAGGAAATTAGAGTTAAAACACAGTATTATTTCACCTTCAAATTAATAGTTTAAAAAACAATACTATTGAATGCATAGATGTGATAGTATCGGTATGTTAAAAATGATATCCTCAATACTACTACAAAGAATAAATTGCCACATCTTTTCAAAAATGAAATTTGGAAACATATTCAAAACAGTTAATAAGATATCACTTTTGACCTAGTCATTTTACTTCAGGAATCTACTCAGAGTAACAACTTGCAGGCAATTTACATCCAAAAATATTCATCACTGTGATATTTATATTCACTACTGTAATATGTATGATAACAAAACTAGAGAAAATGCTTTGGGCTGTGTTGCCACAGCAGCGCCCCAGTGTTCTCCCTACTTTACCTTTACTCCTCCACATTCTGTTCCCAACATGGCAGCCCGTATTACTCCTTGCTCACAACCCTTCCATGATTCTGCACTCAGTAAAAGCCACAATCCTTGTTTAAAGGACCTCCCACGTCCTATATAATCTATTCCTTGTTACCCCCCTGATCTCACTACTTACTCCTCCCCACTTCCTTCACCCTCTGCACCCTTCACACTTAGCCATCGTTTCTGTCCTGTGAATGGGCCAAGTCCAGTCTGACCTTGGGACCACCACAGGCTACTCCACCTGCCTGGGATGCCCTTTCCACAGACGGCTAACACCCCCGCCTCCATCCCGTCTTTGTCCAAGCACCATCTTGTTAAGGCCTCCTGCAGCCGCCCAAAGCCTCAGGAGATCCTTCCTCCCCGCTCCGTCATTCTTCCTGGCACTTCTCACTTTCTAACGTAATGTATAATGACGTCCATTATGTATTGCCTCTCCCTGCTGGGAGGTTTGTTCTGTGAGAGCAGAGGTCTGAGTTGTGTACGTGGATGCATCCCAAGCACCTAGAGGAGGACATCAGTCAGCAAATGCCTGGTTGATTAAGGAGCGTGGTATTGTGAAGATCATATCTACAGGACTTTCATGAGTGATTGAATGGGGTAAAGTGGAGGCAGCATGTAGAGACAGGGAGGAAGGGAGGAAAATAGGTAACTCCAAGCTGTAGCCGGCAATTTCGGCAGTCTTCTTTCATTAAAATAGTCCTTAGTGTAGAAGTCCACTGAAAACTACCCATTCAAGTTTGCATTTTATACTTCAACCAGTCAATGTTATGATTAATAGAAAATTACCCAATAAAACTTGAATCTCATAGTTGAACCAGTGAAGTTTACACATAGAAGAGACTGATAAATTTATCCTGACGTGTTAAAAATACATGGAGGAGATCACTATAAAAAAATCTCCCCCCTCCCAGTTTGTGCTCCACTCGACCTTGGAAGGAGGTATAAAAATGTCTCAGTACAGTTAATTTTTTAATTAATAAAATGCTGTATCTTCTTCCCTCCTCGTACTTTCTCATTTCCAAATAGACAGCCTGACTGAGGAAAGGTTACAGGGATTAATGTGCTACTTTCATAACTCATTTACTATATAGAAGAAATATAAACAAGGTTTATTAGTTCACATGTATATTATATTATTTAGAATAAGGTACATTATTTTATTAGTATATTAAATTTCATTCTACACATAATATGGCTGTCTCATTATACTAGTGACAGACAGGGATTAAAAACAAGAGTCTGAAAGACTCAGATAAGGGTGTAAGCACCTTATGGGCAGTAGCCATACCTTATACTGTACTCTGATCTGAACCAACCATAGAGTGGCATACATAGTAAGAGTTTGGAAGATATTAGTGAATTGATTAAGACTAATTAATAACAGTTTAAATTCTAGCTATACATTGTATACCTGGCTTCAAGGCAAGAGGTGCTCAGAGAGACCTTAAATCATAAATCTAGAAAACTGCTGAAGCCCAGCTTTACTAGAGCACAGATATCTTTTTTCATAGTCATAGTAATTCTTTCTATAGCCTAGTACACAGTGGGTATTTTATTATCAAAGTCCTGGAAAGAGACCGAAAACATATTGAAACTTGTTCACTGAAGACAGTTCAATAAGATGGAGTCAGTATGAAGGTGTGGATGGGGTTTATGCGAGAGATACTGCAAGAGATAGTTCCCCAGGGGATCCAGTGTCACCCTTGGGTCTAAAAACTCTGAGTGTGGAGGGGTGGAGCAGTCACGGAAACCTAGAGAGAATAATTCTATAGAGAAGGATGCTCAACAGGAGTTTGGTAAATCACCTAGAAAAATAAATATCCCGAACATTTCTCCCATGCTCCCATCTCCCGCTGCCTGCGCCTCCCATTGGATAAATCCAACTGGAAGCCAACATCAAGAAAACCCATGGAGATGGTCCATGGTGTCCCGCCTCCCAGGACACAGCACCGAGAGGAGGGTGGGCAGTAAACTGAAGGGGCCTACAGAAAACACCAAGCACAGGTAAAACCCCTCATTCCACTAAAGAGTGAAACTCTATATCCTAGATTACTGGATAAAGCAAAGGAAAATGTTTCCTTGACATCTGCAAATGACCACTGACCTCAATGGCACCTGCATACAGAGTCCCTAGAGAACTTTTACATACACAAAATAATACACATTTTTACAACTATGATAAAAATGTATAGGTCCCTGGCTGGTGTGGCTCAGTTGATTGGAACATCATCCCATGAACTGAAAGGTCATCGCTTTGATTCCTGGTCAGGGAACATGCCTGGGTTGTGGGTTCGGTTCCAGTTGGGGCACAAATAGGAGGCAAACGATGAATGTTTCTCTTTCACATCAATATTTCTCTCCCTCTCTTTCTCCCTCCTTTACACTCTCTCTAAAAAAATCAATAAGCATACCCTCAGGTGAGAATTTTTTTTTTAAAAAAGTATAAAAATAGGTCAAAATGATCAATTAGAAGCCAAATGAATAAATATTTAAAAATATTTATACTAGAAATTGATCATGAAAAACTTCCATAAATTGATCACCACTTTGCATTTCTATAAAAATATAATTTCCCATTAATATCATATGAATATTTTAGGACTAATTTCACAATTGCATTTCCATTAATATGTTGCTTATAATCCTTTCCATTTACAGAATTCATTTTTATGGAATACATTAATCTATTTCAATTTGACTTTATATAACAAAATTTTATTTTCTTATAATGATCTAAATTTTATCTATTTGTCAACCTATTCAGTACTATTTCATTCACTAATAGGTTTAATTACTCTCAGAAGCAGTTTATTCCATTAATTTTATCGCTGCAGACGTCTCATTTTATCAAGCATACTAATAAAAATATACTGAGTGCACATACACTTACTTAAAAATAAAACCTATTGTTTAAATTGTTTTAGGTAATTTGTCATTTTTCCCTTGTACAGTCTATACCGCAGAGCTGAAAAATTGGAGCTAAGGTTCCAAGAATCCCTGCCACTAGGACACATCAATAAGAATCTCCTGCATGAATTCTGAAGGTAAAAGATAAGCAAAAATCAAATTATTGTTTCTCCAATAGAAGTTGAAAGAATTGGAATTTTGGCAGATAAGATTTTTTTTTCTCCAGGCAATTATCTGCCTTTATGTCAAAGGCAGCTGTGATCCCTGGTGTTTCCTATAGATCTTGCAATCTCTGGACTCCTTGAAAATGAGAAACGAACCCAAAATTTAGAAACAGCCTTCCTAACTTTAAATCCTCACACCTTTCCCATAGATTTATGAGCACCTAACTTGCTGTGTTAAATATCATTCTGCAAATACACCTTATTTCTGAAAACACTTCAAGTTGTTCCTGTTTTTCTGACTGGATCTGAACTGGTAAAAAAAAAAAAAATATATATATATATATATATATATATGTTTTAAAAAAAATAAGGCTACTGCAAACAACCTAAAATGTGTGACCCCGCTTAGTGATTTGGTGACGAGAGGTAAAGCAATTGTTCTGAGAGGCTGCGAGTTATGGATATGGAATAGAAAAGCACTTGGTTAATCACGTACATGTGGTGCCTTGGAAGGTGTGCAGAAGCGTTCATTAATATAGCAGGGCAGAACGGCAACCCTAAAAGGACTGCTTGCGAGGTCCCCACCATTCTTCCCTGATAAGAATGGCTTGCTGTGCCTAAAATGTTTGTGAAACAGCCCTGACTGGGGTGGCTCCGTTGACTGTGTGTCAACCCACAAAGCAAAAGGTTGCCAGTTTGATTCCCAGTTGGGGTACATGCCTGGATTGCAGGATATGGTCCCCTGTCAGGGCGCATGCAAGCAGCAACGGACCAATGTTTCTCTCTCACATCGAAGTCTCTCTCTCTCTCTTTCTCACTCCGTTCCCCTCTATCTAAAAATAAAATATTTTAAAATAAAATAAAATGTTTCTGAAATAATATGGTTTATGCCAAATACCTGCTTTCCTTCTGGGAGACTGAAATTTGGGGGCTGAGGGTGCCTACGTGACCAGTGCCCAGGAAAAACTGCAAACACTTAGTCTCTTCTTAGAGCTTCCTTGCTAGACATTTCACATGGATTACCATGGCTCACTGGGGAAACTAAGCAAGATTCTGTATGAATCCACTGGATGAGGGTTCTTGAAAGCTTATACCTGGTTTCCGTCTGACTTTACCCAGGCGCTGTTTCACTTGTTAGTCACTAAAAATTTGTACCTTTTGGCCACCTTCAGCTATTGCACCCACCGCCTGGCAACCACCAATCTGTCCTCTGTATCTACGAGCTCATTTTTGTTGTTTTATACTTCACATATAAGTTAGATCATACAATATGTGTCATTCTCTTTCAGACATGTTTCATTTAACATAAAGTCCTTATGGTCCTTATGGTCTATCCATGTTGTCACAAATAGCAGGATTTCATTTTTTATGGCTGAATAATATTCCATCACACACACACACACACACACACACACACACACACACACACACACACACATTACTTTATCCATTCATCTGCTGGTGAACACAGTTGTTTCATGTGCCTTTTTCTCTTTGGTGAGTTTGCTTTGTATTTTTCCAGTCTAATCAATCCTGACCATGGTGTGACTGTATCCTGAGTCTCACTTGTCCTAGTAAGCCATTTTAGCTGGGGCCAATCTCGGGGATCACCAGCACACACAGGCATCAGTTTCCTCCCATGTAGAACGGGGTCTAATTAAGGGATCTCCCTCGCTCCTGCGGTGCAGTCTCCACCTGCGCTGCGCTGCTGGCTCTGCCTAACCCCGCCGGTTGTGTCCCAGGGACTGCTGTGTGCCCTGCAGTCTTCTCTGCTCTGAAGGGCATATCTACGCACACGTCCTGTGCTGGACGCTAGGTGCGGATGTGCTGTCATCGGCTCCAAAGGAAGGAAAACAACAGCAGTCCGTGGGTGCTTGTTGGTTCCTGTGCCACCTCAGCCTCACGTTTCAGCCTGGAAATGACCGTCTGTCCCAGCAGCAGCAGTTGAATCCACTTTGCAGGTCTTCCAACCCCACGGAACCAGCTTCCCGGAAGCTCTCGGAGGCTCCAGCACCTGCTGATCAACGTTCATTCCTTAGGAGCTGTGGCCCCAACCAGACAGGCCCCCTCTTCCTGACTGAGAGGCACCAGCCGCAACTGAGCGCCACTGCTCTTTGAATCCTGCACTTCAGCTTCACAAAGCCTCTCCTCCCAGCCTCTCAATGCGAACATACAAACCTCTTCCCCTCACTCCCTCGGTCCTCGCCGTGGCAGCTGCTACTTCTGTGACCCACTTAGGGTTCTTATTTCAACTTCTGAGTTCTTCAAAGCCTAGTTATTAATACTTGGCATCAAGTTCTCTCTTTTAAAATAGCTGATATAATTCCTGACTCCTGACTGGTTCCTGACTACTCGTGGGTTGGAGGGGGCAGAAAGGTGTGGAAGGTGACGACTGATAGATCAGCAGACCAGAAAAAGCCTCACCCAGATTTAATCAAGGACGTCGTGTCATCGAGAGACCCCAGATTATCAGCCTGCTGCAGCGATTGAGAGGGACTTCCTGTTCTCTCTCTTGGAGAGTATATGAGTGGCTTCAACATGTGGGAGGAAGAGTGAAATGGGTAGTAAGTAGGTGGCCGGAAGGGTAAACTGTGCCTGAGATCAGTCAGCTGTTCACCAAACATGTTTCCCTCCCTCCCGGGTAAAGAGTTAGATTACAGCTTCCAGGTCCCTGGATTTTAAACATGGCCATGTGACAGTGATGGTCCTGGCTCCCAATGGGAAGTTTCACGCACAGCAATTCATGATCTCACGGTACGAGAGGCCAGAAGCCCGAGATCGAGCTTCGGACAGTTGGCTCCTTCTCCAGACCTCCTTTCTAGCTTCTGTTAGGGTAGCAATCTAGAATCTCTTGCCTTGCAGAAGCATCTCTCCCACCTCTGATCCCTAAATTCATGTTGGCACAGGATTCTCCCTATTTATGTGTCCGTTTCCAAATATCCCCTTTTTAAAAGGACACTGGTCATGTTGGAGTAGAATCCTACCCCATGCCAATATGACCTCAATTTAACAGTTTTCATCTATAATAACCTTATTTCCAAAAAATGTCATATTCTGAGTTACTGGGGGTAAAAATTCACCAGGTGAATTTGCGGGGGAAGAGACAATTCAACCATCAACACTGGGAACAGCACCTAGTGTGATGATTACCCCTCCCAGGTCTGGCCCATAAAAGCGTACATATTATATGTTCTTTTCCCCCACCTTCCTCTTGGATGTTAGGATCCACTGACCTTGAAATCCACATGTTGAGGAAGCTTGGAATCCTGAATGATATATGGGTCAAAATCCCAAATGCCACCCCATCTTTATGCTGATTGGAGTCTGTAAGACAGAAACATCTATTTTGCTGAGTCATGGATATTTCTGCATCTATTTGTTATAGCACCCTGTATTACTTTAACTAATACAACTACTAAATTGAAAGGAAAGATCATAAACTTAAAAAGTGTGTAAGTATTTACCTTTAATATTTATATTATACTTATGTATATCTAATCTCCCTCTAAGCAAAGAGCTCCCAGAGGGCAAAATTTGTTTCATTTTTTTTTATCTTCTACACATTCTAGTACAATGTAAGCACTCAGAAATACTTGTTAAGTTGGATAAAGGAAAATAAAGGTCAACACAAAGAGTGAAATTATATTAATACAGAGACTATATGCATTATATGTTGTGACTATCAAAATTCTTAACTAATCAATTTAAATAATTTTCTTTATATTAAACCTATTAATTTTAATAAAATTTTCCATTTAAGAGTAAAGATGATTTATGCATAGAAAGCCTAAGGAAAATGGCTCCAAGTAACTTCATCTGGCCATCAGACCACAGAACTAATATAACAGCCGGCAATACTTAATGCTGAAAGGACGATCAGATACATGCACAGAACCAAAAGTCAAAGAACATAATCTAAGAAATCAATGATAGGTTTCTTGAGTAAATATAAAAGAAAAAAATTTATAATGGACACTGAGGCATTTGTACAAAAGAACTGGTGAATTTTTCTGAAGGAATGTAACGTCTAAACTGAAATTATTTCTAAACATAAAAATAAACTGTTAGTTCTTAATGAAAAGTCGATATTGAGAAGCACTAAATAAGTCACTAAAAGTACTCTTCTCTGTACGAGTAAGGATCGGGTTAGATTTTAGGGCCATCTTGAAGGTAAAAATTGCAGAAATTTTAGCAAAGGAAAACACATTGCATTGCCCCGTAAGTTATTAGATTAAAAACACTTTCCAAAACTTCCAGCTTTATGTGTAAAAATAAGTGATTGAAGTGAAATTCTATCTGAAGTCTTTTTTTTTTTTCTTCACACCTTTTTCCTTTTATTGAAAAAAAATTTTAATGGCATTTAATAAAGGACACAAACAAATCAGAAAACCAACAGGGATATACTAGTGAAAAGCATAGACAATATAAAACTAAAAATGTCATTGGCTTCTTTAATTGGTTAAGAACACACAAAATGTAACAGGCAGAAGGTCTGTTTTAAACAAATGAAAAAGCTATGGGTTTTTTTTTCCCCAATTCACCCCAAGTTAAATATACACACACCACAAAAAAATGGTGTGTGAAGACCTACACAAGAAATTGTATCCTGAATTGAGGGAAACAGCTATTAAAACAGGAATTAACACAATAAAATCAGCAACAGATTAGCAATTTTAAAAACTGAGTCTTTAAACACTGCATGGCACAGAACTATACTATACTGCTAGATATGAAGGAGAAAGTCTTTTCAGTTTTTAGCAAAAATGTTTTTCCAGAAAAGCAAATCAGGACAATGTAATCAATAGACCAAGGAGGCTACAGCTAGCTATCAGAGCTATAATTTCTCATATCTCAGATAGAAAACCCTACTTATCCAGAAGGGACTGAATTTCAGGACAAAACAGGAACATGTAACATTTCTTACTTTTCTCTGCTTCTTTCCCCCTCAACCCTTGATTCCGCATGATCCTTCAAAAAGATGGCTGTTTTTAGAATTGGCTTAAATTTCAAGAGGATGCAAGCACATTATTCTAATAAACACTTCTGTGCTTAGGTGTTAGTGAGTCAGTATGAATCAACCACTCATTTTAAGTATTTCAAGTACTTAGAGAAATGTGATTAAAGTCATCAATACTATTGCTAATCTAAGACAATTTCTCCCTGTTTTTTGGTAAAAAGCGGGTCTAGCTGGAAAGCCTCACAATGGCCTTCCACTATGTAATCATGGTTTTCAATACAAATCTAGGAAATTGAGTTTCTAAAAATAGAATGACAAATGCGTAATGCCTTTGGCTCAGATAGATAATGGTGGCTGGAATGACCTTCCAAGTAGCTATTTTGATGGAGATTATTGAATTGCTCCCAAACTAAATAAGTAGTAAAAAAACTTCATTTGCCACAGTATGAAGTGATCTTATTTGCGAGAATATCAATAGTACTAAAATATGGGAGATGGGACCAAATATTGTTGAGAATGTGAAATATTAATATGGACACTTTTGAAAGATAGGAAATTAAATGTAAATACATGGAAATTACAGGAATTTAAATGCACTTGATGTAATTTAGATAAGGGAAAGACAATACTTCATCTGGAAGGCGGCGTCACTATTCTTTCTCTTAATCTGGGCAAACCAGAGTTACCACCTTTTCACCTTTTGAAATGAAAGGAATCAGAGGAGTTGAACACAGAGAAGTCAGCAAATAAAGGAATCAGAGGAGTTGAACACAGAGAAGTCAGCAAATATTTATTCAGTATTCACAAGAAATCAAATGCTAGGAGAGACTTTGGAAAAAAGATAATTATGAATAGGAGTAACTTAGCTGGCTCTATTCTTGAAAACATCAACTAATAGCTAAATAAGTAAATTTTAGTAAAATACAATAAACTATTTATGGGCAGTTTTAGCTCTCCAAACCTCAATCTTCCTGTCTGTGAAAAGAGGAAATAAAGACAAATTGCTGGAATCTGTGAAAACAACATGAGACATCCCCCAGTATATCTTCCAGCTCATCTTTTCTTTGTGGAACTTATTTTGGTTTACAGTTCTCAAATTTCATAGAATGTACATATTTCTCAAAATAATAATTTTGGCTAACGTTTACAAAGAAAAAGTGCACATGCCCAAAACTCACTACATTTTTTGATGAAATAATGTGTGGAAGAGATCTTGAATTACCTTCCAAATACAACTGTTAGACCAGCAAAAGGAATACTTACTATGTTTTCACACATATAAGAAACTGTATGGGAACCAATATATTGATTGGTAATCAATACATAATGGTTTAATAATTTTGCTTTCTAACATGACTGAGTGTTACACATAGGCAATTTACTTTGTCTTATTTACCTTCTAGGAAATTGATGGGGGAGGTTGGATAAACAAGTTACACATTAAAATAATTCACATTTTTTTAAAAGGGAAATAATCTACCAGTTAGTATTGCTGTACATTGCAATGGATCTTAGGACACCCAGCACATGATGCCTATGTATCCAAAGTAACTGCCACCTACTAAGGGATCAAAATACATGAGGAATCTCATAGCAAACCATGATCAGAGAGAGAAAACATCCTTCATCACCGTTTTTGAGATGCTCTTGCTAAACAGAGCATAATAGAATATTAACCTCCCAGAACTGTCATTAAAACAAAAAGCCCATGCTCAGAATCATACCATTATTTTTAAATGAAATGCACATACAGTATATTTTTTTTTATTGCTAGAAGTGTTATTTTGTCGAGTATTTTTAAATTGTTGTCAATATTGTTTGATGGATGTGTATAAAATACAAATATGTGCTCTTTTAATTGGAATAGTTTGTGTTCATGTACAGCTGCCATATTTTCATTTAAGACCGCAATCTGTTGCCAAATTTTATCATTCTTGTGTATCTGCTGTGGGGTGTGTGTGTGTGTGTGTGTGTGTGTGTGTAAATGTTAAGAATCACCTTATCATTGAGGTTATAACCCCATTCACTTATTTGTTATTGCCTTAAAAAGTATTTTGTGATATGCATCTATTTTCAATATTTAATGATATTGGTATTATGGTACTGAAGTTTTCAGCTATCCTATAAATGAATTAATGTATGATTATGAAATTACATATATTTTTAATAATTAAAAATCACATATTTTCCTTCCTATAAAAATAACATTTTTTTACTCGAGATAAAGAATTAAAGTTAGCTATAGTAAGAATTCCAATAATTTGTTACAGCCCCAATATTCTGTAGTGTCTACACTCATTCAGTTATCTATATATACTGTCTCTTTGCTATAATTATTTTTGCCCCAAATTGGTCATTTTGCAGTAATGGAAATTCATGACAGAATTTTAGAAATGACATATTACTTAAGAGACTGTCGAGGTATGAGTTTTATATATACATTCCCATCTCTATATTCTCAGGACAGATTCCCTAGTTCCTATAATGGGCATCAAAAGTATGTTTTGTAAAAATATATTAACCAATCTAATCCAGCGTTTTCTGATGCTTTTCACATCACAGAACACATGGAAAAAGATCATTTTGGACCGCACTCTTGGCTACACATGGCCAAAGGTCACTGATTCAAAGACTCTGGCCAGCCTAGGCATGTCCTGCTGCCTTGAGGGCTGAAGCCATCAATATCTTGACACACCTTTAACTCACTCTTGGCATGCCAGGTAGGAATCTCACAACTGACAATTTGTAAAAGACCAATATATATTAGTATCCTGTTGGTAGACAGGGTAGCCATGAACAGGTGTAGTGAAAACAGAGAATGTTTTCTTAACAGAGATTATTAGAAAAATGTTCATGCAGTTCTAGATACGCAAGAAAAGTGCCTACACCCATTGTGTGCATGCCCAGGCTAGGACTGGCCGAGACACAGAAGTATGGCCACTTCAAGGGGTTGGCTGTAGACCAGTTTCACTCTGATTTGTGTTGAAAGGAAGGAAAAGTGATTAACTAGGGCAGGTGTTCCATCACGTCCTGCAGGAGCTCCACATTCCTCTTCTGCCAGCCAGTTCCCACAGCTCTGATGGAAAGCCTGAGCTAGGCTCTCACACATCCATGGCAGTCAGCTTCCAACATGGCGCCAAGGCAACCTTCCACCACAGACAATCTACATACTCCTTTTACAAACCATTGGTTTTGTAAATGAAACCAAAGCTATCAAGAATTTGTGTCTCTCTGATGACATATACTCATTTTATAGATGAGAAAAGGGGCTAGAAAAGACAACAGAATTTACCCAACCTCCTCCAGTCATTTTTGGCTGAAGAGGGACTGGAAGCCAGGAAGACTGACCTCAGCTGCAGAAATCCATAGGAACACACCAATTCCAGCTATCCTGAAAGAAAAATAAAACTATTTCCAAAGTGTTCTAAACTTCTAAAGCCTAGCTCTTAATTTGTTCTTAAGAAAACTTAACCCACAACACCAGAATAAAATGTATTTTCCACAAACTAATCCAATCAAATCTCAGTTCTTGAACATCTTGGTTCTTGAACAATTCGGCTCTTGATCAACTTGTTCATGGAAAAAATGTCTCAGTTGTCTAACAAAACTTCCAGTCTTGAGTCTCTACCTGACAACCCTTTCATGCTGATACCTGTATGATCAGTCACGCGTCTCTCAGGTGACAAACGAAAGAGATTCAGCCTTTGAATAAATTGCTCCTAAAACAGTTTTCCAGAATGAATTAAGTTTAAGAACCAAGCTTGCACTGTATTTTTAAAGTTACATATAGGGTGCGGGTAAACATAGGTTTACAGTTGCTTGTATGGAAAATAATACAACAATACACTGTGTATCTTGTACTCACAATTGTAAGCCTACTTTTGCCTCACTCTGTATTTGTTTTCCTGTGGAAATGAGTTTTAAATACATATATAAAATGTATATTAATAAATGTTGATATATATGTATATATACAGCAGAAATCAGAGCCATCTTTGGCATTTGCATTTGAATGCATATTGCCTTTGAAATCTTAATAGCCTATAGTGAGATCTGGCTACCATTTGACTTTTGAGTATCTGTTATCGTCGGCAGCCGTCCGTCTCGAGAGACGATGGTGTAGCTTCTTAAGAGTCTATCTGCACCGCCGAGAATGGCTGTGCAGTCCAACTCGGGAGTGACACGGTATCTGTCTCCTCCCGTGTTGAATCGACATCTTGTGATGACGCTGGAGTGTCCTCTCCAGTGAAGCTGAAGCTACAGAGCCTGGGCAGGGTGATATGGAGGGTCTGCTGTTGCCCATGCAGCAGACCCCCCCTCTCTTCGCAGCTGAAGGGTCCAAGGGAAAGACAGAGTCAATACAGCTTGGCTTCAGGTGCGCCGCAGGAGTTGCCGGTGTTGACTACAACGTTGAACCGCCTTAGGGACTCCGGCTCCGGATTTTCTGTCGGGGTTTACTCCCTTAGCCTTTCCCCTGAAGAGGTATGCCGCAAGGCAGCGGAGGTTTTTTGGAGTCAGAGTTTTCCTTCTCTGATGTGCCCTGACTGGAAGATCGAACCAGCGACACTTAGCTCGCAGGCCGACACTCAATCCACTGAGCCAAACCAGCCAGGGGTAGAGTATCTGTTATACTCCCTAGATATTTGATGATGTTCTGCTTTCCTACCCCAGGGTCATTTTCAAGATCTTAAGTACATAACTGGATTAAGTAATTCATCCTGTGCTCCATGACTTTGTTAGCACTACATTTTGTCCCCCACTTGAAACATAAAGAGAAGAAAAACAATACACAGGGTGGAAAAGAATACTGTTGGAAGGCCATGTAGCAGTCAGAGACTTTTATCTTCTATCCTTTATGCTCTCTTAAGGATGAAACACCTCTTTAGGACCATATCCTTGGGCTGAAATAGTTCATGTTCTCCTTGGAATATTTTTGTTCAATTATTAGAAACATCAATTTATCAGCAAAATGAATATAAGTCCCCTTGGTCCACATTCACCCAACTTCACTGATGAACAAGGCACAAGTCATCAATTACCCTGAAAAGACTTTTAACACAAGGGTGTTCCCTTTATTATGGTAATATTTAAATAATGCTCTTCATGTAATCATCAAAGACAAGATCAAGAACAAAAATGCTGTCAAGCTTGTTGAGCAATCATGAAATTATGCATTCACATATGGAGTGCAGCACTTACATAACAGGAGATACTCTATCAACTATAACATCAGAATATTGTGGCAGGGTGGGAATGAAGCGAACAGTAACTGGGCTGTGAGGGGAAAATAAGCTCATTAAGAAGGAATATCTTGGATCAGCCAAGTTCTGACTCACACTGTAAAAGAGAACTTCCTAATTCTCACACTACGCCCTTCTCCCTGGGTCAGTAATAATCAAATCCAGGTAGATATTCCAAGGAATGAAGACAGCATTTCATTTCTTTACTTAATACATATAGTCAGACAACTATGCATTGTAGAAAGTATTAAGTAACACAGACAAAGGTTACGCCTTTGCAGAGTTCGCATTCTAAACGTACAATACATCAGCCAGCGACAAGTACTATGAAGAAAAATAGAGCACGTAGGTGGAATGATGGGGTCAAGGTGGACTTTCCCATAGGGCTGCCAAGGAAGCTCTCGCAAGAGGAAGGTGAAGTGTAAAGGAACTGGTGTAGGCACGGAAGTGGATATGGAAGTGGGAAAAGGAGGAATTTTTTTTTTTTTTCATTGCTGTCTTTTCTCAGAGGAAATAAAACAGCAACAAGATCAGCTGAGAGTGAGAAGGAGATGGGAAATATTGGAAGTCTGAGGATCAAGAAGCTTTAAATATCACTGCCTTGGGAACTGAATTGACCTGGGAGAAGCAGAATGGTTGCCGGACAACACCGAGGGACAGGCAGCCTCATATCTGTAATCATTTTAAGTAGTGACCGGTCAGTGCAGCCATGGGCTGTGCTCCAGCCTTACAGAGCTGCTCAGGGGCAGGCGGAGAAGAGGGAGCAAGACAGAATGAATCAGGTTTGGGATCTGGGACAAGAACTTCAGGAGAGAGGCGCCAGGAAGCTGGGGGCTGACTGCAATGACTGATCATAGAATGTGGGGCCGTGGAATGAGGATGGGATGATAGGGTGGATGGATTGGGCAATGGATTAGAAATCCTGGTGTGGTTGAAGTGAACTTGGAGTATTGCCTAGAACGTTGAAAGATTTAACTTGATTTCTGTGCCAGAAAGTTGGGAGAAGGCCTTGAGAAGGTTGGAAACTCAGTCTAAATGCTGAGTAAACAGTGATAAAGTCTTTCTCCTGAGTGCTCTCAGGAGAAACAAGCAAACAAATGAAATAAAACCAAAAAGTAAGTGTTTTATCTAGAGAAATACAACCGCGATCATTGCTTTTTGTTCCCAGTGACTAGCATTGGTGAGTTTAAATATATATTTAAGTCTCATGCTGCTAGAGATTAAAGCCAGAATTTTGCACATGAATAGATCTCCTTGTATAAATCCCTTTCAACACTGAACCAAACTGTAAAATAGTCTCTTTATCTGAATTCTCAACACAGATCATTGTTCTAGGTGGATTACTTTTTTTTTTTTTAATCCTGATAGTTGGACGTTATTAGCCAGACTAAAAGATGATTGTTTGTTTTATATTACCTAGAAAAAGTTTTTTTGTGTGATTATTGAGCCCTGACAGTGTTTGTTTGCTTTCTTTCTTTCTTGTCCTTCTTGCTTATTCTAAGCTTTTACTCAAATCACATTTTGAAAGATAATTTTGACATCTAATTTTGGTATCAGGTGGGAGAGTGAGTCTGAAACTAATGAATAAAAATTACATAGGCAGTTTTTGCATTTAATTATAATTATGGACCTAAAGACTTACGTAAACATTCTCAAATTGGGTGAGATATATACATTAAATACACTAGAATGAAAGTGATGTATCTCATCACTCATACCCTCCCCAACCCAAATAAAGTAACTTTGAAGCAAGACGTTCTTCAGAAAATTGAACCAATGGCCCCCACAGGACGGATGAGACTTAACTATACGTGTGAGCGCAGAAGGAAGACTATGTAACAGAGAGGTATATTATAGCCCTCTGAAAAAAGGAAGCAGATTCCCTAACTGGGACTCTTACTGTTTCTTGCATTATCTCTTGCAACAGCGAAAACTATTCTGATCTTTAGAGAGAACACTGCAAAAGAAATTAGATACAAGAATTCAGGCTCCAATAACTTGCATACATAATTGCAAAGATGACCTTTCACCTTTTATGAAAGGTGTCCGCACCTCTGGAGCAATGAAGCAGCCAGGGAGCATGAATAAAGCCTTTTCCATTCTACAAATGTAAAACTATCATTATGCTTTCATAACAATTGTATATTATGGGGAAAAAAGTCAACGTGTAAAAATAACAGGAAATCATACTCTAGAAACTTAGGTAGCCACCGATTAACACTACCTTTTGTGCTGCTCCATTCCTTCTCATTCTCTGTCTCCTTCTCCCCCTCCTGAACTTTCTCACCTCCCTTTTCCTCTCTCTAAAGCTGAACTATTATACAAATAGGCACCCATTCTCTTTCCCTTTTGTTTTCAAACTCAGGAATAGCCTCCCCTCCTCCACCCCAAAATCGTTATTCATTATTCCTATGTATGTTTTGTTAGACGTCTCCAAAAACAACACACCTTATTGTTTTATGTGTTTTTCATATATGATAAATTATATAAGTATCCTTTTGCAACTCAACATATTATTTTTGAGAAATATGTAGAAATATTATTGGAATATATAGAGAAAGAGTGCTATGGGCTGAATGTTTATGGAAGCCCTAATCCCTAGTATGATAGTATTGATATTTGGAAGTGTGGACTTTTGAAGGTGATTAGTTTAAATCATGTCCTGAGGGTGGAGCCCGATGGGATTAGTGCCTTCATAAGAGACCAGAGAATGTGCCCTCTCTCTCCACCATGTGAGGAGACAGCAAAAAGGTGGTTTTCTCCACGCCAGAAAAAGGGCTCTCGCCAAATACCATTGGTAGCTTGAACAAGAAACATTGATTTTTCACAGTTTTGGAGGAAGGGAAGCCCAACATCACACAAATTAGGCCGTTTGTTTCAGACGCCACCAATGCCCCTGCCTCTGCCTCCAGGCCAATTCTGAAGGACTTCCTTCCTTATCAAAGCCAGCAAACATGTCTGTATATGAGTTACATAGATGTGTCCCAAATCATACCCTTTGCGTCCCCAGTCACATCGTCTTCACTTCAGCCTTATCCCAGCCACTGCTGCAGAGACCAGGCCTGCCACACACAGGTGCAACCTGACTACACCTTACATCAGGCTCAGATAGGGGCCTCTAGGTCCCTGCTCATCCAGGTCTTTCTCTGACACCGCATTGTGGGACACCAGAGGAAACCCACCCCTGGCTCGTGCACTTACATCTTGGCGTGCAGAGGCGCTGACGATCCACAGCCCTTGAGCAATGAGGATGGGATCCAGTGAACACATGCTTCTCCTCGCCTTCCCGCAGGTGAACTGTGCTGATGCATACTTCATAAGGATCTAGGTATCAGTCTGATACTTAAGGTTGATAAAGGAAGGGAAATTCAGCAAAGAAGACTGTGAAGAAGATGAAAGTAAGATAAGAAGCAAACTCAGGAGAGGGAAAGAAGTCGGAGCAAATTCTTAGGGGTGGGAGTGAGATGCAGCACCTAAGTGGCAGGGGAATAGCTATAGACTGGAGCAGGGAGAGTGAAACCACTGGATCAAGATGAAAGTTACATGAATACAGGTGAGCCAGCTAGTAACTATGGTAGCAAGAGGATGAAGTTCACGCTCGTCTGATTTCTTTAATTGATCCAGGTAAACGTAAAGCACTGTCATCAGCGTAGGTGAGGAGAGCGGAGGGGATTTGGGACATCGGAGAAGAGATGTGACTAGGTAAAGCACTAGAATTGGTGGCAATCCTTATCTTCTTTATCTCTTTCTCCAGGCACTACCCAATTTATAAAAGACCTATTATAATTATTACAACTTTAAATCCCACATTCTCAGAGCAGATTAATTTACTGCAGTGATTCTCAAAGTGTGGCCCCTGGACCAAAGACAACAGCATCACATGGAAACTTGTTAAGCATGAAAATGCTGAGGTCTTCCTCAGATGCTGGGATTAGAGCTGTGGGGTGGGGCCCAGCAGGCTACACTTTCAAAAGCCCTCCAGTTAATTCTTAGGAGAACTAAAGGTATAGATACATTGGACAACTGCACATCCTTACTTAATTTGCCTTTACACAAATTATCCATGCATGTTTCACTTAAAAATTATTTTAAAATAAAAATGCTACGAGACGAACAGAAACTTTCATTTTAGAGTATGTTACCATCTAGAACCAGCCATTTTCTTTACATTTTAAAGTCAAAATATTTTTTAAATGCCAACTGCATATTTTTCAACCAAATCTATGATAATTATTGTGATTTGAATTTAAGGTATTACAGAAGTTCCCATATAATGCAAAGAAGTATTTTTCTATATATGTTAACCAATGTACAGCCTAATTTCCTCATTGGATTTAAAAAAACTGACAGCTATTGGTTCATATTAGATGACAATATTGCAATGAATCCTGGATGTCAATGAGGCAGAAATTTGCTGAGATTTCCCAATGATATTTTAGATGGAGATTAAAATGAATTTACAAAGCTTATTATGAATATATTGAATATTTTCTTCCATTATTTGACTTTTTTGATATGATAAATTACTAACAAATTTATATGAGTTTCCAATGTCAATTATATGACTAAGATCAGAAACATTTTTGAATATTTAGACACATTCTACAAAATTAGAAAAACTATAATGTAGATAGGGTATTTTTCTTACTATTAAAATGCATGTTAAAAACAAATCTTTACTGGGACTACTGTAATAACATAATCAACAAAATATACTTAAGAAAAAAATTTTTAAATCTTTATTTTAATACTTTGATATTTAAAGGTATAATAAAGTTGCAGCTCTATTATTGATCACTATTGATGAGAAATACAAAGGCACAGAAATCCAAAGTATTTCCTTTATCAGTCTCAATAAAGCACTTTACATGTGGGAATCACCTGGATAGCATAGAAATTATCTTGAATGTAACACACAGCATACAAAAGCATGCCTTGAGCCCATCTCCTTCAGTACACTATAGAAAGGGTCTACCTTGAAGATTAGTAATTTAAAAACAAAATAATGCTGGATATTACAAAGTCATCAGTGATGCCCCATTTCCCACCATGGGCTTGCTACAATCTGCCCTACCTCTCTCAGTGTGTGATGCCCACTCAGAAATGATTTGCTACACATTCTAGGAAAGTCATCCACCATCATCAAAAAATAATTAAATATTAATTTCTGTACAAAATGAATAAAAGATGCATGGCTTTTGTCTCCATGGAATAAAACAAAAATGGAGAGTTTTTGTTGCTTTTGGCTGGGTTTTGTTTTACATCATTGCTGTGTTCTCCCTTTTTTTTTTTCACTTTCCAAATATTTTTATGACATTCTAATTTAAAATAAAGTTTAACCAGGATGACATGGTATGATACCTGGAATTTGCTATCAATTACCCCTGTGGCGGGTATGGGTGAGAAATGGGAAGATACAAATGAAATACGATTTCCCATTTCTTGATAACTGCTTAACCTGAATCAATGGGTACATAGAGGTTTGTTGCTCTTCTATAACTGTTAAATAAGTTTGGAATTTTCCATAGTAAAACATTAAAACAAAGTTAATCTTATTTAATTTTGTTTGGAAATTAAGAACATTATGGTAATACCTGAAATAATTGGAAACACACTGGAATGTTGCAAAACAGAGTGAGAAATAATGTTGACGATTATGAAACAAATTTTCCCAGGAAGAATTTTTTTTAAGTATCAAGTAGTGAAGAGATAGCATAATTACTTTCTAGAGATTGATAAGAAAATAGCACCAATTCTCTTACCACTTTCAATTTGTGGTTATTATGAATAATTCCAAAGTCTCTCCAGGCTGTATCTGGAGTGATTTGACATCTGAACTGAACTCATTTTCAGATACAGTTGGTTACCATGGGCAACAGCTCAGCTCCAATCTGGATTTTGTTTTGTTTTGTTTTTTTGCTTATCCAGTCTGGGTTTTTGCTGTCTACAAAGGCACCACGCTGGACAAGGAGTGGTGGCAAGAGGTGAGAGTTTATATATTGAGAAAGAAATGCACCAATGAGCTCAATAACTGGATGAAATTACAGCGTTTTCCCAGGCATCCTACCAAAGCATAATGCTCACAAACTTTAGCATCAGTAGACCTGTGTTTGAATTCCCTGCTGGTCTTTTACTGTCCGTGTCACTCGGGATAACTTAATAACTTGCTTTTCCTCTGAATTCTTGTTTGTTTGTTTCCTTTGTAAAATGAAAATGATAAGATATAAATAAGTGTTGTAAGGGTTGAGTGATATTTGTGCATGTAACATTCTTGGAACATACTAGATTATACAACAGAAGGTAATGGTGTTTCCTAACATGTATCATCTTAAATGGACTAAGTTCTGATTCCATGACATTTATGGATTCAAGTGATATGTAAAGGGACATGCTATTCTTGTTAACTAAGTGTGTGCAAATTCCAACTCTCCCTTTAGTGAAATCTGTGTTACCTTGAGGTCCAACCAGGCAGGTTCAGAGTTGGTCACGGTGATATTGCCTGGATATGCAGCTTTTGGATGGTTTGGTTAAGTAGACAGGAGAAAAAAATCCTCGTGTGCACACTAGACATCTCTCTTGAGCTGTCACTCTCTAATACTGACAAACATAGCCAGATTAAGCAGGAGCTGTGTGGCAGAGGATATCTGCCTCATATGGTCTGCCATGGAGTCATAAGGCAAAAAGAAATTTTTTTTTTTGATGCAATGAGACATATTTGCTTTACACAATAAGAGTGGAGATTCAAAGTTGGTGTGAATAATTTTACTTACACCTTAGGCGTGTTCCATTGATTGTTGTATTACCAAAACCTAGTGTTCACTCCCAGAACTTACCCATTTATTCATTAAAGATCTAGGCAGTCCTCTAGGTGCTGAGAATACAGCAGTAAATGAAATACATAAAGCTCTCCCACAGAACTCATATACTAGAAGACAAAGGCAAGCAATCGATGTTTTCTAAATTAATGGTACCTCAAGAAGCTCCAAAGAGACTAAAAACTTTCCCCAGAAAGTAGATTGGGTCCTGCTCAAGGTCAGATTTCTCCACTGTCATGAAATAAATTATTTTTTAAATTGGGTTGTTTGTGTTTTTGGTGTTGAGTTTTGTAAGTAGTTTATAAATTTGGGATATTAACCCCTTATCAGATGTATCAGCAAATATGTTCTCCCATTCTGTGGGTTCTCTTTTTATTTTGTTGACTATTTCCTTTGCTGTGCAAAAACTTTTTAGTTCGATGTAGTCCCATTTGTTTATTTTTTATTTTGTTTCCCTTGCCAGGGGAGATATTTCTGAAAAAAATTTCTATGAGCAATGTCCAAGATTTTGCTGCCTATGTTTTTTCTAGGATTGTATGGTTTCAGGTGTAACTTTTAAGTCTTTGATCCCCTTTGAATTTATTATTGTGTGTGGTGTAAGAAAGTGGTCTAATTTCACTTTTCTGCATGTGTCTGTCTACATTTCCCAACACCATTTACTGAATAAGCTATCTTTAGCCCATTGTATGTTGCTTGTTTCCTCTGCTGAATATTAATTTCATTGGGTATAATCTATCTATTCAGGTTCTCTGATTCATTTTTGGAAAACTGTACATTTCTAGAAATTTATCCATTTGTCAATGTTGTCCAGTTTGTTGGCTTATGATTGTTCATAATACTTTCTTAAAATCCTTTGTATTTCTTTGGTGTCAGTTGTTATTTCTCCTCTTTCATTTCTGATTTTATTTATTTGGGTCCTTTCTCTTTTTTTCTTGGTGAATCTGGTTAAAGGTTTGTCATTCTTGTTTACTTACACAAAGACCCAACTCTTGGATTCATTGATCTTTTGTTATCATTATCTTTAGACTCTTTTATTTATTTCTGCTCTGATATTATTTCCTTCCTTCTACTTCTTTTGGGCTTTGTTGTTCCTTTTCAAGTTCCTTTAAGTGTGAAGTTAAATTGTTTATTTGAGCTTTTTCTTGTTTTTTAAGATAAACCTGTATTGCTATAAATTTCCCTCTTAGGATTGCTTTCCCAGGGTCCCACAGATTTTGGATTGTTGAGTCTTTTAATTTCTTCCTTTATTTTATTGTTGACCCACTCATTGTTTAATAACATGCTATTTAACTTCTGTGTCTTTGCATGTTTTCCAGTGTTCTTCTTGTGACTAATTTCTAGTTTCATACCATTATGGTCAGAAAAGATGTCTGATATGATTGCAATCTTCTTAAATTTATTGAGACATGTTTTGTGTCCTGAGACTTGTGATCTCTCCTAGAAAATATTCCATGTACACTTGAAAAGTATATATATTCTGCTGCTTTGGGGTGAAATGCTATGAAGATATCAATTAGATCCATTTGATCTACTGTGTCATTTAAAGCTGCTGTCTCCTTGTTGAGTTTCTGTCTAGAAGATCTATCCATTGAAGTCAATGGGGGGGGGGTGTTAAAATCACCAAATATGACTGTATTTCTGTCTATCTCACCCTTTATATCCAGCAAGTTTTGCTTTACATATTTAGGTGTTGCTATATTGGGTGTGTAAGTATTTACTAGGGTTATATTCTCTTGCTGGATTGTTTCCTTTAACATTATGCAGTGTCCTTTGTCTCTTATAGCCTTGGTTTTAGAGTCTATTTCGTCAAATATAAGTACTGCTACCCTAGCTTATTTTTTCTTTTCCTTTTACATGAGATATCTTTTTCCAACCCTTTACTGTTAGTCTGTATATATATCTCGTGATCTGAGATGGGTCTCTTGGAGGCAGCATATAATATATATGGGTCTTGTTTTCTTATCCATTCAGCTACCCTTTGTCTTTTGGTTAGAGCATTTAAGCCATTTACATTTAAGGTGATTATTGATAGATACATATGTAGTGTTATTTTATTATTAGACTATTTTCCTTTTTTTTTTTTCTCCTTTCTCTTTTTATTCTTCTTCTTAAAGCAAACCCTTTAACATTTAGTAGTACTAGTTTGGTGTTAAAAACTCTTTTAGCTTTTCCTTATCTGGGGAGCTCCTTATTTCCCCTTCGACATTAAATGACACCTTTGTTGGGTAAAATAGCCTTGGTTATAGGTCTTTGCTTTTCATTACTTTGAATATTTCACGCCACTCCCTTCAGGCCTGAAATGTTTCTGTTGAGCAATATGGTGCCAATCTAATTGGTTCCTTTTGTAGGTTACTACCTGCTTTTCTCTGGTTGCTTTTAGGTTTCTCTCCTTGTCTTTAAGTCTTGTCATTTTAATTATGATGTGTCTTGGTGTAGGCTTCTTTGGGACCAAGTTATTTGGAACTCTGTGAGCTTCCTGGACTTATCTGACTTTTTCCTTCACCAGATTAGGGAAGTTTTCAGTCATTATATCTTCAAGTAGGTTCTTGATCCCTCATTCTCTTCTCCTTCTGGTATTCCCATGATGTGGATGTTGTTACACTTCATGTTGTCCAAGATGTTTCTTAAGTTCTCTTCATTTTTAAAAATTCTTTCTTTTTTCTTTTTTGCTGTTCTGTCAGATTGTTTTTTTTTCTACCTTGTCTTCCAAAACACTGATTCAATCCTTTGCTCCATCTAACCTACTGTTTATTTCTTTCAGTGTACTATTTATCTCAAATATTGCATTCTTTATTTTTGACTGATCCTTTTTATGATTTCTATGTCTTTGTTCCTGCTCTTTTTTTTTGTTTTAATTCTTTTTTTTATTTTTTATTTTTTTTATATTTGGTTTTTCAATTACAGTTGTCCCCTTTTCCCCCAATTTCTCTCCCCCACCCATCCCACCCCCCTCTCCCGCAATCATATCCCTCCCCGTTGTCCATGTCCATGAGTCATTTATACGGGTTCTTTGACTAAACCCTTCCCTTACTTATCCCCCTTCTCTCCCTCTCCCCTCCCCCCTATTGACTGCTATTCTGCTCTTTGTTCTATTTAGTTCCTTTGTGTTGTTCTTTAGTTTCCTGTATTAGGTGATATCATATGGTATTTTTCTTTCTTTGACTGGCTTATTTCACTAAGCATAATTCTCTCTAGTTCCATCCATGTTGTTGCAAATGGCAGGAGTTCCTTCTTTCTTTCTGCTGCATAGTATTCCACTGTGTAAATGTACCACAGTTTTTTGATCCACTCATCTACAGATGGGCACTTAGGTTGTTTCCAGCACTTAGCTATTGTAAACAGTGTTGCAATGAACATAGGGGTGCATAAGTTCTTTTGAATTGGTGTTTCAAGATTCTTTGGGTATAATCCTAGTAGTGGAGTCGCTGGTTCAAAAGGTAGTTCCATTTTTAATCTTTTGAGGTAATTCCATACTGTTCTCCACAGTGGCTGCACCAGTCTGCATTCCCACCAACAGTGCAGTAGGATTCCCGTTTCTCCACATCCTCGCCAGCACTTGTTGCTTGTTGATTTGTTGATGATGGCCATTCTGACTGGTGTTAAAATGGTATCTCATTGTGGTTTTTATTTGCATCTCCCTGATGGCTAATGATGTTGAGCATTTTTTCATGTGTCTATGGACCTTCTGTATATCCTCTTTGGAGAAGTGTTTGTTCAGGTCCTTTGCCCATTTTTTAATTGGGTTGTTTGTTTTCTTGATGTTGAGTCATATAAGCTCTTGTTCCTGCTCTTGATTATCCTTATAATCATTACTCTAAACTCTCTATCTAATAAATTGCTTATTTCCATTTCATCTAGTTCTTCCAAAGAATTCTCTTGTTTTTTCATTTGGGGTCTGTTTTTCTGTCTTCTTATTTTTGCTGCTTCTTTGTATTCTGTACCTTAGATGTTAAACTAGTCAGTTGTTAAACTAATCAATCTGTAATCAACAGTAGGTCTGAAGAACCCCAGGGTGGGGCACAGTAATTCCTGATGGTAGGGCTATTGCTTCCCCTCAGACTGACGCCATTCAGAGAGAAGTGCTCTGCATGAGAGAGATGACTCCTACAGTATGGGAAATGACTCAGCCAGGGGTCCTGGCAGCCGTTCCCTCAGTTCTCTCTCCAGAGCCACCAACCCCAGACTCTACTCAAGCATCTCTAGTCCCTTCAGCCCTCCCTTTGCTGGAGCTTAGAGTAAGTGGCTGCAAACTAAATTTTTTGCATTGATCCTTTAAGAGGCTCTCTGCATCTCTAGCTGTCTGGCCCAAGCAGATGGAACTCTGCTGCTTTTCACAGCCAGAGGTGATCTGGGTTCCTTTCTGGCTCTGGTGCTATAGGCCTGGGAGCCCAGGTTGGGGTTTAGACTCCATAGTTCTCAGGGGGAACCCTTAGCTGCTGAAATATCCCTCTGGCACTTCAGCTGCCACCCATGGGGGCCCAGCCAGCCCTCTTGTGCCTCCTCTGCACTCTCTACCAGTCACATTGTGGTGAAGTGGTATCTTCTGTCTGTCTGTGGTTATAAGGCTCTTCTCCACCTAGTTCACAGTTAAGTTATTCAGGGTGATTTCTCCACAATTTAGTTGTAATTCCAGATTGGTCCTGGGAGGAGGTTAGTGTAGCTTCCACTTATCCCTCCACCATCTTGGATCCCTCTGAAAAGGGCTGAATTTTAAGTCCCAAATTTTTCCTACCAGGGTAACACAAAGGAGAAAATACACAGGGTGGGACAAACATAGGCTTATAGTTGTGAAGATATGAAACACAGAGTTTATTCTTGTATTATTATTTTATAATAATAATTAGTTATTGTGTTATTTTCCATCTGAACCTATTTTTGTCCAACCTTGTGTAGGCATTAAGCATCTTACTATAAATTTTGGAATATATAAATGATTGATAATTCTGGAAAACATTGAAGTATATTACAGGATATTAAAAACTAAATGCAGGTAAAGTGATTAACAGTAATTCAATTTAGAACATGTTGTTGCTGTGAATTTAATTTCCACATAATAGTCCTCTGTGAACTGACAAGGCAGATGTCTTTGTAAAGGGCTGCATCTTCGCCAAGAGAAAAAAAAAGAAAAAAAAAAGAAATGAATTTCATACGAATTATTGAGCATTTTATACAGTTTGTATTATACATATTTGGATAAGTCATTGCCCTTAGGTTATGAATTCCTTGAAATGGGAAAGTTTAACAGACATCTTTATAACTAGGATAATGTATGATTAGCATTGATTGGATTTAGAAAGTTCTCAATAAATATTTCCTAAGGGATTTTCAAAATCAAATGAGCTGTTGTCGTCCTACACATAAACAACTTCTCTAGTAAACCTGAAGAACAACTGCTCTCTAGGTAAAGACAGAAAATAAGTTTTAGGTAGAGAAAACTAAGGCAATTGAAAACCTCTAACAAATCCCCACCATAGTGCCATAAACAGATATCTAACCAACGGGGGAAACATCCCTTAAACTCACTGGGGTTTTAGTGGATAACTTGAACTTCAAAATAACAATATAACAGCTCAAGGGAAAAAAAAATATGCCCAAGAAGATGATAAATCAAGAAAGAATACATGTTAAGAAAACATTACTCATCTAAAATAAACATCCCTCTGAAAATTTTATTTACTAGAACATTATGCTAATGTTTAATGCATATAATTTAGTACTCAACTTAGAACTCCACCCAAATAAGTTAGTTTGGAAGGACAAAACTTTGTCTCAAGTCACCTGAATTCCAGTTAAGTTATCTCACAAATATGTGGGGGTTTCAAGCACAGGTGAGTGACTAAAATTATTTGGAGTTCGGTTGTGGAAATTGAAAGAGGTTTCCCTCACACCCTCCACACTTACTATAAGCTTTTCCTCTTGTCTCTAAAATGTATTGGGTGCCTTCTACAGTCACACAATAGCATTGTGTTAGGTGCTGGTGATACAAACAAATCCCAGAAGGTGTCATGAAAATCAGTGTGAGGCAGGTTAGGAATGGGAGGAACACTGGAGCTCTGAGACCAGCATTTACCAAGCGCTGTTAGGCAAGGGCATTGACTTGTGGCAGCCAGCATATTTGGGGCGGTTGAGTCAGATTAAATTAGCTCTTAGCCTGGAAAGCCCTGACAGCAGGTGAAGACTGGTAAAGCCACGGTAATAGTGCTAGAGTGTTTCAGCTCAGGCATGACAATTCAAACTAGCCAGGGCTGAGAAAGATAAGTACTCTGTCAAGTGGACTGTGGTGGGAAAGTGAAAAACTCAGGGCGCAACAGGCCAGGGAGTAAAAGCAGAAGGCAGGACCCATGGCAAGAGTAAATAGAGGAAGTAAGTTTGTGCAGCAAGCCTGGAGGTTAACTACCATTCAGTACAGTATGTAAATGGGAAATAATCATAAGCAATGAAAGCCTTCCTTGTCTTAAAGGAACCTCTTTGTAAAAGTGAACAGGGCCTTTAGGTAATTTTCTAATAGACAAAAATGAGTGTCTTTGCTACTATAAAACTAGTTCCAGCGACAGTAAGATATCATGTTAAGACATAAGATATCTTAAGCCTTGTAGAGGATACAAGGATGAGACTAACATGGTCCCTGCCTTTAAAGATTTTATAATCTAAGAAAAAGAAATTACGAAGACAAAGTGTAAAGTTTCATAGGAGAAGTGCCAGGTAAGTGGAAGTGTGTAGCCAGGTCAACAATGACAGAATGGTGAACTAGGGATCAATGGCACTTAGATCCCAGTGGCAAACAGTACTTCACTGCAGGGTTAATAACTTCAAACAAATGTTTCCTTCAGGGAAAGAAAAGTCCTGCCAATACCAGATGGAGATCTGAAAAGATTGCTCCTTTAGTTAAGCAGTAATGAAAGCTAGTGCTATTGACATATCTCTTCAGCCACACCTGCACCAAGAAAATAACACCTGGGCACAAAGTGTGAGTCTATGTATGTGTGTGTGTGTATGTGTTTGAACACTCTTAAAAATTGAAAGTCTCCTTTAAATACTTTCATTCCTGTTCTTATTATTCAGCAGAGATTTTAGTATCCTCTAATTTTAAGACGTATATGTCATTTATTGTACATTTTCCCCCTTTGCTTTCATTTTTTTCTAGAATGGAAATAAAAATTTACTTTGGAGATTCACAAATTAGTCTTCTTTGCTACTTCTCTCCTATCAGGGAACTATCTTTATGTTCTTAGGTAACAAATGCAAAAGGCCAATAAAACTCAATAGGCTCATTTGAAAATAAAAAATTGTGTCTAAAAAATCATAAGTTATAGACAGAGATTGTGCTTTCTCACTTGTTCTAAAGTGTACTAGTCAACATATACTAAATAGTGATTGTAAATGTGATTTTATAAAAAAAAATTCTTTAAGCAGTTGAAAACATAATTCTGAAGTGTGTCTGAAAGGAATTGGTTTGACCATAGGATTTCTAAAGGCATTGAGTTCAGCTGCTCAAGAGAGTCAATCCTCTCTTATTTATCAAAACTAATGGGTGCAGTAATGGAGAATTATGAAAATTGGAAAGAAACAAAATTATTTCAGGAGATATAATTATACAACTGGAAATTACAAGCACATTAACTGAAGAACTTCTGTGGATGGAACAAAGAAAGGGAGTTAGGACTAGTACGCCTGCCACAGAGACTGCCAAGTTCAAGAACTGTCAAGAGAGCTAGTGTGTACATCCAATGCCGTGTCCCTGTGTCTTCATATCATCACTTCATCATTCCCTTTAAATTATTTTTATTCTTAGTTATATATCGGTTAATGTATAACCATGATGGATTCTTAATTAAGAACAGGAAGCACGGATGTTGAAACACAACCCTTTTTTACATGGTTACAGAAAATTTAATATTTTGCAAATTTACTTAGGGTGATTCATTGAATCTACAAATATAGAATAAATGTCCACATTGTATATCAGGCACTATGCTGTTAGGTCTAATATGTACAAAATGAGATTTCTACTCTCATGGATTTTATACTTTTGTTGGTGAGACTATAAACAATATAGAAATAACTATATAATTATAAACTCTTAGGGTCACTATAAGAAAATGAATAAGGTACAATAAGAACATGAATTGGAAGTCAGGTAAGGCACCGCGGAAAAAAAATGATTATTTAAGGTGAGATGAGAATGAAGGAAGTTTGGAGCATTCCAGAAAAAGAAATTTTTAAAAAGAGGTTGGTATTATTGGGAAACAGAACAATATCACTGCGGCTGGAGCGTGGTACCCAGAAGAAACTTGCACTTCAGAGAGTGATGCAGTGACAGACCCTTTCTGCACCACGTAAAGAATCAGACTTTTACTCTAAGTGCAGCTGGAACCCTTGAGCAGTGGAATAAACTCATGTGCATTCTCAATGAGAGGCCCGGCCAGAGGCCCAGAGCGGCAGGTCAGAGTACACTACACTACGAGGGCCCTCGCATCCTGGAAACACTTGGTTTCCAACTGTAGCGCTTAGAGCTGATAGAGAAAATCAAAACTTGTCACAGCATGGGTTGGGGGGGGGGGGGGCATTCAAACAAGCTGTTAATCAGAAAGGGCAAAACCCAAACATGGATATATAAAGAAAGGATGGAGCCAACATAAACGTCAGAGAGAAAATGAGTTCGAACGTTAAAGATAAGAAGTGGAAGCCCGGTTTAAAGTGGGCTCCTTTTCTGGGCCAGTTATCACTTTGCTGAAATTTTATTATTATGGATGCAGAAAGAAGAGAGGAGGAAATCCCCAAGGCCTTAAAAGAATGCTTGAACTTGAATGGAATAAACCTAATGACCAGGTGTTTTACATGTTTTACCTCACTTAACCCTTACCATCATTTTAATCATTAAGCGGCACTATTGGGATTATTGTACTCATTTTATAGATGAGGTTTAGCTACCACCCCACACTGCCTCTTTATAAGGGATCAAAGGGCCTATCCACAGCAGTAAAGAGAAAGGTCCGTTGTGAATAACTGCAATTCTCTGCAGACCTTTCTGAAACTGAAGAAGGTGCCTCAGAAAGAAGTGAGGTCCCCATCCTTTAGTGGGTTCAAGAAGAGCTAAAATATAGGCACAGCATTAGGCTAGATAAGAAACATTTTAAGGTGTCTTCCCATTTGAAGAGTCTAATTCTACGTATGGAGAAAGAGCAGTTAGGCAAAGTATTTAACTATCGTTAGCAAGGGAATGAGGGTAAGGTAAACCGGATCCAAGCTGTAGTCTATTTACTACCAGTTGTCTGATACTGATCAAATTGCATAATCTTCTTAAGCACCAGACTCCTGTCTTTATTGATAAAGTCAATAGTATCAACCTCACGGGGTTGTAAATAAAATTATGAGAAACAATATAAATAACCTGCTAGGCACAGTATTTGACGCACAGTGAGCATCACTAAATGGTGGCTGGTGTTAATGCAATTCATTGCACACAGCTTAAATTTTGTCCGCAAACAGAACTTCCATGATGTTTTAGTAAATAAGGAAAAGGGACCTCCAGTTTCAGAGTGTCTATTTCATTGTAAGAGTTGACGTTGAAAATATCTGGGGTAAGGCAGGGAACAGAGAAGAAAGAAAAGTAATAATAATAAAAGGCAGGAGGACTTATATGAAATTTCCCATTCAGCTTGGTCAAATTCCCTGAGTTACCTAAGGAGTCATTTTCACTGATAAGATAATCAGATGAAACAAACCAGTGTGAAACAAGGTGGAAGCACCACGCTGAGAACTCAAATTCTTCCATCCAGAAATGAACTACCAGGACTGTGTACTGACAGCAAGACAATCTTCAAGTTTTTAAATAAAAATCTTATGCCAGCAGAGAATTATTTTCTTGCTCTATATCAATTTTTATTCTCTCTTTTTTTCCCCCTGTGATCATAAAATCATCCTCATCTCAGAATTTTTTTAAAAAATCGTGCAGTTTGGTGAAAGAGGGGTACAGAGATCTGACATGCAGAAAATATGAAAAAGAAATCCACTTCCATTATTAAATACCACAGAAAATAGTTACAAAACAAGCACTCAAAGCCACTAATGTTAAAGAACCATTCCAAACATGCTTATCTTTGGAAGCATTTATACAAAACCAAATATAATAAAGTAATCTAAGAAACCAGCTGAGAATAAATGTTTAATTTGGAAAGGAAAGACAGGAAGCCTCTAGTTTTCAGTTGCAGCTAATGTTAACATGGACCCTGAGATCTATGAATTAAATTTAAAGGTACATACTTGGAACAATACAAAAAAGGTTAAATTTATTCTATATGGTTGTAGTTAACAAATGCTACTATATTAAGTGGAAATTATTGAGAGATTGACTTCAATAAGTTTCCAATTATGGAATTAGATCCTTTAGTTGCTAAGGACCAGCCAATTTAAGGTTTCCAGGCTCCAGCAAAACCACAGCTCAAATTCTAAAGCACCAAGGAGCTTTCCTCTGACCTTCAGATGAGGAGTTCAGAAGATTTATGGTCACTTGACTTAAAGTGTCTCCTACTTTTGAATTTTAGGAGAGATGGACAGTTTAAGACTTCAGAGGCTACCAGTTCAATGTATATACCCTAACAATCAATCATCGCTCATTGAACCTCCTCTGCCCTGTAAGAACACTTGATTATAGGAGAACGTTTCACGTGTGTGTCCTCGGGGACACTAGATGGCCCTGCCCACCATCCTTACTGGCCATGGTCTATAGGGACAGGGCATGGTCTGCTACCTCCTCTTCTAATTCTCATCATTCCTCTAGTTTTGACAGTTTTGAAGCCATTATTAAATGAATTGAAAAACTCAAAACATTTTGAAAGCCCTATAGAAACTGAGTCAAAGAAGAATGTGCTCACTTCCAAGTACCAAAGATTAATAACAGCAAGTGCTGTGACTATTAAGTTTGGAGGGAGTTTCTCTCATAACTAGAAGGTCAGACCTCAACAGCAGCTAAACAATGACAGTGGGAATCTTTAAAGCTTTTACAATCCCTAAGATGTGGCTTTTGTCATTGTGGTTTCAAGATGGCTGTTGCACCTCCGGACATCATATCTTTAGTCCAGGTAAGAAGACAAAAGGAGCCTCGGCAGCTTCATCTAGCCTGTTGTTAAATCAGGAAAGGAAGAGTCCTTCCAAGAAGCCCCAGCCAGAAGTTTTCTACCTACAACTCATTGGCCAGAAATGTGTCACAAGGGCTACTCCTAGCTGCAAGGATACTGAAAAATGTATATTTAGCTGAGTATATAACTGGGGCTTTATAACTAAAGAAATAAAGTTAGCAACTAGTAAATGATCACCACCAGGAGAACTCCATCTACGGAAGCATTCTTTAGGGTCCGTTCTTGATTTCACAGCCAATTTAATTATTATTATGTTATGAAGAGAAAAGACCATGCTACTAATATGGTTGTGATATATGCAGTGGTAAATTTACCAGGAGAAAGCATTTAAATCTTCTACTTAATCTCCTACCTTTATCATTGAAGCTGTGGTATCAACATAAGCTGAACATTAGAATCAAATGGTCAGCTGTGCATTAGGGTGTTTTAACATTCCCCAGGGGACTCAACTGCAAAACGAAAGTTTAAATGCACTGACTTAAACCAATTCTCGAAAAATCAGAGCTGCCTTATAACACACCGTAGTCACAGGAAGATGTACTTGTCGAAAGCTGACCTTTCCTCTGGGGCCCCGAGGCAGAACAGGTTCCACAAGTGCTTTGGGAAGCATCACAGGTCACCTTGACACACTGAGGGGGCAGTGCTGGGCCTGCTCTCTATGCAGCTGCAAAACACGTCCATTCCCGCTGCCCCGCTGGTCATAGAGGAGGGCTGTCTTCCTGGGCCTTGCTTGCTTTTCAGAATGAAGTGCTTCAACTGTGTGCATGGCTAGACTTCCAGAAAAAAAATTTCTCATATTATCTCTCTTTATCCAAGAGACCTCAGCAGCTGATCTACACAGGTGTTAAAGCTTCCCACACATTTTGATGGAAAAATTGAAAGGAATTTAAGGACACACCAACACTGGAAAGAGAAAGATCAAAACTAAGAGGCTATATAGAGGTAGAACTATTACAAGAAATACACACACGTACACACATACACACACATAAACACGTGTATATTAAATTTAGGGTATATAGCACTGGAATAATCATCACCCTTGCTTCATAAAAACATCACTCCCATGCATGGCCTTCTCATTTAATTTATTATGTTATTTGTTTCTAATCAATACAATGAATACTTATAAGCTCACTACTTAACTCAAGACCTAGAATAATACCAATTAGTTATTTGTATTACTTCTCTATAATTTCTTTTCACTCCTTTTGCACAGAGATAACTGCCATTCTGAATTTTATGCTTTTATTTATAGGTTTATTACATAAATGGATGTAGCTAAGAGTTGTTTAGCTTTGTCTTGTGAACTTTTGATGAAGGGGATCTTCTGGTTGCTTTAGGACTGAACCTAATGTTACTAAGATTGATGCAGAAAGGTGTTGTGTATTCATTCAGTTTCATTTCATATAATAAGACTGAACATACTGCAAGTTATTTATCCATTTGCCCACTATTGGACATTTGGGTTATTTTCAGTTTTTGATATTGCCAACAGTGCGTCTATGAACATTCTTTTCCATGTCTCCTCTGCACATATGCAAGACTTCCTCTTTGGTATATGCCAGTTCCTCTTGGGAACTGATGAGTCCAGAACATGAAGATATTCCACTTTAAAAAAATGTAAAATCATTTGCAATTTAATACGAAATTTCAATATTTCAAATTTGGGGTTAATTTTTGTCAATACAAAGAGTACACAACGGTCTTTCAGTGAGATCTTGGGATTCTTAAGACTTGATTAGAGTCTAAAAAGGTTTTACTTAGCACCAAAAATAGATGCTAAAGCCCTGGCCAGGTGACTAAGTTGGTTGGAGGGTCACCCCATATACGAAAAGGTTGTGTCAAGGTACATGCATAGGTTGTGGGTTTGATCCCTGGTCAGAGTGTGTACAGGATACAACCAATTTCTCTCTCTCTCTCTCTCTCTCTCTCTCACACACACACACACACACACACTCTCTCTGTCTCTCTCTCTCTCTCTCTCTCTGTGTCTCTCTCTCTCTCTCTCTCTTGTTCTCTCTCTCTCTTGTTCTCCCTCTCTCTCAAAAATCAATAAACATATCCTCAGTGAGGATTAAAAAATACATCCTGGATCTAGATACATTTCATTGCTGCCTATCTTTCAAAGAAGAGATGCTTGTCACAGTATATTCAAGTCGGCAGCCGTCCGTCTCGAGAGACGATGGTGTAGCTTCTTAAGAGTCTATCTGCACCGCCAAGAATGGCTGTGCAGTCCGACTCGGGAGTGACATGGTAGTATCTGTCTCCTCCCGTGTTGAATCGACATCTTGCGATGACGCTGAAGCTACAGAGCCTGGGCAGGGTAATGTGGAGGGTCTGCTGTTGCCCATGCAGCAGACCCCCCCTCTCTTCGCAGCTGAAGGATCCAAGGGAAAGACGGAGTCAATACAGCTTGGCTTCAGGTGCGCCGCAGGAGTTGCCAGTGTTGACTATAACGTCAAACCGCCTTAGGGACTCCGGCTCCGGATTTTCTGTCGGGGTTTACTCCCTTAGCCTTTCCCCTGAAGAGGTATGCCGCAAGGCAGCGGAGGTTTTTTGGAGTCAGAGTTTTCCTTCTCTGTCAGTATATTACAACACAGAAAAATTGTCAAAGTATTATCTCCACAGTTAAATGTACAAACCTTAGAACCTAAATTTAATTTTATACTACTAGAAAAAGGGGAGCTGTAGATTGATTTCACTTATGGACACTACTGAAAACTCTAAATAGCTGCTCCAACAGTAAGTGAATCCAGTGGGATATCAATATGATCTGTATCAATGATTAAGTGAGATTTTCCTGGAAATGTAGGAATACTTCACTAGTAGGAAATGTATTAAGGCAATTTATTCCATTAGCAAATAACAAAGAAAAACCAAGTGAATACATCACTAGATGTTGAACTTTGATAAAACTAAGCAGACTACTAAATTTAAGTAAAATAGAAATAGAATTAAATTACCTAAACATCAGACCAATTTGCATATCCATGAGCTGGAAAATTTCTTAAGGACAACTATAGTATTTGTTCATTTTTATTCTCATTATCCAAAGTTTCAACAACTTAGTGGAAACTCAGAGAGGGAAAAAATGTGTATTCCCATTTTCTTCCAATTAAAAAAAAAAAACTAAACTAACTATGAGGAAGAAAGGTGTTGTAATCATGGAAACTATGATGTAATATAAATAAAAGGAAAAACTAATGGAAGCCTGAGAAGTGAATTAAAAAATCAATCAAGGTCATCTATACTGTCATCTTGTGATTGTTAAGATATAATCTGATGCTAAACAAATAACCTTGTATATAAATGTTCTCATAAATGTGATAATAACCTTGAAACATTTGTAACATTTCCATCTCATTAACTTCTAAAAGTTTCTGGCATTAATGCAAATATGGAGGATTGTCACACACCATGCCTGTCTACAGTCATTGTACAAGTACATCCAGGAGGTCATAGAAACCTGGACTGTACTTGACTAAACCATAGGCAAACCCTCCTGTCAATCCTAATGCAATTTAATGTGCTGCCATTGGTGCTTAATTTAATTTTTTTTTCTTGACTGATTTTTGTTCTATACCATCTATATTTTTATGAACTTCTGTCATGTAAAGTAATTAATTTAAACCTGAATTCTTAACAAGCTCACAGTGAAAGCTTTTCACTTTTGCACCTTCTTCCTTAGATACTGAGCAACAAATTAACTTCCTTAAATAAAATACCTATGTCTACATACACACTAATATACACTTACACACACACATAGTCTAGATTGGAGCACTGAGTGACCTGACCCATTAAAAATTATGAAATTATTTCCCCCCAATATACAACATTTTCAAATCAAGCTAGGTCAATGGGAAGGCAAAACCATGTGACTAAATGCCACCAGTAAATTGCTAGGAAAAGGGGAATGACTTCTGAGTTGTTGGCATTTAAAACGTGTATTTTCAACAACTGTTAAAATAAAAGCTAACTTGTGAATTCAAATGTCAAAGCTCCAAGGATGACGTTGGGAGAGGAGAGAGTAGCACTATTTTCATTACAGTCAATAGATCTTCTTGCATGCTAAGAAAAGACAAGGTTTAGATCCTCCATATCACCCTGCCCAGGCTCTGTAGCTTCAGCTTCACTGGAGAGGACACTCCAGCGTCATCGCAAGATGTCGATTCAACACGGGAGGAGACAGATACCGTGTCACTCCCGAGTCGGACTGCACAGCCATTCTCGGCGGTGCAGATAGACTCTTAAGAAGCTACACCATCGTCTCTCGAGACGGACGGCTGCCGACGAGATACTTCAATTTCATGTAAGACTTAGAAAATTATTGCTCTTTGTCACATTAATTTATACCTACCAGTTGGAAATAATGTGTGAGTTCTGTTTCAGAAAATCATATTTTTCCATCAGATGTTCACCTTACTGTAAACTGAAATCACTAAAAGAAAAGTTTATATATTCACTCTTAAACTACAGAATCTTTTTGCAATAGAGCAATAAGAAAACTAGCTGTAAACATTTTGAGAGAACTAAATTAACTACTGTACTCCCTAGGACTAAGATGGCATTCTCTTATCTTTCCTTAAGAATCAGGGGGATGCAGAAATACTTAAGAAGAAGAATAAGTTAAATGTGATGCTGGGAAGTCTTGAAATAAGCCTTGCCAACAAACTATTATAACTATAACACACACACACACACACACACACACACACACACCAGAAAAAAAGAAACATTTAAATCCCATTAAAGGGATTTAAACTTTTATTAACTTGATAGTGTTTCTCAATAGCTGATACATCTCCACATGATTACTTGAGATAATACATGGGTATTGTCTGCCTCCTAATAACCACTCATTAAATGATAGCTATTATTGTTACCATTTATTGAGTACTTACAATGTGCTACTGTACTAAAACATATTGCAATACCTTTGTCTTTCCAAACACCGCAATAAGACACCTCAATTATATCTTGTTTACATAAAAAAACAAAACTCAGGCTCAGCGACTGAAAATACCCAAAGCCTCACAGCATAGAAGTGATCTAAGGCCAGATTAAAAACTCTGCCTCACCTCTAATCCAACAGATTATGGCCCGAGAGGAAGAAGGTTGGAATCACACACTTATGTGATATCCTTCTGGTTCAGTAAATTGTTCATGGGAAAGGGAGCAGGGACTACTACACTGGCCAGACAGACCTGCTAAAATTGTCAACAATGATGACAATGTTATTGCTGTTGATGGTGATGATGGCATGATGTTTAAGAATTCAGGCCCTGAGTAGTTTTACAAACCTGTGTGATGCTGCAATTTAACTCTTAAGCATTTATCTATTATGAATAAATATGCCTACAGAAAGGCATAAACAAAGATGTTAACAGCAATTTTAATAATAAAAGGGTAAGTCTGGAAATAACACAAATGTTGTTTAACAACAGAATGGGTAAATTTTGATATAAACATACTATGGAACACAATACATTGAAAAGAATACAGATATACACAACAACATGAGATTAATCTCACAGATAGGAGGAGTGAAAGAAGGCAGATGCAAAAAAAATTCCACATTGTTGAACTGAATTTGTATGACGTTCAGAAACAGCAAAATGAATATCCAGAGTTAAAAGTCAGACTAGTGGTTACACCGGCAGGGGAAAGAGGTCACTGGCTGGAAGAGCCATGAAGGAGTTTTCTGAGTGATGTAGGTAAGGTAGAGCTTAATATGCATGGTTGTCATAAGAGTTTATATGTACATATATAAAATTTTCTCAAACTGTACACACAAGCTTTTCACATTTTACAACATGAGCTATGCTTCAACTAAAAATATTTTAGCTGCCGTTGTTAAGTACATACAGGTTTAAAGTCACGGCTGCAGCTTTGAGTAAGTATCTCGACTTCTTTGGGTCTCAGTTCCTTGTTGAAATAACAGTGATAAGAGTATAAATCTAACATATAAAGTTGTTGGGAAGACTAAATAAATACGAATGTGAAGGTCTAAGAATGACCCTTGGAACACATTCTGATACTGATTAAATGCCAGGCACTGCACTCATTACTGTAGGTTCAAAGGCTTACGTAAGCCTTATAATAACCCTAAGAAGAAAATATGATTTCCGTTTTGTTGGTGACAAGATAGTCTTAGAGAGTTTAGGTCATTCATAAAAGTTTCCTGAGATCAGTTTGTACATAGAAAAATTAGAATTCAACCCATATTTATGGGCTTCAAAACCCATGACCTAAATTTACCTTTATGCTGTTCTACTTCATATGTCTAGATTTGCTGTAGTGTTTCCTTATGGAACAAGTAGGGTGGTAGTTTTCTATAGCAGTGCATGGAAGTGATGGGAAGTTCCCCCTAGAAGTAGGAGATAAAGGTCATCTGCAATGGTGAAAGAAAAACACAAAGAAAAAAAAATTAAAATGATGTAATTATACGTGTGATTTCTATAAAATAAAATAAATGAAATTAAAATATAAATGATTACATATAAGCCATTTTTGAAATGGTGTAGGGCTCCTAAGAGTGTAAAGGGATATTTGAAGGTATTTTAAAACACCTGCAAAATTGTAGGATAATTAAGTCTTTAATCAATGTATTGGAGTGGAAAAGTTTTCCTATAGAATATAAAAGCAATTGCTAGTACAGTATATGTTTTCTGTGTAAGGCACTGTTATCAGTGTTTTTCATTTACTGACTTACTTAGACCTAATAATTCCCATAGAATTTCCATTTTACAGATGGGAAGATTGAGGCACAGAGAGGTTAGGGACCTCACATTGGCACAAATAAGTAGTGGAACCAGGGTTTGAAATCAGCTGAGATTCAGTCTGGGTGGGGGTGAGTTTGGGAGCGTTCTGCTTTGTACTTCCATCTATAGTTATGGTTGCATCTGGTAGTGTGTGCCATTCATATGGAGTGACAGGAGTTCTTATTTTGATACATGCATAAATCTTAAAGTCAACTAATAATAACTGGTCACATTTGTTCCAAATCTTACCAGAGACAACACAACTAATGCATCCCTTTCAAGGACTCCATGTAGATTCCTTGGCCACAAATGTTTAGAAACGGTGCAGAGATGGCTGCTATGCTGCATACCTAGTGTGCCAGCTGGTAGTATTTGAGATACATTAAAAAATGCATAAAATTATACATATTATTCCATTCTACTAGAGACAGATATGACTAAGAAACTAGTTAAAGTACAGGAATGTACAATAATTATTTTGCTTATTTTTTTTTTACATTTTTAGATAATCAATATAGATTTTGCTTTAACATACAATATATATTATCAATAGTTCTAAAAAATATTTATTTTTGTACATAGGTTTTAATATATACAATATTTTAAAGATCTGTCAGGAATTAAGTAAATAGTTGAAGAAACTGGGTAATGTTGATTATGTTTGGTGCTCTCTTTCTCTCTCAAAAGTAGACTCTTTGGGACAGTACATTGTATGGTTTCCTATCTGTAAGTCTGCTCTGTTTTGACAATCCTTCCGAGGACCACTAATCTCTCAGCCTTGCCCTCCTAGGTCTACTTGAAATGAACTTGGGCTTTTTATTTCAAAAGACCCACAGGGCACTTAGACCTTGATGTTACCAAGATAATTATTAGTTCTGTGATAGATTTATCTTAAAAAGGTTGGCATCTCTTCCCCTCCCTTGATGAGCACAATGAAATGGTCTTTGGAGCTTTTTTCTCATCCCAGAATGGGCCAGGAGAAGGAGAGGAAAATATATTCCGCATATACACAGATGAATAGGTACAGCTACCTGTACGTCAGAGTTAATGTATCAGCAGTCACTTTATTTCAAACCTTCATGAAAAAGATTATATTTAAGTAAATGCCAAAAGAGACATAAAATTGTTCACTATACTGATCACCCTTTGCTTTGGTAAATGAGTCTTTCATTTTAATTCTCCTTTGCCTCATTCGAAATGCTTCCCGTCAAGATGCTTCATAAATAGTTGACATCTCTTTTAATTCAATGTGACCACGATGTCAGGCAAGATTCCATTTCACTTATGTCAAAATTACTGATTTCTCCAGCCACTATCTTGGAGGCAAGCCACTCAAATGAAATGTTCAAATGTGCATGGAGTTCTTAGTAGCCGGGCCTTTGCTTCTCACTCAACACTTGAGCACTCTAGCCCATCCGCACATGACGAGAAAGACAGGAACATCTGAACAATAGCCCATCCAGCACAAAGTATCAGTGGAAGTATTTTCAAAAGCAAACTACCAATCACTGCTGGAAGTTACTTGAGCACAATCTGTGTAGCCTCTGCCTTCTGAACTTGCAGGGGTATGAAGCCTGCAAACTGTTTCCAGATTCTTTTGCCAGTAAGGACCTTGCTAGAGTCCTTCAGTGAGAGAAGCTTGTCTGAGAGGTTGAAGGAAGGAGAGAAAGGGAGCCATTTTCTTCAGATGGCAGTTGCTACAAGCGTGGTCTAGTCAGACAGCTCGTGAGAATTTGCCCGAGGATTCAGGGTAACTTCTTGACAAGTACTCATGTTGGTTTCCACAGACAGTTGAGACAACTGGTCCAACTCTCTCAAGTTCTGCCCTTTTGGACTCCCTATATTAAACACTTTTCTACAGTAAAGCCTTGGTGGCTTCTATTTTCCTGAAAAAAAAAAAATCTAATTTATAAATCAAACAAATACCCAAATGTTCAAACAGTAGTTCAGATAAATTTTCAGGTCATGAATACAATACTGTAGTATTAATTATAGTCACCATGCTGGGCATTCGATCCCCAGAACTTATTCACAAACTGTGTGATTTTTGACGACTGTAAGTGTCCCACTAGGTTAACCTGAATGAACAATGCCTGTTTTCTCTGCAAAGCAGTGACTAATGTACAACAAACACTGAATAAGCCCAGCTAATAAGAGATCACATAGGTTAAGTTTATCAAGAATCAGTTGTGTGTGTTCCCAATCCTGTCATACCAGCTGCACCTGCTCCTAGGATTATGTAATTTAATAAATATTACATAAATAATTATATAGAAAGCAATATTTATAGAGCCGTTACTATGTAACTTGCACCAGTGTATACATTTATGTGTATTAATCCACTGAACAACAACCCTATGAGATAGACACTATTATTATCTTCCTCAGAAAACTGAGTGCCAGAGAAGGTAGAAAAAATTTCCAGTCACATAGATTTAAAAGTGAACAATCTAACTCCATAATTCATTAATACTCTTCATTGTTATGCAAATAACAGTGCCAAAGGAGGTAGATTAAAATTAAAATTAATTTAAAAACCATGATAAAATGTTTATGGCAACATTTTCCATCATTTATGGCAACAAAAATCCATCAACAAATGAATAAATAAACAAATATGGTATATCCACACAGTGGAATATTATTCAGCCATAAAAATGCAGATGCATGTTATCTTATGGATTCCTTGAAAACATTATGCTAAGTGAAAGAGCCAAACACAAAGGCCACATAATGTTTGGCTCCATTTACATGAAATAGCCAGTACAGGCAAATCCAGAGACAGAAAGTAGAGTGGTGTGTGTGTGTAGGGACAGGGATTTGGGTACAAATGGAGACTGACTTCTAAAGGATACAGAGATTCTTTCTGGAGTAATAAGTATGTTCCAAAGTTGATTGTGATAATGGTTGTACAACTCCATTAATGAACTAAAAATCATTGTATTTAGGGGGAAAAAACTAAATTAATTGCTTTGGAATTTGTCTTTCAGCAGGTCGTCCAATGGGAAAAGACTTTGGGGGGGAGATTTATAAGGATTCTGAAATTAAAATATTTTTAAAATACTCATCTCTTGCTTCATTTCAAGGAAACTAAAAGTGGAGATCATCAATGTATTATGGATGTGGATATTACCAGTAAGAATTACAAGGGACGCCCCGAATGGGGAAGTATGGGGAATCAGGGACAATTGCAGAGGAGTGACACTTGAGCTGGTTACTAAATGTGTTCTAAACGGTGTTCACCAAGCACTGAAAAGTGCAGGTGGTTTTCCAAATAAGAGCATGAAGGCCACATGACCGGTATATGGTGAAAAGCTCTGTGTACCTGGACCTCGAGGGAGGTCCAGAGAAGGAAAGAGGAAGAAGATACAAATGCACAGGTAAATCAGGGGTAAACGTCTTCCCAAGGATTACACACCTGATTTTGTCAGTCCAGGAGATTCAACAAAGATGTGTGAGTGAGGACCAAGCAGCGATGCAGTCTCTCCTGTGTTAGAGAGGGGACTGCCTCTGCAGTGCAGACTGATCGCGGGGCGGAACAGTAGAGGCACAGAAACCAACTCGGTGGCCTTTCCCTACCAAAGCAGGAAAGGCCAAGACCTGAGCCACAGCAATGACTATGAAGATGGACAGGAGGGTGCGTGATTAAAGCGTGACATAGAGGAAAGGGCTTAGTGACAAGAACAGATGACAAATTCTCTAAGGACAGGAAACAGGTGGTTCTGCTCACAATATTACCCCCAGAGGCCTATGCAAGTCCCTGACAAACAACTAGTGTTCGATATTTGTTGAATAAATAAACAACCGGGAGAGGTAAGATGGCGGAGGAGTGAGGAGAGGTTGCGGTTTTAGGCTCCGGAGACCCGTCTGCAGTTTGGTCTAATTGCAGACAGAACATCTCAGTGAGCAGCTGGACATTGGCGGGAGTTGAGCCAAGGCACTGCTGGATTAGAGAAAATCCATCTGGGAACAACCTGTTTAGTGAGGATAGCGGAGAAAAAGGGGACGAAACGGGATTCCTGACTGGGGCGGCTGCCCGAGCTGTGGCGGGAAGCACACAAAGGATTTTTGGCGACCACAGGCTACCCCAGAGAGGAGTCAGGCGGAGAGTGGATCTCTGCCCGCTGGCAGAGACGGGACTCGACCAAGTGGCATTGGCGCTGAAGGACAGGAGACAGCGTGCTGCCGGGCAAGTGAGAACATAATTCTCCTTTATATTTTTCTCTAGTGGATGGTGGAGACGGGAGGAAAGTTTGGAAGTGGTAGGCCGTTCTGGAGGAGCCCAGGCGCAGGGGTGCGCTAATCCACTCCTCAACCCTACCATTGGGTCGCGGGGGCGCACATAGGGAAGTGCTCTCATTCACTGGCCCAGGTGCGCGGGGCCGTGAGTCCAGGCGTCCCTCGGACACTCCCCAACGGACATAAGATCAGTACCCCAACGGGCACAGGGAGGGCCCACTGAACACGCAGAGGACTGTGCACAGACACCCCTAGACAGCTCCCGTGGGCGCAGGGCCCTAGGCCGGAAAGCAGACCACTAGCGCAGGCTCTGTTTGTGCCCACCCAGACGGGTGAGGGAACGGGGCGGCTGCAGCACGGGAACAGCGAGAGGCGGCGACCCACAGACGCTCGATTCCACTGAGCGCAAGTGTCCCTGGCCCTGCCCTAAGAGGCGAGAGACCAACTCCCGGAGCTCGGCTCAGCGGGACTGAGGGCACGGGGCAGTGCGCGAGCGCGAAAACACCTCAGCCCGGGGTCAGTGGGAGCTCTCGGGCCGCCTGTGCGGGCAGGGTCACCTCGGCGCAAACGGGGAACCGCCGCGGCCCAGCGAAGGCGGGAGCCAATCCCGGGGAAAGCGCTCGGGCCGCCCGCGCGGGCAGGGACACCTCGGCGCGAACGGGGAACCGCCGCGGCCCAGCGAAGGCAGGAGCCAATCCCGGGGAAAGCGCTCGGGCCGCCCGCGCGGGCAGGGACACCTCGGCGCGAACGGGGAACCGCCGCGGCCCAGCGAAGGCGGGAGCCAATCCCGGGGAAAGCGCTCGGGCCGCCCGCGCGGGCAGGGACACCTCGGCGCGAACGGGGAACCGCCGCGGCCCAGCGAAGGCGGGAGCCAATCCCGGGGAAAGCGCTCGGGCCGCCCGCGCGGGCAGGGACACCTCGGCGCGAACGGGGAACCGCCGCGGCCCAGCGAAGGCGGGAGCCAATCCCGGGGAAAGCGCTCGGGCCGCCCGCGCGGACAGAGACACCTTGGCACGAACGGGGAACCACCGCGGCCCGGCAGCAGTGGGCTCCAACCGCGGGGCAAACTCTCGGGCCGTCCGAGCGCGCAGGGGCTTGCGCGCAAGGGCACCTCAACTGGCTACAGCGGGCAGCAAGGTAGCGCGCCGTGCCGGCAACCGCGGGCGCGCACCATAGCGGCAACCGGGTGCGCACACCAGTCCGGCAAAAGAACAAGAACCTCTGACCTCCCACACTAGACCAGCTGCGGACCCAGAAAAAGAAGACAACACACCAAGGCTAAAACGGAGTAAAAACATCGTTTTTTTTTTTTTTTTCTTTCCAAATTTTTTCTCCCTTGTTCTTTCTTTCTTCTTAATAATTTCTTTTCTTTCCTTCTTTCTTTATTCTTTTCCTGGGGTTTTTTTGGGGGGTATATATATATATATTTTTTTTTTTGGTTCAATTTTTTTTTTCTCTCTCTTTTTTCTTTCTTTCTTCTGTATTCTTTCTTTTCTATCTTTCTTTGTTCCTTTCTTGCTTACCTTTTGGGGTTTTTTTTGGGGGGGTTGTGGTAAATTTTTTATTTTCTTCTCTTTCTCTCTTTCTTCTTTTCTTTCTTCTATTTTCTTGGGGATTTTTTGGGGGGGTGTTTTTCCTCCACCTCTTCCAATAATAACAAACTTTATCTCTAACGTGTTGCATATAACCTCTCCTTCTCATCCTTTCTCTTTAATAGTGGTTTATTCGTTTGTGTGTCTAGCTTAGCCCCCCTATTACTTTAAATAATACAATATAATTACTATATAAACCCAAATACAATACAATCCCACTTTCTTACTATACTAAGTATTTTTCTATCCTTTTCTTCTATTTTTCTTAACATACAATGTAAATATTACTAACTGGCTAGCACAGTCTCAACTATTATTAATCTATCAACCCCTCTATCAAAAATTATATTTTTCCTCCCCAAAAACAACTTGTATCTATTCTTCTTATAGTATAAAAGCTCAAATCTCTTTACATTTATATTAATACGGGCTAGTTGGCTAACGATAGCAGGATAGAGTGGGGGATACTTTCTGAGGGTGTGGGTCTCCTGCCTGGGCTGTGTGTTTATGTCTTTAACAGCATATCCACAAAAGAACTCAAGACAAAGCAGATAGAGTGACTCTCAACCAAGTAGCCAGAAGGAAGATCCTATCAAAGAACATCTGAAATATAACCGTACAGCATAAACAAACGACATAAAGGGTAACTCAAGACCATCAGGCTCAGGATATCAAAGAGACTGCACCACTGAAACTCCCAGACCTTCGATAAAGAATATTACACCACAAAGGAGGGAAGTCAAAGCAGACTACCCCCCCAATAAATAAATAAATAAATAAATAAATAAATAAATAAATAAATAAAAAAAAACAAAAAGAATCCAACATGGTAAGACGCAAAAATAACCCCTCAATGAAAAGAAAAGAGGAATCCTCAGAAAGAGAGATAGACGAAATAGACATAGCCCAAATGTCAGACATGGAATTCAAAACAATGGTGGTAAAGAAGCTCAATATACTTGACATCCTTAAAATCAACTATGACAACCTTCAAGGAAGTTACCAGCAGCTCCAAGAAAATTACAGGGAACTTGCAGAGAACTACACCAGCATAAAAAAAGACATAGAAATCGTTAACAAGAACCAGGAAGAACTTAAGAATACAATCTCTGAACTGAAAAACACAGTAGAATCAGTCAAAAGCAGACTAAACGAAGCAGAAGATCGGATTAGTGAGTTAGAAGATAATGTAGAGAAAAACTCCCAGACAATACAGCAAAATGAAAAACGATTGAAAAAATATGAACAAGATGTAAGGGAATTACAGGATAGCATTAGGAAAAATAATTTAAGGATCATCGGAATACGAGAGGAAGAAGAAAAGGAACATGGAATTGAAAATCTGATAGGAGAAATAGTGACAGAAAATTTTCCGAACCTGATGAGAGGAAAAGCTATGCAAGTCCAAGAAGCACTGAGAGTTCCAATCAAGAGGAACCCCCAAAAACCCACTCCAAGGCACATCATAGTTAAAATGGCAACATTCCAAGACAAAGAGAGAATCCTAAAAGCAGCAAGAGAAAAGCAGCAAATAACATACAAGGGAGCTCCGATAAGGCTATCAACTGATTTCTCAACAGAAACATTACAAGCCAGAAGGGAATGGTCAAAAATATTTCAAGCAATGAAAAACAAAGGCCTACAACCAATAATACTCTACCCAGCAAGGCTCTCATTCAAAATAGAAGGTGAAATAAGGAGTTTCTCAGACAAAGGAAGACTGAAAGAATACATCTCCACCAAACCAGCATTGCAAGAGATGCTAAAGGGACTGTTCTAAGAAAAAAGAAGGAAAAAACAAGAGAGGAGAGGAACAGAGGTACAAAGGGAAATGAATAAATACACGTCAATAATAACCTTAAATGTAAATGGATTAAATGCTCCAATTAAAAGACATAGGGTAACGGAATGGATCAGAAAACAGGACCCACATATTTGCTGTCTACAAGAAACACACCTCAAAACAAAAGATTTACACAGACTGAAAGTAAAGGGATATAAAAAAATATTCCAAGCAAACGGACCGGAAAAAAAAGCCGGGGTAGCAGTTCTCATATCAGACAAAATGGATTTTAAAGCAAGGACAATAAAAAGAGACAAAGAAGGACATTTCATAATACTTAAAGGAACAATCCATCAAGAAGATATGACTTTGATAAACATATATGCACCCAACATAGGAGCACCCAAATACATAAAGCAAATACTAGAAGACCACAAAAAGGATATCAACAACAACACACTCATAGTAGGGGACTTCAACACTCCATTATCAACAATAGACAGATCATCAAAGCAAAGAAACACCAAGGATATACAGGCATTGAACAACACACTAAACCACATGGATCTAACTGATATATATAGAACTTTTCACCCCAAAGAAGCAAAATATACATTCTTTTCAAGTGCACATGGGACATTTTCAAAGATAGACCACATGATAGGTCACAAAACAAGCCTCAACAAATTCAAGAAAATTGAAATCATATCAAGCATCTTTTCAGATCACAATGCCTTGAAACTAGAAATCAACCTCAGAGGAAAAAATCAAAGACACCCAAACTCATGGAGATTGAATAACATGCTATTAAATAATGAATGGGTTAACAATGACATCAAAGAAGCAATCAAGAAATTTCTAGAAACTAATGATAATGAGCACACAACAACCCAAAACCTGTGGGACACAGCAAAAGCAGTCCTGAGAGGGAAGTTTATAGCAATACAGGCATATCTGAAAAGGCTAGAAGAATCTCAAATAAAAAACCTAACCACAATGCTACAAGAACTAGAACAACAACAACAAACAAAGCCTAGGGCAAGAAGAAGGAATGAAATCATCAAGATCAGAGCAGAACTAAATGACATAGAGACTAAACAAACAATCCAAAAGATCAACGAAACTAGGAGCTGGTTCTTCGAAAAAATCAACAAAATCGACAAGCCTCTAGCCAGTCTAATCAAGAAAAAAAGAGAGAAGACACAAATAAACAAAATCAGAAATGAAAGAGGAGAAATCACGACTGATACCTCAGAAATACAAATGATAGTTAGAAATTACTTCAGACAACTGTATGACAAGAAATTTGACAATCTAGAAGAAATGGACAAATTTCTAGAAACATACAACCTTCCAAAACTGAATAAAGAAGAAGTGGAAAGTCTCAACAGACCAATAACAAAGAAGGAAATTGAAACAGTAATCCAAAATCTCCCGGCACACAAAAGCCCTGGACCGGATGGCTTCACAGGCGAATTCTACAAAACATTCAGGGAAGAACTAACTCCTATCCTCCTCAAACTGTTCCAAAAAATCCAAGAAGAAGGGAAAATCCCAAACTCTTTCTATGAAGCCAGTATTATCCTAATCCCCAAACCAGGTCAAGACACAACAAAGAAAGAAAACTACAGGCCAATATCACTGATGAACATCGATGCTAAAATCCTCAATAAAATATTGGCAAACAGGATCCAGCAACACATCAAAAAGATCATACATCATGATCAAGTGGGCTTCATTCCAGGGATGCAAGGATGGTTTAATATTCGCAAATCAATAAATATAATACACCACCTAAACAGAATGAAAGACAAAAATCACATGATCATATCAATAGATGCAGAAAAAGCATTTGATAAAGTTCAACACCCATTTATGATGAAAACACTCAGCAAAATGGGAATAAAGGGAGCATATCTTAACATAATTAAGGCTATATATGAGAAGCCTGAGGCCAACATCATACTCAATGGACAAAAACTGAAAGCATTCCCCCTGAACTCAGGAACGAGACAAGGTTGTCCACTCTCTCCACTCCTTTTCAACATAGTGTTGGAAGTCCTAGCCACAGCAATCAGACAAGAAAAAGAAATAAAAGGAATCCAAATTGGGAAAGAGGAAGTGAAACTTTCATTATATGCAGATGATATGATAGTATACCTAGAAAATCCTATAAACTCCACTAAAAGACTACTTAATATAATAAGTGAATTTGGCAAAATCGCAGGGTACAAAATAAATATACAGAAATCCAAGGCATTTCTGTACACCAACAATAAAATAGCAGAGACAGAGACAAAAAAGAAAATACCATTTACTATAGCAACAAGAAAAATAAAGTACCTAGGAGTAAACTTAACCAAAGAGATAAAAGACCTGTACTCTGAAAATTATATAACATTGAAGAAAGAAATTAAGGAAGAAACAAATAAATGGAAGCAAATACCATGTTCTTGGATGGGAAGAATCAACATCATCAAAATGGCCATACTACCCAAAGCAATTTACAAATTCAATGCAATCCCTATTAAAATACCAATGACATATTTCACAGACCTAGAACAAATACTCCATAAATTCATATGGAACCAAAAAAGACCCCGAATAGCAAAAGCAATCTTGAGACAGAAGAACACAGCAGGAGGAATCACAACACCAGATATCAAACAATACTACAAAGCCACTGTAATCAAAACAGTATGGTACTGGCATAAGAACAGACATATAGATCAGTGGAACAGAATAGAGAGTCCAGAAATAAACCCAGGCCTCTATGGTCAACTAATCTTTGATAAAGGAGGAAGGAACATAAAATGGAGTGAGAAGAGCCTCTTTAACAAATGGTGCTGGGAGAACTGGATAGGGACCTGCAAAAAAATGAAACTAGACCACCAACTTACACCACACACGAGAATAAACTCAAGATGGATCAAAGACTTAAATGTAAGCCGTGACACCATAAAAGTCCTAGAGGAAAACATAGGCAAGAAAATATCAGATATCTCACGTAACAATCTCTTCACGGATACATCTCCTAAAGCAAGAGAAATAAAGGAAAAAATAAATAAATGGGATTACATCAAACTGAAGAGTTTCTGCTCAGCAAAAGAAAACATCAGCAAAATGAAAAGGAAACCAACCATATGGGAAAACATATTTGCCAATGACATCACAGACAGGGGACTGATTTCCAAAATATATAAAGAGCTGATACGACTCAACATCAAGAAAACAAACAACCCAATTAAAAAATGGGCAAGGGACCTGAACAAACACTTCTCCGAAGAGGACATACAGAAGGTCCATAGACACATGAAAAAATGCTCAACATCATTAGCCATCAGGGAGATGCAAATAAAAACCACAATGAGATACCACCTTACACCAGTCAGAATGGCCATCATCAACAAATCAACAAGCAACAAGTGCTGGCGAGGATGTGGAGAAACGGGAACCCTACTGCACTGTTGGTGGGAATGCAGACTGGTGCAGCCACTATGGAGAACAGTATGGAATTACCTCAAAAGATTAAAAATGGAACTGCCTTTTGAACCAGCGACTCCACTACTAGGATTATACCCGAAGAATCTTGAAACACCAATTCAAAAGAACTTATGCACTCCTATGTTCATAGCAGCACTGTTTACAATAGCTAAGTGCTGGAAACAACCTAAGTGCCCATCTGTAGATGAGTGGATCAAAAAACTGTGGTACATTTACACAATGGAATACTATGTAGCAGAAAGAAAGAAGGAACTCCTACCATTTGCAACAACATGGATGGAACTAGAGAGAATTATGCTTAGTGAAATAAGCCAGGCAAAGAAAGAAAAATACCATATGATATCACCTAATACAGGAAACTAAAGAACAACACAAACAAAGGAACTAAATAGAACAAAGAGCAGAATAGAAGTCAATAGGGGGGAGGGGAGAGGGAGAGAAGGGGGATAAGTAAGGGAAGGGTTTAATTAAAGAGCCTGTATAAAAGACTCATGGACATAGACAACGGGGAGGGATATGATTGCGGGAGAGGGGGTGGGCTGGGTGGGGGAGAGAAATTGGGGGAAAAGGGGATAACTGTAATTGAAAAACCAAAAAAAAAAAAAATAAATAAATAAATAAATAAATAAACAACCGTTGAATATGTAGGAGGGAAGGAGGATGATCCCATGAGCCCTTTTTTAATTTTTATTTTCTAGGCTTGATAATGATATCTTGAAATGGAAACAAAGATGGCAAGAAAGATCCAAAGTGAAATGATGAATCTGGTGGGACCTCCTGGCATTGAAGGGCCTGAGAGTTAACTGCTGGAATACGCCACACGCAACTTACTGGGACTACAGGGCTGGGGGGCTGTGGAGCGCTTCAGGTACATGGGAGCTGAGGCTGTGCATGAAGGCGCTCAGACCAGCCAGGTCTTACGTGAAAGGGGGAAGATCAATGGCGACAGCCTGGGAAGCAGAGGGAAAAGAAAGAGGAACCAAGGCAGACTGAGGGCGAACACCTGCAGAATCAGCGGGGGGTGATGTCAGGAAGTTTGAAAAGAGGGTTAACATTGGGGTTTACATCTTGAATGCAAAGTGGGAGAAGTCTCCCCATCTATGCAAAACCTGCATCATGGAAGAAAGAGTGCTTCTTGTAGTTACCATGACAACACTCATCAAGAACATCCTCAGCTCAACTGTTAGATTTTTTTTTCTTTTGAGACAATACGTTTGTTGGTTGTATATTAAAATACTGCCTATCATGAGGCATAGTTTGTAAGATTTTTAAATTTTAAGTTAGAAACAATCCAGTAAAAAGACTAGTCTCTTTGCAGATTATATCATAATGACCGGCATGTACGCACAGAAACAAGAACATGACTGAGGTAAATAAACACACTGCTTCCCAATCTTGGCTATTCTAAATAACGCTGCAGTAAACACAGGGATGCATAGGTTCTTTTGAATTAGAGTTTCGGGTTTCTTTGAATATATTCCCAGGAGTGGAATTGCTAGGTCATAAGGCAGTTCCATTCTTAATTTTCTCAGGTAACTCCATACTGCTCTCCACAGTGGCTGCACCAGTCTGCGTTCCCACCAACAGTGCACTAGGGCTTCCTTTTCTCCGCATCTTCTCCAACACTTGTTGTTTGCTCACTTACTGATGACAGACATTCTGCTAGGTGTGAGGTGATATCTCATTGTGGTTTTAATTTGCATTCTCTGATGATTAGTGACATTAGGCATCTCTCATATGCGTATTGACCATCTGTATGTCCTCTCTGGAGAAGCATCTATTTAAGCCCTTTGCCCATTTTTTAATTGGATTGTTGTATTTGTTTGTTTGTTTGGTGTTGAGTTTCATAAGGTCTTTATACATTTTGGATATTAAGCCTTTATTAGATGTATCATTGGCAAATATGTTCTCCCATTCAGTGGGTTGTCTTTTTATTTTGTCAATGGATATTTTTGCTGTGCACAAACTCTTTAGTTTGATGTAGTCCCATTGGTTTATTTTCTTTTGTTCTCCTTGCCGAAGGAGATATATCAGAAAAAGTATTGGTACAAGAAATATCTTAAATTTTACGACCCATGTTTTCTTCTAAAATTTTTATGATTTGGAGTCTAACATTTAAGTCTTTAATCCAATTTAAGTTTATTCTTGTGCATGCAGTAAGAAGGTGGTCTATTTTCTTTCTTTTTTTTTTTTTTTTTTTGCATGTATTTGTCCAGTATTCCCAACACCATTTATTGAACAGACTATCTTTATCCCACTGGGTGTTCTTGCCTCTCTTCCATGTGTCTATCAGTAAATGAGTAGATAAAAAAGCTGTGATGCATATACACAGCGGAATATGACCACAGCAATAAAAAGAAGGAAATCTTACCTTCTGCAACTGTATGAATGGACCTGACAGCATTATGCAAAGTGAAATAAGCCAGTCAGAGAAAGACAAATAGCATATCATTTCACTCATATGTGTAATCTCACAAGCAACATAAAAAACTAAAAACTAGGTATCTCATAGATACCTAAAACAGACTGACAGCTGTCAGAGGGGAGGGGGAAGAGAACTGGGTGGAAAAGGTATAAAAGGATTAAGCAAAAAAAATAAATCTAATAAAACATACATACAGACAACAGCATGGTGATTCCCAGAGGGAAATGGGAGTGTGGGGAGTAAACACACAATACAATTTGCAGATGGCGTATTACAGAACTATACACCTGAAACCTCTGTAATTCTATTAAAAAAGAAAGAAAGAAACACATGGCCAGTCAAGATTTACCCTAATTAAATACAGATAAGTTCAGGGAGTGGGATCTATCGTAGAAAAGAAATAGAGAAGGAAGTCCCAGCTTCTCTCTAGCCCAGGCCTGAGGGAACGTATAAGACTCCAGGTGTAGAAAGAAACAGCTGTAAGGTAGAGAGGGGCATTCATCACTATTTCTAAAACTACTTGAAGGAATCTCTCTCCGGATCATGTAATTTCTTTTATTATTATCTGATGGCCTCCAGCCAAGCTCTTTCCCTGCAATCGTTTCTGGAAGGACCTGCCCAAGTGTGGTAACTGTCTGATGAAACTGAACTAGTCAGCCAGCATCTCCGTCTCTAACACGAACACCCTTCCCTAGGAACATGGGAACCCAAGAGCAGTGCCACTGCAATGGGTGTCCGAGTGAGTCACATGTTCTCGACATCAATAGGCAAAGAGAACATTCAGTCATCAAGCAATTTTATTGACTGTCTACTATATGCCAAGGCATTCTGTTGAGTGTTTTGGGTACTGGATTTATCGGGGATTAAACCACAGATAGTCCCTCCCTCGGAGAGATCAATGAGAAAGAAATATAGGAGGATAAATAAAAGGATCAGTGAGTTTTCACATTGTGATGATGTTATGACAAAGGCTGAATCCACCCCAAACTCACTGGCTCCTTGCTCTTCTTCAAATATGCTCAGAGCTTCTGCACTGACTGTTCCCCTGTTGGTAGGTGCATAACTCATCCCCATGGTTCCTTTAAGATTTTTTAAAGATTTATAGAGCTGTTACCAGACAGAAGAGCTCCATTCACCTGCACATATCAAAACCCAACCAAACACAAACAGGAGTTTGCAGCAAAGAAAGGAGAGGTTTATTCGTTGAAGAATTGGGACCAAGCCCAGAGTCACATGTAAGCTAGAGCTGAAAGACTTGGCTCCTCAATGACTTCCAGAGGATGGGTGGTAGAGGGGAAAAATTGTTCATCATGGGGACTATACTGACTGGTTGGGACCAGGGTAGCTGGTAGTTGAGCACTGTCAGCCATGGCATCATGGAGGCATGGTCTGTAGGGTCCTTGAGGTTTCATGGGCCTGTGGCTGAAACACACCTTAAGTCAAGATGTTCTCTTTAGACTGAACAGAACTCTCTTTCTGTGGCCAACAGACCTGAGGCTTTGCTACAGACCAGAATCTGACGCCCTAAGAGTCTGAAGGAAGGCAGCCGACAGACGGAAAGGAGAAAGGGTCATGGTAAGAAAATGGTGTTTCTGCACAGTTACAATGCCACCCTCTCAGGGAGGACGTTTCTCACCATGCTGTTGAAAACTGTAGTCTTAACTCCCTGACTCTCCGCCCCATTCCTTGCTTTAGTCTACACGGCACTTGCCACCTCCTGCTCTAGTGTACACTTTAATTATTTATTCTATTCTCTGTGCTAGAATGTAAGCTTTGCAATTAGAGATGTTTGTCTGTTACATTAATGTATTTATCCCATATCGGAAAAGTTCCCAGCACATAGCTGCTGCTATTTCTAAGACAGACAAAGTGAGAGTAAGGAAGCAAAGACTATTTGAGATGGGACGGGAGTGAGGGGAACGAGGAGGCCTCGCTGAGGAATGAAAAGGAGCTGACCTGACAAGGGGCGCCAGTGGAGATGGGAGAACTAGAAGAGTCTGAGAAATGTTTGGAAGATGTAATGGATTGCATTTGCTGATGGATTCTATTGAGGCATGAAGAAGAGTGTGGAATTAAGAAAGACTCCTAGGTTTCTAGCTTAAGAATCAGATTTCAGCAACATCTAAGAAGTCCAACAAGAATAAATTGCTACAACCATACTGCAAAATGAAAGGGACAGAGACAAGATAAAGCACTTATTAAATTTATTGAAGGTCACAGATGTCTACTGTCTCACTCCATTAACTTTAAGTTAGCCTGCATTTCTGTTCAATCCAAAGATTTCATTGAGTTTAAGCTTGCAGCCCATACAGCCTAGTCTGTCAATGTCTTTTATTCTGTTGAATGGAAAACTTAAATGCTTAATATATGTACTTTGCTTCCTCTTGTTTGTCTGCGCCCATCACTTCACTGGTGCTATTTGATTCTTCCTTCTCAACAATCTTGTTGTATCTATATTGCTGTTACTTATGAGAAATCCAAGGCTCCAAAAGGCTGGATATTTCACCAAATATCACTTGGCTAGTAAGTGCTGGATCTAGAATTCCAACCTAGGCATGTTTATTCCCAAACTGCTTTCTGTTTGATGCCATGCTACTTCTGATGGTTTAAATTATTTGAAATTTCAAACAGCAAATCATCCTCACATTGCTGCCATTTTTACCTTATCTGCATTCTTCCACTGCTTTTACAGTATCGTTGTTTATATTTAGACTAATATTAAAATAGTTGTCGGGTTTTCCTGAGGAAATCCTTGCTAGACCAGGTGGACCGTGACAAGAAGGCTAAGGATTAACTTACCCTTTGATTCAAGATTGACTACAACTCCAATAATCATTAAAAAAAAAAGGAAGAACAAATTGTGGTTTATTTATTAACAAAATCACATAGGATAGTAACATCTTATTACAGATTTTTCTCCTATGATCTGATTATAGAAGAGAAGCTCTCAATTGTCATTCAAATACAGGCAATTTAATTATGGGTAAATAACATTTTATCACCTCATTTTCATCTCCAATGTCTAAATGTCTATAAAAAGATATCTGATTGGAATATATAATGTATTTCAGCCTCAGAGCAGTCATTGCTTATAAGAGCTATATACTTCACACATATAAAAATTATAATTAAAAAAAAAAGAGTTCCTTTCTTCATTTGACTTAAGATATATCATAATCTGATTTAATTAATCCCTTAATGGTTAAAGGAAATGTTTCAAGTTCAGGAAAACATGCCTGCAGATGTAATTATTTAGATTCTATAGATTTTTATGAAGCAAAATTAATAGATGTTCTGATTTGTGCTACCTTTAAACCTGAAGTTCCATCAGTCAGTTGACATTTTGCTTTCTTTTTACAATTTCCTATTATAAATGGAACACAGGGCCCTAATATATATTTATTAATTTTTAAAATGTATATTAACATTAAAATGGAAAAATTAACTGAAACCCTGGATACTAATCACAACATGCATTATTCACTGAACTTGAAATATTATGCATGGAATAATTTACATCTGTAGGTGTAAGGAAGAGGGCAGGAAAAATAATTTTATATTAGTTTAAAAAAACAGGTAGTATTTAAATTACCAAAATAGAATAAGGCACATAAGTATATCATACTGAATACTGATTTGGGACATCATAAATGTTCTTAATTACAATGTAATAATTAAAGAAACAGATAATAGGCATCTAGTAGTTTAAAATTATATTGCTTCAGGTTCCTCCAGTAAAAGAAGTGCAGGTACACATTATTCCACAAGGTGGCGCAAGCATGCCATGCACTGTTTTGTGTGGGCTCCAATTGTGTTTTATTGTTTAATCCTCTTTATTCCATGGTCGTAGTGTTTTGTGTTCTACAGAGTTACACTTCAAAGAGCCATCTTTTCTTTAGGCAGTGCTCGGCTGGTAGACAAGCTGTGCACGTTCCATGCAAAAGTACAGTGGAATCGGGACAGTTCTCAGCAAATTAAATTTCAAATCTATTCAGTAACCTCTTCTGAGACACTACAGTTCCCACTTTGACTTTATTGTTCCGGATTCCCTCTGAATCCCAGTGCAGCAAATGCTTTTGCATTTGCAGTTTTAAAACATATTTACAAAATGTGTTTAGAACATTCTCCTTCCCCTGTGTCCCGGGGTAATGACTTCCTAATAATAAGTGCAAGCCACAGGCCCTCAGAGGCTTTGTGATTTGAAGTGACCAGAAGGAAACTATTTTTCTTCACTGTCCAGAAATCCATCTCTGTCCTATCTAACGGGGATAAAGTGCTTAAAATACCACTTTTAGAGAAGTATTCATTTAGGTAAAAGTATTACCTTCTGGACTTGGTCTCTGAAAACACAAACCCTTCTGTTAAGGTAATGCTAAATCCCTAGCACCCCCTTTTACTGGCTTCGTTGCCCTGGGTAAATTATTTAAACTCTGTTTCAATTTCCCCGTATGTGAAATGGAGGAAATAGTAGAACCTACCACATATAGCTGTTCTGAGAATTCATGTAGGCGCGATAATTCACATTAAACACCTTGCTCAGAACTTGGCATACCACAAGGACCCAAGAAATGGTAGCTAGTGTGATGATCATGAAGAACAACTTGGCGTGTTTCTTAAGAGATTTTTTTTGGTTCCAGATTGGGCCAGGGCCACAGAAGAAGAGACACAGGCAGTGGAAGACGTCAAAACAAATTCTGTGTGGCAGTTCGGTGGTGACATGTACGTTGTGATGTCCCTGTACTGCTGTGGCTTCCAGTAGTTCAGTGAAGCCCCTCCACGCATTTCATTTGGAGGTATTTTGTCCTTCTTCTTCTTATCCCACTTGTACCTACTCAACAAGAAGGCTGAACTCATCCCGAAGAAGAAACTTGCGTCTCTATCCTTTCTGTGGCCCCTCTCCCCAATTTGCAACTCAACCAATTCAGGGATCCCTCCTCCATGTGCATCAATAGCTTAGAAGGCTTGTTGTCTCCCAGTATCCTCATATATCTAGACGAGTATCCAAGGTCAATGCAGCAGGCAGCCTGTGCTCCCACACCACAGTATTAGTTTTATCTCTCTGGGCTGTATGCGCTTTACCAGACAAGAAGCCAAATGTAACCTCCAGAGCTACAATAAGTGGGAAACTTGGATTTCATATATTGGCATTGTTTTTAATAAGGGCAATGTGTTCAAGTATCAAGGAAGACGATTCTGTCTGTAGGTCTCTCCATTTCATATAACTGAGTTACCAAATAGGCAGAAGAATAAACCTATGTCAGGGCCAACCTCCTGATTTTTGAATAGGACAGTACATATTCATTACTTCTACATTGTTATTTCTTTTTTTTTTTCCCCAAAGATTTAAAAATATGCAAGAACAATGCAGTTAGGATATTTGATGTTTGACAATAAATATGAAAGGGAAGGAAGATGAAAAGATTGTGGTGAAATGGCAGTTTTAAACTGATAAGATTATTTAATTTCACAGTGCCACATTTGTTTATCGTAGAATATGTATTGAAGTACCATAATTTTTTTAACCCTGGCTGGTTTGGCTCAGTGGATTGAGCGTCGGCCTGCGAGCTAAGTGTCGCTGGTTCGATCTTCCAGTCAGGGTACATCAGAGAAGGAAAACTCTGATTCCAAAAAAACCTCCGCTGCCTTGCGGCATACCTCTTCAGGGGAAAGGCTAAGGGAGTAAACCCCGACAGAAAATCCGGAGCCGGAGTCCCTAAGGCGGTTTGACGTTGTAGTCAACACCGGCAACTCCTGCGGCGCACCTGAAGCCAAGCTGTATTGACTCCGTCTTTCCCTAGGACCCTTCAGCTGCGAAGAGAGGGGGGATCTGCTGCATGGGCAACAGCAGACCCTCCATATCACACTGCCCAGGCTCTGTAGCTTCAGCTTCACTGGAGAGGACACTCCAGCGTCATCGCAAGATGTCGATTCAACACGGGAGGAGACAGATAGCGTGTCACTCCCGAGTCGGACTGCACAGCCATTCTTGGCGGTGCAGATAGACTCTTAAGAAGCTACACCATCGTCTCTCGAGGCTCTGTAGCTTCAGCTTCACTGGAGAGGACACTCCAGCGTCATCGCAAGATGTCGATTCAACACGGGAGGAGACAGATACCGTGTCACTCCCGAGTCGGACTGCACAACCATTCTCGGCGGTGCAGATAGACTCTTAAGAAGCTACACCATCGTCTCTCGAGACGGACGGCTGCCGACTTCGACGAATGCTAGAAGAAATTTAACTGCTAACATTACATAACTAAGGTGGTGACAACATTACAACTGCAAGACTCAGTCTGCTGAGTGAGATGGGACCTTGTGCATGTTATTTCAGGACTCTGGACTGGGAATTAGTGCAAGCTCTGCCGACATAGGAAAAAATATTCGTATTTCTCAAAGGTAATCTGCAGTTTTCAAAGTATGATCCAGGATCCTTGGAGTTCCCAAGGCCTTTCAGGGGTCCAAGAAGTGAAAATTATTTCCATAACAATGTTAAGGCACGGTTCGCCTTTTTCATTCTCACTCAGCCACAAACGTCCTGTGGAATCTTCCAGAAGCTATGTGAAGAGTGATAATGTCATAACTCTGAGAGCTAATGAGTTTGTGTATCCTCATGATTATCACGATTCTAAAAGCTCTGTGTTAATTTCTAATATAGTAGATACAAGTATACTTAATCTATATATAAACTACAAGAATCTACATAATCTTAATAAATTTACACAAAGGTCTTTGAGGTCCTCTATAATCTTTACATAATGAAGAATGCTCCTGAGACCCAGATGTTTGAGAACTGCCACTCTCGGCCAGATTTAACTTTTTGTACAACACTAATGACTTTGTTATTCAGTTCATGAATAAAATATACAAGAGCTCTAGATTAGAATTCTGACTCCTGATTTATTTTTTTTAAATCTCTATTTCTATTAATGGAAAATTGCACTAATTCAAAGGGGTCCCCTGTATCAAGCATTCCCTCAAGTTAAGAATTAACTAAAAGACTCCATGATACCAAGTTAGCATTTAAGAAAGGTATTTTGCATTATACTTTTCTGATTAGAAATAAAATTTATACTTTTTAGATGAAACACTGAGCTGAAATAAGAAAACAAGGAGTAGAGGTAAACACAGCCATGTAAACAGATCTTCAAAACCAAGTGCTAGGTTTAAAAAAAAAAATAGAAAAAATCTACAACATAGTATCATTTACCTAAGTTAAAAATCCAGGCACGCAAAACAGCAACACAGGTGACAACCACCCAGAAGACTATAAACAGCGGCCATGAAAGACAGACTGATGGGACAGGAGGGGTCGAGAAGGCCAGCTGGGGATCCAGGAAATGAATAAGAAAAGGTATTACAGAGGCTGAGATAATAGCCATGAATGAGGAGGAGGAGCTCTCCCAGCTACTGCTGAGGGACAAACAACACACAGACCAAAAGGAGAAGGAAAAATACATTATTACCACTAACCTACCATTCAGAGATCACTATTGGTAACATTCCGGTGTTCAGCATTATATTCTTTCTTTTTCTTTTCTTGCAAAATAAGCTTTCTGTACTTCTTATACTTACATAACTAACTTTGTCTTTTTACATTTACTTCAAAGTAGATTCAAGCACTTCTAATGTTCTATAATATGATCCATCATTTGAAACCAAAACAAATTGGTAATAATTTGTTTCTAATATTTGCCATTTTGAATAACAGTAAACATACATATTTCGCATGCTTGTTTCCGTAGGATAAATCCCACTAAACTGGCTTTAGGACAGATGAGTAAATTTACTCAAGTTTCTTGATGAAAATCAAAAAAATTAGTTTCCAAAGAGTCTGTCTCAATTTTACTCACATCAATATATTGCAATGGTCTCAGACTACACTGTCAGCAACTCTAAGAATCCGCCCTCTTGTCATTCCAGTTTGATCAGAAAAACAGGGAATCACATTGAATTTCTTTACTTTTATGTGTTCACTACTGAGGTCAATCATTTTATCTTTTTTTTTATTGGCCACCTGAATTTCTTCTTGTGAACTGTCTAACCATGATTTTTGCATATTATTCTTAACACAATATGTGAAGACACTTTCGTAACAAGTGCATTATGGTGTATTTTTGTAAAGAAAAATGTAATTGTTTTCAATTAGTCAGATGTAAATTAGGAAAATCAATAGTTTATGGAACTCAAATTTTACACAGAATCTTTGTGTCCAAATTTAGGAAATAGGGTATTTTTAAAAAATCTTAACCACTTTGGGCTGATTATTCTCCATCTGCCCCAGATCCATTCTCTGTGTACCTCGGCCCTGCTCTGTGCCCTTGGAGGTTGACCTCTACAAAACTTATCACATGCTCTCCCTTGTCCTCTGGCTTCCGGTTGGGTGTGGCTTAGGAGGGTTGCCAATGGGAGGTCAGAAGACAGGAGGAGCAAGACTGAAGTATTCAGCCCTCTCACTTCCACCCTGTTTTCGCTAAGTTCTGCTTGATCACTTCCACTACAGCTTCTGCTTAGCAGCCCTTGTTTCATAATTCCAGTTCTCAACTGGGCGCAGTAACTATTGTTCGTGCCCCCTGACCTTGGCTTACGGGGTTGCTGGCTGCCTTTTGTTGTTAGTCCAAACGTGCCTCAGACACTACTTAGTTCCTTGAAATCTGGTCAATAGTACCTTCGTGCAGACATTTCATCAGCGCCCCCCCCCAATGTGTTTGGTTCTTTCTAGAACCCTGACAGATACACTAATTAAACTCACTATTTGATTTATGTTTAGGACTGTTCCTGATATTAGAGTCATCAGAAACATCTTACTCAACATTCATCGAGCCTTTCCTTACCCAAGTTAAGTTGGGCAGGTTTTTTGCTGAAAAGTTGAAAATCATTAGCATGTTCCCGGTTTCCCAGCAGCAGCAGTGATGACATGGACGGCTCTCTGTAACCCACCCGCCTGCGCCCGCTGAGCTCAGGGTCCAGCCCGGTCACCCTACGAGCCCTGCGCTCTGAGCTCAACTCCACCTGCTGAGCACATCGGGTTTCTCCCCCGCCTTCCTCATCGCTCAGGAAGCTTTCTTCACTCGCTGGCACACTCTTCACGTTGTTGGGTTTTTTTCTCCTCTGTAAAACTAAGCTCATTTTGAAAACACAGGGTGTGGCAAAAGTAGGTTTACAGTTGTTTTATGGGAACGAAAACAAGAATGAATGAATAAATTACAAGAACGAACTCCGTTTCGGGTCCTCACAACTGAAACCTACCTTGGCCCTGCCCTGCACCGTTCTCTCCCTGCCTTCCCTGTCCAGTTGGAATGTACAGGGGCCGTTCTTCTCTTGTATTTTTCATCCCTGTCACTGATCTGGGGCCTTAGTCAAGGGCAGCAACATGTTTCAAGCTTGCATCTTGGGTGTCTCTGAAGTCAGAGAAATGTTTTTGGTTTTTGTTTGTTTCTTTTTTGGGGGGGGGGTCTTTGTCATCATATTGAGCATACAGTAGTGTTTACAAAGACCTTTTTAGCTAATGTGGGGGGGGGGGAAATTTAACTAACCTATAAAAAAATAAAATATGAATGGAAGTTGTTAACCTATAAGAATAAATCAGTTTTTAGAAGAGAATTAAGGGGGCAAAGTCTGACTCAGTACAGCATGTTAAGCATATGATATAATTTTAAAGATGAGCTGGTACTTTGTTTAAAATAATTAATGAAAGTGAAATTCTTAATCCGCAAATACAATTAGAACCACACACATGTTATTTATGTGGCTATTCATATATTCATATGGAAATCGAACAACAATCAAGAGGCTGTCTGAGTTATGATTTTGAGATTTACACTGAAAGTAGCTAAAATATTATAAGGAACGTTAGGTCTAAGTCTTCTCCCTCAAATTCCAGCACACATCTGTGTGTGTTCAGAACATGGGGTTTACAAGAGCCTCACATTCACCACTGAAACCCGACTAAGGTCAGGTTCAAGACCGCCACAACGAGCAGCCTCTGCAGCTGCCCCCTGACAATGTCCTAAGAGGCTCTCACAGCTGCACAGCAAAATGTTGGAGAGCTCACAGGAAGCACAGCTGTGCTCCCAGACACAGCTGTGCATCGCAAAAACTACTGGGTGGGGCTCCCCTTAGCAAATCCCACCCATTGTAACAGGCCCAAACTGATGGGATCTGGTAACTCGGTCTGTCTTGAGCGTAGTTGTATTTTTGAGGTTAGGAGCAAAGGACATAAATGCACAAAGTTGTACTGGGAGCTGCTGTTCCACTTCAGAATACAAAATGCAGTGTATTTTTTCTCTTTCCCACACAATACGTGCGCGCACGCACACACACACACACACACACACACACACGCTCTATTTTGTTTTGTTTCTTTGTGGAGTTAATCTCACTGGATTATCACTTGAAATGACACTAGTTTGAGTTTGCATTGACCCTGAAGGAAGCTCTTTAAAAGCTGATCAGCTAAACCAAAAAGAAAATAAATAGGCAAGAAAAAAGAAACCTTAATCTTTTCATGTCTGTAGCCAAGAAAGCACAAACTAAAGTTGTACCAATAATAACCACTAACACAGCCTTTAAGTAACAACTAACTTTCCCCAATAACTAGTAAATCAATATTTATTCAACAAAATATTTATTGTGTGTCTACAATGTGCAAGGCACTTAAACACAAATCTTAGATATTTTTTTTCTTGATGCAGAGAAAAAATATTACATAGAAGGTTTTAAAAATACCTTTCATATTAGTGAATCAGAAAGCACAACTTTGAGAAAAGATGTGCTTTCAGATTCACTTTTATATGTTTTCAGCAAAGTTATTTAGGCTTTAAGTTAACAAACTAAGTTCATGTCTGTGCTGCTGTTACTAGTATAACATATATATAATTATTTATGGTATTCCTAATGTTTTGGAAAGTTTTAACAAATCCTTAAGATCTAATTTATTCTGAAGCTTGCATTTCTAAAATCAATAAAACAAGAGTATTTTACTTGAATCTAGTCTTTCCTTCATGACAGAATTTAAAACATGTTAACTTTTTTTTCTCAAAATCTACTCAAATTGATAAATTTCATAACTGCTTAGTGTCTGGGTAAAATGATACATATAAGTCAGGTGATGTAAACACTGAAAAAATAAATGAAAATATTGAGTTAGTAAGATTTGACAATAAAAACTAGTAATAAATAATACATGCCTTTTCCCCTCTGGCAGCTACTCCCCATTTTCCTAGAATGTTATTTGGCTCTTTCCTTGCCTAACATTGGTGTCTTGACAATCACTGGCCTTATTACGCTTTTCTACATACCAAATGCCTCTTTTCCTTTTATGTGAGGTGCATGAATAGCGCTGGGTAGAAAGCTGGCTGTGTCAAATGACACAAGGGGCCTATGTCAGGATTCACCTATCAATATCTGTGCAAAGAGTTATGCAGAATGTCTTGCTTTATAAAGTGAATCAATGTTTTGGAAAGATTGATAGTAACTAGTGAAATATTCAGTTACATGCAGAAAGCAAGCATTCATTTGACAATGCCCACATTCTATACATCTCAATTGACATTGGCATTTTTCTCTATTCTCTATACATATTTAGTTAGTGTCATTATTATGAGTTCATCAGCCATTCCATTAACAAAACTCTTCTCTTTCCTGCTTTTTCCTGGCACGGGCTTCTTCCTTCTCCCTGCCCACATATGTACTCTTCCAGTAACTAATCTCTAGAGTCCTGGCAGTAAGATCTGAAATGTTTAGTGTGAGATTTAAAAGGAAGATGGAAGCCGAACTGCCAGTCCTTTCGCTCTAAAATACAGAATTAACATCATATATCACTCCTTCCTACAAAAGTCTTCACTCATTAAATTTATTTTCAACATAACTGTCTGCACTAGAAATAACCATGTTGCTATGCATCAGGATGCAGATGAGATCTGAAGAGCTGACATGTGTAACTTTAGTCATAACTTAAGCTGAACACTTCTCTCTGAATGAGAGCATGATGAGAATGAATATTGGGACTCAACTGAAATTTAAAAAACCCTCAATGTCTGCTCCATTCTCAAATTGATGATTATGAAATAGAAAATTATAATGAAGGTCAGAGAGGGAAAGAGATGTTTATAACTGGATCTGCATGTAGGTTGAAGGAAATGAAAACATCTACAACCAGTGATCTTCCCACTGAAGCCTGGAGAACAGTGACTGAACGAAATCATTAAAGCCAGGGGAGAACCCGTGTTTGGCTCCCAGTTCAGTGTTGGGTGCCTTCCTGTTATGATCACAGGATACTCTGGGAGTGTTCGTAGTGAAAACCTAAAGCTTTACTTGGGCAAAATTCTGTAATAAACACAAATATAACATGACTTGCAGCAACGAGAAAGGGGATCACAAAGACAAAATTATTAGCAAATGAGGCAAGTGAGGAAAGGTACAACTGTCCCAAAGTATTTGACCTTGAGGAAGGCAGATTTGAAAGATTTAGTTAACATTTTCACTTAGATGGAGATTGTGAGCACATATTCATTTCATCTGTCTAGAAATGGAAAAGAAATGCACACACACACACACACACACACACACAGAGGCACACAGGGTGGGCCCAAAGTCAGTTTATAGCTGTCCATATGGAAAATAATGCAATAAATAATAATATTATGTAATAATAAAGTCTGTTTTGTGTGCACACAACTGTAAACCTACCTTCGGCCCACCCTGGACATACACACATACTCCATATACAATGCTAAAGGAAAACTTCCCTAAGTAGAATGAATCACCATAAAGGGTAGTGAAAATTCACTTTTTAGTTTCTTATTTGCCTGAATAGATTTAGATCCAAAGGGGGATGAAATAACTAAACTTCAGTATTTCCAACTAAATTATAAGGAATGTGCTAATGTTCTGAATTATAAGACCCTGAAAGTAAATCTTACCATGAGCCTCCAGTCAAGAGAGAAAGCACATGATTTGTGGCACATTGGTCCAGAGGACAATTTAATTCAAATGGCTTGGTCACTTAAGGACTTGCTTCCCACAGTGTCTATACGGAACCTAGAATAGACTCAAGTAACTTAATTAGAGTACTAGGACACTTAGTGACCCAAATCCACATATGCAGCTTTCCCACAGCATTTTTTTTAATAACTCTTCTAATGGGTAAGGGTAGCATAGAGGTCTAGAAGTTTCCAGCCAATTCTTTGTGTCTTTCACCCTAATTCATCACTAGTTTGCCAACCACTATTAAAACACTTTCACATCTAAATGTAAAGGCCCATATCCTGACATTGATCCAAGTGCGGAACTCCCATTGAAGTCGATGAGAGCGTTGCATAGAAATCAATGACAGGATATGGACCTCAAAGCTGGACCATCTCTCTCCCCTGGAACCTTTATTTTTTTTCATTGACACTCAGAAATTTCAGAGTATTACAAGAAACGAGATACATAAAACAGAGACTTTGCAGATGAGTTCCATAGTTCTCGGCTTCTTCTCTGGCAAAATTTATTGTGGGTTAGATGCCCATTGTATTTTGAAAAGGGGGAAGTGCCAAGTTTAGCAGCAGCGATGTGCTTGACTAGAATTTCATCTCTTACCATGCAGGTGAGCAGGCCTCGTTTTAATCACAGCCTCTGTTTTGGCAAAGATGCTGCCTCACACACTGAATGAGTTCTGAGTTCTTTTTCCAGCTCTATTTTATGATTGTCTGAATTGGGAGTCACAAAATATTTGACAAGATATACTTCTTATTCAAAACTTCAATACTATTGAACATTTCATAGTCTAATTTCTAATAACAAACTATGTGATTTATTCTGCCATGCAATAAAAGCTAGAAATAATCCTTTAGATTTAAATTGAGTCTTTCTTCTAGTGAATGCAAAGCAGTTCAGGCATATTAAAGGTAATTCATTTTAGCAAACAGTCTTGAACAGAGTTTTCAAAGACCTTTAAGAATGTGCAAACATCTTAAAATAAACTTCAAGTTCATTTCTTCCTTACCACCACTGTTACATCTACAAATATAAGGGAAACAGAAAATTACTTTTAGTTTTAACTAAAACAAGGATTCGTTTTCCTAAAGGATTGATTTATTTTGCTGCTGATAATCTGAATGCATGTTTAAAGTGAACAGCCAATCACTACCTTGGTCTTGATTCCTTCTAGGTCAACTGGATGGGTTGTCTAGAATCAGTGGTTCTCAAATTTTAGCTTGCTGTAGAATCACCTGCAGGGCTTGTTAAAACACATGTTGCTGGGCTACACCCCCACAGTATCTGATTGTGAAGGTCTGGGGCGGGATCTGTGTACTCTCTTTTGAAGGAACACTGCAGCTAATTCTCATGTGGTTGATCTCAAAACACTTCTGAGTCCCTTCTAGCTAAAAAAATAGTGTGATTCCTTTTATTTTTATTTTATTTTTTAATATATAAGCCAAATTAGGAAAGTTAAGAAAAATATCCGAGGGACAGAAAACAGACAGCAGAGACAAAGATATCACCGGGGCACCGCCATAGCTGCCCTAGACAGGTAATCTTTTAGATTCTTTGCTTAATGGCAAAAATCAATGCCCAGACCACCTTCCATCCTAAACTTATCCATTGTAGCATTGTATGTACAGTCAAACCTTGTCAAGCCCTGTTCTCAGTGCATTTTGACGCGACAAACCTGTTTCAGCACTCAGGACCCGTCGTGTTTGCTGGAACTAGTACGAGTCACAGCACTGCCCTGTGAGAGAAATGCTTGTCACTCATTGCTTGTTCAGTACTGGTCAGGTTTGGCACTTGTCACGAGTTCTGGAACATATTAACAACCACTGTATTTGCAGTTCCATCATTGCTTTTTTGTAAGAATACATATAATGTCTATCTTTTTAATAGCAACAAAATGATTATTTTATTCCACCAATTTTTAAATTTCCCATTATATATGCCTCTTAGGGCTGACATCTTCTAACACATTTGGGTTAAGGTTACTTTCTTTGGCATAGGAACAGCAGACCCCTCCTTCCTATTATGTGGAGAAACCCTATAGATAGAAAGAACATGGCAGGATTTATAAAATTACTTGAGTATTCTGATTGTCTACTTAGCAAGGTACATATAGTGCAGTTATATACTTCATTAATAAGCTTCTAGATATGTGTTAGAATTATAGACTCTAATGCTCCTAATGTATTATTCATTACGTCAAGAAAAGTTAGTTCACATGAAAATACACACTTTGCCTCAACAAGAACTCTTGTACGAGAGTCTAAAGGACCATTCAACACCCTTGGCTGCTTTAGTACGTCACAAAGGTAGGATCACATTTGTGAGAACCACAGTGTTTCACCTAGGAGTGAAACACAGGGTTCCTTCCCTGTTCTTCTGGAAACTCACTGAACACTGTAAAAAAAGTAACAATTTGTGTGTGTGTTTCAGTTCTTCCTTGGCAAAAAGGAAAATATTGTTGGGTTAGGTAATTTCCAGGGAAGGCTTTTCCAGTTCTAAATTTTTTATGATTTGTGATTTAGAACTATTAAGTTGACCCAAGTGTCTATTATGGCAAAAATTCCATAGGAATACATAGTTTATATTTTGAATTTAAATGATAAATTATTTCATTCTTAGTCTCCTAAATGCCTTCATATTTCTTTTTATCTAAAAATAAAGTACTCCTCTCAGGGTAGATCTCATGTTAAGTGTTCTTACCATGAAACAAAAAAAAATTAGTAAATAAAAAAATAAATAAATGTTTCTCCTTGAAATCTGAAAGCAAGTTAAGTATGCTTCTATTTTGACCATTTATTAACATTCTTCACATTATGATTAGCTAGTAATTAGTTTTTTTTTCATAATCAGAAGGATTGGATATAGGAAATCAATTTCTCTAATTATTTGTATATTTTTATATACTACATAAGTCCCTGTGAGTACTATAATTATAACCCTTTATAATTGGCAGGCATTAATTACTAAAATTGTACTAGAATTTCCATATAATTTTATATCAGAGCCACATGAATACTGAATACATTCATCATGTTTGGAATACCAATGGGAGAAATTAATTTCCAACTATTAAAATATGCAAGAACTTGTGTGAATATGATAAAAAGGAGATACGCATATTCCTGAGTCCTGTGTCACAAGTAATTGTCTGTATATATGTTCAAGTGTATTCAGTCACTGAAATTAATCTAGTCTGCTCTTCTTATAGCGTTCAGAAGAGTGGCAGCAGACAGGAGCCAAGTCATGGAAAAGCCCTCCAAAATGGGTGAAAACTACAGCGCCAGGTATGATCACAAACATCCTCAATAAGCTCATCCTGCAGACATCCCTATTTCTGCTGTTCTGCCAAAACATCCAAGCTTAGAGCCTAGAGGTATTTTCACCTCCTTACCCCGTGGTACACATGCTATAGACTCAAGCTCCATAACCTCTTTTAGAGCAGAATTTCTTAACTTAGGGTCCACAAAGGGCCCCACTGATGTCTGTGGACCTACTGAAATTGCATGCAAAATCTCCTACCCGTCTATGGACATCCTTTATGAGCAATGGGTCTTGTATCAGATTCTCAAGGAGTATCACTCAAAAAGTTCAGTCCCACTGCCACCAAGCACAGCCAGGTCCACTGCTACCTCTTTTGAATATCAGCATTCCTCCCATCCAGTAGCTCCTGACTCCAGTTTCTTATCATCTTCATCTATCCCCAGTGGCATGGCCCAGTCAGTTTCCTGAAGCTCATAGTGGCATGCTGATTTTTCCTCTTCACTAACATTCGGGGCTCCCCCGCTGCCCGCTGAATAAAGTCCAAATTCCTGGATGCAGACACAATGTCGTATTCATCTTTATATTCCTGGTAGCCCAGGCAATTCTTGCTTTTGAGTTCTCCTGATGTCAGAAACTTTGTGTGACAACTTTCAGGGTTATCCGCCACTATTTCCTTTCATGAAGTCTGCTCCAACCAAGTCTATTTGACTGCCTGTCAGTTCTCTGAACATAATCCATGTTTTCTCTCTGTCCTCACATCTTTTTACCTTGGGTTTTCCCCCTTGCTTGGGGTGCTTTCCTGACCTTTACCCACCTAGAAATTTCTATCTGATGAAACCTTATCCATCCTTCAACGACTAAAAAAAAAAAAAAAAAGAAAAACGCTCCTTCATGAAGCTGTCTAAGCTCTGTCTCCTTGTGAGAAATAATCCCTTTCTTCTATCAACTCTTTATACATTTTTAGGACTTTTAGTTTATAAAAGCACATAGAATTCAAATTTTAATATTGAATAAATCATTTATATAGTTTACATATTACATTACACTGTACATTCCTTAAAGATAAGGGTTTTGTTTCTTTTTTCCTTCGCCACAAAACATAGCAAAGACTCACACATCATAATATTCAACAAATATCTGCTGAAGAAGTGAGAGAATAAATAAACATAGAGCCATTGATTGTTCAGCTATTTAGGATGAAGATGCAAGGTCAGCACTGGTTTTACTGATGAAGAACATGAGGTTCAGAGGGGCAGAAAGAGGGTCACAATATCACAGAGCCAGTGGGCTGGGACTCAGGCACCTGAACTTGAACTAAGTCTCCCCACCACACAAGGATGACACTCTTTTCCTGTTCTGTATTTGAAGTGAAGCCTAGTTGTCAGTAGGTGATAACAAACACAATATATGAAATCGAAGAATTCATACGTAAAATAATCTGGCTTGACAAACAGAAGAACTTAAATATATTTTAAATAAGAGATCCTTTAAGACATTTAAAAATTCAAATAATCGAGGGGAAGAGGCTAATTCTACAGATCTGATAGCTAACCTAAGCAGTTCTATTATGGAAAGCTCCAGTATGATTCTTCATTGTGACAAATACAGAGGCAGGCAAAAGTAGCTTTACAGTTGCGAGTACATAAAACACAGTTTATTCTTGTAGTTTCATTAATTTATTAATTATTATGTTATTTATTATTATTAATAATCTACTTTTGCCCACCCCTGTATGTACAGCAAAACAGGGCTTAAATCCAGGGCTCTGAGTTCTATTCTAACAATGAAAAGTGAAACTATTTCTCTTTCATTCTTAATATTCCAATTATGGACAGCAAATTTAGTCTTCTCTCACACCCTGGGGTACATGATGATCTGTTCTAAGTATCTCTGTCATGGTATGGGTTTTCAGATATAAATACCTGCTAACAAGTCAGGCACATAGCAAATTGGTCCACCCCATGTCTACTTCATTGCCTACATGCCGCATTATGGTTTCTTCCAATTTACCTATTCTACCCCAAAAGGCATTCCCACTCAACTCAATCCCAACACAAAGGCCTGGGCAAAAGGGCTGGCATTACTCCTGCTTCTGCAGTTCCCTATCCATTCTTTCTTCAGTAAATCTTATGTGATACACTTACAGCTTAAAAAGGCCAACGTTTGTTCTTTGATAACAAATGTCTGTCATGTGCACAGTCTCCAAAAGAACACCCTTTGTCCTCTTTAAGGGTAGCATAGACAAAAGCAAACAATATGGTCCACATCTCAATAAGAGGGTAGCAGAACCTGATGAGAAAAGGGTGAGTGCTACAAAGAAACAAACTGGTTCACTTATTAGTCAAGAGAACACACGAATCCCTTTAAGATCTCTAGACTTAGCAGAGGGAACAAAATCTCATGCTTTCTAAATTTGTTTCACAAATTTATTACTTTCTCTCAGGATACATTGATTTTCAGTTGACTTGCTATCGGTCTTTAAATCCAATCTAAGTTATTATGTTTTTCCTGCCTGAGCAAAAGAGTAATAGGTGCCCATAAGGGAAATTAATCCTCAATGTCATTTAAAAATACAAACAGCCTTCTAACTCAAAAAGTTGCCCCATTCGTAGTAGCTATTTGCTATTATATTATCCCGAAAAAGCAAAAAACAATTACTTTAATGTGATAACTTATTAAGATAAAGCAGTGCCTAGGCACACAGGTAGTTTATGGTTTTCTTCATATACATATATACAGATATAAATATATATCCATATGTGCGTATATTTTGAATCAATATTCTTTAACTTTTTAAAGCATAACTATATATGCATGTGTATATGGATACATATGTACTATGTTATTTATAAATCTGTGTAAAGACACACACAGAAAGAAAAGAGGATAACCATGTTTCAAACTCAGAGGAACCCTGTGCCAATGGATGGAGCTTAATTCTTGGTAAGACTCATAACACAGGTTAACTCACTGTCACTCTCTTACAGTGGTAGTTACATAGCTGCAGGGCTGCCACTCATGCTCATCTGCACTAGAGACTGCACTAGAAATCCAGATGTTAGGGTAAGGTGACAAAACACCATAAAGGCAATTGTGGCAATCATATGAAGTAACTCCAATGGGGTGACAATGTTGAGGTACAAGAAACTTCGTAAGTCCCACAGAGACTACACAAGACCTAGTAGGACCTCAGCCCAGATGGGGAAAATGACCTGTCCTCACCCAAGCCCAGCTCCCTGAGAAAATATCTATATACTCTAAATTTTAATAAAAAACAAAAAACGCACACACCAAATTCCACCTACTAACACAGATTTTTTTTCCCCCTACATATAGGCCATCAACTCTGCCCATAGACCAAGATTGCTGCTTTTTGAAACTGCCAAACAATGACCATGCTGTGAAAGTTGTCAGAGAATGGCCATTACTTGCTCATGGCAAGTTTGGAACTAACGATATACCTTTCAGCATCAAAAGCCAAGGCCTTGGCTTTGAGTTAAAGTCATCGATTTAGGAACCTCATATGTGCGACTGCCTGGATGTCCCTCAGATCTGTAATCTGAGATTACCAGTTCCTTCAATATTAAATAAAATGCATGACCACGCATCTCAGATTCTGTGGAAAACCCAGGCTCCCTACACTCCACCTATAAAATGAAATCCAAGAGTGATCATAAATTCGTTGGCAAAGGGAAAACAATAGGAAGCCACTGAAGAAGTACTCATGGCCAAAGAAAAGATCAGAGCAAACACAAAACATATTATCCCCAGTAATAGTTCAACTTTAAAGCACAAAAAATCCAAAAGACAACAAACATAGCCAGAGAGTTTCGAACTATTGTCCATCTCTTGAAGTTGACTTTGGTAATCACAAAATCAAATAAATCTAAGAGGAGACTGGGTGGAAATTTTCCTATTGCTTAGGAATTGGCAAAGACTCACCTTTAAAAGCAGTAAACTGTATGCGGTCTGTCTAGAGAAAGTCCAGCCATTGTTTATATTATGAGAATGTAATATATCAATGCACAACGTTGATGTAACCTGGCAGCCAAGGAGGTGGACTGGAACGTGCATGCATAAACAATGACGACTTCACTGTACTAGTCAGTGGGGGTGGCAGACGCTGTTGAGTGAGCATGTGTGCTGTGTGGCACATCATTCAAAATGACTGAGTGAGCAGAGGAGCAAATATGCATCAAAATTTGCGTTAAGCTTGAACATTTCCCTGCAGAAACTATTCCGATGATCCAGAAGGCTTTCAGGGATGATGCAATGAGTGCAGCACAAATAACAGTGTGGCCCAAATGCTTCAGAGATGGTTGAGAATCTGTTGAAAGTGATCCACATTCTGGAATACCTGCACCAAGCAGAACTCCTGAGAATGTTGAGCATGTATGGGCTGCAATCAACAAAGATTGGAGACTGACAATATGATAACTAAAAGCCGATCTGAGGATTTCAAAAACTACCATGTCCAAGATTTTGACGCAGGATCCTGACATGAAACGTGCTGTGGCAAAATTCATTCTGCAGTTTCTGCTACCAGAGCAGGAGGAACTGTGGTTGCTAATGACTTGATTCAAACTGCTACCAATGAACCAGATTTCCTCAAGAAGGTCATCACTTTGAAGGGGACTGAGGCATCATCGTCCTATGTACAACTTTTCTTGTATTTTGTACCTTCTTCAATAAATGCCTCTATTTTTCATACTATGTGCTGGATATTTTCTGGACAGACTTTGTATAAAGCTGCATTATAAAGGAACAGTCACTGTTGGATTGTTGGGGCCCAGGTATTTCCAGCAGAGCCTTAATAAGAAAGCAGAATCAGGCTTACTAAAATCAACTCATGTCCTGGCCTCCATAACTGCACCAGTAAGATATAAGGAGGAGTGAAGAGGGGAGTGGAGAAGTGGAGTCTAGGCAGCAGTCATTAACCTACTTCAAAATGCAGTGATCATGACCAGAGGCCAAGTGAGGTGGGAGCCTCCACCAGAATCACGTGAGAGTGCTGGGGAAGGGGACCAGCACGAAGGAGAGAATGGTCTCTCTCCCCAACAGAAGGCTTGCTGGAGGCACTCCAAGGGCTGCCCTTGGAGCACAGGGGAGTGTGAGGAGGAAGCTTCTCAAGGAGCACGTCAGATCCTCAAACTTGGGAGGTGTACAGTTCCATAGGCCACAGAACGTCCATCTCCTCTGGAGAGTTCTCAAGAAAGCAGACTTGCTGGAGTACCTCAAGGAGAAGAAGAGCAACAAGTGTTTTGACCTAGGTTGCCTGTGACTAAAATGAGGTAATCCTAAATGTCGTTCCATTTTTCTGCCATTTTAGTGACTTCGCATCATTGAGAGGAACCAGGAGAATTAAGAGCCAGTAGACCAAGCAGCATTTACACCTACATTTTCAAATGCTTCTTTCCTAGATTTTTCTAATATTCTCCATTTTCTTCTTTATCTTTCAGGTTGTGTTTGGTACCATTGCTTCATGGTGCTGTAACCCGAGCTTTGGTCGGTTGCTTGTTAAGTAATTCCAGCACAGCCTCCTTCAGCACTGTGCTTCATGAGACCTCATGTAAACTAGCCCCTAAGTGTGTCCACTTGTATCCAACTCCACCTTGACCTAGACCATCACCATCTCTCCACCTGAAGTTCTGCAACAGTCTCCAAAGCATTGCTTCTACTTCTAGTCCTGCCCTCTCTCATCTACCTCCTCTCTCCACTGCAGTAAAGGTCATTTTCTTACAACATAAAGTGGATTCTGGCCTTGATTTGAACAAAGAATAAAATCCAAACTCCTCACCTTGCCTTACAATGCCCAGCATGATCTAGATCCTCCCTCCCCCTCTGACCACACCTCTTTGACCAAATGGCTTATTTGGAGACCCTCTAACTCTTCTTCTGCCACTCTCTTCCTGCTCTATGCTGCACCCACAGCTTCTTTCCTACCTCAAGCCTTTATTCAGTCCGTTTCTTCCATTTTTCTCTCTCTGGATGACTGACCCCTCTTCTGGAAGGTGTTACTAAGGGTCATATTCTCTGAGGTGTATTTGACCTTCAGTCTAAAGTACGCACCTCCTGCTATTTTCTACCATAATATCATGGAGGTAGTAGGCAGAGGGGAGTTGTTTATATCACTGATCACACCTTTAAAATGAATATTAGTATATATACCTTCTCTCAGCTTTTATTTCTCATCCCTCATCCCTGGGGATGAAAAATTACATCTAAGATTGTTGGGAATTTCAGAATGCAGGGAAAGAGGCTGTGATGGGTTGACTGCCCAATGGAGGAAGAGCTCTCGGGAAGAGGTGAGAGGACCTGAAGAGCTCACAGACATAAATAAAGGAAAAGGAAAAACAAAATAATGCTTCAGATGTCAATATGCCTTTCAATATGCCTTTTTAGTGAAGGAGGAAATGAGTGAGTATCAAAATAACAAAGTACTGGGTTTCAGAAGAATGAAAAAGGTCAAAAAGCTGCTAAAGCAAATGGGGGAAAAAGCTGATTAGGGACATTCAAAATGGATTTGAAGTGCTACCAAACCAAGTCTTCATTTAGTTATCCACTCAATAAATATGTATTGAGTTCCAACTCTGTAGCAGGCAATATATTTGTTTCTAGCATCACAAAGACAAACAGGCACCAATCTGTGAAAAATCCCCAGGCCTAGCATCCATGTAGCATCCATGTGGCGTCCATGGTGTAGCATCCATGGTGCCCAACCCCCCAGCCACCTCCCTGGCTCCCTTTGGCTCTGTTCAGAAATGAGGCATGGGTCACTGACCTCCCCCACTCAGGGCGGGCTCTTCTATTTCACGTAAGTAACATGCCAGGACTTACTGTATGAAAGTCACAAATCCCTCATTACAGGAGCTTGTGGTGTTTTGCAAAAGATCCCTATTTCTCTTTCACTGACCCTCCTCTCACCCCTATTTCCATGGGCCACAGGGGCCTTTAGGTACTTTGGTTATCCCACAGTTTTCTATGACAGATATATAAACTAAATTGTAATAGCAATACTCAATTCATAAAAGAAAAACATAATGATGTTATTATACTTCAATACCATTTTTTTAATGAATAACACTGATATAAGTCCTTCTGTAACCTGGTCACCACTTTATCTGGTTAGCCAATCTTAGCATTGCTGCAGCCCTGGTTAACTCCTTCTAGACTCTTGAACAAGTCAAATTATCCCTGTACTTGAGGCTGTATGACAGTGGCCTGGACTTCTTCCTTCTCTTTTCCTTTGCAAAGCCTACCTTTTACTTAAGTTTCATCTCAAACCCTATATTTCTGACATTTCAAACAGTTCTAAATTATCAGAGAATTCTAGAATATTACAATTGATAATACCTTTTTTAATAATAAAATTTTAAATCAATGGTCCCAAGTTTAAAAGATAAACCCTCCAAACCCTCAAGATAATTAGCTCCATATAAACAATTAAAATATACAATCCCTTGAAAATTGAGGGTGGCAACTATTGAGGTAAAATAGTCTCAGGATGAAATTTAGAAAATAAAAATAAAAATCAGAAGGCCAGGAGCACCTAAAGTTAAAAGGGGAGATGAGTTTAGATCTTATGGCTAAAAATGTAAAAAAATATTAGAATTATGTTATCAAATTTAATAATTTAAGAAAAGTCATCAAAAGGCCACACCAATGTCCAGAAATAGCTGGGGCATTGTTGACTCAGACGGCTTATTCCAACTCTCAGGAATGCAAGTTGTTAATGGCAGCTTGAGAGATGAGGTGATCTGTCCATAAACACAGGGCTCTGAGTCAGCCTGAAAGCTAGTGATTTTAATGCCAGACACATACACTTTCAGCTGGAGGGTATTTGTTGAGAGCTGCCGTGGAGAATGCCCGCACTTAGAAAAAAATGCACCCCCTTAGCAACCACTAAAGAATAAAATACAAACCCACTAATCAGGATTTGGATATGGCAAAAAAATAATATGACTTGGTGATCTGAAGTAATTCCAGGTATACAAACAAAAAAAGATCTAGAAATACAGGTTGGATACTTTAGGTGTTACCCAAGCTACCTTTCCTTAATGATTCTTGGGAATTTTGCCCAAATAAGCTCTGGAAGTTCGAATCTTATTTTTTAAATCCCTGGGCTGTTTTCTCAACATCGTGTGAAGATCATTTACCAGTGGGATTTCTTTGGGTGGGTGTGTTGGTCCTATGTCATATCGACTGAAATGTTTCTGTGGAAAGAAATCTACCTCTAAGTGAGACAGAGAGCAAAACGAGAAAGCAGCTACAAGCTGACGTCTCCCCCAGGATCTCTGATCATTCCACCTGCTCACTCTCCCTGGATATTGGTCCAAGTAACTGACTACTTCACGGAAGTAACAAGGACTGGTGTCTAAAAAGGAGGGAAAGCACCTTGCCATTAAATTATAAAAGGGATTCCTGGCTTTCATGTCCATGTCCACCACGTATCACACCTATGACAGGGGGTGGGCAAACCAAAGCACCTGAGTCTCATTTTCCCAACTGGTAAAGCAGGAACTCAACTGCTCGCTTTCCTAGAACTTGTTCAATATTTGTTGAGCACCTACCATGTGCCAGGGGCTCTAGTAGGTGGTATGCTGGGTACCGTCACTGTTTTCAGGCAACTTGGCATTTATTTAGGGAGGAAGACCAACATCCAAGTATACAAATAATATGTAACTAAATTTCTAAAATTGCCATGAAGGGAAAGTAAGGAGTACACATAGAAACAACGAGAACCACACAGGGAGATGTAACTTAACCTGGGAGAGTATCTCCTTAGGGAATAATATTTAAGTGAAGAGGGTGGGAAGGTAGAGGGTGGAGAGAACATTCCAAGACAAGGGGATAACATGTGCAAAGGCCCCAAGGCAAGGAGGAGTCTGACACCGTCCAAGAACAGCAAGAGACTCCTGTGGTTCCACTGAGGGGGAGAATGGCAGGAGATAAGGCTCCCGGTGTTATTACAAGAACCGAAGAGAAATGTGTGTGAACACGCTCTGCAGAGCACAGAGCCCAGTACCACTGTGAGAAAGAATGCAGTCAGCAGTGTTGTAGGTTTAAAAAAAAAAGGTGAACACAAGTTTTACGGCCTCCACCCTTCCTAAATGGACCATTCCTCTCATCTTTGCCATCAACCAAAGTGTCACATTTGCAATTTACATTGATATTAAAAGTCTTAGAACAAGACCTGATTATTTCTTCTTCATGTACCCAACCAACGTGGCTTCTTTAAAGCCAGGGGGATAAAAATGACTGAAGTCTTTTTATGTCTAGATGACAAAAAGCAGAAGACCTTAAAAGCCAGGATTCCTTTCTATTGATTGTACCCCATTGTGCCATTCAAAAAAAAATATGGAGAAGAGCTGGACACTCCCTCTATTTATTATCTCCATCTCTGCCACTCATTTTCTAGTGGAATTTTAAAAATGTAATATGGAAAAAATGGTGGGGCTAGGCTTATTTCCAATGAACTCATTCATTCAATCATCAAATAATTATTATCTATCCATCTGTGTGGTGTTAAATATGTGGATTTGGAGATTGATTTTTATTTACTAATTCAATTATCCAAGTGAATCAAGAACCTAGAAGCAGATTTCCATTTAAATTAGGTCCTTGTATCCTTGATATAAATAGAGTGTTAACCCTTCAGAATGATTTGAGTTCCAGCTTGCCTCTGGCATTGAGAAGGCTTAAAAGCCAAGGGTCAAGAATGGAGAGAAGGGAGGGAAGGAGGGAGGAAAGAAGAAGAAAAAGAGGAGGAAAAGGAGGAGGAGAGGAGCGAGAATAAGAAGAGGAGGTGGAGCAGGGAGGCCAGAAGGGAACAGGACTCTAGCTAGGGCACGGGAGGGGGTGGGTGCTAATGTGTGCACAGGGTACACTGATGACAGTGAATGTGGACAGTGTACTTGAATGTGAGCTCACTTCCCTTCTCTGAAGAGTGTATCAGGAGACAGCCTTGCTTGGAAGAGATTCTTAAACCAAAGTCATCAGTAAAGCTTGTGCCTACTTCAATAAGTGCTGTCTCCAGACTGTTTTGCCTTCTGTCTCCCATACACCGAATACCTTGGGAAAACTGAGCTGACAGTGATGCATAACAAGATATTCGGCGATTGCTGCAGTGAGAAACAGAACGGAAGGATCGCTTCTATAAAAGCCCCGCATAAGAAAGGATACAGAAAAAAGCAGAAAGGAATGACCATTACCTGGCTAGGTGAAACTGGAAGTGGGATGCTGTTCCTCGAGGGTACATATGACATCATTTGGGCATGTTTACCTCTAGACGGTAAAGCTGACTTTTAACTGAATTGTCCAGAAACCACAAGAAGCACAGAGATCTCAAACAATTTATAAAACACAGAAAAACTTCTCAGAACTTACAAAAATACAGTATCTTCCTTGAAGATACTGCAGTGCTTTATCCGCCAGTTTCTGCACACATATGGAACTGGAATTAGCGAGGGGAGGAAAGTTGCTACACACAGAATCAGGCATTTCCGTTTTGTTTTATTTTGTGTTTCCAGAAAGGATGACAAACAACAAGGTGAAACATGGCAGCTGGGGAAAACGGGTAAAGAAAAACGACAGGAGCTAAGCTAGTTAGAAGTGGGCTCTGTACCATTTCAGGAACTAGTCAGTTTTTGAAGGAGACACAAAAAGTCTGCGGCCAATAAACCCATCCCATGTACTTTACGGAGCTCCTTTCTGGACCACAGCAGGACAAACACAACAGGAAATCTGCGAGAACAATAGCTCTCCCCCTGGCACCCCTCTCCTTTGTTACTTCTGACATACCCGTTATCAGTTACTCTCCTTTTAGTTATCCGACCTCTGTAAGAAGTCCTGAAACCCCTCACCAGACCCTGGTACGGTCATCTCGCTATCTGTTCCAAACGACAAGTTGGACTCTTAAAGTGTAAAAAATTCAATTAAATGTTCCCTGACAATTTCCACCACCAGCATACCATCACAGCCACCATTCCTGCCAAAAATGCTTTCAGTAGAGTTTACCAAGTCAGTGTTAAAATGAGATTAAATCAATGCGAAAGTCCCGAGGCCTTGCCATCAGAAGGGAACACCACTGTCAGTCTCCTCCAAACACACATTAAATATTTACCTAATTGGAGAAGCCAGTTGTTGTTGGAGGGGGGTGGGGGTACTTTTGTATTAAAAAGGCAAACTGCCTCATATTTTATGACTTATTTTTACCTCGTCAGCCAATAGACCTGAGGAATCACTGCCAGGCTTGTCTACAGAACCATCTGAGGAGCTAGTCTAGGTAGCCATGGCTTGTGGGCAGAAGAAAAATCACTTATGAACGTTCATATAAATGATGGCCTCATACAAAAGCAGTAGTGAGCATGCAGCTTTGCTAGCAGTGTGTATCTACTGACCAACTTTAGAGCTCAAAAAGCGATCGTGTGAAAATTCCCCACGCCCAGTCTTTGAACTGATTATTCAACTCAATCTAAAAATTGAAATCGTTTTTAAAAATTTGATAGCAATTTATTAGTGATGAAATATAATCTTGGTTTCTTGCATCAAAAGCTAACTTCTCCAATCAAAAGGCACATGACTATGTCCCAGTTCCAGGCTTTGTTCTCTCTGATTTAGACAATCTCCAGGATCTCTTCGCTGGTCTCTCTTCCTCTAATCTCACTCTCCTCAATCGACCCCCTAGGGTGTCAGAATATCTATCTTCCTTAAAAAAAAAAAAAAAAAATCTAATTTAAGAATTTGTTTCCCTCCCTATTCATGCTAGAGGATAAAATCCAACTCCCCACCATAACATTCCCACTACAAACCTGCCCCAACCAACCTCACCCTCCCACTGCCCTTCCCTGACTCTGCCACTTAACCCTCTCGAACACCCCATTCATTTCCAAAGGCTCACACCTCCACGCTTGCATCCGCTCTGCCTGGAATGCCCTCTCTTCACCTGCACCTGTCACAACCCTACTCTCTCAGGAACGAAACCTGTGCACCGCCTCCCTCATCCTCACAGCCTTTAAGATGCCATCCTGCACCTTCTGCGCACCTCACTACAGTGCATTATGTCAGGTTTTTATGGTGCTTCTATGTGCCTGTGCCCCTCAGGGAGGCTTTCTGATCTTTGAGATTAAACGCATCCTTCTGTGTCAACCCCAGTGCTTGAAAAAGTTGAAGCACTCAAGTGTCTGCTGGATGGTACTGATGTGCAAACATCTGTATTAGCAAAATAGCCAAATTCGAGCACATTCATAGTCATAAGAGATGCCACAGAACAGTTATTGAAACTCATCCAGTCAAATGGTTTTGAAACGTCTGGCTTTTTGTTTTTTAGTAGAGCAATCTTGTTTTCAACAAGTTTATTTGAAAGCCCAAGACTAGAACAGGCAAGTTCCAATCACATGGAAGCCAGAGGAAACATATCCACTAGCTTCCCACTCCCATCCTCTGCCATTAAAGGGAGTCTGAAGAACAGTTTAAAATCCACTTCACAAGTGTTACAAACTACAGAGGAAGATATCCACCCAAAAGTGTAATACCCAGATTTTCTACTATTTCCACATTTTATCAGAAGCAGACATTGTACAACTACATATTGTCAAATGATATGAGTTCTGAGAATATGATAACTATCTTACGTTTTTTTCAGGGGAGGTTAGACAGCTTCCAGCAACAGACAGTTGCTAATATGCCTGTTTTAAAAATTACTCTGGAGAGTGACTTGCTTAAAGGCAATGGAGCACAGTATTGATGTGCCCAGGTCTGAAGTCAGGGCACCTGGATCCATTTTTCCACAATATCACTTACTGGCTTACTCAGGCTCTCTTTTCTCATTCTCATCTATAAAAATGCAATGAAAATCGTACCTCATCGGGCTTTGGTAAGTGCACAATAATTTTATACAAGCATGAGCTTAATGAAGCAACCGCATATTTGTCCAGTTAATACAATGGGGTTTGGAAAGGTCCATGATGAGAAAGATCAATGAAGAGTATCACAGGTGCTTGCTGCCTGGATTCAGGGTTTCTCAAATGAAAAACAGGGTGCCCATTGAGACTGTAAATACTTGCATGCTGCTTAAAGTCTGTGTTGTCCATTTTATTAATCCACAGATCTTGCCAACTGATTTTACTATTCCCTTTGTTCAAGGCCACATTTCTAATAATAATACAAAATGTCAATGCAAAAAAAAAAAAAATGTCAATGCATGTGGGCACACACATGTATGTTTCTAAATGATAAATCCTACCAAGTAACAACATTGTTTCCCAAAGATCTACTAGTGCCGCTGTTCCCTAGCCATGCGGAGCCCATCAGGGACACCACGCCTCTTTAGGTACAGCTACTCTGCAGTGGTATCTAGGCTGAGTTTGCAGATTCCTCAGTGATATCTATGCTGAATTTCATCACTCCAAAAGCAGTTCCAGGAACTCACTGGAACAAATATCTGCCAGGGGAAAATAGGAATCTTAGAGAAGAACCCGAGATGGACAGAAGATCAAACCTATTTCAGGTAATTAATCTGAAATCAAAAATCCTGCTGATCTTATCATTTTGAGGGCAAATAAAGGATTGTCTTGGAGCTCCCTATTAACTAATTTCACTGGACTGGAAAAGCAAAGAGCAGACCTGGATAATAAAACAAAGGGAAGCAATCAGATTGTGGTTATGCTCACATATTTGGAAATTTGTTCAGTAGTCAGTTGGGTTATTAGATGTTTCTGCAGTGATGATGGAAAGTGTTTTCAATGTCTAAGGACCAGACTCACTGGAGCTCAGCTCAGACAGGCAGGTGTGTTGCCTGTCTTGGGTGCCTCATGGGACCCAAATAATTTGGGATGGTGCTCAAAATCAGAAGAAGGAAATCTCTTTTCCAGCAGGAATTAAGAGAGGCTCATGTCCAATCAGAGGAGCCCCAAAAACAGTAGTTCTCACATTAAAAAATGCAAAGGAGTTACCTTAGAAGTTTATTAAAATGCATAGTCCCAGCTGTAATATAAAGGGCAACTCTGTAATTCATGTTTTACCCTTGACAACTTTTAGATCCCAAGCCTTCCCTGCCTGCTCTACATTCGGGCAACCAAGTTTAGAGCACACATATATGCCAGTCAGTCTTTGGCACGGGAGGGAAGTTCAAAGCTTTCCAACTCCAGACTCAATCTACAAACGCTCCTCAGTCCACTCTAAAGGCACTCTGAGGCCAAATCCACTCTCTGGTTGGCTGTTTTTCCCTCTAGACCTATTCTGAGGCCCTCTCCTTGGAGAATCCTTCTGTTCTTGGCTGTGTGAATAACATGCTTTATTTCATATCCACTGGTGCTGGTGCATCCTTCATCCTAACATCCATGAATTCTCCCACAGGGAGTCCTTAGGGTCCAGCAAAGGATTCTAGGTGTCCGTATAAAACCCAATCCCAGAGATCCTGTAAGTGCTGAGAGTGGAGGACTGGGTCCAGGACCACTAAACCGCAATTAAAAAACTAGCCCAGGCTAATCTTTTGGAGGCAATTCACAGACCATTTAAAACATCCTCACTCTCCTCATCAATCTCCAACAGAAAGTTGCATCACTGCCCTTACCCTTCCATACAGCTCCTCCATATTTTATGGGACACTTTTATGACCCCTCTTTCTTCACTATTCATCAATCCTCCTTTAGTTCTTTTACCAGACAACCCCTACATAAGGTGAGGCAGGAAGAGAAGCTAACTGGAAAGAATCCCAATGTATTCTGGGTTCAGTTTCCTGAAGGCACGGCATTACTGTTTCCCTTGAGATGTTCCTTCATGGATATATCTCTACCTTAAACTCCTTGTAATACAATTACCTTGGGCTTAACTAAGTGTAGTGATTTTATGAGATTGCTAGTTGGTAACAATTTTCCCAATTCAGTAGATTTATACCAGTGTCTTGGCTGGAGGGCTGAGTGATCTAATGAACTACGGCATGATGTCTCCTTCTCTACCACCTGTAGGTGGCCTGTTTGCATGGCTCATTTTCTAGGGTGGGAGTAAGGGTGGGGAAGGTCACAAGATGAAGACAGAGGGATATGGTACTTGGGAATGGAAGCAAGAATGGGTTTAGACAAAATAGTGTGGCTCAGCCCCAGATCTCAGCCATGTTGAGAGAGAGAGAGAGAGCTTTCTTCCTACTTCTGCCCAGAGCACACTATGATTCTGAAGCAGTGAGACCTTCCAAGAATGCAACTTTCCAGTACCTCAAGGATTGTCAACTTTGGAAGCACAGGAGGACACCAGGCAGAGATGCTCCTTGAGCAGCAATGGTGGACACCAAATATCTTCAAGTGACTGTTGGTGATGAAAATTAACAGGGCCACCTGACACAAAGTTGAAGAGACTTGTTCATGACCATATTGGAAACTCAAGGCTGGCATCCTTTGACAGAAGTGGAAGCCCCAAGTGAAGGACATAGCTTGGTGTTTATCAAGCTACTACTAGTGTGTGAATGTTAATGGTCTCAGTTATGTATCTTCACCAATGATCAGAGTTTTGCAATGAAAATAAAACCAGTAAGTACTCTGTGCAAAACTCATTTCACTTGAAGAAAGTTTCTCTCACTCAGCAGTTTCAACCTTTCAGCGTCTATCAAAAGTTGGCCTGAGGCAATTAATAATGGTGAGGAATAGTCTTAGTTCAGCTAACCACTAGTTTGCATCTTGTCTCAAAGTTTTACCTTGGAGATAACCAGCAGGTGCCAACTTGGACTAACTCACTCTGCCCCACAGAAATCACTTCATAGAGAGCTACTTGCATTTTATTCTCTCCTGTTTTCTTAATTAAGTGTTGTTGTAGACAAGGACAGCATGCTTACTAAAATGTCGACCACTGGTCCTTGTATGAAAACTCTGCAAGAAATTCATCTCAGTGCTTAGAACAATGGTGGAGGTAAGCAAAGTTTACTTTTAAGAAGTCTATGTGCCATCTCTTTTGTAGTTTCACTTTATTCTTTGCCAGATGCTCATGAGAAGATAATTACTGTTATACCCATTTTACAGATAAGAATAGTATTGCTCAGGTGAGTGACAATTTGTCCCAAGTAAACTGAGTGAAGGGCAGAACAAGAGTCAGAACGCATTTCTGTCCATTCTACTCTCCCATTTTCTCTCTTGACAAAACTTTATTATCTCCTTTACCGATTTATGATAACAGCCAACTGGGTATTCTGTGTTTGTTTGTTTTTTGGGTTTTTTGTTCCAAAAAAAAAATATTTACTAAATGACTCTAACATATTTTTTTACAAAATTTGCTCCTAGGTTTAGCAAAAACTTTTTACATTTATTTTATTGGCTAAATTGCTCTTGTAGATTTTTATATATCATCCCTAAAATCTTTTGGGAAAGTGGAAGGAACATAAGTAATCAACAATTTGGTAAGCATTTACTTGGGCACATTCTTTCTTTTTAACTTTATGATTCAAACTATAAAGTAGGTGCTGTAGATAAAATAACTAGTATGTAAAGTTCCTTTATAATTGGAATATACCTTTCAACTTCGTCACTGTTTTCCATCTTTATTGGGGATGGTACCACATATGAAACTGCATACAACCATTTAAAAAATCAGGAGGCATAAGAGCCAGCTCAAACCCACATACCTGTCTGCTCACAAAAACTGATCGAGAACGTGCTTGCTGCCCTGGTTACCAGGCCACTAACCTTCCGTAAGAGAAAGTAGAATGTCCCCAACCAGACAATTTTCATTGTGTCACATTTTGAAATAGCTGTGTTTACAATACAAAGGATGGTGGGAAAACACTAAGAATTTTGCAGGCTGACATTGGGAGCTCTGCGCGACAGGAGCACAGCTGACTAACGGACAATGTCAAAGGCGCTCATCCTCCACACATGCGTAGCTGAGTAAGGAGGTCAGAAACAGTTCTGTAGGCCTGTGCGTACACGTGGAAAAACCAGTCACAACACCAGCAAAGCATAATCTAGAAACTGAGACTTAGTGGATTGCAAAATACCAATTGCTGCCTGTAAAACCCAAGTCATCCTGAATAGGCATACAGAGAGTGTACTGGCTAAGGGTAGCTTGAACTTGAAATATAAAGTTTGGCAAGATTCAGCTGTCCCACAGACTATACTGTAATTACATGTGTGTTTAAGAGATTTCATCAGCACCCATGTAGATCGGTCATTCTAATGCCTACAAAGACTGAGGTGGCATTTTGGAAACTATCATTGTAGGGAAGGGCTTCCACATGTAAGACATGTAAAAATGTATGTTACCCAAAAAGATCTTTCAGGAGACTAAGCAGAATAATGTTCATTCATGAACCAGGATCCTTCAGACAGAACAAGGATCTTTCTGATGGAAATAAACTTCTGTATCTAGAAGTCTAGGTGTTTTAAAAACCAAATTACACCTCAGTCTAATATAAGAACTTGATCTCAAAAACAAAACACAAACAATTCCTTTAAAGATAGAGTTTACATTTTAGTATCACTTAAAAATAAAATATATCTTTTTTATATCTAAATTTTAATTTCAGGAAATATGTATTCCTTTCTCAGAAAAGAGTTCTGCTTAGAAAAACACAAGTTTAAAAGCTAAACTAAGACATGTCAAGGGTAGAAATTTTAAGAAATACACAAAAAGAAAAAAAAATAAAGAATAATAAAACAAACAAACAACAGCAAAAAAAAACTCTGGCGAAGAAAGAAAAAAGTGAACACAGAGGCTTATGTTATGAAATCATAGACACAACCAGGGCGCACATACCTTAGGGACACAGAGCACCTTCTGGATCCTCTCTCCCCCATGGGGTTCTGACAGTAGCTCCCAGTCAGAATCCCCACTTCCCCCTGTGTCAACTTTAGTTTCCAGCCTGGTCTGCATGGGGCACATCTGTGGGTAGCTCATAGCTTACAGCCTAAGAGTGTATAACCAGAGAATATAAGAAGTCTCTACTTCCAACTCTGAATAGAAAAACGCCAGGACAGACCCTGGACAACATAGTACGGATCACATCCTTGTGACTGGTGTACTCTGTTTGGACCACCAGGATCACAGCTCTCCCTGTGCCCAGGGAAAGAGGGGATTCTGCTTGTCTGCCACTATCAGAACCTCCTGTTCAGAAGTTCCTTCTGAGCAAGCAGAATAATGAATATTTACTCCCAAAAGTATTTGTAGTTTACATTGTATTCTGATTGCTCCATATGTGTCCTTTCTATTTAAACTACATGCAAATATATATATATATATATATATATATATATAAATTTAGGACACAGAAGGAAGCTACAACAGTTGTCTTTGCAAACAATAGAGAAAAAAAAATGTATTTCTGACAAATAAGTAAGACCATATCTTCAAAACTTGCTTTAACTGTATTTTGGATGAGATGATATTCTATACTATTCCAAACTGAATTCTAAGCTGAGGAGTTTAAAAAAATAAAAACCGAGGGTTCAGTAAATCCAATGTAGGCTGTGTGGAAAGTTGTCATTAGTAGATCCTTCACAGACTATCATGGTCTTCCAGATGGGTCAGACTGCTCACAGCAGCCAAGTGAACTCTGGCCAGCCATGTTCAAGAAGTCAAGTTTCTGACCTCAAAGGGAGCTTATTCTAAACCTCGGGCCAGAAGTAGGCAATGTAAAAAATCTTTATAAGCCAAAGGTACACCTTGAAACTGAGGAACAAGAAAGGGCACTGAAATCAAGTCTAAGAAGGTACTTAGAGTTAGGAGCAGATCAGACACTTGAGGTCAAAGGAGAAAGGAGCCTCCAGGAGTACAGAACAGACCTGTCACTTCAGAACAAGAGCAGGGAGTTCCTTGCTTGGAATATCACTCATAAAATACCAGAGATGAGCAAGTTACCATATGGATTATGTAATCAAAGAGCTATTTATTAGAAACAAGTACAAACCTGATATAAAACTTCCTTCAGTTGAAATGCTAAAGTACCTTCTACGGGTTTTCTCATATCTTTTCTTCTATGTTGTGATAGAAGTCTTCTGTTTGTGTATGGACCAAGGCAACAGGGAACTTGGGAAGGAAGGCAGGGCACTAAATGGCAAAGAAGGATTCATCAACAACAAAAAAAAAATGTCTGGCCTCTAGCCACTTTGCACCTGGTAGAGAGTGTCAAGGAAAACCACAGAGATATGCCTGGGGCTTTGTGAGTTTAAATAAATCTATTAATTCTTTCAACAAATATTTATTGAGTATCCATTACCTATCAGACAGTTTGCGAGGAGGCAGGGATGAAAAGTTGTAGAAGATACAGAACACTGCAATATCAGGGTGAGGCCAGCAAGTAAAATTTACATTATAAATACAAGTCTAACAGAGGAACAGATTACTATAGAAACCTCGATGAAGGAGCATTTCACTCTCACTAATCAAAATGAGTGGAGGTCTAGAACCAAGCTATAAAAAGATGGCACAATATACTACACAAAACTAAGGCCAAATCAAAAGACTAGGTTTGAATTTAGAAGCTACCAATGGGTAAGGAGATCATGCCCAAACAGATTTGTTATAAATGTTGAGTACTTCCTGCTTTGGGATGGGCAAGAAATATTAAGATAACAAGTTAAGTACATTCTGCTGAAACCAGGAAGTAAAGAGGACCATGAAAACTAAACCTAGAGAATAATGAAAAGAATACTTAAAAGACTTAATGGACAAAAGTGGAGGTGAATGTGGAATGAGACATAAGAGAGAGGTGCATTGTTCATTTTCGAAATAACAGCTCACCAACTCAATTTAAGGTCTGCTCCCTTCAATCTAAAAATCTTCCAAAAGGGGATCAAGAGTCCTAATTTGTCCCTTATTCAGCAAGACTTGCAATACAGAAAACTTAAAAAATAAAAAAAAAAATCTTCCTGGCTCCCCTTTTCTTGTCTCCTTCCATGACCTCTTGTAAGTCTTTGATCATTTGAAAGGAATGTGTGGGTGGTGTGTAACCTTTAGAAACGTTTTCTGCCAATTTACTAAAGGGAAGTTTTCTTTTTCTTTGTTCCCCTCGCCCTAAGTTGTGCACAAAACCATGCCTCGCTGCATTGTTCGAAGTTGCTCTGAGGCGTCCTTCAAAGACTCCAGTGAAAAAAGGAGGGAGTTGAGGCTGTGAAACCAGACAGCAACCCCTCCACAACCAGAGTTTTGCGGCCCCAAACAACCTGGTCTTTGTGTGGGATGGCTAGTGGTTGGTGAGTCATATTACAAGGTGTATTAATAGACCATGCATTAAAAATCAATAAATAAAAGCAGTTACCATCTCTTAAGAGTCTCAGAATGAACGAAGAGAATAATAGCCAAAGGAACGTCTGAAAATCAGAAATGCTGCTATTATGAGAGATCAGACTAAATACAACAGATCAGCCTCAGATAAAAAAAGTTTAAAAAGCCAGGGATTCTGAGTCCTCAATAGCCCACAGGATTCTTCATATAGTGGCTTGCACTTAAATGGTGATCAATAACTTTGCTGAGGAATCACCAGCAGTGATCGTCAGTGAACAAGTTGATTCTCATCTGTTTCATGTATCTATTTCACATTTCAGTTTGAAATAAGCACGCTGTAGAAGAATGATATTCCTTTTCAGTGTTTTGTTTTTATAAAATGTAATACTCGGATTCATGGCAACTATTACACTGGACAGAGAAGAGCTGGAAGTGGTCACTGAATAACGAATCCCCTCACTCAAAAAACTGCCTGTTGATCTGATAACTTGAGTTACCAACTAGCACCCTCAGCTGGAAAGGTTTTCTTATTTCGGGAGCTCAGAACTACTCAACCACTTCTGAACTGCTTCCCAGAGTAAGTTTCTCAGGTAGGAAACAAGAACCTAGTGAGACTCAAAAGATAGTTTCAGTTTTGAAATAGGAAAAGTGAGACCATGGTAGAGAGATAGATGTGAACAATACACACACATCAAGAAAAGACAGTATCAACTGTCGGGCCCAGTAGGTTTCTGTAGTCACTTAAAAGTGGCCTACGAAGTGGGATGTACTTAGCCAAAGCTTCTGCAAGGTCACCCACTTCAACGAGGAAGAAAAAAATCAGAACTTACATTTCTATTTATCTTGTCTTAGAAAAAATTAAAACTTACTATCATTTAATAAACAGATTCAAAATAGCATATATATTAAAATATGTATATTTGTGGGTTTTGTGTTCAAATATGTTTCTCCAGTTGGCTTTTATTATTCTTTGACTTTTTATACCTTTTTGTCTGTTTTGTTTATTGATGTTTCCCAAATTTTAGAAGAAGGCTGCGATAAGAAAGCATTCAAAATTTTATTTTGAAATGAACTGGAATATAACTTAGCCACAGATACTGGAGACTATGGGCTTACAATGAAGTGTGATAAAGATGAGGTTTTTTTCAATGATTAAAATAGATTCAAGCATCAAATTGTGCTTATGTTTTCCAACTGTATAGATAAGAAAGAGATCTATCGATGGTTTCCATTAGATACCATGCCCTGTGCATAAGGAAAGGATGAAGCAAACCATTCAAGGCTAAAGCCAGGCCCCTCTGTAGGCCAGAGATGAAGCACCTTTTTTACCTCGAGTTGGACACCAGAGAAGACTGGGGAAGCGATGGTGATGGAGGAGGGCCTAGGAGAGTCTACGGATTCTGAGACCTGAGACCTATATAAATCCCAGCCATGCACAGTAAAAAGCCACTAACATACCCAGAGTCCACCTTAAACCAGACGGGAAAATTCCCCACATTTTCTCAATGGAAAAGGAAAAGGGAAAGTCTTAGAATTTCTTCGACTTCATGAATGATAATAGCCCAAGAATCAAACAATTGTATAAAACTAAAACTTTCTTAGCATCTGGCAATCTATTTACCTTCTATATCTAGAAAGTATTTTCTTGCTACTATAGTTAAAACAAAAAATAATGTGACAATAATTATTGAAGGCAAAGGGTGAACTGTGAATATAGATATAAACCAATCCTAAAAGACAGTGTTAACTTTTATCTTCCAATGAGATTTGTAGTTTTACAATTTACATCTCCTTGATTTTGGCAATAACAAGCACCTCTGCTAAGACAAAATTAAAATAATAATAATAATAATAATAATAATAATAATTTGTTATATTATTTTTCCAAGAGTACAGAATAAAATGAGTAAATCTTAAAAATAAACCCTATGTGTCTAGTTTTAGAGTATAATATCTTATTTTTTAACAAGTATGATATATTCCTTTCCCACTCAGCAAATATCTCAATTTCATAACAAAATGAATTCTAGATTGTTTTATCAATAAGGGTGTTGAGTAGCCATTTTCAACTTTCAATATATGTCAAAAGTCTTATACAATTTTCTTTTAAATAAATGCAACGTCCATGTGAATATATCACACACCGAAAAGGTAATAGAAATAATTTAATGATTAACAAACAAAAGCAGATAAAGGAAAACATAAGCTCTGTAAAAGGTCAAAGAAAAATTTCAAATAGTTTAAGAGTTCTCTGCATTCACTCTCTGAGGCTTTCTGAAAACTCCTTTGGGGCAAAACACCTTTCCAAATGAAGCAGTTTTGAAAGTAGTTTCAACTCTTCTGATGTGTTACTGTCTAAATCAAGAAAACACTTCCTTTGTCTGCTTATCAGTAGGTGCTTGAGTATGCAGAAAGGATGAAGTTCCAAGTGGAAGGTACTTCCCCAATACCTAGTAACTTGTAGTTCTAAATGCTTTGCTGTTTGCACATTAAAAGGGTAGTTTTTAAACAAGCATAGGCTTTTTGAATTTTAAAAAAATCCTGTGTGGTTTTTCTTTAGAATGGGAGGGGGGAGATTATAAAATATACTTCATTATAGGCTGGGATCTTACGTATACAACAGTTTTTTTGTGGTGTTCTTCTCTTGGAGGAAATTTTTATTCAAGGTTAAATTGAGGCTACCTCTGAGCAAAATAATGGAAATATGGAAGATGTAATTCATGTTAGATCTTTTTCTGCTTTTACTGCCAAGTTTCACTCCTTGATACAGTCACTGTATCAAGTATTACAGTCACTGTAATACTTATAATCTGTCATTCTTTTTTCCAGAAGCATTTAAATTTTAAAGGGAGCATCCAAGCTCCAAACTGATCTAGAGATTCAATAAAATCTTATTAAATATTTCCAAAAGGTTTGTCTTTGGTCAAAACTAATGAGCTGATTCTAAAAGTTATATGACCTAGAACTGCTAAAGCAATTTTTCTAAAAAAACAAAGTTGAAAGAATTGCACTATCTGATTTTAAGATTGACTATCAAGCTATGTAATCAAGACATGGTGGTAGCAGTAAAATGTAGAAATATAGGGAATGGGATAAAAAGTCCAGAAATAGAGCCAGAAATCATATAATTTTAAACAAAGGTGCCAAAGTCTTTTCAGTAAACTGGAACAACTGGATATCTATATGAAATACAATAGCAACCTTCACCTTTCCCAAGAATAACAAAAGTTTAATGTATTCTAGATCTAAATGTAAAAGCTAATCTATAAAACTATGAAAAAAACATAAGAAAATCTTTGTGACCCTGGTAAAGCTGGGTTTTTTTTAACAGGACACACACACACACACACACACACACACAAGCATAAACTATAAAAGAAAACAAAAGTCAAGCCACAGATTGCTGGAATTCATTATCTAATAAAAGAGTTGTATTTAGAATATACACAATGCTCTTATGAATCAATAATTTTTATATGAATGGGCAAAAGATTTACAGATACTTCACACAAAATAATAAGAACTGCCAATTTGGCCAATCAGTAGCTGAAAAGATATTCCACATGATTAAGCAAAACATAAATGTAAATTAAAACCACAATGAGATACCACTACAAACCCATAAGATGGTTAATTTAAAATGACTGATAATAGCAAATGTTGTCAAGAATGTAGAGCAACTGGAAATCTCAGACACTACACATGAAAATACACAATGATACAACTACTTTGTAAAACCTCTTTTTTTCCCTATTTTAAGCTAAACTGCCCATATGACCCAGTATACGGCTCCAAGTTATTTACCCAAGTGAAATGTAAGCATATGTCCACAAAAATACTTGTATATAAATATTCATAGAAACTTTATTCATAGTTGTCAAAAACTGAACCTACACCAAATCCATTAACAGTTACACAGGTGAACAAAATACAGTATATTCACACAACGGAATACCACTCAGTGATAAAAAGGAATGTACTACTGATATATGCAACAAGTTATTGAAGCAAAAAATCATTATGCTCAGTTATAAAATTATATAGAATGCTTGCTGTGGTCAGGGAGAGTAGCAGAAGTTGAGACTAGATAGGTAAGAGGCAAAACTGTGAATAACCTTGCATGCAAATCAGCTTGATTTTATCACATAGATACTTTATTACATTGGGACATGAAAATGGTATAGTTTGCTCTACCAGCAGGAAAACTAGTTAAAACACTGTATGTGATAAGATTATACAAAATGGAAGAACAGGGAATAATACAACATTCAAGATAGTTCTAACCCCTAAGGAGAAGAAGGATAGAGACTGGGAAAGAGGCACATAGGAAGATAATACCAGCCGTCCTGCGTTAGATGGTGCTCACTGTAGTACTATGCTTTAGACTTTGATACACATTACATATCGTATCTTATATGGGTCAAATATCATGTTATTTAGAAGGAAAGTTAGATGGACAGAATTTTAAAACATAACAGTTTTTTTAATAACACCACAAATTGTAAGAAATTCTTAAAAATCCTTAGCATCATATCTTTCCATCTGCAAAAGCTGACTATCATTCCACCTCTGACAGAATTACCCACATAACAAGTGGCCTGGTTCTGCTCAGTTATCCTGTGTACTAAGAAATCTGAAGCTGACACCCTGAAAATAGACTGTCAAACTACAGGGCATGTGAAAACTCATATTCCTATAAAAGAACTGCAGTACGGGCTTTGTTGAATCATACCCGGCTTTCACTACTCATCTGTGAGTTGAAAACAAACAGCTTTTCAGTCTTACTTGCCCTGTTCCTGGCTTCACCAGAAGTGAATAAGGAAAGACAAGGATTTTTTTTTTTAAAGATGATCGGAAGATTACCAAGAAAATTTATTCTGATGAAATCCTCAAGGCAAATTCACATCTTAGTTAACAATGTAAGTGTTCTCTTTGCCTTTATTAGAGCCTGTGGTATCAAATGAGTCTTCCCTAGATATCGACCCTAAGTACTGGGTTTTACAACCTTGTCTGCCCCTGTTTTCATATCTTAGAGTCACATGGATTAGGAAGTGTTGAGATAAACACAAAGTGAGCAGATCTGCCAGAGTTTTATTTTGAGGAAGCGTCTTGAGATGAGTTTGAGAGTTCAATGGAGTAGTTTGAAAATACTAGCTTTTAATTATGCTCTTCTTAGCAGATTATAAAATGTGGATTTGTAGTTAAGCCTAGTCAACAGTTATTTTGTTTTAAGTTAGAAAAATATACTTAACTTTGGCAGTTGTCAAGGGATCCTGAATCACAGACGGACAGCAAAGCATGCGTACGGCCTTAAATTACAAAAATCCCTGACCAGCATATACACAAATCAAACACTATGGTTACAGAAATTAACCCATGTTTCCTTTCCTTTTTTAAATGTGTTTGATTTCCTCAGTCAGTAACATAATATTTTTCCTTTCTGTAGTTATTTTTACTTCTACAAGTCAAGTGAATGATTGTCACAGCAATCTTGAGATTTTATTATCCTCATTGTTCTCTCTCTCTCTCTCTCTCTCACACACGCACACACACACACAAACAGGTAGTACCTAATGTGTTCATAACACTGTATGTATGGCTCTTTCGAATCATATAGTGACTACTCCTCTATCAATTCATATTTATATTTAGAGCAATGAAATCACTTATTAAAATACATTTTAGGGCAACGATTGCCATAAAATATAATCTTTTGAATGCATACAAATTGAGCTTATGTTTTGTTAACTTATTTTGATTCATTTTCATCTACCCTTTACTGAACTTTTACTATCACTTGGTACCTAGTTAGAAATTATAAGAACTATTGTTACAAAATGAGATTCTTCAATCTGTTATTTCTGAATAATTTGATTGAGAGAACTGCAGCCATACACATGACAAATAAAGGTTATGGAGCTCTTTATGATAATGTAGAGCAAGTGATGTAACCTGAGAGAATGTAAATAAATTATCAGTGTAGCGGGAACCAGGAAAACAAAGTCTTTAATCATAGCTCATGAAGGTTTGCATGAACTTCAGGTGCTTTTCCTTCACTCATTGTTGGGACTTAGGATATAATACTTTAAACTAAAACTAAAAACCTAAAACAGAAGTCTTAGTAAGGTTGGTTTCAGAGTCCATTCGAGCTACTCTAACAAATCACTATACACTGTGGTTTATACAACAAACTTTCATTTCTCACAGTTCTGAAGACTGGAAAGTCAGAGATCGAGTTACTGGTAGATTCAGTGTCTACTGGGGGCCTACTTCCTCGTTCACAGACAGCTATGTCCTCACATGGCAGAAAATTGACATAGCTCTCTGGGATCATGTTTATAAGGGCATTAATCCCTTTCATGAGGGCTCCACCCTCATGACCTAACCACCTCCCAAAGGCCCCACCTCCTAATACCGTCATAATGGGGTTATGGTATCAGCCTATCCATTTAGGGGGTGACAAATATTCAGTCTATAACAACTGGCAGCATGGTAATCTTGACAGGGGCTCTGAGGTTTTAATTTAGGTAATGAAATGGTTATGGGTTTTATCAGCCATAAAAAGTGACACGAAGAGGTATTTTTAGAAACTTGTTAAGGAAAACTGTCATACTAGCAACTGCCCCTGAGTTTCCACGATAGAGGAATTCTTTGGAAGCCCTGTTTAATTGAGAGATGGATCCTTTAGTGAGACTGATTCCAGAGACTGGCTGGTAAAGTCATGTGTGTGTGGGGGGGGGGTGTATAAATTAATAACTTGATTATGAACTTTAACTTAGTTCTATCAAAAGGTGCTATCAAAAGTATATCATAGTTTTATAAAATAAAAGCTGCACTGTTGGGTTCTCCCTGAATAAGTCCTACCCTTTACCTTCTTCTCTGTCCTCAGTAGGATCTGCTCTGGTAGTTAGGATGGGATAAGGCGACTTTACATACTATAAATGATTTTGGTCATGGATTTTGTCATAGGGAGCCAGAACTGTTTGAAAACGAGGTGACAGGGTTGCTCTAACAGGCTTCTGAATTGTTCTCTAACTGGAATGACTGCTCCTCCTGGGCAGGAAACCATGACATGTGGCTTGCTGATTTACCAGAAGCAGTAATTGTTCACTGGCAAGGTTGTCAAGTTTCATTTTCCTGGTGCTGCTGTCCTTGCAGAAATGTGGCTACTGAGTTAGAGAAGGAGGCAGCTGGGAGAAGAAATCAATTCTTCAGGGTGCCACCTCCCTGCCCCCCGGACACCTCTGATAATGCTCTGCCCCTTGACTTTTCATTATTCTCCTTCCCCTGCTGTCTTATACGTTGCAGTCTCCAATTCAAAGCCTGGCTTGAACATCTCTAATATGCACAGGTTCTGACCTTAAGTTTTCCACCTTTTGTCCCACCAGAATCTCCATCTCAATAGAGCTCAAATTAAACCAATTACCCTCCATGTAAAACCAGCCCCCTTTCCTGACTCCGATATCCCAATTAATTGCTGGACCATCTGTCAGCCATTTAGGCCTGAGTCTTGTAAATAACTTGTGACAGAATAAAGGGATCAAATGTAGTGGAAGTGTCATGAAAGCCCCCAAAAATGAAATGTGAAGTAGTAGAAATTAACATAAAACTTAAGAGCCTTTCTGCATTACCCGCTGCCTAATGAACAGATTCTAAATATATTGCTCATACCAGACTATGCCCCAAATTTAGTTATGAAGTTCAAAGTAATTCTCAAAAAACTTTAATTTCCAAATATCTGAGTCATTTGCAGTGCTAATAAAATAGAACGCTGGTAGGATAAATAAAAAAGAAAATGAATGTTAAATAGTAAGAATTTGTGAAAATTTTCTAATACTATTGATGGAAGAGGCCAGAGTGAATGCTTGTTTTAAATATCTTGGCAGACATCCCCTGACAAGAGAGAGGAATGCATTAATCTGTCATGACTTTATTATACATGCCATTTTGACCGTCAAAACTTCTCCTCCAATTAGTCTTCTCTCTGATAATTACTTCCCCATAAACTTAACATACCAGGCAGGCATCAAAACAGATGGAGATAATGCCTCCTGCAGGGTATGAGAGCATTAAAGAGGGATCCTGGATGGGTTGAGACTGAGTTGGATATGTCTGGTGTGTGGCAGGAGCAATGCACTGTCCTCTCACCACAACTAACATTGGTACCATATCTGTTTGCCAGTTACCCTGTTGCGGCGGGGGCTTGGAGAGCTGTTTGATATTGTCAGAAGGCAAATAGCGCAACATGTCTTTGTCTTCAATATTTAATCAGCACCAGCTTGAGATCTTAAGTTCTTACCTCTACCAGTGGATCATTTAAGGACTCTGGGATCAAGCCAGTGCTAAAACGTAGTCTAGTGCTTCCCCTTTTGAGAAGGCAGGTTCCCCGCATCTCTCTGTCCGCAGCCACCAGCTCTGTCATTGCACTTTGCTGTCTCATGGGGCAGGGACTAGACGCTAGTTCTCCCCTGTCTGCCCAGAGCTGCAATTCTGAGTCCAAGAAAGGCTGTGCCAGGCAAGCCTGGTCATTCAGGAGAAGACTGTTCACCAGCATCTCTATTCCTCGTGGGCCAGGTTTTGCAGCACCCTTCCCATGCCCAGCTCCCAAGGCTGCAGCTCACGGCACCCTGTCTTTTCAGTCCCATGTAGAGCCTTTCTTATCTCAGCCCCAGCACTCATCCACCATAGGTTCAGACCTCGGCCCCAGTGGAGCCCAAAACCATTATATGTACCTCTTCCCAGGTCTATGTCTCCATCACAGGGAAACACTTCTTTCCCTTTAGTCTGCCTCTTCCTTTTCCACGATAATGGGTTTAAAGACCTATCAGAATCTCAAGATCTTATACTTCAGAAAATCAAAAGGGCCTGAACATCCTCCTAAGGGACCAAAAGAATGCAGGTCCTACCTTCCCATGTTGCATAATTTAATGCCTTCATAACATGCAATCCCATCACAAGAACAGATTGGAGGTCTTCTCCCTGCAGCAGAGAAAACAAACAAACAATATATACTTAATTTCTAAATGGGTCACCCTACTACATAGATGAGTGTTTAATGTCAATTTCTAAATAGGTCATATTGCCACAGAGATAAAAGGTATGCAGCAGATCTGAGGCTGGTAACAGAAGCTAAATTGCAGGGATAAAAAATAGGTATTTGGAGATAATTCAGCAGGTAAAGGAGTCGGCTGAATTTCTGTATGTAACAGGAGAGTCAAAGGACATTGGTGGTTTAGGGTATAGTTTGAAGCTGATCTGTGCCCATTGGTTGGCTTTGTACGGTGGAGAACAAAAAGTGCTGTGTGTGTGTGTGTGTGTGTGTGTGTGTGTGTATGTGTGTGTGTGTGTGTGTGTCAGTTTCTCTGAACTAGATTACTTCTGACTCAAGTGGTACAGTTAGCTTCTCAAACCTCCAAGCTGAGAATGTAAATCTAAAATCATTATAAACAAAAAGGCATTCACATGGTGGGCAGAGATATCTAATGAGTCTTTTTTTCTTTTCAAATTTCCATTTAATTCATTTAATTCATTTCCTGTATTTTTTATTGTCATAATCATGTTCCAGGCCCCAATTAACTGATTCTTTCTCAACCCAATGACTATTACCCACTCCTTCCTTTTCTAACTCCATTACTTCTGCATGGAATGCCTCCGAATCTTACGCAGATTTCAAGGTCTAGCTGCACTACGACTTCCTTCGTGAAGATTTTTCACACCGCCTACCCAGAAATTAACTATCCCCTTAAAAAATCTTACAGCAGATTTTCTTTTTCTTATGTTACACTAATGGGGCTTCTCTGCACCTCCTGCTTTGACAGCGTGTGTGTGTGTGTGTGTGTTATTATCCTATACACACTCACTAATTTTTGGAAAGTTCCTAAGGACAAGGACTGCACCTTTCTATCCTGGTGCAGCATTCCTTGCTCGTGGTAAACTTGCTTCCCTCCCCCACCATGTTCACCATCATCACAGGCTGCCTATTGCAATTTTATTGCTTTTATTTTTCACCAGGGTGATTTGTAATGCCTCTGTAAGCTAGATGTAATATTCATAAAACTATGTAACGTTTCAAAGGGGACAGGGTTAGAAAAAACTATTTGATTTACACCAAATCACATACCCCTTCAATCAGGAATGTGTTGGACCCTTCAAATCCCTTAAGTTTTAATAACTTTTTCAATTCTTTTCAAATGACCTGCCCCCCATTATCCAAAAGCAGGAAAGCCTGGAGAAAACATAAGATAGTGACAAATGAGGTTCCTTATTGGTTCCCATATTATTCTCTTTTTTACCCAGAGTTCCCGTTACTTGGACAATATTTGATGAACACTGTGTGAATGACTCACAAGTAGGTAATTAAGCATCAGCTAAATTAATCAAGTCAAAACAAAATGAGTCATGTTTTCATGTCAGTATTGCAAATCACACTGTCTAAAAATTTCTTCCAGTGCCAGTGCATTAAGTTAACCATCACTTAAAAGGAAGCTTTAAGGAAGGCCGATCCTCATGGTCTTTCAGCAGGCAGGTGCAACCATGCCACAAACGCGCCATCCGTGTATGCACATGTGAGAATCTGCTGGCCTCTACGCTCCTGCCAAATTCAATTCTGTAATTTACATAGGCCAAAAAATCAAATAAGCAAAATGGATTCCACCGAACGAAAACAGACCTCATAAACCTTGACTCTGGAATAAGACAGTTTTCATTCAGGTGTCAAACCTTCATGTCATGATATCCGATGCTGGGCTGGGGGGGGGGGGGGGGGCGGGAGGGATAAGCTGGCCTAGCTCCAGGTCCTAGTAAGCACTGCTTATTTGGTATGTGACATGAATTGCATTATATTGTGCTCTGGGTTCCTCATCTGAAGAAAGGAAGATTAAAACTCCTCCCAGCTTCAGAGAATTGTTAGGATAATTAAATAAAATAATCCATAAGAGCTAAAATTGTCCAGGCCAGAGTTAGTGCTCAATAAGTCAGCTATTATTATTATTATTATGGGGCACCTCCGACACCAATACTGTGTCTAGGGGCCACCAAAATAAAACTGATGAAAATAAATATATCAACTACATATTTTATACCAGAGACTAAACTATAAAAAACCAAATCGAGACACAAACATGGATCTAAAAAGCAGCAATGATTTTCTAGGTCTCACATTTCATATTTACCTCTTTGGTTTAGAACATATAAATCTACTGTGTATGTTAATCATTTATGATCTTGAATAAGATCGGTGTGTAAACATTTGGAATACAACTGGAGCACACTAACTCGGATGTACATCTGCGACAAAACAAGCTAAATCGGGACAGCAGCTTTTAACACCAACTCAAAAATCCAATGGTCTTGCATTAATTTCTCTCTGCTACAAACATGAACCCTACTCCAGCCCTTATAGCCTCCATTTCGGAAACTTGCAGATGTGTGGATGACTTACTAAAATTTTTTCACTTCCTATCTCACTATGTTGGTGTCATTTAGGGTAGGCACAGTGTAAAGCTTCTAAATGAGTTACTGCTGATGGGGTTAATAAACATTTAAATAAACAATTTATACTACTGACATTCACATTGATACCTTTTTAAAAGACAGCAAGTCAAAACATTTAAAAACAAAACTTCCATTTCCTCTTATTATTAATTGAAATGCTTTTCATTAATGGCAATAGAAGAAATGCATTCAGTATTTAGACTGCTAAGTGTCCATTATCAAGGGCTGATAAGCCACAAGAAATTGCCCTTCCTAGTGCAGTATAACCTGAGTGCTTTCTGCACTTCCATCAACTCAGATAAGGTGCACCAAATTATCTTTCTAAGTACCGTTGTGTCACCTGAATGCAATTAACACCTTATTACGTGTTAAGGCATTTCTACAGGTAATAAATTAGTCATGGCTCAGTACCTTGCAACACTTCCTTAGTACAGTACTTGATACTCTCACTGTAGGCTATGGAAAATGCTGGGAACAATTAAATAAAATCTTTAGAGCACTACAATTACACGGATAACTTTCTACTTGTCTCAGCGATGCTGATTGCACAAGTGGGCAGAGGGTGGAAGGCAATGAATCAAAGATATTTCTTACGACTGCAGATTGTCTTTTGGTTTCAGGCGAAGTTTACTATTAGTAAGCCGAGAGTGTATTTCTTGAAATTTTCATTAAGTTAAGTCACTAAACCATTCGTTTATAAGTCTTCCCCGCCGCCCCCGCCACCACTTTCAACCCTACACTGAACATCGTAAGGCACAAAAAGTATAATCATTTTAATTTAAAAATTGCAAGATAAATGCTCAACAGCTAAGACCTTAATATACTTATACATAAGTTAATTTTAGAGCCATTTATATATCTAAAACTTTACGTATTTGAAAATACGTTTTGTTCTACAAGTTAAAACCCAGATACTAACAACTTGTTCCAGGAAGAAAAATAAATGGATGGAAAAAACCTTAATAATAATAATAATAATATATATATGTAAATCGATTTAACCCACACAACACAAATTTAGAAATAATCCCTGTTTGCATTTCTTCTGAGATTCCAATTTTCTACCTGTTTCCTTTTCCTTCCTGTAAAGGCAGACACAGAACTTACAGCTTGTAACACCGGCTCTTCCAAGGGAACTGGAGAACGTCCCCAAGGTTCAGATGATAGAAGTTATAAGATACTTGATTTTCCCACTAAATATGAGCTCTAGGGTTACTGCTATAGAAGTGAGATTGCAGTGTGCATGCACACAGTTGTAAGGAATTCAAAAGTAATTAGCAAATAACCGTCTCTAGAATGTTCCCCTATATTTTTTAAATGTAAGTGATATAATTTTTTTTTTCTTTCCTTGTCAGGAAACTAAGCATGAGTATTAAGTGCCACATAAATATCTAATTGGATGGAATGATCAAAAGATTACATAAACCACTTCTCAGGTAGGAACCTCGGAGACAAGCGAGAGAGGAATGTGGGTCAAATGTTTAATCGCCTTTTTCTGTGCATATAAAATAATATTTTTTAATGAACTCTAGATTGGCAGTTTCCAGCTTGCCCATTAAACTACAAATCAGACCATGATCACATTCTATTAGAAGGTTAAGATCATTCTAGTCCACTTTCTCATATTATAGTTGAGAAACTAAATCCAAAGAGGTTAAATGACTTGCTCAATGTTATATAGCGAGAACCCAGATTTTATGATTTTATGATGCCTCACCTGGAGCTTCTATCACTACACCATTAGGGATTGTGAGTGTGTGTGTATGTGTGTGTGTGTGTGTGTGTGTGCATGTACCTTCATACACTATGTTTGTTTCTAGGAATGGAATTTGGGAGAATAAAGCACACTTTTATATTCACATAGTACGTCCTATATTTAATAGGAATTTTGATTTGGACTCCCTTGGAGTAGCTATAATAGTATAAAATACCTTCCTTATATTCTGATATTTTTATCCTATGAGGTTTCAGAATATTTCTCCATCTTTTTGGGGGGTTGTGGTTAAGGGATAGTATGCTTCACACTTAGAACTTGATTATTTCTTGGGACCAGTAGTATTTCTCCCAAGTAGCGGTCAATGGTGTCCACAGGAATGATTAATTACAGAGTAACCAGGTGCCTTTATCTATTCCTGTTCTCCATACTGTTCTTTGAAAAGTACTCTGAGATTTGATAACCATCAAAAAGCATTAAAACCTTTTCTTGAATATCCAAGGAGATACATATATTACTGCCAATAAATAATCAATGTATGAATAAAAATATACATTGACTATGGTTGATGGCTTTTTTTTTCCTGTTCAATGATTTTAAGCCTCATCTCTGGGGTAATTGTACTACTAGAAACATATACTATAGAACTCAAGATGTAGCCAAATTATAATTCAATTTTGAACTAACTACAAATAAAAATACTGTTTAAACCTCTCTATTTGAACATTGTGAAGAACCATAACGATAAAAGTTACAGAATCTTTCTTAAGAAGTTTTTTCTTAGTATTTTGTAACTGTTACTTAATGTTTTTATTTTTTCATAGCTATGTTTCAACTAACTATTTCTTATATTTTTCCATTTATGGAAAAATGTTTATAGTGGCATTATCTAAAATAAGCGCCAGATGGAATAAAAACCTTAGAAGTTAGAGAATTGTGAAATACATCATGGTACTTCGCTCTCCTTTATTACTTTTGCTTATTTTTCAAATTCCCTTATGAGTGTCTATTACTTTTATATTTTTAAATGAAGCCTTTAGAAATCCGTTTTAAACGTCCTTTAACAAAAGTAACATGAAAAGGTTCAAGAGAACTGCAATATTACATTTGCCGTTGACAGAAGCTCTGTTGTGAATGGACGCTGAGATGCTTTTCCCAAAGTTGGCCACTGTCATGGCATCTCACATATTCTTCTTACAGCATGGAATCTAGGGATGAGGTCTAAGTCCCCTCCTTTTGAACCATGGCTGATATATGCAAGCACTTCTACCAAAAGTCTGTTGAAACTAGAGTACTCTAAACTCTTTGTTTCCAAGATTAGGTCATAAAAATGCTGTGCATGTTTACCATAGTTTTTGTTTTGTTATGTTTGAGAGTGTTCTTTCTTAAAACTCTGGCACTACACTCTGAGGAAATTCAATCTAACCCATGAGGAAATACTCCATATTGACATCTCATCTAAGTGTTCTGGCTAATAACCCCCAGTGAGGTCCCCAGAAGTAGTTAACATGAACCACGAGGCATATGAGTAAACAAGTCTAGAGGTGAATCCATTTCCAAGCTATTGACTTATCTCTTTTTGGATTTTCCCAATTGAGGCCAGAAGTGAGCCAATCTCACTGAGCCCTTTCTGAATTCCTGAAATGCTTACTCTGTGAGCATAATAAAATGGAAGTGTGCTATGCATCAGTAAATATTTGGAATATATCCCTCTTCCAAAGGGAAACAGTCACTTTCCACCAAAAAAAGATGAATAAGAAATCAATAAGACATTCAACTCTCCAAATACTCAAGAGAGCAAATAAAGTTTCCAAAAATCATTATGAGCGGATACAAATAAAACAGGTATAGTTTTTAAAAACTAAAACACCTTGTTTTAAATAGTTAAAAATCAAGAACTGAATTTTTATAATATATATTGAGTAACTAGTGACTTCCTTATTGCAAAAGCAAAGTCACCAAACTTTACTAGAAGTGTTGAAAACCTTGATTTCAATCTCAATTATTCATAGCAAAAGACTAACTACAAAACAGGAGAAAAGAGAGATGTTACATTTTTACTTTGAAAACATATATAAGTACATAAATTGCTATAATGGAAAAATAAATAAAGACTTGAAGATAAATTGGTTTCAAAAAGAAAAAATAATATTTTAACATAATTTTAAGCTACATTTCCTGAGAAGACACCAGCATCACAAGATAAATAAAATGCAACAATTTTTAGTACTACCACAGTGAGAGACTGCTCTATCTAATAATCTAGAATCTGTCTGATTAACATAGAACCAAGAGTATTCTTTCTGAGGACTGTGTCTTTTGACACTCCGTGACACTCTGGGTATGATTTACTTATTCCTTTGGGTTAGCAATTGTTGTCCCATCTGGAAACATAAACATCAGAAGAAGTAGATGAGACTTATTAAATAGTTCTTTGCCATAATAGAGGTATAAGCAAAAATGTCATTAAATCATTCATTCATACAGTGGGTTAAGCGTTTCATAAAGAGTAAGTATATGCTAAGACACCTAACCAAACCTGAGGCTGGGAGTAGGAGAGAAAGGGCAATGTTTCTTTCCCCAAAGAGGTAACGTCTAAGCTGATTCCTGAACAGGAAATCAGACTGCACTAGATAAAGAGACCGGTTGTGAGATGTTCCACCTAGAATTACAGCCCATGTAAAAGCTCAGAGGAGAAGTGTGGCGCACTGAGGAAACCACAAGTAATTCAGTTTGTCTGGAGCTTAGACTATAAGGAGCGGAGTAGAAGTAGATGAGACTGAATAGGGAAACAGGGCCAGACGCAATATATTCAATAACACAAATAATTTCCTGTATTTAGGTTTCATGCTATCTATGACTTAAAGTGTTTTAGATAAGGAAGTGTCGGGATCAAACGTTTTTCTCTTAGGATGGAAGCAAAAAGACAATTAGAAGGTAGTTTGCATTGATCTGGGAAAAGGACAATCCTGGCCTCAAGGAAAATAGGGACAATGGAAATACAGAGAAGTGGATGAAAAATTCAACTTCTGTTGAGGTAGAAACATCAATATTTGTTGATGTGGTGATTGTGGGGCTGAGGAAGAACAAACTTAAGAATTAAGAACATACCAGAGTACCTGACTTGAACACCAGAACATGGTGGAGACCATCTCTGAAACAAGGAACACAAGCAGAATATCTGGGCGGGGTGGGGCCAAGTGAGGCATCCATTCGTAGGTGTGTTGACTTTAAAATGTCCCTGTGGAGCACTCAGGTCGAGATGTGAAGAGGTTGTTGACTCTAGAACTCAGGGGAATGGTTGTCCTAGAGGTAGTGAGTTAGCAACAGTTCATCGGTGGCCCTTGGAACATCATGAATCAGTGAGATCATCTTGCAAGAATATATCAAGTGAGGGTTGTAGAGGATTAAGTAGATTCAAAACCAATGTTCTTTATGGATAAGGTGGAAAAGGTGGACAGACATTCAGAAGGTAGGGAAAAGACTCAATCATAGAGGTAAGAGGCTGTCCAAAGGAGAGTGAGGTCACAGAAGTAAAGAAAATAGAACTGTTTATTAAAGAAAGCCATCAATAGTTCAAATGCTTACAGAGAAATCAGCAAAACGAACATGGGAAACAGTCCATTGAATTCAGCCTTCCTTTTTGCTCATCCTAAATATTCAATATGGTTTGCCTCAGACATATCTTTAGGTTTCTACTATTTTGAGGAGCACCTATTTAATTACAGCAATCCTATATGCATGGACATTTGAGATAAGCTGGGGTTTTTATTATTTTATGATGTCATTCAAAATATATTGTACTGAAAAAGTATGAAGTGGAACATTTTTCCTAAAATTGCTTTACTCTAATAATTATTAATTTGCAACAAGTGTCTACTTTAAAAATAGCTAAGTGAATTATAGAGACAGAGTAATTTCCTAAGGTTTCGTGAAGTATAGGAAATGGTCCTTGGAACAGGGACTCATGTATTCTGATGCAGAGTCCTAAGTAAAAAGGCTCTAAAAAATGTACAGGCAAAAGAAATAATCTTGTTAATTTCCTGTAGGACATTTTATAATATCACATCATTCAGTCTTTATCATTTTTAAGTAGACATAATTAACTTTAAAGTTTCATAAAATTAAAAGTTTTGCACTTTGTGTGTGATTCTTTAAAGCCTCCATCACTCTGTCAATTAACAAACAAACTGGAAACCTCATTTATTCTAGTTATGCCTGGAAGCTGATGTTCCCAATAAAAAGGCTTCTTACATAAATAAAAGTAAATGTCTTAAAGAACTGACTTTCCCTAACTTCCGGAATTATATAAATCAGTTCTTGCTCTTCCTGAGTACATTCAATATGTCTAAGGGTAAAACAGAGAGGGAATGTGTTTGTCTCCTCTGCACTATAATATCTCTGGGTTTAACCACACTGATCTCCGAACAGGATCAGCCGATGGAGAGCAACGGCAGACACACAAACCAAACTGACTCACAACTGCTGCGGAAACTTGCTATATATTTGTCAAGACTCATTGACCACATCCAGCAGTAGATAAATCCGGGGTATGGTCAACAAAATGCACTCACAGGGAAGGTAGTTTTCATTGCTTAGAAGTCCAGCATGTTTTATTCAAATGAAAAAATATAAATAACATAAATTCATCATCATAACCTGAGTATAGGAGATGAGCAGGTGTCTTCGCCAAGTGAGGCCACACCTCAGGATAACTCAGAAGTCAACAACCATCACTACAGCATTTAAGGAGGTAGTACTTGTTTATTATTTCAAAGAATACTTGCTGCATTTCTAACATTAAGCGCTAAGGATGAATATGGAAAAAAGCCATGATCCACCCTTTCAGACTCGACAAGAATGCCAGGTGGGAGTTCAGAACCACCTGATGGGCAGTAAGTTGAGGGAGAAAGGCCAGTTCTATTGGAGACCACTGTTATAGATGAACATGTGCTTTTCCTACACATAAACCTTACAATTACTTGGCTCTTTACCTCCCTCATGATTTGCAAACTGCCAAAAAGTCTACTGTTTATGTGTTTCAGTTTCATTGCTGGAGCCTTTTGTCACTGTATATTCTCTAAAATTTTATTTCACTGAACTTCCAAGTATTTCTTGAATGCCCCCTATATTCAGAGTCTCATCTTTGTCCCTCAAGGGGCAAAGAGTGTACAAGCAACAATTAAATGTGCAGGAAGACCTGGAGAAGGGAAGGAACGGAGAAGATGCTGAAGTCTACTATGCCACATCTAGTGACTTAGCTAAAATGGTGGCTCAGGCCAAGAATAGAAGAACCGTGGCAGAAATCAAAGACAATGTCAAGGAAGAGTCAACAAGATGTAAGGATTGATTGCACATGGAAGACAGGGAGGAATAACAGTCAGCTGTACTTCTGAGCTGTGTGGGTTCCTACTGTGTGCCCTTTGCTAGCATTAGAAGCAGTCAAAGCTCAGGAGACCAAAGTATTACTAATGAAAACAGGCAAATCAGGTGTGAACGGCAAGTTTTTAGGGGATCAAATAATATTGGTTTTGAAACATGAATGATATGATATTGAACTGAAAATATCCAGCTGAACTGAAGGACAAAGGTTTAAAAATCATCTCTAAACATCCGTTAGGCTAAATAAAAAGGCCAAAGACCAGAAGGAAAAGATAAACACTAGTATTTTTCCTCTCTCTGGGCACCAACACCTTCAAATATTTTTAGTCTCTAATTATGCCCTTCTCACCACCCCCAAATCAATGTGTTGGCAGTTTTTACTAGGTCTCTAATCCTAAATCAAAATGTCTATTTATAGCATTAGGTATTGTACTCTAATGAATTCTCCTAATTTGTCTACTTCTTTGTACCATCTCCTAATTACCCTGATGAACAGAGAAGTATTTTTATACAGTGGAAATGTACATGCAAAGTTTGTATACTTTGGAACATAGCCCAGCTAAACTGTAGTAACACAGCCCATTAAGGTATAGTTGTTTACACGCATCCCAGGCAATTAAGGGTGTCTTTCAGGTCTAACGAGTATTACAAAAGCAACAGAGAGTTCAGTTCACAGTTTAAACTTTGTGGACTGATGGTTGCTTTTGATGTTGAACCTGAGAAACAGCATTTTTAAGAAGAAGGGTAAAGGGTTCTATTTTTGCTAAAGAAAAATGATGTCTACATATTTCTGTGAGGTTGTGACAGAGTCATTAAAATTATTATATTTCTTTATGTTTAGTGTGTATTTCTATGAACATTTTTACCTTTCATAAAACTTCATTTTAAGAACCTAGCTCAACAGAACCATCAGTGAACCATGATTTAGGTGACCATAGTCTACTTTGATAGGAGCAAAACAAAAACAAAAATATTTATATACAAAAATCAATAAAACTTCAGATAATTTAGAAGCTATTTAGAAAGAGTACATGATTAAGCCCACTCCTTCATTGTTAAATGACTGAGTTATTTTTATGGCAAAAGTACAAGGTGCTGCCCTTACTGGTGTGGCTCAGTTGGTTGGGCATCATCTGGCAAAGCAAAGGGTCACCAGTTCGACTCCCAGTCAGGGCATATGCTGGGGTTGCGGGTTTGATCTTGGTCAGAGCGTTTACGAGAGGCAACCAATTGATGTTTCTCTGTTACATCAATGTTTCTCTCTCTGTTTCTCCCTCCCTCCCCTTCTCTCTAAAAATAAACAAATAAATAAAATATTTTTTTAAATGTAGGATGCCAAGGAACTATACTAAAGGGAACTTAGTGTTGTCTGGGGTATCAAGGATTCTCCCTAGAAAGTTAAGTTTTCATCTGAGTCCTGAAGGATAAGCAGGAGTAATCCAAAAGAGGGAGAAGCAAGCAGCATCCAGGTACAGGCAACAGATTCTATTCCCACAACCTTCCATCCATAAAAAAAGGTAATATAGCCATATCTGTAGCCTTTCAGAAATTTATGAGCCACAATATGAAAATACATGATTCTATTAAATAACATGAAATTTTAAATCTAATCATGTTAATCTGTAAGACACATCAGAATACAATAACTACTGAAAAACTGGGGTAATTATTTTATAGAGGAGAAAAAAAACACACCTTTTCCTGGCCCCTTGAAATGTCACTAATCAATTGAAGAAATTTATTTTCTAGACTTACTCAGATTTTCTACTCAAAGACTAAAAACCATCCCCAAGGAATGTGAAAAAAATATGATAAAAGTACTACCTTTTGCAAAGGAAGCTATCTCTAATGACTCATTTTATAAACCCTAGCTTAAAAAACAGTAATCTAAAACTCTGGAAATTTTGATAGATACATCTAAATAATAACTAAAGTAAGTGGCAGCTACAAGATGGGAATGATAATCCTGATGTTATATAAAAAGAAACTGAAGCTCAAACAGTAAGAAATTTGCTCAAGCTCACACAGCTAGCAACTAAAAAAATATCTAAATTCAGATTTTCCTAATTCTAAAATTCAAGCCCTTTCTATTTTCAAGGTTATGAGCGAGTTATAATTTTTCAGTGTTTTGCTAAATAAGATCTTAGTTTATAGTCACAAAATCAAAACCACTAAAGAATTAAGTATATTTGTTGCATATTAAAGAGACCCGGTGTTACAGTGAAATTCAAAGTAAACTCTGAGTCCAGAAACTGGTCTAATACAAACATTTTTAGATAATGTAATTATTATATTTATTACTGTGTGAATTTCAACAAAGCAATTGATTTGAAAAGAAACCTTATGACTCATGATCTAGTCTAGTCTATCTAAGCACTAAAATTCTGTTAGATACAAGTGATTTCCTAGATATTCTAGATATTTTTGCATGGATTTTAATGTTTAAAATTATACAAATAGCATATACAAGTGTATAATATAAATAATAAAGGTCTCAAAACTAAAATTTCTAATCCAAAAATGGTTAAGCTTTTTTCTTAATATGCAGAAAAGCTACATTTTCTATGACATATTAGAAACCTTTTAAGTCATAACATACATAAAGTACACAATCTGTAACTAGATAGCTGATGAATTATGATAAACACACACACATGTAATCATCACCCAGATTCAGAAATGGAATATTTTAAGTATCCCCAAAATATCCTTCATGCCATTTCCCAAACACTACTCTCTCCTTCTTCCCTAGAAATAACTCTTACCCTGAATCCTAAAACCATAAATTAGTTTGCCTAGATAAATGTGATCATGCAAAATAAAATCTCCTATTCTTCTGCGTCATTCAACATTATGCTTATAAAATTTATCCATGGTATTAAATACAGTAGTAATTTATTTACTTATTTTATTACTATGAAACTTAACATACAGAAATATAGAAAATGTAAATAGGATGTACTGTATTTTATAATTTTAAAATATTGCAATTTATGTACCTATCCTACTGTTGATGGACATTTGAGTTATTGCTAGGTTTGGGATAGTAAGTGTAATGCTGCTACAAACACTGTTCAAGTTTCTTTTTTATTTTATTTTGCAATTACAGTTGACATCCAATATTGTATTAGTTTCATGTGTATAGCATAGTGGCCACACATTTATATAAATTACAAACTGATCCCCCCAATAAGTCTTGCACCCACCTGACACCATGTATACATATTACAATATTATTGACTATATTCCCTAAGCTACACTTTATAACCCTGTAACTATTATGTAACTGCTGATCTCTGCATTTTAATTCCACCACCTTTTTTCACCCAGACCCTCACCGACCCCTCATATCTGGCAACCATCAGTTAATTCTCTGCATCTATGAGTTTGCTTCTGTCTTACTTGTTCATTTATTTTGTTTTTTTAGATTCCAAATATAAGTGAAATCATATGGTATTTGTCTTTCTCCATCTGACCTATTTCATTTTAGCATAATACCTGATCATGTATAATTACAACAGTAAATTAAGGGATACACACAAACATGTACACAGAATAAAAAATAACAACGAAAACATAAATGTGGAGGGATCGGAGTAAAAATGGCAGTGCTTATAGAATGTGTTCAAACTTAAGCAACCACGAACTTAAAATAGCCTGCTATAAACATAGCTGGTATATATGAAGCGCGTGGTAACCACAAACCAAAATTACAAGAAATAAAGATAAAAGAATCCAGATACAGCACCACAGTGAGTCAACAACATACAACAGAAAAGAGCCAGATAATAAGAAACAGAGAAGACAGAAACAGAAAACTAAAATTATAAAATGGCAGCACATACCTATCAATAATTACTTTAAATGTAAATGGATTAAATGTTCCAATCAAAAGGCAAGTGGATGAGATGTGTATGCACATGCGATGGAATACTACTCAGCCATAAACATGAAGCCTTATCATTTGTGACAACATGGATGGACCTAGAGGATATGGTCTAAATTGTTCGATGAACATATCTTTGTATTAATGTTGGATATTTACATAGAGGGGTATTTGCTGGGCCATACCATTTATTAAGCTCAACTTGAGGAAATAAGCTAGTTTTTCACTTTTACAGATTTAGGCTCCCAAACTTGGCTCCTACCAGCTGTGACTGTGAGAACACCACCTAATCTACATCTCCTCTTACAGTAGTAACTTGAAATTAAAAAAAAAAATAAATTAGTTCATTTTGGTGGGTATATAGAGGTAAATCATTGTAATTTTAATGTTCTTGTCCCTAATTACTATTTTTTATATGTTTATTGGACCTCTGGATATCCTCTTGGGAATTATCTGTTCATGTTTTTCACCCATTAGAAAATTATTTTGTCTATAATTCTAGTACTGGTTTGCAGACTATTATATATATTTTTATTCTTACATGTAAGCACTGTGTGGCTTTTTGATGGTTTTTAAATGATGTCTTTCCATGATCAAAATTCTTTTCATAAATTGGTAAAGATTAGTTAATTAGACTATATTAAAATAATACCATTCATAATTACATCAAAAACATAAAATGCTTAGGAATAAATCTAATGAACTGTGTAAAAGACCTATTATTCTCAGACAACCATGAACCACTTTTGCCAGAAACTTTAAAAGCCCAGAATAAATGGAAGGTTATGCCATGGTCATAGTAATATAGGCTCGACATTGTTAAGGGTTAATTCCTCCCAGTCTATGCATAGATTCAATGCCCTCCAAATTTTAAAATGTGTAACTTTTCTGTGTGAGGTTGGAATCAAGTGGTTATAAAATTTTTACAAAAATACAAAGAGCCAAGAATATTGAAGATAATCTCAAAGAAGCAGAGAGAAATTGATGCTATATACCATGACTTATTATAAAGCTAACCTATTTAAAACAATGCATTGTTGTCACGAGGATAGACGACCAGACTAATGAAACAGAATGCTGAGTCCAGAAACAGCCACCTGTATGTTTGACCTTGATCTACAATAAAAGGGAGCAGCTGGGGAAAGAATGCCTTTACAATAAATGGTGCTGGGTCAACTGGGTGTTGGAATAAGTACAGGCCGTTCTGAACTTACCTTTCTTTCTGCTTAATAATATATTTGAGCAGTCTTTCCATATAACGCTCACAAATCTAACTCATTTTTAATAGCTACATAATAGTTTATTATATAAATGTATCTCAACTAACTCACCCACTCCCATCTTGACCAATGTTTAGCTTGTTTCCAGTTTTTTCTGTGGATACTTTTGTAAGTGTATCTGGAGTATTTCATTTTAGAAATAGAATGTTCAATCAAAGAGTGGGTGAATTTAAAATTATTGACATACTTCCCTCCAAAAAGGTCACCGCTACATATGCTCTTATCCAGAGCTGCTAAAAGCGCCCAGATTGTAACATAAATGACAAATATTCCCATTTGTTCCACTTTCACTGCTCATGACTCAAAAAGGACTTGGTGAACAAATTTAACCATATTACCACTGATAATTAAAAGTCATGCTGACTCCTCAGTGATTAAAGGGCTGGCAGAGAAACAGGATGAACTAATCTGCGTGCAAAAGTGGTCTTGGAGCATGGATAGTGAAAGCAGGAAAACACCCTCTGGAAAAGAAGAAGGCCAAGGACCAGCAGCCAGGCTGGGGCTCAGAGGTGAATGCTAGCTCAAGAGGCAATATGCTGACTCCAAGGAAAGTGCCCTCAATTTCTATGCTGATTAAATTACCCACAATTGCCAGAAATTGAGTAAATCGTCGTGCCATCAAGGAATTTTGTAGTACTGACTACTGTGTGGTATTTAAATAAGTGGGTCATCTGCTGGGGTGCAGAAATCTCATTAAAGCTTTTCATTGGAATGGCACTTTCGTAACTGGATTGGACTTTTATTGCACCCAAGCAATTGAGTTAGTGCTGCCCGCCTTGAAAAAAAATGACTTTTTCTTTCAAATTATACTAATTCTTCTGCCATCTTTCAAGATTCATCTCAAGTCCCCATTTTCTCCCTGAATATTCCTTCAAAACTTGACTCCATATTAGCAGAATTTTTCTTTCAATTCAGGGTCACATTTGATCAAATGCAGCTCTGTGGTATTCTTTCATTGTTTCATGTCTAATTGCTTCGCGCATACCCATCGATTTCCCAAAATTAACTGCTAGAGAAGGAGGAGATGGGAACCTATCCTGCACTTTGATTGTACCAGGCAGGCACTTCAGTGTGAGATTTAATTACTACAGTTACTCCCTCAGATATGTATTAGTATCCCCGTTTTTCCGATGAGAAAATAGAATTCCGCAGATATTATATGCCTTGCTTGGTCACACACCTACTGAAGTGGCACGCTCAGATTCAAACTCAAGCTAATTTTATTTCCAAGTCACTCACCACAGTATTTTCCCAGACACTACTCAGAATGCTTTCTGTGCTGTAGAAATTTTAGCTCGTTCCCAAAGGCATTTCCACCTGTAACAGCAGCGCAGCCACCCCCCACTCAAGGGGAAAGGCCATCGGCTTCAGGGGGTAGAAACAAGAGTTCCAGTCCCGACCACTCTGCTCTGTACACCAGTCTCTTCTCTTTTTGAGACAGACATGCAAAATCTATCTAGCTCCCAAAACCTGCAGTCAGTCTGTATACAGTAGCGTACAAAGGTGCCCAAATTAGGCTTGCAAGTAAAAGTCAGTCCGGTCGTGAATGCACATATATAGCACTCCTGCGCCATCCTAATTTCAGCAAGTTATTTCTCTAAGCTACCTATCACCATTGATAAAATGGGTCTAATAATCAGCACCTCACTGGATCATTAGAAGGATTTAATAAGATTATATATGTAAATTCTTTATCAAACTGTTGCCCCATAGAAAGTGCTTCATAAAACTATCATTTGTACTCATACCCACTGGATTAACAGAAAATAGGCATCTATGCTGTAATATACTAATAATTGTATATAAACATAGAAACTAAAAGAAAAAATTTGGAAAGGGGAAAAATAGTATTTTAATTTCTTTAGTCTTGGTGTCTGACATTTAGTAGGTCCAGTGTCAAAGAACTAATTAGACTATTATTAAAATTGATGACTATGCAGTTAAATTTTTTTTGAAAATTTATAAGGAAAAAAATGATCTTTTCCTGAATTGACTGGAAATTAAGTTTACCACATAAAGTTATCTCAGTCACTTGTTTCTGTTTTATCACAAAATTTAGTATAATGATGAGTAGTAAGAAACATCAGGACTCAAGTCATAAAGACACACATTTTAAGAATCCTGTGTACTACCTAAGATAATAAAAACATAAAATTGTCTCACTTTTGTCTGTATTTAAGTAATGAAAATAAAGTGAGACTGATCTGGAACCAGTAGAACTGACTCAGTTAAAAATGATGAACAGACTATTTCTCTTGATGAGAATATTTTTTTAAATAGTCAAGAAAGCACATTACTTTTAAATGAGGTTTCATATCAACACGTGCTCTAAGGTTTCTACAGAGATGAGCAATTAAAGTTAGGAGAGCTTCTGTATGTGACATTATATTGTGGACACATTTGTAAGGAGAAAATATAACAATATTTTTTTAAGTTCCCTTATATGAAAAGTATCTAATGGATGCAGATTCAACTGAATCAAACTTCATCCCAAAAGCTTGTACACTTTTTTGAAAGAAGCTTGCTTGAATGTTTGCCTATCAAGTCAAGCATAGCTATTTTAGAAAGAAAGAAAGAAAAAAAAAGGACAGCAGGAGTTAAATTTGAATTTCATTAACATTAAGGGAATCTCTTGCCCCATTTAACTAATATCTTAGTTGGTACAGTGTGACAAACAAATTTTAGTTGTTAAAATCTATTATACCTGCTTTAAATTGCATCTCCCTGTTGCCAGAGGCTCGATAGTTGGTTAAATTCAATTTCAGTTGCCAGAGGCTGTTAATGAGTAGGTTTTCTATTTCTTCTCTTAATTGTTCTCTACCTACATTATCACTGATGATGAAATCGACGTGCACTACATTCCCATATAATCAGAAGATCTAAATAATTTTTCCTCTTCAGGATAATGATATGGAAATAAAGGCCCATAAAAGTCTTTAGGGATAGTTTTTTGTTGTTGCTGTCATTGTTTTTATAATGTGCCACATTTAATTTCAGAACAAACTGAGCGTTACAATTGCTAAACCCGCAGTAGGTTCTTAATAATCGTACAAATATGTGCTGATTGACAATCACCTATGTATTTCTAGCATTAGGATGTCCTTCTAAACCTTTAAAATGCAACTGTTTTGTTCTAAGTATAGCTTTATAATTAATGTGTTATGTGTATGGCATGACATTGATATGTCAATTTTTAATTAGTTGCAGAGTTCATGATATAATAGCCACAGGAAAACATAAACAATGAATTGGAAAGCAAAATCTTTACCAATCACTTCCAGCAGAGGGCTCTAGAGAGCAACTAAAGTTATGGAAAAAAGGGATATATGTTTAGTAATTTAAATACAAAATTTAACTCTTCAGCTTTATGTGAGCCCTTTTTTCGACCCACACCGCTTTCTCTTTTGATGTCTGTGCTCCTTCATCAGATAAAAGGCTGTCTAAAAAACTGATCAGAAGTAGACACAAGAGAACAGGTTAATCCCAAGTGCAGCGGTGTAATGTGTCACAAAACAGACAATGTAATTATCTCAGCAGCCTGTTTAACCAGCTAATTCGGCAGCTTTGCATACCAGGGGTGAGCTCATCTGCTCACTACATTACCTGCCAGGACGTTTTTCACCAAGATCCCTACAGTTTTACAACGGCTTGTAAAAGCCTGAGGACCGAGGGTTTCCTTGCATGTGGTATAACAGCTCTTGGCAATCTTTTATTTATAGGGAAGCAATAGACTAACAAAGAGAAGAAAATGGAGATTAGTGTTGCACAAGACCAAAAAAAAAAAAAAAGTGCAATCAATGACATAAATCTCTGTATGTGTTCATTTAAAGTGAAATAGCCTCTCTTCACTGGGCATCCCTGGAGAAATGTTTTAAACAGAAATGTGATTTTGATGACAAAGGTGTATAAATCTCATTCTGCTTTTCTTAGAACTCAAGGTATTGCCCCACATGCATTCTGCCTTTTGATAATACTGGCACAGTTTAGGGTCATCAGAGGGGGCTTCAGAGTCACATTGACCTAAACTTGACCTTTTCATTTTCTGATCTTGAGTAAATTATCCCCACAGTGTCCTAATCCTTTAAATGTGAATAGTATCTACATATTACATGGTTACTAAGGGGTTTAAATCATGTCAGGAAAATACCATAAAAAGATAAATGAATAGTAACTATCTTATTACACGATGTACACATGTATGTAACAGAAAAATTATATACACACACAAACAGGCACATATATACATGCGTTAGATATACACGTGACCCTTGAATAATGCAGGGGTTGGTGCCAACTCCCACACAGTTGAAAAATCCACAAATAACTTTTTTTGTTTGTTTATTTGTTTTATCCTAATCCAAGGACATTTTCTTAATCACTTCTAGAGAGAGGAAGGGAGAGAGGGAGGGAGAGAGAGAAACACTGATAGACAGAAAAGCAGTGACTGATGGCTTCCCGTACATGCCCAGACCAGGGATTAGAGATCGAGGATCAAACCCGCATCCCAGGCATGTGCTCTGACCAAAATCGAACCTGCGACCTTTCAGTTACAGGATGACGCTCCAACCAACGGAGCCACATTGGCCAGGGCCACATATAACTTCCCCAAAAACTTTACTATAATTGTCCCTCAATATCTGTAAGGGACTGGTTCCAGGCTCCCCGTAGATATCAAAACCTGTGGATGCTCAAGTCCCCCACATAAAATGACATGGATCAATGCATACAGTGAGCCCCCCCCCCCATTCCACAGACTCCCAACCACAGACGGAAAACAATAGAGATATATACCGAAAAAAAATAAATCTGCTATATGGTCCATGCATTTCAAACCCATGTTGTTCAGAGTCAACTGTATATATATAACTCAGTAAAAAAATAAAATAACCATGGTCCTGGCTGGTGTGGTTCAGGGGATTGAGTGCCTGCCTACAAACCAAAGGGTCACCAGTTCAATTCCCAGTCAAGGCACATGCTTGGGTTGCGGGCCAGGTCCCCAGTTGGGGGTGTGCGAGAGGCAACCACTCATTGATGTTTCTCTCCCTCTCGTTCTCCCTCCCTTCCCCTCTCTCTAAAAAATAAATAAATATTTAATAAAATAAAATAGAATAACCAAAACCTCGGGAAACATTCATGCATTATCCCAATGACGATCCACTGACCACAGCGACACCACTATGTCACATGCGGGTCCAGCAACTAGCAGAGCCTCATGCACTCCATAATATTTGTTGAACAACGGGAACATAACAAACTAGAGGGAGAAAAGCACTGCAGAATATGTACTAGTCAACAATACTGACAATACTTTAAAGTGACGTGTTTTGCTGTTCATTATTTTCAACAAATTAAACTTTCACATCAAATGACAGTAAGATTTTTTGTCTCACAGCTTAGATGTAGGTTATACTTTTGATGTCGGATGTCTCATTTGACATAGTTAAATGACAACAGCGGCAGGAGAGTCAAACTCTGACAATAATGAAAACAGTCTTAAAAGTGAGGCAGAGATAAAGAAAGGTTTGGATTTACAGCAAAATCTGTGGAAGCGCCTATTACTACTCTAACGTGATTGAGAAAACTCAAATGTGTTGCAACTGAGGTGTGAAAACCCACGGAGGTGACAAGGAAAAGCTCCACACACAGGGAGGTGACCTGGAAATAGACTTAAGAGCAAGCCAAGCAGCATCTTTCAAAGTCCATGGCATAGAAGCCTCGGATCTTCAGGAAGTTCAAAATCGGGGGGAGAAGGAACCAGAAAATCTCCCTGCCTTTGGCTTCCGTTTGACTCTCCACAGAGGCTTTTCTCCACACATCAGCTGCAATGAAAACTAGGTTATGCAGCACGTGTACCCTAACTTCTCCTGCAAATCGTGCTATGACTGCACCACCTACCTCTCCCAAGAAATTTCAAACCACTCTTATTTCAAATCACTCTATTGAGACCATACTGGCCTCATTGCCATTTCCTTTAACAACAGCCTCGCACATTTTTATCCACCATTAACTGTCAATGTTAAGTCTCTTCCTTCTGACTTCCATGAGGCTTGCTTCTTCACTCCACTGCCCAAGTCGCCGCACAGATGTCATCTCCCTACAAAGGTCTTAACTGGCCACCCTTTCTAAAGTAACAACTCCAGGCATTCTCTGCCTTTTAATGCTGCTTCATTTTTCTTCACAGCACTTGCCTGGTCCTCAGTTTATATTACTCATTTGCTTGTGTATTTACCATCTCTCACCCCACTGGAATATTAGCCCAGTGAGACAAGGGGTTTATTTCAACCACTGGTCTATCCGCAGTGCCTAGAGAGGTCCCTAGCACACGCATAGGGTTCCCGGAGCTAAGTGTTGCTACAGACAGCTCCAGAGCTCTTCCCTGCCTGAAGGGTGCAGGGAGGGACTAGGCACACAGGCCAGGAGGCAGCGCTGCTGAAGGGCGTGGCACCTAAAGCCATGTTCGGCCTTTGCCTGGCCACTGGAAGAAGAGGGCCATTGCAGGGAAACCTTGGCTTTGATCACTTTGTGTGTCATACTCTTTTGCTTCACTCAGCACCTGGGCTTTGCCAGGTGGAACTGTTTCATAAAGCAGCTTGGAAACTCCCGTGGATCACATTTAAAAAGACAAAACTACAGGCAAGCTTTTGGAGGCGTTGGCACTCTCAGGTGTGTCTGCCACTGCGGCTGCGTGGAAGCCTGTGGTCACTCTCAGTTCCCATCGGGGCCCTTTGCTGTGAAGTTCTTTATTCAGTTTCTTTGAAGTCGCTGACTGTGTTTCCACCACATTTTGTTCATTCTAGTTTCATGCTGTACAGTAATCATGAATTTCCATGGTCTACTCTTGTCATGACTCTGTCAGCTCCTGAAGCAGGGTAGGGACTAAATCTTAATTCTACTTTGATTATAATGTTTGACACACTCTGGCATCTGGGTAAAAAAGTGGTCTGGTAAACAAACAAACAAATTTTTAATGAACAAAAGAGGCCAAATATTAAAGCCACTGAAGTATTTTTAAAAGAGATTCATTGCGTATTTCCAAAAGTAATTAAATATGTCAAGATAATATTTCTGTGGTATGAAATGTGGTCCAGTAACAACTATCTGTCTCAACCATTAATGAAAAGTACAAGGCACCGATTTTATCTTGTAGAATTTTCAATATACCCTTGGCAGGGTCCCCTTATTATCATTCCTAACTTACAGGTGGGGAAATTGAGACAAGAAATACTTAAGCATCATGCCCAGAATCACATAGCTAATACATGCCAGGGTTTGCATCCTAATCATATTAACAGCTCTCTTTTGGAATTCTTCAATATGTACTCTTCAGACTGATATTCTGCTATTTCCAACATTATTTCTCCATATCTTTTTATCATTAATACCTAATTCCTACTTCCCTCTTCTAATAATCAAGTTAATACTACTGAACTAATAACTTAAATGTTGCAAAGCTTCAGTAAGGTTTGAATATCAAACTCTTAAAATGTATTTAATAGTAAATGCGTACCCCCCCCCAAAAAAAGGGGGGTTGGGTTAACAAAGGTTAATGTTGTCCTTGGGGTGGTAGAATTTAAATTTCATAAGAGTCTCCTAAGCCTATCTAACAAGAAAAAAAATATTGCTATCTTTTCACAAAACCTGCATTTCAAGGTACTTCTATGATTTATGAATTTCTCTCCCATAGAGAATGAATGATATATAGCTGGAGTCTAATCCATTTCAGCTCATCACATGTATTTTGTAACTTCATAGCGCCTTTCAAAATCAATAGGCAGTTAATACTGAGGAGATGTATTAAGGTTTGAAAGAAGATAAAAATTAGACTGTGAGTTATTCTTTGTACAGGATCCTGTCAACATATTTTCATACAGTATTAGGTCAAACACCTTAACTTGTTTTTTAGACTCATTGTCCAGTATCTTTAGCTCCTGTATAATTTACTCTTACACTAAACCTACAGGTAATATTAATTTGCATGGATTTAAAAGGGTCATTATTATTAAGTATCTATGGCAAAGATAAAGTCTTACATAAGTAGTAACTGTGTGTACCAAGTTAACAGTCCCTTCCTCAGAACCTTCATTTTAAATTTTCGTAATTTTTGTTTTGTTATTATATCATTCATATAGTTCTTCTTATAAAGCTCATCATCTTGAACTATCTTTCCTTTATTCACATATTTATTCATTTACTTAACAAATATTTATTGAGAGCATAGTCTAATGGGCTCTATGATTGCCTGTTACACTGGCACACTGTGGCACCTGAGAAAATAGTTCTCTAGTAAATAAAAAATTTAAGAATGAATAAAATGCATAAAAATGGTAAAGAAAAAAAAACAGACATGAAGAGTAAAAATCAATGTGCAAAGGCATCTCTGAATTGCATTATTATTATAAAATTAAATGAATAGTCACAATTTCTTGGCATATGTTAGACACAGGGCCAGGTCATGCGATTGAAGGAAATGATGGAATACTTTGAGGACTATTAACTAAGGTAAAAAAATACACATACACACACAAACACACACAATGTACAGTAGTCCCTCGTTATATCGCAGTTCACTTATCACGCCCTTACTGTATTGCGGGATTTTTAAAAATATTATATTTAATTATTTATCGTGGATTTTTCGCTATATCGTGGGATTCTGTGGTACTGTATACATATGTTGTTAAACTTACATAGGTTTAAGAATGTAGAATAACTGTAAGGTTCCTACTTCGCAGGGGCATCTGGAATGTAATACCCATGGTAAGTGAGGGAATACTGTAAATACATTAGCCAGTCTAATATTTGAACATGCAAATTATAAATACATAGGTTGCCCCATATTTTACTAAGTTACTAAAGCATATTTGAAATATATTTCTCTGGAGTCTTTGACAAAAGATATTATTCTATCTTTTGACCACATTTTGGGTGTGTTTGGAAAGACAGAGGAGCGGGTTAATTTTTGAACCCAGTGTCCCGGTGTTGCATGCAGAAGGAACCATGCAAGATGAGGCAGGGGGTTTGAGTGCCCACATCAGCAGTTACTCCCACGGGGTTAGAGCATAATGGTAACAGAGAATAATGGGAGATAATGTTGAAAATCCCATTTGGCAGGGGTGCTGAAAGCTGTGCTTGGCAGGTCAAGGAGCTGACAGTTCTCATGCAGAAGAGTAATGAGATCAGAACTGGGCTCTTAAAAGATTAATCTGACCACAAGATAGAGAACAAATTGGGGAGGTGGGGGAGAAGTAGAGGGGCTCAAGGAGAGCATAGGTATCAAACTCAATGAAGGCCTGAACTAGAAGAGTTGAGTAAGAATGTACAGGTAAGAAAAGGTGCTGCAGAAGACATCAATAGCCCTGGGAAACATTACATTTGGGCTGAGAAGAATCTTCTCACAAAAGACCACGTTTTTTTAGCATTTGTCCCAGTAAAGTTTCTGATAGTGACAAATCAATACAAAAAAAATTTTTTAAGGTCTCCTTATCTAAAACAGTCTCTAGCTAAATAGAATGGACTGTGTAGGAAATGTTAATATTTCTTAATAACAAAACATTACGTAATTATGTTAAATATTATATTTTCATGTTTATTAAAGTTATTTTAATGATAAATTAACATTTATTGAGCATTTACAAGATAGCATGTGAACATATACCAGATAGCCTATTGAAGTTCTGAAACATATTACGTTCATTACCTAGTTAAAACCATAACAAACTTACAGGTAAATTCACTTATTATCCTCTTTTTACGAGTGAAATGTTAAAAGTTAGAGAACCAAATCCACATTAAGACACAATGTGAATTCAGCTCTGTCAGAATGCAGCATGAGCACTTAGTCAGAGTTACATGTGAATCAATAATTACCTCACCCTGGACCAAAGAAGCGACAGAATTTGTCCTACCTACTCATCAAGATTAAATCTTCAAATCTTTTATTCACATAAAATGAAATGTCTACTGAGCCTCTACTATGTGGCAACCTCAGTTTCAGATGTTTAGACACTGAATCCTTAAGCACTAAATATACCTTCATTAAGTAATATGCATCATGACGGTTCTGAGACATGGCCCCATATCTCAGGCAATGATTATCATCCCTAATAATCACTAAAGTACCAAGGTTTAAGAATAAATGAATTCCTTTTTGTTTGTAAATTCAAGCAGATTAAAGTATATTCCCATAATAACACTGTCACTTACTCAAGTTCTGAAATCTTTTTTTTTTAAGTGGGTAAAAACAAGGTAGAGGCAAAACTAGAAGGAAGGTAGTGAATTTAGTCTCCATGAAATATGTAAGAACAATTAGAATCACCTACTATGTGGAGTTTAATTATTAAATTAATCTACTTGGGGGTAAAACAGGTGGGGAATCAGGAGTGGGAGGAAAAAATCAGGGATTGAGAATGGTAACCTTAGAAAAAGCTCCTCCTCACAGGTAATGACCACCCACCCCTCCATCTCCAAATCCCTGCCCCCAAATTCTAATACTAAGTCTGTACATACTTAGGAGCTTATAGCAAACATTAGATACATAGTTCCCTAGAGCAAATCCTCTATCTTCATATTTCAAAAAACAAACAGACTATATTTTATTTTTGCTTTGGTTTGCTTTGTGTCCTATTTTTCCTGAAACAAGGTATCTCCTTTGTTTTCCCATCACTAATGGCTTCATGCTATTAAACTGGACCTTATACTCTGACAGAGATTTGAGAAAAAGGTGTGTGAGGAGAAACTCTTATAATGACTACTAAACATCAAATCTTGCTTGCCTTTTGCCTATCGATTGATCTCTAGATACATGTTTACCCCAACTTTCCTCCCATTTTTGAACACTATTTTGACCTTTGACATGATGATTGGCCAATTTTGTTTATCCATTTCTTAGCAAGTTATGTCTTCCTTCCTTTAGACCACAGAACAACACTGGCCTAACTCTCTAACACTCCATTCCCCAAACCAATCCCATCCTCAGTCACCAGAGATATGAGAAAGGTCAAGCCAGTACATGAAGAGTAGCCCAGCAGGATGTGAAGGCAGGAGTGGCAGAGAGGAGATCATGTCTTGAAAAGCTCACATAGGTCAAGCCCACAGGTATCATGAATTAATTCAGGAAGAATCTGAGTTGGCATCCAAGACCTTAGATCCAACCAAGAGAACTCATGGGATGCGGAGTTTGAGTCAGCCAGCTGAGGCTGACTGTGAACACAGAGACAAGTCAGGCATGGTGGGCCAAGCTAAAGGTGGTCAGAGATCCCGATTCAAACCGTGATGGACAGAATGGGTACTGGATAGAGTCGGAAACAAGGAACCTAAAAGTCATCTAGGTGTGATATAAACAAGCATCCCAAATAGGAATACACAGAAGACATAAATGATCCTAGGGCAAGGATTACATACCTCCTACTCTGATTATAAAGTCCTTCTTGGTGTAGGTAACCTTGACTATTCTGAATCAGCATTATAAAGGTAATTTTTGTTGCTAATTTTAACCGGTATCGAGCTACATATTCTAACACTCACCATTAACCTTCATAATAATTACATACCCAAATATATAATGCATTTGCTTTATATTGATAGTTTTTATGCTGATAGTTTTCCACCGAAATACACAAGCATCTTTGTATATAATCTCTGCTCATTCAGAAATCAGTTATAATTTAATGTTAACTAAATAGTAATTATTCACTCTATAACAAAAACATTGTCTCGCTAAATTTTTTTAAGTAACCCGTCATACAATACACTGTTAAATGCTATCATCCGTATAATTATAGCTTATTTTATAACCCATTGGTGGGGTCGGGAATAGGTAGATGAGAGGATTAAGAGAACAGAAATCATGGAACCGGTCCTGTACCACAGTTAAAGAATGCAGAATTTTGTCCTCGCCTCTGCCAGCGTGGCTGCTGCCAAGTGTGTTAGATTACCTTCCTGCCTCCCTCTGCCCTCTGTTGACTCTTCATGTACTACACACCATACAAGGGCTCATTGTGAAATTGTAGGTTAGACTACATGAGATCTTCTGAAAAACACATCTGTAAAAGCACAGCATATTATAATTAAGATATTTCCACAGCCCTGAAATCCTCGAAAGGCCCCAGGCTTGGTTTGGGCTGGTGCCAGAACATATCAGGTTGACAGCCAACAATCATTGCTTATTTTATTTATTTTTTTTAAATAAAGAGAAGCCTTCTGGCATCCTACTCTTGCATGTTACATCACCACACTACCACAGGAGTCTGCTGAGTTTCCATTGACTTAAGGCAGCACTCAATATAAAACGAGGGATGCTGACTGCCACGTGAGCTCAGGACAGTCGGGTTTACCTTGGCAGACAGGGCGCACTGCACAGGTGAACGGATAGAGAGGAGCTGCACCCGACATGGAAGTGAGAGTGAGGGCAGTCAGGAAAATGGCGGGGGCAGTCAAGGAGGAAAATTCTAGTGAAACAAAATCAAGAAAGACTTCGTTTTCAGGGGTGGGGAAAGGAGTATACTCACTGGCTCATTGCCTCATTGCCTCTTTGCCCAAATGGCCGGAGCGAGTAGAAGAAAACAGATGGAAGACATAGTTGAAAGAGCAGAGTGCTGAGTCCATTCTGAATCCTATCTATGTGGGCAGCTCTCACCAACATCCTGGGACTAATTCTTGGTCCAAAGAGAACTCCATAGGCTCCAGGCTAGCATCTGAGACTTAAGTCACCCTTGTTGATTTCTGCTACTTTTTGACTTTATTATAGCTCCTAGTTTCTGGGTTCTGGCTTTATCCCTTGTGTTCAAGACCTTAACTTGAGCCCCAATTCATACAAATCATCACCCTTTTCCAAGTTCCCCACCTGGACGAATTTCCAAGAATCCTTGACCTTCCTTTCACAAACGAGACTTTCACCACACTCTCCGCTTTCTTCTCTGTGTGGTATATGGGCTGTTTCCTGTCTGTCCCCCAGCCATTCCCCTACCCTCTTCTTCCTCGTAAATATAACCCTAATTCCACACAAGCCTCAAGCGACCGTGTGTGTTAAGGGAGGCTAAGCCCCTTACAACACCAAGAAGGGGAATTTTTTTTTTGTCACAACTAGTCATGTAATTCTATTCCCCTGAACAGCAATATGTTTTCAAAAGGTTTATGTCAAAATTCTCACCTTCTGCTGGTCTTTTAGAAAAGAATAAGCCCTAGAAGAGAGATTTCCACTCTATTTGGCATGACTGTGTCTACACAGAACACCTGGGATGTGGACCCAGCTGATGATCATGGAAGAAGCCAGGGTTGCTGAGCAAGAAGAGAGGAGAAACCTGCTCACTGCAATGCCAGTCAGCGGCAGACTTGCCTGCCTTCAGGCTTCTTGTTAAATGAGACTACTGGTTTTCTTGGATACACTTTATGAGTTTTCTGCTTCATTAAATAAAAGTGTTCTAAGTGGCATATTGTAAAAATAAAGGCTAAGAGACACCGATGTAGTGACATCATACTACATATCAGATATTTATATGTATTATTTGATTTAATTTTTAAATATTTTAAGTAGTAGCTGATGTTTCTTGAACACAGGCTATATGCCAACGCTTCCCAAGTTTTCTAAAGGAACACACTTGTTTAGTTCTAACAAGAGCACTATGACACAGGTGCTCTTATCACCATGTACCAACACCTTATTTATGGGTCATCAGATTACATGTACTAGAGGACAATTAAGAGAATGTATGGAATTACCCTTTATAATTTATGTATAAAAGCCTCCCAGGACCAGTTAGTTATTAAAGTTCAATAAATTCTTACCACAGGAGACCTCTGATATTTGACTTAATTTTTACAACAACCCTGTGAGGTTCACATTTGATCCCCGTTTAAAGACAGGCTAACACAGAAGCCTGCATTTTCCCCATGAAGTTCGAAGACACGAGAGCCTGAGAGCAGACTCTAGTCTGTATCAGTAAATGTTGCCTCAGCGCATCCTTGATGCCGGCCTCCTAGACTTCAGACTTTTCTCTTACAAATATAAAAGTGCTACGGTAGACCATGGGCTATGAGTACAGATCGAAAAAGAGACAAGACTGTACAAACCCTAGTACATTTATGAACTGGGTAAACGAAAACAGATTACTCAGGCACTAGATTCTGTGCTATTATCTGTAAAAGACAAAAGTATCTACCTGAAAGATTGTTGTAAGCATTAAATCAGATCACTGATCTTTCAACCAGTGTGCTGCTGCAAGAATTCTTAAAACACACAATACCTGACCATTTAGTCAGGGGCACTGACCTCTTTTCCCTTAGACTGTCAAAAAAAAAAAAAAATGACAACAGTCAACACAACAACAGCCATGTGGTATGAATGAATCAAAAGTATACATGTTTTTCATCAGACAGGCAAAAAATATGTGTTTTTGTATGCTGAAAAACTTTAGTACTTAGTTAATGTGTGCAATGGTATGAAAAAGTCTGAAAATCCTCAAACTAGATAATACCTGTATAGTGTATAATGTCTATACCAATTTAGATATGTAAAAAGTATATCTTTATTTGTATTGCTACTGCTACAACAACAGTCACTTTTTTAAAAATCGCATCATAAAATTTTAGGAATGTGAGAAATTGTGATACCCTGACATTAAGAGGCAATTTTTACCTAATTAAAAAACTAGCTCAGGGCAAAATATATAAATGACCTTCTTATGAGTTACTTTAAAAAAGCTAAATACAAATGAATTGATATCACTGTTATGATAATCATCATTTGAAGTTAATGACCAGTTAACTAAACACTGCAGTACAGTTGCATGGAGGAAGAAAAAAAAGCACATCTAGTTAAAATTTCAGGACATGGTAATAATGCTCACTGCATTTTATCATACCTGCCTGACAGCTTGGTAGCATTGTACAGCTGAAAGAACACTAAAGTTGGAATCCAAAGACGGAGCTGGGATCAAGCCCCTTCTCCATAATTTATTAGGTCTGCAACTTTGTGCGAGTCCTTTAACATCTCTAAACCTCAGCTTCTTTATCTTTAAAATAGGGGTCTTGATTTCCCTTTGCTTATCCCACTGGATGATTCTAATAATCAAAGTGTATGCAGAGACTGTTATATGTTAAAATGCGCAGTCTACTTGTAAGAAAAATAATAAAAATTTCAGTAAGTACAAATGGTGAAAACTTTAGACTCTGAAATTTGTTAGCATGTTCTTTAAGCTTTTTTCCTTGGGATATTTACTCATTACTTATTCTGAAGCGTCAGCAGCCTCTTTGAAACTGCACAGTACTAACACAGCCCAGCACCATGGATGCTGCAGATTCAGCCAGAGCCTTTTGATGATGATGGTCTTTGAAGGTTTCCCATCTACAGAGCTGCTCTCGCTTTGCTCACTATAGTTGATAGGATCAAGCTACGGGTTTAGCATGTGATAGTCGGTTTGAGTCAAGGTTGGAAATCACTCAGTCAAGAAACCACTCAATCATTCTGTCTACAAAACAAATGGATTAGAGGGGAAAAAAAAAAAAAAAGAAAGAAACCCGAGATGACTCAGACCCTATTCTGAAAGTGTTTTTAATGGGGCATTGATTTAGCCTCTACTGAATATTTACTAAAAATAAAAAATAATATTGGTAATACTCTTAGCAGACTCTCTTCCAGACAGCTGTGACATCTTCAAAACACTTGGAACAACGTATGTAAAAATTACCTAAATAAGAGCAGCACCCTTCTCTGTGATTATCTTTCTCATTCCAAAGTGCCTTGAATAAAATGAGCTATTTTCCCAGGAATGTCAGAAAGCTCTAGAAATTTATAAATTTGACTCAACTAATGTGTTACTGCAATTTTTGGTTATGTAATTCCAGAATCCCTTTTCCTGAGAGAAACTATGCTCTAAATACTGGTTAGGTTCTCAGACTGGCCCTACGATCAACAGCAAACTCAATGTTAAACAAAATGGGAAAGAACTGCTCAGAAGGCCGAGGTCATCGACAGCACTAACAGTGGCCATGATACAAGAGCCAGAGCAAACCAGAAGCAAGAGGGTCCCCTAGGAAATCTGGGGGTCAAGTGTGAGAAGAAGCACATCCAGAAAAGACCAATGAGTGAATTCTATAGAAACCAAAAGTTACCTCTCTTTTTTCCTTCATAGCCAAGCATCTAAAAGGGCAGTCTACACTGGCTGACTTTTCTCCTGTTCATTTAAAAATGTATTATATCATACGTTATAATACAAATAGAGATAACCAGTTTGGAGATATAACAAATAGAATATACATCTAGAACTACAAGTATTTGGTTTTAGGAAATCCACACAGTCAGCTCTTCAAGGAAATGTCCAACTGTTTTCTGAAGTCATTGTATCAATTTATTATCCCACCAGCAGTATATAAATTTTTACATCGTTCTGCCTTCTCAAACTTGATAGGGCCAGATTTCAAAATCTGCCCCTCCTGCTTGGTTCCCTAACCCAGATATCGATACCACCCTCCACCTGGTCCACGTATTAGAACTAGGAAGCTATCCTACTCTTTCCTTGTCATCTCGCTCCTCCATTCTCTACAGCTCATCAATCACCATGTCCTAGGAATTCTTTCACCTAAATGCCTCTTGTGTGTGCAGACTCCTCCCCATTCTGTCTGTTATTACTTAGTTTAAGGACCCACCACTTTTTCCTTGGGTTTTGCAGTAGCCTTTTAAATTGTCTTCCTGGAGCCAGACTGGTCTTCCAGACCTGCAGCTGTCAGAGTGATCACCATAAAATGCAAATCTGACCACAAGGAAGGGAAAGCCCTATCCTCATATAAAATCCCTACACCTCTGAACCCTCACTTTTCCAGCCCACACTTCCAAGTACACCACTCCACACAGCTGTCACCTTGGATGACGGGGACTGCTTTGCCAGTCCCGGTTCACCAAACTGCCACCACAATATGGCTTCTCACCTTAGCCCCCTCTCCCTTTATCCAAGTTACCACTCATGGATCCTCTTCTTAGCACTGTAACTCTGGTCTCTGAAACTCCCCTTCCACAACTAAATGACTCTATAAATCTAAATGCTTTACCTAATGTTCTCTATGGCTCCTCATCTGAGATAAAATCTGATTCTCACCTGAAGATACATCATCAACCATCTCAGGTCATGCTGGTACGCTCCTTGCCCACCACGCATTACATCGAGCCTGCCGAAAGGCTGTCACCCTGGCTCCTCGCCACCACTTCCAGGCTGTGATGGCTTCACCTTTATGTGAAATGCCCTGCTGCTTAGAGAGCCGTGTCACTCTGCTGTGTGAATCTCCATATACTCCTCACTGCAGCTTTGTCTGTAGATTTTCTGATCCTTTCCCATTCACTGACAATTTTAATATGTGGAACAATCTTTTTCACATCATAAGCACTTTTCTCATTATGGGTGTCATCTGCATTTACATAGATAACACATCTAACCCTTGGCTGCTCATTTCATGATCTAATCCCTACTTACTCCTCTACTCCTCACTCTATATATTCTCCCTCTGAGCAATCTTGTCCTTTCACATAGGTCTCAGTACTTTCTATATTACATTCCTACGAAAACTCTATCTCTGCCCAGGCCCATACCACCCTGAGCTCCAGATGTACATCTAACTCATACTGGATATCTCCATTTGGACATCTTCCAAACTCCTTGAACTCAAAATTGAATTCTTTATATGCATCTGTCTTCAACCCCCCTTCTCGTCCTCCATTATACCGTATCTCAGAAAGGGTACCACTATCTCTCCAGGTGCTAGGAGTCTTTATGCCCCATTTGTTCATTCTCTAAGTTAAATCAATCCTTGAGTCACCACCTCCTAAATATATTTCAAATATCTTCCCTTCTTTTCATCCTCATGCCACCATCCTAAACCAGACAACTGTGCTTCTTTGCCTGATATAGCAACATCCTTCTGATGGGTCCCGTTTCTCTAGCCTTTCTTTGTTTTAACATAGTTTCACGTGGCATGGCAGCAGGAGGCATTTTCCAAATACGCAAATCTGTTCACGTCCCCTGTTAAGACCCCCTTGATAAACGTAGCACTTCGTTCCTGATATGAAATGGAGTTTGAAGGAGTACAGTTAATGCTCCCAAATGTTCTTATTTTTCTGAGTCAAGGACACGGAAGGGATCTGGACACCTGTATGAAAACACCACCCACTCCACGTTAAAGCTGCGGTCACTCATTGGCATTAGAGGGTCTGCCTACAGGGATGGTAGAGAAGTCCAAGAGCAACGCTTCCCCACTGACCTCCCCACCACCCTCAAGGCCAGCCTCAGAAACGTCCCACTCTTTTTAACTTTGTGCTCTCTTTCCCCTAACCAAGTATTTTTTATGTCCCCTTTGCCTCATTCTCAGGGTCTCACCTCTTCTTGTTCGAGCTGACCCTCAGTTTTGCTGACTTCCCTGCCAGATGGGGCTGAAGAAGAGGTACTAGGAAGGTGGGCTCTCCTCCGTGGTGGGTTCTCCCTGAGTGGCATCTGCAACATAATGAGTATTTTCACCTGGGTGTGCAATTTTATTATCTCCTGTTATGTTAACAGAGTGTCTGCCTCTCCTTTGTCCTAGGTGAAATATGCCTGACTCCAGAAAGAGGAAGAGAGAAGAATTATTTTTTAAGTGTAACCACATTTTTATAGTTTAGAATCGCCCTCAGTACAATTATTAATGTCTACATTTTCTGTCTCATTCCTCGCCATGCTCCTACTGACACTTGATGCTTACAGCAGACATCAGTTCCCTGTCTATGTCTGGTCAGCACTAACCATTTCTGTAGGTACTGACAGCTTCGTTTTGTAGGTACCTATGACCGCCTGACACGTATATGTCATGTATGTCAGTCTGCTTGGTCAGCCATTGTCTTGGGGAGTTCTAGAACGTTATCATACTCAGGACTAGCCCTCAATCAACTGTGAATGAGAACTTGTGGGTAAATGCCCCAGTTTCCTAACTGCTGGAAGCGGGACAGTTTCAAACATGTCCTACTCAGTCTTTAAGAGATCCCCTGTGGGATTATGCCCTAGGGACCCTAAGAGTGAATCTGGATAATGATGTGTTCTGTATTGGCTTTGCTAATTTCTCAGTCTCCCCCCAACCCATTACATACAAAAGCTTTTTCAAACAACTTCTCAAATACAGTGCTTGCACTCAACTCCTTTATCTCAATCTCTGCTTTCGAGAAAAAGTTAAACCCAACTTAAGACAATTAGTACCAAAAATAGGCCGAAGAAGCAATTATTCAGGACTGGATTTGGAACTGAATCATTCACCAGTCAGATGGCACCAAGAACCTTATTGCTGGTCAAAAGCTGGCTGCTGAGAACACCTAACATGCGGTAGCATCACTCGTTGGCAGCCGTCCGTCTCGAGAGACGATGGTGTAGCTTCTTAAGAGTCTATCTGCACCGCCGAGAATGGCTGTGCAGTCCGACTCGGGAGTGACATGGTATCTGTCTCCTCCCGTGTTGAATCGACATCTTGCGATGACGCTGGAGTGTCCTCTCCAGTGAAGCTGAAGCTACAGAGCCTGGGCAGGGTAATATGGAGGGTCTGCTGTTGCCCATGCAGCAGACCCCCCCTCTCTTCGCAGCTGAAGGGTCCAAGGGAAAGACGGAGTCGATACAGCTTGGGTTCAGGTGCGCCGCAGGAGTTGCCGGTGTTGACTACAACGTCAAACCGCCTTAGGGACTCCGGCTCCGGATTTTCTGTCGGGGTTTACCCCCTTAGCCTTTCCCCTGAAGAGGTATGCTGCAAGGCAGCGGAGGTTTTTTGGAGTCAGAGTTTTCCTTCTCTGATGTGCCCTGACTGGAAGATCGAACCAGCGACACTTAGCTCGCAGGCCGACGCTCAATCCACTGAGCTAAACCAGCCAGGGCCTAGTAGCATCACTATTACTAAGTAAATCGTAGGTCTCCTTTTTAATGCATTGGGATCAGGTAGGGGTAGGAAGGAACTGATGATCTTAAGGACTGTGAAACACGTTGGCTACTGTTAACAACCATAGAAGCCCTGAAGGAAGAAAATGATACTTTCAGGCCAACTATTAACAGGTCTCAGGGTAAAGCCAGAATGTCTTCATAGAAGCATTTAAAAATACTCTTACTTCCCATTGCCAGAGGGCAGACATTGCTGTAAATCAGGCCCAAATCTGGGTTGTAGGGGTGAAAGGAAGAATTTCAAAGGTGGCTGAATTCAAAGTCTCCTATGCTAATGTCAGGAAAGAGATAAGATCCTACCATGTAAGCTGTAGACATTTTAGTGAATATGCCTGAAAACTTTGAATGTCCAGATTTCTCTGGGCAGACAAAAGTGACTCAGAGAGTAGGCTCCTATTGCTTGAACTCCGTGAAAAATGAAATAAAATAAAATAACCCCTCCCCTGCCTAAGGCAAATGACTTGCAAGAGAATGCTTGACCCCCTTCAGATCTATACATGCTACACATCATTGCTTCTGGCCTAGTAATTAGGGTCACATCTCAGCACCATCTGAACAAGGAAGTACTGTCCCCACCACAGGAAGAAAGCAAGAATTAACCAAAAGAATCAAGGACCTGGCTAGCTCGGGAGCTAGGAGAAGATGCCTGGTGTTACTGATGGTAATGGATGGGACTTGGGGGCAGGAACAGAAGCTGCACAGTTGACCGCCTATTGATACACGAGGCCTCTTCTGTGTCTTAGTTTAGATCCTCATCAGGATGCCAGGAGGCGGTGCTAATATTTTACTGCAATGTCTATTCGAAGCTTAGAAACAACTATGGCCAATAGTACACGAAGTAGAAGTGATAAAACAGCTTTGATAAAGTACTGAGAAAAGGGTCAAGGATCTTAGAGATTTGCAAGCACTCAGATTTATTTATTACATAGGATGAGGAAGCTCAGTAGTTTTCTATGTTCCCACTTGAGGGTAGGAGGAGGGCAGAAAAAAACTCTCTTTACTAAAACAAGAGTGACTAAGAAATGCACTAGTCAGTGGGTCGCCATCATCGTTATAAAGCTCAGTGGTGGCTGTTCGCTATAGGCCAGGGTTGATGGTAGGAGGTGCTGAAATTAGTGTCAATGGCGATGTTAGTCTTCTGTAATAGTAGAAGCCAGATGTTTACAGTTCGAGTCTATAGCAACAAGATCAAAGGGGAACTATGGGGCTTGATCTGTAGGTATCTGAGGTAATGGATAATAATTAGTGTTCCCAGTGTAGACAGAGATGATCAGCCTATGAGTATGTAATTTGACCACCACCACCAAAAAGGTCAAGAGCAGGTAAGCAAAAAGCTAGTGTCACTTATTGCAATGAAAAAGCATAATTCCTCACCAAGTTTCCACACTCGAATCAGTTTTCTGACCCAGGGCCCCTTAAGGAAAGAACAGGACAGTTGCCTTGAAGAGGGACCCTAGAATGTCACAGGTACAGACAGTAGCCTTTCCCTAATTCTTTCTTAGAGTGAGCTAAGGGCATTTACAAAGTCATCAAATACTGGTGAAAAGGGAATACTCAAATCTTCTGAGAGGCTTTGAATACAAAGTCTGAGCTGACACTGGTATGAGAGCACCCAACATGCAGTCATGGACACTATTAAAGTGCAAGCGGATGGAGGACAGGTGACAAACAGAGTCCTACTCAAAGTCCATATCATTGTGAAGGTCACTGACCCTTTGGTAACTTACCAGAATCTTATATACATAATTTTGTTGGATACTTTTGGTTATTGGCAGAATCCTTACAATGGGTTTCCTAACATGTGGAGTTATAGTCGTTACTGCATGTAATAAAGACTGAGTGAAACCCCTGAAACTATCCACTCCCCACCCCCACCCCAGGCCAAGACAGCAAATTGAAAGCAATACTTTATTCTGGGTAGAACTGCAAAGCATTGGGCCACCCTCAAAGATTAAATAATGCAGGCACGATGCTTCTCACACATCTCCATTTAATTCACTGGTATGACCCTGAAAAGCCAGATGGATCAAGGCACGCCTTAATGGGGAAGACTATGGGAAAATGATATTATAATATATTCTATCATTGACCCTGGTTCCTGACACGAAGCTCCTAAATCCCTTGGAACTTCTTGGGTGACAGGAGTGTCTTCTGTTCTAATGAGAAAAGGCTGGTGGGCTCTTAGATTGGGGCTGGTCACCAGAAAGACTAAGCCGTGATTAGAATCTCAGAATTTTCTGCACTTCTCTCCCTTCCCCAGAGAGGGGAGAAGGGCTGGAAATGGAGTTAATGATTCCACATGACTGGGTGATGAAGACTCTATAAAAATCCCAAAAGTTAAAGTAGCGGTAAGTAAATTGTTTCCCTGAGTTCTGTGAGCCACCCGAACAAATTAAATGAACCCAAAGAAGGTGTGGTGGAAACTTCCAATTCGTAGCTGATTGATCAGAGTGTAGGTAACAACCTGGACTTGCAATTAACACCTGAAGTGAGGGTGTGGGGGAGCTTGTAGGACTGAGCCCTTAACCTGTGGTATCTGATGCTACCTCCAGGTAGACAGTGTCAAAATTGAGTTTATTGTAGGATACTCAGCCAATGCCACAGACTTGCTTGGTGTGGGAAAACACACACACACACACAACGGGTGTCCAAAGTGCTGTAAAAGTGGCAGCAGTGTGATAGTAAAGGAGAAACACAGCCACAGTGTGGCTTTCCTACACAAAGACCCAGCTGGAGATGCTTCTTTGCCAGGTGTGGCGTTTAACTAGAACATAAGCTCAGGAACTTGGTATCAGGCTGTTCATCTAGAGATTGCATTCTTTCCCATCCCAATCAGGAGCAGTTTGCTTTCACATGGGGTGGACGCCAGTACATACTTACAGTCCTGCCTCAAGCAGGCCTAAATTAACGCTCCTGCTCTTTGTCACAGCCTAGTGCAAAAGAGCCTTGATAATCTGGATATGTTCACAAACATCACACTGACCTAACATATAAATGGATTTGAAGAGCAGAAAGTGACATATACTTGGGCCACTGCTGAGATACATGTGAACCAGAGGGTGACAGGTAAAGCCTGAAATGATTCAAGATCTTACCATATTGATGAGGTTTTTAGAAGTTCATTGTCTGGAGATATTCTTGGATATCTCCTCAAAGTTTAAAGGCAAATTTATACACCTTGTCCCTTCTACTACTCGGAAAGAAGCATAGCATTTAATAGATCTCCTTATATTTCAGATATAGCATGCTATATCTAAAATATAGTTTTATATATTTTATATTAGACACAGAATTTTATATATATATTTTTTCTTAGATATAGCATCTATAACTACTGCTCCTACACATTTACAGGGTAATATAGAGAGCTTCCAAATGTGAGGATTTGCAAAAGAGAAAGCTCTGTAGCATATTAAGGCTGCAGTTCAAGCAGACCTACCACTTGGCCAAGTGACCCATCAGATTCCATTTTACTAGAGATATCTGAGGTAAATGAAAATGCTATGTTGAATCTAAGGTTCCTGAGGAAGGCCATCTTATATGCAGCAGAGAATGAGTTAACAAGTAGCTTCTTATACACTACTACTAGAGACTAAGTACATGGACCCTCGCAGAGGCTAAATACAGGATCATGGGAAATCCAATGGCAATGCAACTAAAAATGCCTGTCATGAACTGGTTATCTTCAGACCCCCATAAACACCAGAAAACAATAGTGCAGTGGAAATGGGAATTGGGTCCTAAAAGGCCCCGATGGCACAAGTTAATATTTTTTTAAGAAGTGGCTCAGATCTATCCTTCTTCTTCAATTCACACATATGGCCACAAAAGGCATTTCTTATGACCCGATGGGTCCCCTCTGTATATTGTGGTGGGTGGGCCACAGATTCACTGCTGATTCACTACAACCCAAATCAGGGATGGCCCTGAAAGACTGTGATGAAGGCACAATGAACAGTACACCTGGTCATCAGCTCCACGTGGACGGAGAACCAAACGCTAAGGCCCCTGACTCAGACAAACCATTTAGAACAGCAAATGCATTGACTAAGGTAAGCAGAATCTAGAATAACTGGTAGAAGACACAAATGTTGGCCTTTGAACACACTGCAGCAGCAGGGTCTACGGCTCGTCCCACTATTTCTTCCATTGTAAGTCTTTTATTTATTTTTATTTTTTAACATGACCCACAACCTTGAGGATCCACAGATAGAGGCGAGAGGCTTCAGTATGGCGTACCACATCCAAACACAGTTCACGGGAGCACCTGAGACTCTGTCTGAGCACTATCTCTAGTGATAGGAGCTTGTTCAATCTACGTGCCAACCAACCTGGAAATGCTGGGGCATTCACATCTTCAGAAGAGCCTTTCATAAATTACAGAGGGAATTTGATGGATCCATAGCCTATCTTCCTCACCCCTAAGATATCGCAAGTCTGAAGCATGTTCTTCAAAGTTCTTCAGAGGCCCACAATAGGACTGAACCCCAATATTTCAAAAAGGGCAACCTGGTCGTAGCGCTTTCTGTACTGAGTTTCTTACATTCCCAATCTTGCTTCTCCACTCTCCACGATCATGTTCCAAGTAAACAACTTTCACTCAAATTCTTGTCTCAGATTCCACTTCTGAGGAATTCAACCAAAGACAATATGAACCTTATTTCAGATGCTCAGACACACCCTGTTCTGTTTTCTCCTCGGGTGCATTTTCCGCACCCATCAAGCGCTACCTCCCACTTCTTCTGACTAAGTTCTATTTTTTTTTTTTTCAGTCTTATAATAAAGATTGTTTCCTTAAGAAGCTGACTTTAATCTCAGGGCAAATTAGATTCTCAAAATGTAAGTTCTCATAGTTTTCCATACATGGGCCCCTGTCATAGCCTCAGATTTACTGTTATTGTCTGTCTTTATTTCCCAACTGATTGTTAAGTATTAAGCAAACAGAGACGATGTCTGTGTTCACACCAAATCCCAAATGTCAAGCACAGGGCTGGTATACAGTTGGCACTCAGTAAATATTTCTTGAATGAAGTCACTTACAAACTAAACTTATTACAACAGCTTCTCTCTACCTTCTCTCTAGTTTCAGAAAGGCTTGTCCTCTCTAATCTAATCTTTAAATGTACCCTTCACTCCAGGGAATCAAACATTGTGCAGCTCCCTGCACACATGATACTAAGTTATATTGCCAAGCCTCTGACCATTTGTTTCTTCTGCTGTTGTGGTATCCGCCTCCTCTCCATCTAGCTTATGTCTACCCGGTGCTCAGGTGTCGTTAAGTATAACCATTTCTGGAAATCTTTGCATGATGTCCTGTAATAGTTAGAGGTTTCTGCTCCCAAAGAACCTGGATCATAATTCTATAATAATTCTTCAATATACTATAACCATTTTTAAACTTTTCTCCCCCACCCCTCAAAACCTGTAAAATCTCAAGAAGTTAATTTTGCGGTGTTTTCTTTTTTTTTTTTTAAGTATATTTTATTGATTATGTTGTTACAGTAGTTCCAATTTTTTCCCCTTTACTCCCCTCCACCCAGTATCTCCCTCCCCCTGCATCCCCCCCCCAAGTCCACACCCATGGTTCATTAAAAAATAACTATCCCTCCCTCTCAGATATTAAGACCCTTTGTAATCTTGTAAAGGACAATGGGCGAAGGTCTCAAGCTCCTCTAGCTGCTTCAAGCTGGACATGGTCGTCGTCCTACCTACCCTTGGGTCCAGAAATCCCTAATATTAGTGGGGGTGTGGAGGGGAGGATGGCCCTCCCACATGGGGAAGGATCGTGCAGACTCCAGGTCAGTTGGCTGTCTCCGGACAACGGCGTGCTTGGTTTAGCAGGCTGGCATCCTTGTTGTGTTCTGGGGGCAACAGATTTGGCAAAAAGGGTTAAAAAGCATCATTCAATCCATAACTACTAGGTGACAAAAGGCAGGGATTAATTTTTCAATGTTCCACATTAGGAGAAAAAAAAAAAAAAAAAAAAGAGGGCTTCTTTGGAGGAAGGTGTGCTAGGCACATCTCACCTGTCCAAAACCCTTTTGTCCATTATATTTAGTTTGGGCCGAGGGAAATAGTTTATGTTTCCCCCCTCTCAGACCTCTGGGCCCTTCCTGTCCAAGCCATTAGGATAGAAAAGAGAAATCAGTTTTAAAGTGAAGCCCACAGACCACCCCATTCTTCACCAACCCAGCCATTTAGTTCAGTCAAACTGTTGAGTCTCAGGAGGCAGCGCTGCAGAGAGGATTAAGTGAGGCTTATGCGTACAGACAATCACTCAGGTAATGCGGTCATAGGCTTATGCCCTTTGAAACCAGAAAACACATGTTAATTTATGTAACATAACCAACAAACAAGTCTCTAAATCTGTAAGACTGTCTTATTGGGAAGACATCCAGTTGCAAGGCACTTGACATTCTACTTGCCTGCAACTTGAATCTCTTTGGTGATATCACAGATATGGTTTAATTTTCAAGTGAAACCATTTTTTAAATGAGAAGAAACTTTTAAGATGGTTAGCTGCCCTACTTTACAGTCTGCCACTGATAATTGTGATTTTCCTTGAATAATGATTTTTCTCCCTAAGATTACTCTCCTTGTCTTTAAAGGGACTACATTAAGTCCATTTTTAATTTATCCTGTTCATTTGCATAAACATAACAAGAGCAGCAAATGATCACTTATGATCTTCAGTTCTGCTTTGCTGGAACTTACCCAAGGAACATTTAGGGTGGCCCTCAGTCTGCTCTTCAGGGCACAGAAGCTGGGCCACATACCTGGCATTCATCCTTACCTGTACACACTTGTCCTTTCCAAGTCTTTCTGGTTTTCCATTGTGCCTTAAGGTCCCTTCTAGCCATCTTTCAGGAAAACAACCTTCGTTCCTTCCCTGGAGAGATTGCTGTGGACCGCACAACCAACCATGGCAGCAGGCCTTTTATTTCGCGGGCTTTTATTACCTTTGAAAGTCATTCCCAGTTCCTTGGGGCTTTTTGGTAACAACCTGAGCCCAAGCATGACTCCTTTAGGTTTGACATTCCAGTCAAAGGCTTGGTCAGAAAAAGGAAACTCTATTAACAACTGATCTTATTAGTTCTATGCAAAGAAACTTAAGTCATTACTTACTTGTTTAGAATGCCAAACTCTGGAGAGATCAAATAGGGAGAAAAATATACAACGTGAAGGAAAATCTTTGTCCTAATATTCACTGAACTGGCATTTCCATTCTTCATATTTTCATTTTCCCCCACTAAAAAAATTTTTTTGTTTGTTTTTCCATTACAGTTGTCTCACTTTTTTTTTTCCCCTCTTGCTTCCCTGTATCCTGCCCCTCCCTTCCCCCACATTCAGTCCCCACTCATGTCTGTGGGTCATTTATACATGTTCTTTGATTTGACACTTCCCCTTCTTACCCCCTTTTCTCCCTCCCCCCTCCCCCCTTGTTACTGTTAGTCTACTCCTTGTTTACATACCTCTGGTTCAATTTTACTCATTTGTTTGTGTTGTTCATTAGTTTCCTGTAATAGGTGACAGCATAACATATTTTTCTTTCATTGCCTGGCTTGTTTCGCTAAGCATAATTCTCTCTAGTTCCATCCATGTTGTTGCAAATGGTAGAAGTTCCTTCTTTCTTTCTGCTACATAGAACTCCATTGTGTAAATGCACCACAGTTTTTTGATCCACTCATCTACAGATGGGCATTTAGGTTGTTTCCAGAACTTGGCTATTGTAAATAATGCTGCTATGAACATTGGAGTGCATAGGTTCTTTTGAATTGGTGTTTCAGGATTTTTCGGATATAATCCCAGTAATGGAATTGCTGGTTCAAAAGGCAGTTCCATTTTTAGTTTTTTGAGGAAATTCCAAACTGTTTTCCATAGTGGCTGCACCAGTCTGCATTCCCACCAGCAATGCACCAGGGTTCCCGTTTCTCCGCATCCTCTCCAGCACAAGTTGTTTGTTGATTTGTTGATTATGGCCATTCTGACTGGTGTGAGGTGGTATCTCATTGTGGTTTTTATTTGCATCTCTCTGATGGCTAGTGATGTTGAGCATATTTTCATATGTCTATGGGCCCTCTGTATGTCTTCTTTGGAGAAGTGTTTGTTCAGGTCCTTTGCCCATTTTTTAATTGGGTTGTCTGTCTTCTTGGTGTTGAGTCGTATGAGTTCTTTATATATTTTGGAGATCAATCCCTTGTCTGAGATGTCATTGGCGAATATATTTTCCCATATGGTTGGTTTCCTTTTCATCTTGCTGATGTTTTCTTTAGCTGAGCAGAAACTTTTTAGTTTGATGTAGTCCCATTTGTTTATTCTTTCCTTTATTTCCCTTGCCTTAGGAGATATATCAGTGAAAATGTTGCTATGTGGGATATCTGAAATTTTCCTGCCTATTTTTTCCTCTAGGACTTTTATGGTATCACGGCTTACATTTAAGTCTTTGATCCATTTTGAGTTTATTCTGGTGTATGGTGTAAGTTGGTGGTCTAGTTTCATTTTTTTGCATGTCCCTGTCCAGTTCTCCCAACACCATTTGTTGAAGAGGCTCTTTTCACTCCATTTGATGTTCTTTCCCACTTTGTCAAATATTAGTTGACCATATGAACCTGGGTTTATTTCTGGGCTCTCTATTCTGTTCCATTGGTCTATATGTCTGTTTTTATGCCAGTACCAGACTGTTTTGATTACCGTGGCCTTGTAGTATAGTTTGATATCAGGTATTGTGATTCCTCCTACTGTGTTCTTCCTCAAAATTGCTGTGGCTATTCGGGCTCTTTTTTGGTTCCATATAAATTTTTGAAGTATTTGTTCTAGGTCTGTGAAATATGTTGCTGGCATTTTAATAGGGATTGCATTGAATCTATAAATTGCTTTGGGTAGTATGGACATTTTAATGATGTTGATTCTTACCATCCATGAGCATGGTATATGCTTCCATTTATTTGTATCTTCTTTAATTTCTTTCTTCAGTGTTATGTAGTTTTCTGAGTACAGGTCTTTTACCTCCTTGGTTAAGTTTATTCCTAGGTATTTTATTTTTCTTGTTGCTATGGTAAATTGAATTTTTCTTTCAGTTTCTATCTCTGAGTTTTTATTGCTGGTGTATAAAAATGCCTTTGATTTCTTAATATTGACTTTGTATCCTGCTATTTTGCCGAATTCACTTATTAGGTCGAGTAGTTGTTTTGTGGAGTCTATAGGGTTTTCTATGTACACTATCATGTCATCTGCAAATAATGACAGTTTTACTTCCTCTTTTCCAATTTGGATGCCTTTTATTTCTCTTTCTTGTCTGATTGCAGTGGCTAGAACTTCCAAGACTATGTTGAATAGGAGTGGGGAGAGCGGACATCCTTGTCTTGTTCCTGATCTCAGGGGGAATGCTCTCAGTTTTTGCCCATTGAGTATGATGTTGGCTTCAGGTTTCTCATATATGGCCTTTATTATGTTGAGGTATGCTCCCTCTAGTCCCATTTTGCTGAGAGTTTTTATCATAAATGGGTGTTGTACTTTATCAAATGCTTTTTCTGCATCTATTGATATTATCATGTGATTTTTGTCTTTCATTTTGTTTATGTGGTGTATCACGTTTATTGATTTGTGAATATTAAACCATCCTTGCATCCCTGGGATGAATCCTACTTGATCGTGGTGTATGATCTTTCTAATGTGTTGCTGGATCCGGTTTGCCAATATTTTGTTGAGGATTTTAGCATCTATGTTCATCAGCGATATTGGCCTGTATTTTTCTTTCTTTCTTGTGTCTTGACCTGGTTTTGGAATTAGGGTTATACTGGCTTCATAGAATGAGTTTGGCAGTCTTCCCTCTTCTTGTATCTTTTGGAATAGTCTGAGGAGGATAGGAGTTAGTTCTTTCCTAAATGTTTTGTAGAATTCACTTGTGAAGCCATCTGGTCCAGGGCTTTTGTGTGCTGGGAGTTTTTTGATTACTGCTTCAATTTCACTAGCTGTTATTGGTCTATTCAGACTTTCTGCTTCTTCTTGATTCAGTTTGGGAAGACTATAGGTTTCCAGGAATTTGTCCATTTCCTCTAGGTTGTCAAATTTCTTGCCATACAGTTGTTCGTAATAATTTCTTATAATCCTTTGTATTTCTGTGGTATCAGTTGTGATTTCTCCTCTTTCATTTCTGATTTTATTTATTTGGGTCCTCTCTCTTTTTTTCTTGATGAGCCTGGTTAAAGGCTTGTCAATTTTGTTTATTTTTTCAAAGAACCAGCTCCTACTTTTGTTGATCTTTTGAATTGTTAGTTTAGACTCTATGTCATTTAATTCTGCTTTGATCTTGATGATTTCCTTCCTTCTACTTGATCTGGGCTTTGCTTGTTGTTCTTCCTCTAGATCTTGTAGCTGTAGGGTTAAATTTTTTATTAGATATTCCTCTAGCTTTTTTAGGTAGGCCTGTATTGCTATGAACTTTCCTCTTAGGACTGCTTTCGCTGTATCCCATAGGTTTTGGGTTGTTGTGTGTTCATTATCATTAGTTTCCAGAAACTTTTTGATTTCTTCCTTGATGTCATTGTTAACCCATTCATTATTTAATAGCATGTTATTCATTCTCCATGAGTTTGAATGTTTTTGAGTTTTTTCCTTGAGGTTGATTTCCAATTTTAAGCCATTGTGATCTGAGAAGATGCTTGATGTAATTTCAATTTTCTTGAATTTGTTAAGGCTTGTTTTGTGTCCTACCATGTGGTCTATCTTTGAAAATGTTCCATGTGCACTTGAGAAGTATGTATATTTTGCTTCTTTGGGGTGAAAACTTCTATATATATCGACTAAGTCCATTTGATCTAGAGTGTTGTTCAGTGCCTCAATATCTTTGGTGTTTCTTTGCTTCGAAGATCTGTCCATTGTTGACAATGGGGTGTTAAAGTCCCCTACTATGAGTGTGTTGTTGTCTATATCTTTCTTGGAGTCTTTCAAAAGTTTCCTTATATATTTGGGTGCTCCTAAGTTGGGTGCATATATATTTATAAGGGTTATATCTTCTTGATGGATTTTTCCCTTAAGTATTATGAAATACCCTTCTTTGTCTCTTTTTATGGACTTTGCTGTGAAATCTGTTTTGTCTGATATAAGTATTGCTACCCCGACTTTTTTTTCATGCCCATTTGCTTGAAATACTTTTTTCCATCCCTTTACTTTCAGTCTGTGTAGATCTTTTGTTCTAAGGTGGGTCTCTTGTAGACAGCATATATGTGGGTCATTCTTTCTAATCCATTCAGCTACCCTATGTCTTTTAATTGGAGCGTTTAATCCATTTACATTTAAGGTTATTACCGATAAGTATTTATTCATTGTCATTTTTCCCCTTTGTACTCGTGTTCTTCTCTGTCTCTCTCTGTTTCTTTATCTTCTTAGAGCAGACCCTTTAGCATCTCTTGCATTGCTGGTTTGGTGGAGATGTATTCTTTTAGCCTTCTTTTGTCTTGGAAGCTCCTTATTTCACCCTCCATTTTGAATGAGAGCTTTGCTGGGTATAGTATTCTAGGTTGTAGGCCTTTGTTTTTCATTGCTTGGAATATTTTTTGCCATTCCCTTCTGGCTTGTAGTGTTTCTGCTGAGAAATCTGATGATAGCCTTATTGGAGTACCCTTGTATGTTATTAGTTGTTTTTCTCTTGCTGCTTTTAGGATCCTCTCTTTGTCTTTGAATGTTGCCATTTTAATTATGATGTGTCTTGAGGTGGGCCTATTGGGATTCATCTTCATTGGGACCCTCTGTGCTTCCTGGACTTGCGTGACTCTTTCTCTCGTCATGTTAGGGAAGTTTTCTGTCATTAGTTTTTCAAAGAGGTTTTCTATCCCTTGCTCTTCTTTTTCTCCTTCTGGAATTCCTCTGATACGGATATTATTACGTTTCATGTTGTCCTGCAGCTGTCTTAGAACCTCTTCAGTCTTGTTCAGTCTTTTTTCATTTTGTTGCATTGTCTGGGAGTTTTTGTGTACGTTGTCCTCCAGCTCACTGATCCGATCTTCTGCTTCCTCTAGCCTGCTTTTAATTCCTTCTTCTGTGTTCTTCAATTCAGAGATCGTATTCTTCATTTCCTCCTGGCTCTTATTGATAGCTTCTATGTCCTTTTTCATGCTCACGTAATTTTCTGTGAGTTCCTTGTAGTTTTTCTGGAGTTCTTTGTAGTTTCCGCTGAGCTCATTCAGCTTCTCCATAATCCATGTTTTGAATTCCATATCTGATAGTTCGCTCCCCTCTATTTCATTTAGCACTCTTTCTGGGGATTCTACCTTTCCTTTTGATGGGAGGTTGTTTCTCTGTCTCCCCATTTTTGTGACTCCTATTGTTTGTTGGTGCTTCTTAGAATGATCTGCACTTCCTGGATCTGCCTCTGGTGGCGTCAGATCATGTACCAGTCTGGCCCTAGGCAGCCTGTTGGAGACTTCCAGGGATCTACTGCTGTTGTCTGTCTTCTTTGATTGTTAATCTACTCAATCTGTGATTAGCTGTCAGGCTTAAGGACTGTGGGTGTGGCAGCTTAATTCCTGTAGGCAGGGCTTTTGCTTCCCCTCAGGCTGACGCCACTTGGAGGGGAATGGTCTACCCGCAGTACTGGGGATGAGTCAGCACTGGGACCCAGTCGGCTGCTCCTCCAGTTCTCCCCTCAAAGCCACCGTGCCAAACTCTCCCCAAGTGTCTCCAGTCCTCTCTGCCTTCCCTCTGCTTGAGCCCAGGGTAAGTGGTGGCCAAAATATTTTCGTATGTGATCCACTTAAGAGCTCTTTTTCTCCTGCTGTTTCTCTCCGGCCAGCAAGAAACCCTGTGGCTTTTCGCTTTTCACAGCTGATACTATTTTACTTTCCACTCTGTTGGTGTAGACTGGGAAGCCCAGCTGGGGGTTTAGACCCTGCCCTTCTCAGGGGAAACCCCCGGCTGCTGAGCTGTTTCTCAGTCCCTTCAGCTGCCACCCGTGGGAGCCCAGCCAGCCCTTCCGCGTCTCCGCACTCCCTACCGGTCAAGTTGTGATGTAGCGGCCTTTTCTGTCTCTCCGTGGTTATAAGACTTCTCTCCAGCTGGTGTTCGGTTGGTTATTCCAGATGATTTCTCCAAAATTAAGTTGTAAATCCAGACTGGTCCTGGGAGGAGGTTAGTGTAGCTTCCACTTACTCCTCCGCCATCTTGGATCTCTGGGGTGTTTTGTTTTAATCTAGTGAATACCACATTGCCATAGTTTGAAAAAGTATGTGCTTGACAAATATTTTCTGGCTACAAATGAATGCAAATATTATTAAAGAACCAAGGGTGTTTAGCTTTAGGAGAGCAGGGCATCTGTTCTCCCATGTGTCATGGCCATGCAAAGAAAGAAGCAAGCATCACAACGGAGGTGATTTCTCCCATGTTTTAGCTACTTGCTTTGTGACTTTGCAGAATTAGATGCTAGAAATGTTGGAAGGATGGAAGGAAGGAAAGAAACAGAAGAAAAGGAAGAAAGGGAGGGAGGGGGGAGGAGGGAAAGAAAAAGAAGAAAAGGAAGGAAGGAAAGGAGGGAGAAAGGGAGAGAGAGAGGGAGAGAGGAAGGAAGGAAGGAAGGAAGGAAGGGAGGGAGGGAGGGAGGAAAGGAAAGCTTGTTAATTGCAACAACTGCTGATGTGTGTACTTCCTTAGATCAATTACTAAATACCGATTTTGGCAGTTAACAATTTGATGTGAATCTGTACTTGTTAATAGCAAAACTCTTAGAATCTAGCTGCATAGGTTTAAATACCAACTTTGCCTCCTAACAGTAGTACCACCTTGTCTCTTTAGCTGAGACCCTTCCTAGCATTCACGGTCTGGGTGACACGTACTGGAGAGTCATAATATCGCTACTTAGTCTCCCGTGTGCATAGCTGGGGGGATGCTGGGGAAAAAAGTTTGAAAACCATGAGAAAGCATAAGGAAGTTCTAAATTCTCATTTTACTTTGCAAGAGCCAGCATGCCCCATAAAGAAAAGTTAAACAACAATTCTCTAAGGCCCAGCCCTGAGGTCTGGCCTGTAAAAAATAGTCTCATTTCCAATTGTCCACATTATCAGCGCCCAGTTCACCAGCATCAGTGCTCTCCTCCACAGGTACTGTACTAAGTAACCAGGAGCACAGGAACTCTCTGCAGAAACGACCTCTATTTTTTCCTGACGAGACATTATGTAATATTGCATTCCTTGATTCACCACCATTTTTATTCCTTTCAGTAGTGTTTTGGGTTGCATACATGCCAGGTTAAGAAAAAACAAATTGATACAGAGATTGAACTGAATCTCTCAAGCAGAAGAGAAATTCTCGGACACCAGTGCAGGAACTGAAATTCAACAACCAAGTCTCTAAAAAAGTCATAGATCTTACTGCATTTTTCTTGATCATTCTTTAAATGCAAACTGCGCAGGACACTAAAACTCAATTAGCACAGAGCTGTTCTCTCTCAAAAGCAAAGAGACAAGTTATAGCTCTAAAAGAACAACTCTATTAACTGCACATTTTTTAATTGTCACCATACTCCCTTCTCTTCACCTATGCACTAACTAAAATTCGCTCCTCGGGACACAATATTTAGAACTTCCAGTTTGAACACTTAAGCGGTATTATTTATAAGATGCTCAAAATCACCTAACAGTGTATGTCTGCTTTTATAGTCTCTACATTGTAGCATTCTTACCTTTGTGTGTATATTAACGGCTATGAGTATGAGGGACTTGTCTTCTAAAAGGTAAACACACTAGTTTAAAGAGTAATGACATACGAAAACTCTAAAATTCTCTTTGCCAGATAAAACTTTTCAATTGCTTTTTCTCTTTCGTTTCTATGGAAAAGAAAAGAAAACTCTTTGGCGCCAAGTAAACAAAAAAACAGAATAATTATGGTTGACAGATATGCCCTCCGTATTGTTAGTAACAGAAACTTTTTTTCTTTTTTCTTTTTTTATTGCTTTTCTATTATAGTTGTCCCACTTTTTCCCCCATTTCTCCCCCTGACCCAGCCCACCTCTTCTCCCATAGTCAATCCCCACCTCGTTGTACATGGCCATGGGTCATTTATACTAGTTCCTTGACTAAACCCTTCCTCTACTTTACCACCTCTCCTATCCCTCCCCTCTACCCCCTGGGAACTGTTAGTCTACTCCTTGTTTCCATACCTCTGGTTCTAGTTTGCTATTTGTTTGTGTTGTTCATTAGTTTCCTGTATTAGGTGATATCATATGGTATTTGTCTTTCATTGTCCGGCTTATGTCACTAAGCATAATTCTCTCTAGTTCTACCCACGTTGTCACAAATGGTAGGAGTTCCTTCTTTCTCTCTGCTGCATAGTATTCCACGGTGTAAATGCACCACAGTTTTTAATAAACATTTTCTCAGTGAGCCTTCAAAGTATCTCTTTTTCTAGTTCTACCCTTTGGAACTTATTTTAGAATCTCGAGTACATCTTTTAGCCTCAAATCCTTCACTCCCTATGCTGTATAAAGGAAAAGGGCAATAGAAGTCTGAGCTCACAGACTGATTTGAGAAATCCATTATAAGCCACCAGGAGACAAGTTCTCCAACTGCAGTCTCTGGACCCGGAATGTACCTCCGGGTGAGCCACGCCGTTTGGGGTATGTATGTCAGCTTCTTGCCAGATCATTGTCCTAATTGGCCGTTACCTCTGATAGTCAATTAAGAATTCCAGAGGAGCAGGTATTGAAAGTGCGGTAGAACTGGCATGCCTCAGAAGGCAACCTCTGTTTCAATGGTTTGTTTTGTTTTGTTTTTAAACAGAGAATGTGGTGTCCGCTAGAAATTTTGTTCTCTGAGTACAAATTTGAAGACTCCCTGTAGTTGGGGTCATTATTTATACTATGAGGACAGTATTTATACTAATTCTATCTTCTCCCTTCCCCCAAACCTCAAAGATGAAAAACTTGCCCTATTTATGAGTTGTCTGAAATTTCTATTATACTGGGCTCAGTTGTGATTCCCTTCTCTAACATCCCTGTCTTCCCAGAAAACATTACAGGATGAAGACCTCTTCCTTTCATCTCATTACCCTTGTACTTTTCATGTGTTCAATGGCTACCAGCCTCCAATTCCTCCTCTCCTGGCAGGCTTGCATCTTCATAATGCAACTTGGTGGCTTCTTCCATCTGGAGGTGGAGATTATTTTGGTACTCCTTTGCATACGGGCTGGCCTTGCGACTTTCTTCAACAGAAAGTGTCAGCAGTGATGAGTGAGTTCAAGTGTCTAGACCTTAACAGACCTTGAGGCTTTTGCCTTTGACCTCTTGGAATACTGCCCTGGAACTTTCAGGTAAGAAGCCAGTCTGGCCTCTTGAAGAAAGAAAAGTCACATGGTGACAGACCTAACTGCCCCAGCTGACAATCAGTGCCAACTGCTACCTCGGACATTACAGATGATCCTCTAGCAGGTTGCAGTCACCTGAATGACCCAAGGCAAAGCCGCAGAGCACGCACCTTGCCAAATCATAAAATTGTAAGAAATAATAAATCAGTTTTGTTTGAACAAAGCCACTACATTTTGGAGTGGTTTGTTTAAAATCACAGATAATTGGGACTACTTATATAAAAGTCCCATTTTCTCCAGTCCATTCTGGTTTTCTGGTGTATCTGGAATTGTTAACAGCTTATGCTTCTCTCATCTCCAACTCTGGAGAAAGTGAAAATAGAAGGGCTTGAACCTGGATTGATTCATGCTTTTCCACTTTACTGGTTAAACCTAGCCTGCTAAAACGTGTACCTTGGCCCTGGCTGGTGTGGCTCAGTGGACTGAGAGCCAGCCTGTGAACCTAGGGTTGCTGGTTCAATTCCCAGTCAGAGTGCCTGCCTGGGTTTTGGGCCAGGTCCCCAGTTGGGGGCACATGAGAGGCAACCACACATTGATGTTTCTCTCCCTCTCTTTCTCCCTCCCTTCCCCTCTCTCTGAAAATAAATAAATCAAATATAAAAAATAAATAAAAGGTGTACCTTGGGTTTAGAGTTTTGACTCCTGTATGGGAATCATTACTGGTTATCAGAAAGGGTTGAAGATCAAAATGTTATTTTCTTTGTTATTTAGGAATAAATCTTTCCATTTTGTTTACCTGTAATTTTATTCAAGATGTGGGTTACTAGTAAACCATCTGACGTGGGAGCAGGTTTAGGATTTAGGACAGTGAGTCCCAGTCTATTGTTTTAATCAAATGAGAGCCTTGTGGTCTCATCCTCCTGTTTTTGCCCTTTCCTGGAAAAAAGGAACCATCCTGGCAAAATGCCTTTGCAGTGTTTTGGAAGTGATACAATCTGAACGTGGCCGTAAATGCAACCAATGGAAACACTCGGATCTTGATATTACTTTAAATCTTTTCCTCAGCTTCCAGGGGCCACTCTGTGTTCAAAAACTAAGGAGTGAGCCATCATGGCCAGTATTCAGTGACAATTTTGTGACATGTTTGTTCTATCTGCTTAGAAATTGCTTCAAAACAAAACAGGCAAGGACTCTGTAAGTGTGTAAGTGCTTCTTTGTTGTAGGAGAGTCAAAAAAAGGAAGATAACGATGCGGTCTAGTGGTTTCCACATGAAGTTGAGTGTCAGCAACCCTGACTGTAATCTCATCCAACTGTCTTTCTGGTTGACTCAGATTACTGAAGAAAAATTACCTACCTCTGTCTCTCTGTCTCATTTTCCTATCTATAAATTGGGAGAAATTGCCCATACTGCACAGAGAGAACCTCAAAACCTCACTGATGTCCATAAACACCCTGGAGGTACAAACTGTCATTATCCCAAATACACACACATATAACATCCACACATAGGAAACCATCTGTACCATCAATATTTTTTTCTCCACTCAAACTCTTAGGGAGAAATTAAGATGGGAGCAGGAAACTTTGTGATTTTTCTTTACCCATTTTAAAGGCATCTCACTCCTAGTTCGGCCGCATGGAGGAAGATTTGTTGTTAGCTCCTATGCTGGGCAGTGATTCAAATTCCCAAGGTAAGTGGCAGTGTCTCAGAGAGATTCTCAGAGATTTTCAAAGCTCCATTTTCTTTTAATTAGTTCCCCCTCTGCCTCAGGCAGCAAGTTCAGGGAATCAATAGGTGAGACTGAGTACAGGCTTTGTAGGTATCAGGAGCTCTGGTATGTTGGGACTTGTCAGACCCCGGATTCAGGTTTCAGGAGGTAAGCAGCTCTGGTCGAAGAATATTTAGAAAGGAGACTTCAAACGGAACCAGCTCTCCAGTTTCTAGAGACTATCAGACAATGATTCCCAGACGGAGACGGCCATTTCTTTCAACCACTGTGGGACCTGCTCAAGTCACCGGAGCTCCGGGGCTTGCCCTCAAGGCTTGCAGACCTAGCCAGACACTAGTTAATAGTTAATATCACACTTGAGAGCAGCTCCATGCATGAATTCTGCTGAGGTGTGAAAACACCCATGGAGAGCTTCTCACCTCCACACACTCTCTGTTCCCCATTCTTGTTATTTCTCTAGTTCCTATACCGCTGTCTCTGCACCCAGGACTTATTTTGAATACCCCTGGCTATAGTCTTACTTGGTGAGGTATAAGTTTAATTTTTGGCATTATCATCCTTTATTTATTATAAACGTGAACCACACAGAGCCCGACAACAGCTTTACTAAGTAAGGCACAGTGGATTTGCTTCTAGAGTTCAAACCTCGAATGAACAGTTCCTGCTGCTTAGGTGTCGCAATAATTATTCTGGCACAAACTATACAAAGTCAAGGGCAGAACATTTGGGATTCTCTGTGAGCACTCATTATTTATGCTGGGAATTGAATAGCAAGATTCCTTCTTTGAAAAATCAGATGAAGTGTCGTGGAAAAAATTAAAAAGACAAAGCCTCAGGAATAAGTCAGTCAATAGCCAGTATGAGGTGACAATAAATACCATTAGCCCCTGTTCTGTATGCAAGCTCCCAGCTGTATGACCCTGGATGTCTGTCTCAAAGAATTATAACACACAGTATCTGAGAAGCTGGGAAACAGGTAAACATTTTTTTTTCAAATTGTATGCTACATTGTTCTAATTTGTTCGAAATATTTTGAGGCACAACTCTGGTTGGGTGGCTCAGTTGGTTAGCACATCATTCTGATATACCAAGTTTATGGGTTTAATCCTGGTCAGGAATCAACCAAGGAATGGATAAATAAGTAGAAAAACAAATTGCTGTTTCTCCCTCCCCTCTCCGCCCCCCTCCTCAAATCAATAAATTTAAAAAATACTTTGGGATGCAATACCTCTACATTTCAAGCAATGGGTGTAATTTTTAATCTAAAAAATTACATTGAATGCACACTTTAGTATGCAAGATGTCTGCAGACACAGAGAAAGTAGTGTATTTATTAGTTTTGTTTCTTAATTTAGTTTTTTTACTTTCAGATTAACACTTGAACCCATGGCTTTAAATTTCAAAATACTTCAGCTGAAAATGTGTCTGGTAGTTGAAGAAAAACATACTGACTCTATTATTTGAACATGTGGCCAACATACTGTTCAACAACAATTGCAACCATTTTTGGCCCCTGGACAATGATAAAAGATCCAATATTGCTCATGCTACAAATCAAAAGAAAAGGCTTTACTACAGTCATAGCAATCCCTTTCCTGGATACCTACCTGAAAAACTTGAAACCATGTATGTGCAAAGATATATGTAACCCTATGTTCACTGCAGCATTATTCATGTTGCCAAGACATGGAGACAACCAAAGCAGTCTCCAGTAGGGGACTGGATAAAGAAGATGTGATACGTATACACAATGCCATAAGAAAAGACAAAATCTGCCATTTGTGACAACATGGATGGACCTTGAGAATATTACGCTACGTGAAATATGTCATAAAAAGCTAAGAACCATAAGATTTCACTCATATATGGGATATAAAACTGAAACTCATGGACACAGACATCAACATGGTGGTTGCCAGAGGAAAGGGGGTGGGGGAGATGGGGAGTTGATGGCGGTCTAAAATATGGGGATAGAAGATGGTTTGACTTTGAATGGTAGGCACACTGTGCAATGCACAGATCTTGTATCATAGAAATGTTCACTTGAAACCTATATGATCCTATTAACCAATGCCATCCAAAGAAATTTAATTTTAAAACGGGCTTAACTAGAGTTGATCAATTATTTTAACAATGATGGAGAGGAGGGTTGAGTGTGTGAACAGAAATGAAGGTATGATTGTAGGAGAGTAAGATCGTAATCACGAAAGTTAAATTTTACTGTATGGAGCTTGAGAAATAAATATGGGGACTGCGGTTCTGTTTATTTTATGGCTATACTGGGTCAGGGACATGTTAACGCTCCTCCCTGTGGCTACGATGAATCATCCCTTAAGGCTGACCACCTCCCTTTGCTTTAAATTCTTGCTTTGGGGGAAACCTTCAGGATTGCTAATTCCTGCTTTCCAATTTAAACCTGAGGCCCAAAAATAATTTCTATTTCTCAGCCCTATTCTGGTATCCACTTTTCTTTCTAATATGTGTGAGACCAAAGAGAACATGGTTGCTCTTTTGGATCTTAAAGCAGAGCCCCCCGAACTGTGGTGCAGAGATCAGCATATTAAACACATACATTCTCTTCTACCTTCCGTCTTCCCCTCAACCACAGGTTTAGGCATTTCTTCAACCTTGGAGATGGGACAGAATAAGAGGGCTGTGCCCAGACTTAGATTTAAGGAGAGGTAACTACACCAAATCACACCAAGTGAGCATAGAAAACCCATGTCAGGTCTGGCCCTGGGGTCTCTGTAGTGGTAAAGAGATGCCAGCCAGAGGCCTCACTTGTCTGACTGAAAACTAAAAGCAACACTGAAGGACTGGTCAACCATGATTAGAAATCCTTTGATTCTTTACGTTTGAACTATTGTTACCTTTCTTCACATTTATCTAATGAATCCCTCCACTTTATTTTTTTCCCAATACATGGCACAAATAATCAAAGCGATGAAGTATATCTATCCAGATGATAAGCTCTTGTAAAAATCACTTTATCCTATAATATGGGGACAGTGAATCAAGCATACATGTCAATGAAACTGATGAACTAATTACGGTTCATTACAGCTTATAGTAGATATGATTCTATTGTGGACTTGGTTTGTAGCATCTCTCTGCAGTACCCTCTGTGAGTATGAAAAATAAATAAATAAAGTTACTAGAGCTGCAAAATTGAGGATTCGATTCTATCATCTGATGAATTCACATACAGGCATACCCTTATTTTTTAAAATTTTGCTGTCTCAAATTCAGTTTTGCTTGCCCATATTTTATCTTTACCCTGTCCTATATTTATGAGCATTTTCAGAATTATATTTGAACCAAACCCTAAAAAGGATAGAAGTGACATCCCAGTCCCATGGTTTTCCAAAACAGTATTTTTTTAAAACCTTAAATTTTTTTGGTAAACAAGTACAGTTTGAGGAAGACCTTGCTTAAACATCGGGGTCTAATTGGTTGTTGTTGGTGGTTTTTTTTTTTTCCTCTGACCACATTTCTATCTTATTTCATTTTCCTTTAAATTGGTGGGTACACTTGACAGCCGAGAAGGAGAGGCCCTAATAGCAGTGTCAAGGGCCAAGGACTGAACAAGCTTTGCTACATCACCCCTGTGTCTCAACAAGGGCTGTACCGAACATCTAACTTTAGTATTTGGCTCAACACCAAACACCTGGAAATGGCATCGGGCCAGAGATGAACACAAAGCCTAACAGCGGGTGAGCAAGCGCATCTGTCTCTTCGTGTTTTTTCCTTCTTAGCTATTAGGTAAATAAGGTAGTTATTAAATGATGACTTACACAAAGCCTACAATTTTAGTGTTCACATTTCATCCAAACCACGTTTATCAGGCTCCTCAGCAAGCAACATTTTGACAATCTTTCTTACGAGAACCAGTTTGACTTCTACTAAATATTATCTTTGAGGATGGCGTTCAACCTGTTTTCTTCTGAGATCGGAATGTATATACATGGAGCACGTCTAGTGTCAGATATGTTGAAATGGAAAATTCAAAACTGATACGTTTTCAATCGCCTGTCTCTGCATGAGCAAGCTTCCCACCCCCCACCCCCACGTCTCTGTCAGAGCACTCAGGACTCCTGACTCCATTTCTTCACCCACAGAAACCACATTTCCTCTCACTCCTTCTCACTTCACCAACCCGCAAACCCTTTAACTACCCCTGAAATATGGAGAGATTTCCCGACATCTCCACAACTATAACAGAAAGCTTTCGTGGTCTCATGTAACCCAACTTATAACCATATGCACGCCTGATGTGACCAAGAAAATCACTCATCTCTCTAGGATGTCCAATTCAGGATTCTTTGCAATAGACCATGGTCCATGGAACTTGAAGGCTAAATCCTGATGCTACAGACCTCAGGGGAAGCAGGCACATACACAAAATCAGTGGGAGCAATGCCAGGTTCTAACGCTTTATCTTTTCAAGCATATAAGTAGTTTACTCTTTTTTTAAACACTCTAAATTTTGCTTGCTTTCTAGAGAAAACATGTGGCTATTTCCATTTGATCCCAGAAGAGCTCTACAGAAACATGATTTAAAACAAAGATAATTATGAGCTCATAAACCATATATATCCCTAATGAGGCCTATATAAATACATGAAGTAGCAATAAGTACTTTTATCCCTAATTAGTATTAATAAGAACCTTAGAGTTTTTCAATGTTTTGGCATATTGTATCAATCCCTCCTGTGCACCTCCTTGGGTCCTCTTGGTCATCTACCCTATTTCAGGCACCAAAATGACCATCTAATTGGTAAGGACTCTGCTCAGCATCCCACAGGTGCAGCTGGACTGCACTTTGTCCCAGAAGCCCATTTCTCACTTCTCCCTGAGGGCTTTTCTGTTGACACTTCAAGCTGGATACAAGCAGGGAACCTGCTCTCCACTCACACATGTATTATACAACCCAGAGTGCAGAGGAGTCAACACCCTGTATTAGCTACCTGGGGTTGCCATAACAAAATAGCATAGACTGAGTCACTTAAACAATATAAATGTATTTTCCTACAGTTCTAGAGACTGGAGATTCAAGCTCAAAGGGTGAGCAGATTCAATTTCTTCTGAGGCCACTCTCCTTGACTAGCAAATAGCTGCCTTCTTGCTATGGCCTCACGTGGTCTCTCCTCTGTGTACACGCACCCCTGATGTCCCTGTGTCTGTCCAAATTACCTCTCCTTCTAAGGACACCAGTCATATTGGGTTAGGGCTCACCCTGAAGGCCTCACTTTACTTAATTACATTTTTAAAGCCCTATCTCCAAATACAGTGATATTCAGAGATATTGGGGTTGTCCCTTCAAGACACTGATTTTGGGGAAACCCAATTCAGGCACTATTGTATGCATGAGTGACCAGTGGGGGGAGAAAAATGATAAATAAATTCTTCTTTCATTCTTCCCCTAGGCAGATGGTCCTGCCTCACATTTAACGAGAAGGCTTTAGGACAGTATACTTTGTGATCAAGCAAGTAAGGTACTTAGAGTGATGGCCCACTGGCAAGTCCTGTTGATGTTGACTTTCACTCCTTGTTATCTTGGCTTTCCCATCCCTCACTCCATCCAATTCCCAGGATCACAAATGCCAACAAAAAACTTGCACACAGTCTCTGCTTCCTAGACAGCCCAGGCTGAAACACATAAGGTATCTCATGTCATCTTTACAACAGCCATGCCAAATATGTCTTTTTATTTTTATTTCCCGAAGAGAAAAACCAGAGAGGATAGATGACTTGCCCAGAGACACACAGCTAGTAAGCTACAAAGTCAGAACTCTGATTTAAACCTTCTGACACCCAGTCCTGCATTATTTCCCATTTCCCGTACCAATTTTTAAAACGATTTAAATGGACTATAGATAAGACATTCCAAGTACATAATTCATTTCCTTATTATTTAAATGCTATTCCTTTCCTCACTCCCCAAACCAAAGAGTTTTATATTCCTTTTTCAAAGCTTACCTATATCTGAAATTATTCTGTCTTTCATAGAAATTATATAAATTACAATATCTTTATTGGTACTAGCACAAACGATGCCTTCCCAAGAAAACCATATCTGACAGTCAAATTGGTGAGGCTCTTAAATCTTAATCAAAGCTTAACAGTTTAATCGTTCATTAAATTAAGAGTAATTTGGCGTCCTACTATGCAATCATTATTGTTTCCTGAAAATCTGACGTGATGAGGTACAATAAATGCGAACAGAAATATTGCCTGTAGAAGGTTATTTATTATTTCTTCCAGCTAAAAACATTCATAACAGAAATTTATTGGTCCATACTCTCTTCATTATAAATATTTTATGTTCTGCCCCAGGGATCCATGTCTTAGCATTTAAATGTCTCAATCTTGTGTTAGTAACAGGAAGAACAAGTTCACTGGGTGAAATGTTTGCCCTTTACTTCAGAATGTTATAATAATAATAGGCTATAAATGTGTTATAATTATGCCTTTGATCACTGTTGTAGTTTTCTACTCAGAATGAATTAAATTCAAAACCAAAGCTGAGCTGGCAGACAAAAATGACAGGCATTGCCTTAAACTAAGATTTTGCTGAAAGCCATAATAATATAGTGAAAATATTTAGAGTGACAAGGATAACACCTACACCACTTTTCCTCTTACCTCCACCTTACTGTGAAGTAGCCCCTGTATCTATCACCATCTTTACAGTGGTTTGCACTCATGTAAAGCTTTATATTCTTATTACTTCTACATCCTGATCACCACTAGAACCTTTGAAGCACGGAGCAGTCATAAAAGTCTCCATTGTTCAAATGAGAAAACTGAGGTTCAGATAATTACAGATGTCTGATTTTGTTTTAATTTTTTACCATGAGAGAAAGTGAAATTACACAACAATATGAATTAGTCTCCCATTATCTGCCCATCTCCTCTTGTGCAGGGGGCGGGGGACTGGGGCGGAGGAGGGCATGGCAGAGAGAAGGGGACACAAGTGGGTGTCAGAACAGCAGGTGACAAGTAACCCTGTCTGGGGAAACTGGGGTATGAGACACGGGGAATGTCCTGCATTGACTGCATTCTCTCCGATCCACCTCCCTGTGCGAGGCCAGCAGAACAGAAGGCTAGAACTGCTGGAGCTTTCCTGGAAGCCCCAGCCAACGACGGTACCAAGAGCTGCCCTCACTGATGCAAGGCTTATTATATTACACTTGTTAATGAATATTCCACATTTCTAATTGGGGGGGCCTTTCAGAGATCTTTCTCTCAATTGTTCTCTTCCACATAAAATCCGGATGTAAACTTTTGAGACCCACTTAACATATGAGAAACACACAGAAAGAAGAAAAACTGAGTTTCATTTTAGTGAACATTAATAAGAAAACTGTAGGCCCTGGCTGCTGTGGCTCAGTGGACTGAGAATCGGCCTGCGAACCAAGTATCGCTGGTTCAATTCCCAGTCAGGGCACATGACTAGGTTGCACGTCAGGTCCCCAGTTGGAGGCACAAGTGAGAGGGAACCACACAGCGATGTTTCTCTCCCTCTCTTCCTCCTTTCCCTCCTCTCTAAAAATAAATAAATAATTAAATAATTAAAAAAAGAAAAAGAAAACTGTATTCAGCCATTAAATAACCCATACAGGAAATACATAAAGGAAGGGCTAGCCTCTTTTAATATATGTAAATATTGTGACATAAAATATGTAAATTTATAAAAAATATGTAATTTGGAGAACGGGTAATTTTTGATAGCTTGGATCCAGATGTTTCTTGGACACTGAATTTTCCTGCACAATCCTGTCAGACTACATGCTCTCAAGTGTATTTCTGGAAACAATGGTTCCTCTGGATGTAAACAGGTTTACATGAAAAGGATTCTGCAATTAGATTATGGAATGCTGATCCCCTGAAACATTCTGTTGACAAAGCAAAGCTGAGTTGATTGCATACCACAGTGAGGAAGATGGCTACTTTTGAAGCATCCCAGAGTAGGGAGGACAAAGGGGAGATATTTATGAGATTTGAGGGATCTGGTTAAAGTGAGGGCTTGATTAGGATTGTAGAAGATTCAGGAGACAATGGGATCCGTGAAAGAATTAGCCTTCCTTTGATGCCATGTTGCCCTGAGAAACAGTATTTACTCTGATGAAGGTACATAGAGTATTTAGATAAGTGGATTTTTTTAAAAAGTTCCTAAAATGAACAATAAAGTTATCTGCAACTTTAATGTCCTGGGCAAGTCTGACTGAAGAATAAAATGTAATGAAGATAGCCACCTAGTAAAATCATGTTAATGTAGCGTGTAGCCAATTAACCCGTAGGTGTAAGTGGTTTGGATTCTCAACACATATTTGGGAATTAGCAAAGTTAAAGCAAATATTTTTATAGTGGAACTTTGCAGATTATTTATGATATAAATGTACATGTAACTTTCAAGGAAGGGGTGTAATAAATAGAATTTCCTACACATTTACCAAAGGATATTTTTCTTTTATTCTTTTAAAAATGAAATCTTCCAGGACTAGTATGCCATGACATATTAGTTTCAGAAACAATGACCAAGATTTTAAGATGTTCATTAAAAAATAATAACAGCTGTCACTATAAAACCCAACGTGAGCAGTTTTACTTGAAGGAGAGAAGACACTGAGGTCTTAAGCGACCAGCACAGTGGCACCCAGAGATGAAATGAGTCCATGCGTTAAACAGTCAGAATGCATTAGGGATTGGAATGAGGTGAGCAGCACCAGGTTGGGGCTGTGGGGGAGGGGCGGGGGGTGAAGAAGATGACACAAAAGGAGAGCAATCCTTTCCATGGAGGTATGTGACTTTGCTAATGGAATGAGTTACAGATCTTTTTTTTACATCTTCAGTTTACCCTCCAGTGTCAGTACTGAATCATTACACAGCATCAGTGCTCCTATCAGCTGATGCTCTTCTGGGAGGCAAAAACCGAGGGCAGAGAATGCCCCGCATGTTATCCGGTCTCTGTAGCAAACACCCAGTCATGTAAGGGGTCTTGCTGACACTGCTGTTTTGCCTATGCACAAATAAGTGTTGTGAGGCACATCATATTTTTAACAGCATTTTAGAATTCAAAATATCAGCATAATTTTACCTGATGTCATAACGGTAGTGACTTCCACCAAGGAAAAGAAAAGAATAATTAATTAAATATTTACTTCGGGGAAAAAAAAAAGTAGGCTTGACTTTTATGCCAGGAAATAACTGTGTCGATTCCAGGAGATACGGAGATGTTCCAGGAGTTCACATAAAAGTAATTCTAACTGTGCAACTGCAAATGAAGCCACAGAGGAAGAAAAGGACCAGATAGTCTACAGAAATCAATATGGTTACTGAGCTCAGATTTTTAAGGGACATAGGAACGCCAACATCGCTGGCCCTTCTCACGGTGGGCCTGACCATGATGCCGTATGTAACGCAGCAACCTTTAAGAAAGCCATGCCAAGTGACCCAGGTCTTTATGGAAGCCTCTTAAGAGACAATGTATGAAAATGACATATATCTTCTCTTTGCTCCTCAGCTGTCTTCACGGCGGTTCCCTAACAGTTACCATCTTTCTAGATTCTTCCCTACAACTCTTCTCTAAAACCCTTACGCTTTTTAGTCCAAACAGGAATATCTCTAACAACTCTTTTTCTAGGCTTTTTTTTCTGTGGAAAATCAACCTGGTCTTTCTCTTTTCTATGAATGCAAGTAAAATTGCTGAGAGCCCGAACCTTAAAGGTACCAAAATAATAAAGAATCCTTCCTTCACAGAGCTAGAAGCAAGTGGCAGCTGACCAAGCCTCTGGGTTTGTGTGTTAATACATTTGTCCTCTCAACGTGGTCAAATGAAGAAATGAAAGAAACAGAGGCGAGAACTCACATTTAGAGGGTAACACCGAATTGTTAGGTTGTTTTAGGACGTCTATGGTACCAAAATAAGTGCAGTTTACCAAAAAAATAAATTTAAAAAAATTAAAAGTCTTGTAAGCCTTGCTTCAGAGCAAGTAGAAGGTAAGGAAGGGAATGTTTTCTGTCTGAGGCCATCTAATCTGCTAATGACAAAAGAGAAAGCAAAACTTTCTGTGGATTGAAAAAAAAAAAGATAAAACTTATCAGTAAGAGGGAATTAACTGGAACTTTTGCTGGGGTAGGATAGGTAAGCTTCAGATCTTGAATCATGTCTGAAAGTCTGTAAGGAACTTGCAAATAAGATCATTAAACCAAATATTGACAGTGATCTCTGAGGGGTTATCACGAACAATAAAGGGGAATAAAACTGGAGACAAATACCAACCTATTTTGGAAACTGGGATGAAGGGATATTTGACAAATTAGAGACAAGTAAGAGTTACACTGATTTCAGTTAAGATTTTTAAATCTTTTACATAACAGAATGGGTTTGGAGAACCTAAAGAAGGAGTTATCACTAGGAGCCAATAAAAGCTCAGAAAAAGAAAGAAGACTGTTCTCATTTCTTTCTGAATTAGCCAGGGTCCTGGCAGGAAATGGTACACACCACCAGAAGGTAACTGAAGAGTTTACAGAATGGACTCTTCGCAAGAGCCTGAGACAAGGGAAATCTATAGGAATAGTGAGCAACTATATAGATCTGGTACCACCTGACACAGGACTATCTACATAACTTGTGGACCTAAGGAGAAAATGAAAATTCAAAGCCCTCTATTCAAAAAGTTTGAAGAATTTCTCCTGGATGGTATAGCTCAGTGGATTGAGCGCTGACCTGTAAACCAAGAAGTTGCTGGTTGTTTTCTGGGTCAGGGCACATGCCTGGGTTGTGGACCAGTTCCCGGTTGGTGGCATGTGAGAGACAACCAATTGATCAACGTATCTCTTGCACATCAAGATTTCTCTCCTTTGTTCCCTCCCTTCCTGTCTCTCTAAACTTAAATAAATTAAATCTTTAAAAAATCATTATGAATTTCAAGACAGGGACAGCAGAATGTTAGATCAAGCATGGGGTCCTGTATGACCACATAGCCTGTAAGCCCACTGCAGCCATCCTTGACCCTTAGGTTACAAGGGGCAAGGAGGAAAACATGGACAAGAACTTAGAGGGAATCCTATGTCTTTGGCTTGAAGAGGAGCCTCTTGGAGAGACATCGAGGCCTGTGGTAGAAGAACTGAGCCACTTATACTAAGCCATTGATGATGTGAAGAAAGGGACCTGGGGAAATACATACCTCAATCTCATTCTCCTGCCCTTCCACAGCCCTCTGCCCATGCACGACAATGGAATCCAGTAAATACAGAGCATGAGGACAGCTTCCAGGGGCACAAAGCAGGGTGAAGAGTAAAGTGGGAGAGGCAGGGAGACTATCCCGCATACCTCTGTGGAGTTACTATGCCATTCAGTCTGTGAAACATGGGAACCCTGCTCTACAACGACTTCAGGCAGGTCTCTGAAACAATTTCTCAGGAATTCCTTTTGTATAATACAGAGAAATATGGTCTTTAAAAGCAAAAATAATTATGGAGGTCAATAATAGGTTAAAAACAACTAAATATATCCAAAGTCTGATGAAAACTAGATAACTGTAAACCTGGAGTTGTTTGCGTACCACAGTTCCTTTACTCCACCCTATCCAGTTTAGTATTTTTACCACTGACTTGCAAATCTGAAGGAATACTATCAAAGCACTGTTTACAGATTGCTGAGTGGAACAGTGACTAACCAGGATGAAAGAATCAGAATCCAAAAAGATCTTCACAGGCTGTAGCAATGGGATAAAAAGATCTTGGCCAGCTGCAGCAATCAAATAAAACTAACAGTAGCAAATCTTGGGATTTGCTCTCAAATTAAAAAAGCCAGTGGCACAGGTTTGGGACAGGGAATACAATACTAATGACTCAGGCATTTTAGTGGAAGGTAAAGTCAATATGAGTCAGGAGTGTGGTGGACCATCCAGAAAAGCAGATTAGGTTTTAGACAGCATTAGCTGAACAAAGGAGGTGATAATCCAAACCTGGGATTGTGTTGATCAAACCACACCTAATACTGGGGTTTTGGGTGTTTGTTTTTTTTTTTTTTAATGTCCTATGTGACTTGTGATATACTGAGAAGAGTAACTAGGATAGAAAAAGAGACTTATAATGTAGGACCAATGACAAAAGGTAACCTGGCTTTAATAACTGATGCAAAACAAATGACAACTTGAACATGGTAGTTTTGAGATTACTGCTCCATCAGCAGACAAAAGAAAAGCAAAGGACATAGATAACATCAAAGTTATATGTGAGGGAATGTGAGCAACTCTAACCTCCTTAGTCCCCCCCACCAACCCACCCTGAATTTGCAGAGTTAAGAATCCACCAGGACAGAAGACCCTAGAAGCAAAAGTTGACTGCGTTTTGGAAGGAAAGGGGGTCATTTTCCACAGGAATCCACTTGACCTCATACTAGACACTTGCTAGGCCTGTTTGAAGATAGAGCCATGCTCTCACAGAGAATAGAAAATATTTCTTAGTAGTAATAACTGAAGTAATTGTGAGCCTAACTTTATCCAAATGTACTAAAGATTGCCCTATAGAAGAATTATTATCATTACCTTTTACTAGCTCAAAGAAGCAAACAGAATCATTTAAAAGAAAGTCAGCAAATTGTTCTTAATGGTCCAATTTTCTGAGGACAAAATGCACTGACATGGGAAACACAGGTTCCCCATGACTCAACCTGAATGACATAGTGACAGTCTAGATGACTCTTTAGCCGGCCTGTGTTTTAGGCAATCCCAGCTTTAAATAGGCATTTAAAGTAGGTTTTCAAGATCACTTCCAAAGCTGAGCTTCCATAGTTCATTCTCCCTTTCACTCAATAAGAATTTCTTGAGTACCAGCCACATACCCAATATGGTCCTAAGAACGGAGGATACAACAGCAAATACAAACAAGCCATTTCCTCCTGCAACTTAAACCCTGACGAGATAGGTGGATAATAGATAAATAACTAATAAAATGTCAGGCAGTAGTGGTAAATGTTGTAAAGGAAAAAAACAGGGTAAGGAGCTCAGGGGATGCAGGATGGAAAAGGAGATACAGATACGATGGTCAGGAAAGGCCTCTCCAACCAACGTGCTCATCTCTTTAGCATACTAAACTTCTCTAAATCTTCAATACTGGTGAAATTAATCCTACAAGATCACATACTTATTTCCACAATAACTTAATACATGGCATTTGGATAGCAGAACAAGCACAATTCTCTATTTTCCTCTTGCTCCTGGCAACACAGAAATTATAGGAAAAAATTATTTTAACTAAAAATTAGAAGTATCAGAAGACAAAAAAAAAAAAAAGAGAGAGAGAGAGATTCTGATGACAGGTTAAGAAAATACTAGAAGATAAAAAGCAGACAGGGTCTTATCACTGGAGAAATCATAGCAGGAAACTATGGCCTCAATACCCTAAGTAGAAGGGAGAAGGGGTCTGGTTTTCCAAGGGATCCTCAAAGGTTCTTTACAGTCAGAATTAACAAATTATAAAAAGAAAGACTAGATTGTACAAAAATGTCAGAGTAATGAAAGAAACACACTGGAAAAGCACAAGCAGAAAGTTGATCTTGAGAGAGTTAGGTGGAGGCAGGAAGTAAAGGTTGTAGTTTGGGTTTGAAAGAATTCATTGACATGGTCTAACTCAAGACTTAGATTCAATGTTATGCCCTTCTCATCCTTTCCTGCCTTATTAACACCAAAGCTATTACTGTTAAAGATATTATTTAAATAAATAGTAGTACATCCATTCTATGAAATATTATCCAGCCATTTAAAGGAATGAGCTATAAGACACAGGAAACACAAAAAGGCAAGTTTCAGACATCAGTATGTATGATGAGCTCAGATGCTTTTGGTAAAACCTGTATCTCAGCTGTTACGGTGGCAATCTGACTTTGCCAAGGCCTTACCATACCTTGCACCTTGTGCCTTAGGACTTTCATGTTGTTGATGAATTGTGAGTGGTAAGGGGATCCATTTGGTTCTCACACACTGGCAATCTGCAATTGTAGGGGGAATGCATGCCCCATGCAGTGAATATACTTTTGACATATGGGAGATATGAGCTGATAGATATATTTTTCTTCCTCCAACCCAGAGATTAACTGTCCTGAGATGAAGTAGTTTATACAGACTTTGGAAAGATGAACCCATGAGATCTCACTATCAGTTGTAACTGACACCCAGAGTGTCCCGCCCAGTAAGGCACACCATTATACTTGTTCTCCTTTCTTCCCTGACTCACTCCTACTTCTCTGGGATTGTACTTGCTAATAAATTAGCACGTTGGCTTTTTCTTTAAGCTCCGTTTTCTAAGGAACTTGATCTAAGGTAGATGTTTGTTATATAATATTTCATGAAAAAGTAAGTTACCAAATAATACAGAGACTGACAAATTTTATATAACAAAATGTGTAAGTATATACACATTTAAATGTATTGTTTGTGAAGGTATAAAAGAGGTCTGAATGAATATACACCCAATTTTGAGAATGTGTAGGAGTAAAGAAAAGATTTTGAATATAGATTTATACTTTTCTATTTAAGTTGTTAAAGTCACCTATGACAGCAATTTTCAACAACAAATAGCCTCCTGGTGTGAATGCCCTGTCTTGAACCATAAAGATATAGGTCATATAATATAGTTGCATTAGATTGGTCACGTCACATAATAAGGTTGCATCTTCTTGGTTAATTCTTGGTACTAGAAACCCTTATATACAAGTATTGGCACTTGATACTTTTTAAAGTGACTTTGGAGCAAAAAGGGTAGCTAATTACTATTATTATTTTTTTGTAAATTAATTAAGATTATACCTATTTTTGTCAGGTTTTTTGGTGCTCTGATATATTTTTTGGTGTGCCACAGAATTTTAGTAGTCAATGTTTGCCATGAGATGAAAAAGACTGAAAATCACTGACCTATTATATTTGTAATTTTAAAGACTATGAAAAAAAGAAAACCATTATAAAATAAGCTAATATGATAGCATAATACTTTAAATTGAACATATTGCAGATTTTCATATTTATAAAGAATGTATAAAGAATGAAGTTTAGACACTAGAAATAAAGCACTTGAGAAGACTAAAATGTTGGAAAATGAGTTAAAGTAAGTGTTCACATCTTATATGTGTTAACATTCCATGGTCCTAAGCTGAAATGTTTCTGTACTTATAGCAGAGAACACAAGGCAAAGCAATGTCTTTCACGGGTTGTACTTACAGAACGTAAAAATAAATGCAAACCTGTCAATTAACTGATCCTTTTAAAAATCAATGTAAATAAACAAGTAGATGAAAGTATTCTTAAAAAATTAACTGGCTAACTGACAGTATTTATTTCACTTGTGCTCTAATGACAGCGCCAGTTGTGACAACTGTAACAGCATAATCAATAAAATACACTTTTAAAAAGTCAGCTCCTTAAAAAAAAACTGAAATTGATCTCTTTCCTCTCATTAGATTATATTAAAAATTGTTTCCCATAATGAGTACTTGGGCATATAAAAACTACAATAATATTCTAATAAATATAATACTCCTTTAGCTCTCCACACATGTGTTTTTAAGACACATTATAGGAGTGTCTTTAAGATATCATCACAATTTGGTTTATGACATTTTTCTTCATGTTATGTTAAAGTAGAAAATTCTCCCCCAGAAAGGGTAGCATGTCCACAAAATAACAGAGAATTAACTGAAGGTGATTATATGTAAGATATTCTAAATTGTCCTTAGTTCCATTATTTAGTTATTACCTTTAAAATGCAATATACAAACTAATTTGTTTTTATAAAATAAGAGAATTTCAGGTAATTCTTATATACCCTATTGAATATGTCCTATATGCTTTTTTCGCATTAAGAGCAAATTACCAAACCAAGTGATTTATACTTAGTTTTTTTAAATTTATACTAAAATGTAGAGAAGTAAATAAAGATGAAAGAATATGAATTTTCCTCTGATATACAAACAAGCACAATTCTCGATAACACTCACGCATGCTATTTTATGAATTTATGATTTCATGAATTTATATTTATGTGCATAACTAAAATAATTACAGTGGCTCTAAAATAAACTATTTCATTCGAAGGTCTTTCATGACTGATAAATGTAACTATAATAGGGGCATGTAAAAGGAGATTGCTTATTTATCTATTTAAAATAGATTAAAAATTGGTCCAGGAAGTTTGCATCTCAGACCAAGGACAGTGAGAGGGAGATCAGGATTTATTCAGCAGGAAGCCCACATCCCTAATCAAGGATAAAGAGGCTAAGGTCGCATAGGCTAGAAGCTCACATTCATGCCTAAAGATGAAGGGTAGGGTTAGGGGGGCTGAGTGATATAGCTTAAAGCCATATTCATAGCCAAAGAAGGAAACAGGGTTTACACAATCAGAAAGGTCACATGCAGGTTATTCATATCTATATCCTACACAAGTAAATTAGCCATTGATGGTGGGAATGCAAAATTAGCCTCTCTGGAAAACAGTGGGCATTTCTTAAAGCACTACGTTTGCAACCATTATACAACCCAGCATTCCCAAAGAAATGAAAACCTACAAGTTCTCACAAAAACCTGTACCGAAATGTTCACAGCAGCGAGATTTGTTAACAGCCAAAAACTGGAGACAATCCCAACAATGACTTTTTAAAGGGAAAATGGCTAAACTGACTGTGGGGCATCCATATCATAGAATAGCACTCAGCAAATAAAAAGGGAACAGAGTACTGACCCATTTGTGCCGATGGGAAACTCACGTCCTAATGCAGAAAAACAGTGGTTAGAGCTTCTAAAGGGCATGCTGGATGAATCTGCAGAGAACCTGGATGAATCTCCAAAGAACGATGTTGAGAGGGGAAAGTCAATTCCCTAAGGTTACATACTGTACAATTCCTATTTGCATAGAATTCCCAAAATGGGAAAATGCTGAAAATGGGGGACAGCTTAGCAGTTGTCAGGCATTAGGGGAATGGGGGCAGGAGAGAGATGAAGTAATGAGGAAGAGGCATGGAAGGACCCTTGCAGTGAGGAAATGGCATGTATATTGCATATGTTTCTGGTTGTGACACTGTACTATATAGCTTTCAAAGAGGTTATCCATGGGGCAAAGTGGGCAAACAATGCATGTGAATCTCTCTGTATTACTTCTCATAAGTGGATGAGAATCCACGATGAGATGACAATAAATGGTTTAGAGAAAGAAAGAAGAGAAAAGAAAAGAAAAGAAAAGAAAAGAAAAGAAAAGAAAAGAAAAGAAAAAAGAAAAGACCCTGGTTGGTGTGGCTCAGTGCATTGAGTGCCGGCCTGGAACCAAAGGGCTGCTGGTTCAATTCCCAGTCAGGGCATATGCCTGGGTTGTGGGCCAGGTCCCCAGTTGAGGGTATGCAACAGGCAAGCACACATTGATGTCTTTTTCTCTCTCTCTCCCTCTCCTCCCCTCTTTCTAAAAATAAATAAAAAAAATATTTTTAAAAAACATATTTGCACAGTACTCTACCAATCACAGCTTGGAATTCCTGGCTATAGCTCAGTCCCCAGCAGAGTTCTGCCTCTGGAACAGTCATCTCGCTCCCAATGGGTCATTCCCCAAATCTCATGAGTTCAGGAGGTGGGTCAGGAGAACCAAGAGCGCAATGAAGAAATTTTTAAGTAGGGGGGTGAATGCATATAGAGAACAAGAGCCAGAACAAAGAGGGGCATCCCAGATGAGGCAGGGGTAACACAAAAGCGGCAGTAAGCTGGCTGTGCTCAGAAATACAAACTAATAGCGCCCAAGCCTAACGTACTTGAGAGAAGGCACAGGCACCGATGCACTGAATGAGAGCTCTCTACTCAGCGCAGAGGGGCAGGTTCCCGCTAGGGTTCTGCGCCTCCACTCCGCCAGGTGGAGCTTGGCCCCGCACAGGGGCGTCCGCGGTTCAGAGGTCACGTACGCCCTGAGCCCGAATCAGCTTTGGCGCCGGGGGCTTGGGACGGAGCTAGCGCCTCCATTCCTTTCTCCTCACAGCTCAGACCTCGCGCCCGGCAGGACTCCACGCGACCTCACGCGGGGTGGCTGGCCTCTTTCCTGGGCGCTTCTGCCCCACCTCTGAGCTCTCTCCTCTGACCTGCCCTGAAGAAAGACGCCCGCCCCACCGCGTTCAGTCACCATGGCCCACCTGCGCTCCCGTGAAGTCCGGCAGCTGCTGCACAACAAGTTCGTGGTCATCATGGGGGACTCAGTCCAGAGGGCTGTGTACAAGGACTTGGTGATCCTGCTGCAGAAGGACTGCCTGCTGTCGACCAGTCAGCTGAAGGCCAAGGGTGAGCTGACTTTCGAGGGAGACTCCCTGCTGGAGGGCGGACAGAGGGGCCCCATGCACAATGGCAGCCACTACCGCGAGGTCCGCCAGTTCCAGTCAGGCCACCATCTGGTGCGTTTCTACTTTCTCACACGCGCCTACTCCCCGTACCTCGAGGACGTCTTGGAGGAGCTGCGTAGGGGCGCGCACGCTCCGGACGTGGTCGTCATGAATTCCTGCCTCTGGGACCTCTCGAGGAGGTATGGCCAGAGGTTTCTGCGAGGCTACCGCCGCGATCTGGAGAAACTGTTTCGACTCCTGGAAGGGGTGCTGCCCGTGTCCTGCCTCCTCGTGTGGCACACGGCCATGCCAGTGGCCGAGGTCGTCTCGGGCGGCTTCCTCCTACCCGAGCAGCAGCTCCGGGGCGTCCACCTGAGGGAAGACGTGATTGAGGCCAACTTCTACAGCTCGGTTGAGGCCAGCAGGCACGGCTTCGACGTGCTGGACCTGCATTTCCACTTCCGCCATGTGGGGCAGCACCGGCAGCGAGACGGCGTGCACTGGGACCAGCGCGCGCACCGCCACCTCTCCCAGTTGCTGCTGGCGCACGTGGCCGATGCCTGGGGCGTGGACCTTCCCCGCCGCTACCCTGTGGCCAGATGGATCACAGATGGGCACCCCAGCGGAAGTGCTGGCCCCGCGAGAGCAAGGCAGCCCCAGGAAGGCAGAGGTGATGCAGGCCAGCAGGCTTTGTCTAGGCTCCCACCCAGATCCTCGTATGTCCACGGCCCAGAACGACACAGCAGGCCCGCTGCCCACTCTCGACCTCCGCATCCGTACTACCACGGCCAAGGCACCTCTGTGACCTCCCACCCACCTCTACAGCCCAGGCAATTCTACGATGAGTTTTCGACGATCCAGGTGGAATATATTGCCGCAGACAACTCGAGGATTGACCCCCGGGAGCATCAGGGCCCCACCCGCAGAGTTTCGATCCAGTACCGCCACGGCAGAGCGCCGTCTCCGCCCTACGCTCCCCAGCACCGGAGCAGGCCACGAAGACGCCGCACCTCGAGGCAGGGCCCCAACAGGGACGCTGAGACCTAGACTCCTTCACAGCACAGGCAGTGGCTGGACGGAATGAGCGACTTCTGTCACTCAGGCCTAGTCTTCAGTTACCCTGTCATTAGCCTCACACTTCTCTGCCAGAACCTCCACAGCAGTTCCTGGTGAGGAGACAAGAATCCAGACCGCCACACTGTTCTCTCCTCTTAACGTTAGTCTCTCCTCTCCTCTCTCTCTCTCTGTCTCGCTCTCTCTCTCTCTCTCTCTCTCTCTCTCTCTCTCTGTCTCTGTCTCTCTCTCTCTCTCTCTCTCTCTCTCTCTCTGTCTCTCTCTGTCTCTCTCTCTCTCTCTCTCTCTCTCTCTCTCTCTCTCTCTCTCTCTCTCGGTTATCTTATCTTGAATATCTCTTCGAATACTGAGTATTCTCTCCAAAGATATTCTTCCTTGAAAAAAAGTAACAATTTTGATCCTTAAAATTTACTAAAACATTTCTATTAAAACTACAATGTCATCAGTAGTTTTTATATACATTTATAGAACTTAATCCTCAGTTTTCACCATAAGTTGTTTTGCAGATTCTTTAACTTTATCTGTGCTTCAATATAACATTTATCCTTAAAAAAAAAAAAAGGATATCATTCACTAATGAAAGATTTCTTTTTCTGTTAGAAACAGAAATCTCTGCTCTCAAACTCACTAAATGCCTAGCACATTTTTCAAAATAGGCTTTGTTTTTGTGTGTGTGTGTGTGTGTGTGTGTGCTTTTTTTTATTGTTTTATGACAGTTGTCCCAGTTTTTCCGCTGTTGCTCCCCACTGCCTTCTTGCCCCCCCCTCATCCCACAGTCAATCCCCACCCCGTTGTCCATGTCCATGGGTCATTTATACCAGTTCCTTGACTAGACCCTTCCCCTTCTTTCTCCCTTTCCCCCCTTCCCCTCCCCCTCTGGTCACTGTCAGTCTGTTCCTTGTTTACATGCCTCTGGTTCTATTTTGTTCCTTTGTTTGTTTTGTTCATTAGGTTCCTGTATTAGGTAAGATCATAGGTATTTGTCTTTTGCTGCCTGGCTTATTTCACTAAGGATATTACTCTCCAGTTCCATCCAGGCTGTCGCAATAGACTTTTTTTTATTTTTTAATGCAGTTTTAAATTCACAGCAAAAAAAAAGAGAGGAAAGTATGGAGTTTCCATGTACTTCCCTTCCAGACTCCACAACTACCCATATCCTGAAGATGGTACTTGTGTTATTTTCAGCGAAACTACATTGTGCATCATTATCACCCAAAGTCCACTTTTTGTAGGTTTAGCTTTCACTCTCGGTTTTGTACGTTCTGTGGATTATATGTGTGATATGTAGCCAACATTACAGTATCATACGGAATTGTTTGCCATAAAATTCCTTTGTGCTTCCTTTGCTCATCCCCTGCCCAACCTCTGACAACCATGTGTATGTCACAGTCTCCATAAAATTGCCTTTTCTAGGATGTTATAATAGTTGGAATTATACAGTAAGTAGCCTTTTCAGATTGGCTCGTTTTTCTTAACAATATGCATTTAATGTTCTCCTGTGGCTTTTTATGTCTTAATAGCGTGTTTCCTTTTATTGCTGAATACTGTTCCATCATCTGGATGTACTATTGTTTATCCATTCACCTATTAAGAAATATCTCAGTTGCTTCCATGTTTGGACAATTATGAATAAAGTTGTGTTAAAAATTCGTGTGCAGGTTTTTGTGTGTATATAAGTTTTTGACTCCTGTAGGTAAATACTGGGGAATGTGATTGTTGGATTGTATGCTAAGAGTGTTTTTAGTTTTGAAAGAAACTGCTAAACGGTCTTCCAAAGTGACAGAACCATTTTACCATTCCCATCAACAAGGCGTGAGAATTTCTGTTACCCCCATATCCCAGGCAGCATTTGGGGGTGTCAGTGTGATGGATTTTCACCATCTAATAGGTATGTGGTGGTATCTCATTGTAATTTCAACCTGCAATCTCCTAGTGACAGGATACTGAGCACCTTTTCATATCCATATTTACCAACTGTATTTCCTCTTTGATGAGGTGTCTGTTCAGATTGTTGGGGTATTTTTAATCAGTTGTTTATCTACTTATTGTTGAGTCTTAAGGGTTCTTCGTATATTTTGGATAACAGTATTTTATCATATATGTCTTTTAGAAATATTTTCTCCCAGTCTGTGGCTTGCCTTTCCTTTCTCTTGACAGTGTCTTTTATAGAGCAGACATTTTTAATCTTAATGAAGCCCAATTTGTCAGCTGTTTTATCCATGGATTGTGCCTTTTGTGTTGTATCTAAAAAGTTACCACCAAACCCATGATCATCTAGATTTTCTCCTCTGTTATTTCTAAGAGTTTGTGTTTAGTTTTGCATTTTACATTTAAGCACACGATGCAGTTTGAGTTAATATTTGTGAACGGTGTAAAGTCTGTCTGGGTCTGTTTGGTCTAGCACCATTTGTTGCCTGAAGTCAAGATACTGTCAATCCTCCAATTTTGTCCTTCTCTTTCAATATTATATTGGCTATTCTGGGTCCTCTGCCTCTCCAGATAAACTTTAGAATGAGTTCGTGAATATCCATAAATAGCTTGCTGGGATTTCCATTGGGATTGCACTGAATCTGTAGAACAAGTTGGGAAAAATTGTCATCTTGACAATTTTGAATTTACCTACAAACATGTAATATCTCTCCATTTATTTAGTTCTTTGATCTCATCAGAATTTTATAGTTTATTTAGATCTTGTACATATTCTGTTAGCTTTATACCCATTTCACTTAAGGGGGAGGCTAATGTAAATGGCATTGTGTTTTTTTATTTTAAATTCCAGTTGTTTATTTTTTTATAAATGTTTATTTATTTATTTTTAGAGAGAGGGGAAAGGAGAAAGAGAGGGAGAGAAACATCACTTCGTGGTTGCCTCTCACTCTCACCCACAACTGGGGACCTGACGTGCAACCTAGTTATGTGCCCTGACTGGGAATCAAACCAGCGACACTTGGCTCGCAGGCCGATGCTCAATCCACTGAGCCACGGCGGCCAGGGCCTTAAATTCCAGTTGTTAATTAACTGCTATATAGAAAAGCAACTGATGTTTGTATATTTACCTTGTATCATGTGTCCTTGATGTGATCAATTATTGCTTCCAAGAATATTTTTACTGATTTCCTCAGATTTTCTGCATAGACAGTCATGTCATCTGTTAACAAGTACAGTTTTATTTTTTATCCCCTATATAAAAACCTTTATTTTTTTCCTTGCTGCATTCTCTAGGTCTTCCAGCATAATGTTTTAAAGGAGTGGTGAGAGGGAACATCCTTTCCTTCCTCCTGATCTTGTGTGAAAGCTCATAGTTTCACCATTAAGTAAGATGTTAACTGTTGGTTTTTGTATATATTATTTTAATCAAGTCAAAAATGTTCCCCAATTCCTGGTTGGCTAAGTTTTTATCATAAAATGATATGAGCCTGTGATTTTTCTTCTGTAGCTTGTTGATGTGATGGATTACATTAATTTGATTTTTGGATGTTGAACTATCTTTGCACATCTGAAATAGATCCCACTTGGTCGTGGTGCATAATTGTTTTATGGTGTATAATTTTGGGGACTTGATTTACTAATATTCCATTGAAGATAATAGCATCTATATTCTTGAAAGATATTGATCTCTAATATTATTTTCTTGTAATGTCTTTGTTTTGGTATTAAGGTAATCCTGGCCTCATAGAATGAGTATGGAAAAATTCCCTCTGCTTTGATCTTCTGAAAGAAAATGTAGAGAATTTGTTATAATTTCTTTCATAAATGTTTGGTAAAATTCACCAGTGAAGACATCTGAGCCTGGTGCTTTCTGTTTTGGAGAGTTATTAATTATTGATTCAATTTATTTAGTAGCTGTAGGCCTATTCAGATGGTCTGTTTCTTTTTGTGTGAATTTTGTCATCTTGTGTCTTTCAAAGAATTGGTGCATTTCATCTAGATTAACAAATTTGTGGGCAGTAGAGTTGTTTATAATGTTCTTTAATTATTCTTATTATTTTAATGTCTGTGAGATCCACAGATGTCCCCCTCTCTCATTTCTGATGTTAGTAATGTGTGTCCTCTCACTTTCTCTCTTAGTTGTCCTGGCTATTATTGATTTTTTAAAAGAATCAGATTTTGGTTCTCTGTGGATTTTCTGTTTTCAGTTTATTTGGTTTCTTCTCTAAATTTTTTCTTCAGCTTACTTTAGATTTAATTTCTTTTTCTAGTTCTCCAAGGTGGAAGCTTAGATTATTGATTTTAGATATTCCTTCTTTCCCAATTTTTGCAATCAATGCTATAAATAGTGCTTAAAAGCACTGTTTTGGCACATGCCACAAATTTTGATGAGTTATATTTTTATTTTCACTTAGTTAAAATATTTTTAAGTTTCTCTTGAGATTTCTCCTTTCAATCACACATTATTTTAAAATGTATTGTTTAATATCCAAAAATTTGGGGATTTTCAGCTATGCTTCTATTACTGATTTTTAGAATAATTCCATTGTAGTATGAGAGCAGACATTGTGTGATTTCCATTCTTCATAATTTGTTATGTGTTCTATAGCCCAAAATGTGGTCTAGCTTGGTGAGTGTGCAATGTGAGCCTGAGAACAATGTTTATTCTGCTCTTCTTGGATAAAGTATTCCGTAGCTGTCATTTATATTCATTTGTTTGATGAGGCTGTGGAGTTCAACTATGTCCTTACAGATTTTTTGCCTGCTGGATATGTCCATTACTGATAGAAGGTGTTGAAGTCTCCAACTGTAGTAGTAGATTCATCAATTTCTTGTTGCAGTTCTATCAGTTTATGTATGTTTTACATATTTTGACACTTTTGTTAGCTGAATACATATTAAGGAGTGTAATGTCTTCATAGAGAATTGGCCCTTTATCATTATGTAATATCCTTCTTTATCCCTGATAGCTTTCCTTGCTTTGACATCAGCTTTCTTTGATTAGTGTTAGCATGATATATCTTTCTCCATCCCTTTACTTTTGATCTATATATCTTTATATTTAAAGTGAGCTTCTTGTATTTAACACATAGTTGGGTTTTTTTATTCAATCTGACAGTCTCTTTTACTTGGTGTCTTTAGACTATTGACATCAAACATGATCATGATGTAATTAGATTAATATGTATCATATTATTGTTTTCCATTTATTGCCCTTGTTCTTTGTTCCTATTTTTGTCTTCCTCTTTTTTTTGGTTTTAATTGAGCATTTTGTGTGATTCTATTTTTCTTCTTTCTTAGCATATCAATTATTACTTTCATTTTTGTTATTTCAAATGTCTGCTCTAACATTTTCAGTATACATTATAACTTATCCAAGTTTACTTTCAATTAATACTGCTTCATGGGTAGTGCAAGGTTATCCATACATCAAACACATGGTTGGTTTTATTTTTGTGAACAAACTGTTATCTGTTTAACCAATTATGAATAAAAAACTAAAAGTTTTTATTTTACTATAATTTATTCCTTCTCTAATGCTCTTCTTTTCTTTTATATAGATTGAGCTTCAGACGTCATTTTCTCTTCTCTGAAAAACTTTAACATGTCTTGCAAAGTAAATCTACTGGCAATAAATTCCCTCAATTTTTCTTTGAGAAAATATGTCTCCTTCATTTTGAAGGATAATTTCATAGGGTACAGAAAATAGGTGTTTGTTTTTTCTCTTAACACTATATATTTCACTTCACTCTCTTGTTTGTATGATTTAGGAAAAGTTTGATATCTTTATTCTTGCTCTTCTGTAGGTAAGGTATTTCCTCTAGCTTCTTTCAAGAGTTTCATTTATCTTTGATTATCTGCAGTTTAAATATGACATACCTAAATGTAGTTTGCTTGGGTTTTTTTTTTTTTACATTTATCCTGCCTAATGTTCTCTGAGTTTACTGGACCTGTGGTTTAGTTTATGGCATTAATTTGGGGAATTTGACAGCCTTTATTGGTTCAACTTTTTTTGTTTCTTTTGTTCTTCTCCTCTGGTATTCCCATTATATTTAAACCTTTTGCAGTTGTCCCACAGTTCTTGGATATTACTACTTTTTCCTTCAGCCTCTTTTCTCTTTGCTATTTAGTTCTAGAGTTTCTACTGGCATATCCTGAAGCTCACTGACTCTTCCTTCAACTGTATCAGTCTACTAATCAGCCCATCAAGGGCAGAAGACAGTCTTTATTTCTGGTACAGCATTTTTTATTTCTAAAATTTGTTTTATACTTTCTTAGCATTTCTGTCTCTACGTATGTGACCTGTCTGTTCTTACATGTTGGTTGCTTTTTCCTTGAAAGCCCTTAGCATATAAAACATAGTTGTTTTAAATTCTCAGTCTGATAATGACAGTATCCCTACCATATCTGAGTCTGGTTCCAGTGCTCTGTCTCTTTGAACTGTGATTTTTGTCTTTTAATGTGCTTTCTTTTTTTTCCTATTGAAACCTAGACATGAGGTACTGGGTAAAGGAACTATGACAAATAAGCCTTTAGTGATCTGGGTAGAGTGGGGTCAGGGGAGGAAACATTTTATAGGACTATAATGAGGTCTCTACTTTTGAGCCCCTGGACTATGACCTTCACACATGCTTTTCATTCCCACCCCCTACCCCCGCCACCTTAGCTAGAATAGGATGACTACAGGGGGCTGGAGTTGAATATTTCCCTTCTGTCAAGTTGGTTAGGCTCTGAAATATCCCAGTAGATTGGGCTCTAGTTAAATACTTTCTCCTGAGGGCAGGCCTGTTAAGCACACAGAGCTCTGTCCTACTTCAATATAGCTACTTATCAGCCCTGGCTGCTGTGGCTCAGTGGATTGAGCGTTGGCCTGCAAGCCAAGTGTCACTGGTTTGATTCCCAGTCAGGGCACATGCCTGGGTTGCATGCCAGGTCCCCAGTTGGGGGCACGTGAGAGGCAGCCATGCACTGATGTTTCCCTCTCTTTCTCCCTCCCTTCCCCTCACTCTGAAAGTAAATAAAAAATCAAAAAAATAATAAAAGCTAACAATAGAAGATATATTTAAAAAAAAAAATATATATATATATATATATATATATATAGCTACTTTTCTTTCCTCTGCTGGAATCATGAGACTTTTCTCTCATCTTCACTAAGAACCTGGTAGGGCTCCTGGAGGTAAAACTCACTAAAGTGTCGGGGCTTCCCTAAGACTCTCCTGGAGCTTTTGCTATCAGATTTGTTCATACTGAGCTTCTGGCAAATTTTCAATTACAGTTTAGGTTTTCCTACCCTAGTACTGGTTCCCACAAAGGTTCTACTTGTGGGTTTGTGTTTCAGTAAGCTGTGATTCTCTGTATCTGCCTACCTTTCAATTTGGAGGATGGCAGTTTGCCCTATGACCTCAAGTCTTGGACGGATACAAGGAGGGTTGCTGATTTTCAATTTGTTCAGCTATTTGCTTGTCAGAATGGAGTGATGAGTTGCAAACTCCTTACATGCTGGACCAGAAACCAGAAGGCCGGTCTAGCACATTTTTAAATGGCCCAGGGAACTGAAACATATTGCAGTATAAGCTAGAATACTCACTAAATAATTTCTCACAATCTTCTCCTCCTTTTGTAGTTTATGTATTTTTTAAACTTTTGGATTAAAAATTGCTATACTTCTCCATCAATTATCCTTGGTTAGAATTTCACTACCGAGTATCCTTGCTAGAAGTACTGCCCCCTGTGTGACGTGACGAAATGTGGATTGACACCAGCCTGCCCCCAATCTCTGCCTTTGCGTCCTTTCTTCAGTTTGAGTGTGGTCATCATCTTGGGCTAGAAGCCCTGCTGCCAGGCCATGTGACAAAGTAAAGGCAAAGTGAACATCATCACACACTCTGCTTTATTACATGAACAGGAAATTAAAAGCAACATTTCCATCCCATTCCCTCAGTAGAGAATGACATGGAGTTTCAATAATGAAAGAGGGAGATTAACACATTGTGATGCAGAGTGTTTTCAGGGAATATAAATAAATATGGTTGAATGTTCCCTCACTGTTAGGGTTATGCTGTACCCCTGTGTCTTGCTTGTCATGATTCTCTGTAGCAGGATACTTTGAAGAAAGGTCCATTTTGTTCCCATCCTTTGTTAGAATCTCCCCATCATAGACCCATCAACTGGCTAATGTATACCCATGGCAGGGAACAAAGATCACCTCAGTGCATCGTGTGTCACTGCATAGCCGTCAGTCCACCACGCGTGGAGAAAAGACCACAGCCCTGTACCCTCTTTACTGGGGTTTGTGCATGCTGCTGAAATTCACTGTGTCTGTCAAGCCGCTCTTTATTGGAGAGCCTACCAGCCTTTGAGTGCACGGGGCTCTGTCACTTGCATAAGTGATTATGTAATAGGGGTTATATTGATCTTTCTGGTGTGTGCTCTAAAGTGGCTGGCATCACAAACCAGGGAGGCAGCCAGTTTGAGCAAGACGGGTCATTTACAAACTTCAGGATGAAATGCCGCAGGATGCCAGGGAAAACGTTTTTGTTTTTCCAGAGGGAACCATAGTTCATGAAGTGTGGTTAACGTACCGTATTTGTATACCCTTAAAATCATTTTATAACCACACTGAGTGCCTCTAAACATTAAATATATTTTATAAGTAGTTGGTTAACTAGCTGTTGTGTGCTTTAAATAGTAAATAAAATGGAAAGGCACTAAACAGTGACTATATTTCATAGAGTAAGATGCTTTTTCAGCCACTCAATAATTCTCAATGTTAAGAAAAATTGATTTTCTAACTGCTGAGTGCCTCTAAAAATTAGCATCTTATCTTCCTACAGGGGTTGCTTTTCGGTTAGCCCCCTTTTTTTTTTTTCTTTCAGCTTTTGATTTAATGATTTGTAAGGTTCTCTTCTTTCTAAAAACTTCTGTAGGTGGTGTTGGACTATAATTTCACTCATATGTAATTTATAGGGTAGAATATAAAATAGAAAAAAATTCCATCTTACCTTTTGAATGTTCATTTCACCCAGACTATCCCTTATGTCCCCATAAGAGCAGGACTGCATGGAGAGACCTGGGACAATGACATGGAACTTAAGAGGACTAATGTCCCAGCACCTTCACGTGGGCATCTGAACAATGGATGCATTTCGCATTTGTGAAAGCCCAATAAGAGAAGGAGTTCCCTGATAGGTGGTAATGGTCGCATATCTTCATGCCAAATTAAATCTTTTTTCCCAGTTAGTTATAAACTCCGGCCTTTCAGAAAATCAAACTGCAAATGCTTAGACCTTCCAGGCAGTTATACTAGTAACATAGCATCACAAAAATTGAAAGCTAAAATAATCAAACATTCTACAGTTCCAGGAAACAACATTAAACAAGACTCAACTGTTAGTGGCTAAACCACAACCAGCGGGGTGACTATGGGATGTCACAGAACCTCCTTGAGTAACCTATGGTAACCTTGCCGATGGACCCTCAACTGTGAAGTGCATGGCTTGAGCTAGAGCTGTAGAATCTGGCTGCTGGATAGCCTCTATGAGCTCCTTAGATCCAATAATTTTAAAATGTCTTCTAGCCTCTTATTACATGTGTCTCAAGTGTGCTTACCGGGAAGGGGCTGGCATGATAAGCTTCAGACTCCCGGGGACATTTGTTTACATGTAGAAAGAATGCAAGGAGTGAGTAAAATTCTTATCAGCTGCACCCTCAAAATTCCGACTAATGTCACTGGGAGCTCTCTGGGATCAGATGAGGACAGGTTTCTGATTTGGGGCCAAGCCCAGGGATGAGCTGGCACTGAGTTACCCATGTTAGGCCGATGTCTCCTGTTTCATAGGCTTGAACAAAGCTGTGACCAAGAACAAAACACTCCCAGGGACTGTCAGCTCTCTGGAGGGAAGGTGTTATCTGAGTCTCCATTTTATCCCCAGCATCTAGTCTAGTATGTTCTCAGTAAACATTTGCGGAGCTAACCTGAGTTTCTTAAGCGAATGCAGCCTACCCGACAGGTGTATAAAATATCTCAAATGGACAATCCCAGAAGACTTGAGATCACTCAGTATAAGCCCTCTGTATTCAATCGTGTTTTACAGGAGAAACATGAAAAGCAATTAATTGTCCAGAGAAGGAATCATTTGGTGATTGGATTTAACCCAGAAACTGCTTTTTCAGCCAAAAAACGGAATACACCCTCATCCCTAGCCTCAAACACATATATTCCGAAATACAGAAGAGAAACAGAGAATACCAATCTGAATGTTACAGCGTGGAGTTTCACCTTACTACTGAGGTATGCATTAGTAATTAACATTAATTGACAGCATGCTCTGTGTTAACTATCATTCTAAGAGCTCTATGTATTATCTAATTTAAATCTCACTCCAGACCTATTAGGTAGACATTATTATTATTACCATTTTATAGATAAGAAAAAAGAGCACCAGTACTTTTGAAGAACCTCAAAGCCTATGTTATTCAGAAGGCAGATGACTGAATCTATAGCAGTAGTTGTTAGAGAGAGCTTTGTATTTAAAATCTGAACTTCTAACAGTCAATCATCATTCAAATAAGAATATTCTCCAATTAATGTGAGAAAGGATCCTAGAAAAGAACAATGTGAAACATAGGAAATGAGTCAGCAAACGAGAACTCAGAAGTGATGTGGCCAGGAAAAAGAAACAATTACCATAGCCACAACTGGAGAAAGATTTTATCTTCTCGTTGTCTATGACCTCAGTGAGTACAATCCCAGTGAACAGGGTATATTCATATCTTTAGTGCATTAGAAAAAGAAAGAGGCCAGCAATTAATACAAAAGGGCTTTTTTTTTTTTTTTTTTTTTTTTTTTTTGTAGTTGGCACTAAGCAGACCTGTTGACTATGAAGGAGTAATGGGCTTATGTTTCAGATCTGGGTATAAACTGTGATTCTGTTACCAACTGGTCATGTGACCATGGACAAGGTCACTGAACCTCTCTCCAAGTCTGTTTCCCTCAGATGGTAAATGAAGGCCATGGGCTCAACAAACTTAAAGGCTCCTTCTAACTCTGAATAACCCTACCTTGGACAGTTGGTTTATCTTGGTGTCCTCCTGGATCCTATTTGTGTATTCCTGAGGTCCTATTTCTGACCTATCTCTAACCGAATGCATCTGCTCCTTTTTTGTCTCCTTACAGTTCTGCTCCTTCTTTGGAAACATGTATCAGCCAGGGTTCCACCAGGAAACAAACAGCACAAACAAAAATAACCCCGAGATGATTTAGTGAAAGGACTAAGAACACAGGTGTAGGGAAGGTGTAGAGAAGAAACAGTATAATTCCCTGGGGAATAGAGCAGGCAGGGGCCAAAAGGAGACAGATCTGTAGAAAGGGCGACTTTGAGAAAAACTGTGACTTTGGAATTCAGGAAATAGATAACCAAAACTCACACTTCTTTCTTCTGATCGCCTGCTGGGGCTCCACATGGGAAGAACCGAACTAGACACGAGAATAAAGGAATTTTGTTGATGTGATTCACATGGCTTAATCACAAAGGGCACAAAACAGGGCAGTTACACCGGGAGGGCAGAGAGGAGATTTACATCAGACTCGTTCTTAAGAAAGGCTCTACTGTGGATCCATCTATTACATTTCAGGATAAATTATGTCGATGTGTTGAAGAAGTCACATATATCTTTAGTTCTTTCTTAAAGATAGATCATGCATATACATAAAAAGAAGTAAAAGGAGTAAAAGATGTCAAAGACAATCAAAGCTTTTGGGGTAAAAAGTAAGTCTGCCTTCTGCACCACACCCATAACGTCCAGCCTGTCTCTCTCACTCCCACACCTAGTCTGCTTGCATCACATTTAGAGCCCTTCTGAAAAGCAGAAAAACCCTCTGGGGTGACCTCCAGGGCAACGCAACCCCAGGTCAGACACTGAATTTACCTGGCTAACTCTGGCAGGATTTCACTGATACCCCTTCAGCCCACACTTGTAAGCAGTTCACAGCTCACCTGAAGTCCACGGCTGCCCCGAGGGAGGCCTGAAGAGCAGGTGCGGCTACCTGGTGTGTTTTATTTTTTGCTTTTCATTGTGGAGTGCAAGCTCATACTTAGATTAGGAAAAACAGGTGAGTAACCAAGAAGAGAACGTGAACATGACTTCTGAGCCATCTACTCATTGTTAGCTAGTGCCATCTACTTCACCAAAGTAGAAGACCAACCCTGATTCTCTTATTCAGTGTTTAGTCAACAGATGTTTGTTGAAGCATGCAATGTGTCAGGCACTGATCTAGGCTCAAAATTAATGGAAAGGGTCTCTACAAGCATTGTTAACTGATGAGACTAACACAAATACCTTGAAGCACTGATAAGTGCTATGGAGAAATGTAAGGCTAAGGGGCTTAATGAAGGAGAGAGGAGTGTGGTTATAGCAGCTGGTCATGGAAGGCATTGTAGAAATATTTATCACAGGACAGACCAAGGTGAAGGACCAAGCCATGCAGGTACTTGGGGGAAAGTGTGAAAAACTCAAGTTTGAAGGTAGATGTATACGGTCATGATGAGTAAGAAGGAGTGGAAGGATTGAGTTGGAGAATTGGTAGCTGGTTAGCTCCTTGGCACCTGGAGTTACAGCCTTAGCCTTGCAGGCCATGGTAAGGACTTCAGTTTTTACTAAAAGTGAGGTGAAAAACATGGGGAAATGATACCATGTCATTCAAAGGACCATTCTGTGGCTGGGTTGAAGATAGGGAGGAAGCAGGGTATAATGAGGAGGTGATTGCAAGGCTTCTTGTCAAGGCTTGGGCAAGGATGATTTTAATGGAGGTAGTGAGAAAAGATTGATTTGCTACGTAATTGGGGGTGAGAGCCTCAGGCTTTGCTGCTAGATTGGATACAAGGCATGAGGAAAAGGAAGGAGGCAAGAATGACTGCGTTTTTTGCCCGAGCAACCAGAATATTAACTAAGTGATTACAGTATAACATTAGTTCTCTTTCCTCAACATAGTCTGTTAAACTTTCAGGGTCATGCTAGCACCACACAACGTATCAGCACACACAAAAAAGAAAAATAATTCTTACCGAATTATACAGGGGTGGGCAAAAGTAGGTTTACAATTGTGAGTACACGAAACAACAATATTCTTGTATTATTATTTATTGATTATTGTTTTACCTTCCAAAACCTACTTTTGCCCTCCCCTGTAAATACCTCTCACTTTCTAAGATGTGTCTTAAGTCATTGAAAGTATTAAAACTAAATAAAGCCAAATTGTTGGAATGGAAATAGTGACATGAACAAATAGGACTGGAAGACATGAAAACCTAGGAAATAGTTCGTTTTTGTTTTTTGTTTGTTTGTTTTTGTTTGTTTGGTTTTTTGTCACTGAAAGAACAAGCTAAATTACTTGAATAAAGAACTTAAGATCAGGAGAGATGTCTCCTTAGATGCTCCACCGGCACTGTAAGAGTTACTTAAGCTCCACCTCACAAATTCAGAATTAACACACTTTGCTAAAGAAGGCCAGCAGCATCCCAAAGGTGCGTCAGGGAAAAACACTCCAGAGTGGGAGGACAAGGTCATTCTCCGGACTTGGATCCTTAAGACAATTTAATTATCCACTTCTCCCTCCTAAAAGCCTGATGCTCTACTGCCAATTCCTTACTCATCTGCTGAGTCCTCTAGGTAAAGTGCTCCACCCTTTTCCCCAAAGCCTTTCCCAATGGGGAAAAAGGTTTATTTTATACTTGAAGGTTTAAGTTTTTCTCCCAACTGTTTTTTCCCTCAAACCCATACCTTCGCTGAGCTGAGACTCTTCTGTGTTCTGAATGACCCCTTTCTACCCCCCAGGGACCCTTAGGCACGTTCCTAATATGGTATGGAAGGAACCACATACCTCTCTTCTCCCTACTTAAAGGAATGTGGGAGAGTCATTTTTCTGTTGTGTGTGAGCCATTGCCCTGACATCCAGTGTTTTCATAAGGGATTAACACACTGTCGGGTTCAACCAGACTTCCACACTCTTCACAGGCATCCTCAGAATTTAAAGTCACCAGCACTAAGGTTTCCAAAGAATTTCTAATGTGAGCTGCTTTTTCTAGGCACTAAACCAGACTAACAACATTTACATTGAATCCTTAATACTTTTAGCATAGGATTTGCTGAAGCCCTAGAAGTTTCTCCAAGGAGAGGCTCAGAAAGCACTATATAATGTCATCTATCCTGTAAGATTTGAGGAACAAGAATTAAAATAATGGAAATACCTCAGTGTCCAGTACCCATGCCCACCTTCCCATGGATCTGGTCTAAAAACCTGGATCTGATATCTGATGAGCAAAAAACACTTTAAAGGAGGGAGACAGGCTAAGCAGTGTAGCCTGCCTGGAGACATTCAGTGTAGTCTGCCTGGGGACATTAGTGAGGAAACCTAGTAAATCTTTCTACTGCAGAGTCCTTAGACCCTTTTCATGGAATTAACAGCAGAAGAGCCAAGAGAAGCAAGACAGCCAGACGTAACCATTCCTGAAATAAAAGCCAGCAAACAGAAGCACATAACCTATTGTCACCCTCCCCATATACATACTCAGACCTGTTTGCATCCCTCTTAGACTGAGTCAGTGACACTGGCGTGGGACGACCTTTGAAAACTGTCTCCAGAGCTGTCCTCTGGCATCTATGCATCATTTTGACATAGATATTCCCTTAAAAATAATTTTCATTGATCACTTAGGTCCCAAGGCTGTCTGATTTCTTTACATACAGGTCATAGTAACTTTGGGGAGTGCCCTTGTTTCCCACAGTAGACTTTCCTTCACCTAATCCTAAACCTCTGCTTATCTACACCGTTCTTCCCATATTTCAGGGTAACAACAGTAGGTGGTCAGTGAAGTTCCGAATACGTCCGAAGCTAAAGAAAATAACTTGGAGAGACAACATAGCCTAGAGTTTCAGTTCTAATTTCCCATTTTAGTCTTATTTATTAATAATGGTTTGCTATCGCCCCCCTTAAATTAAATTAGATCTTATTCCCATTCTGCAGCTTAGACTGAATCAGAAATACTGGCTGAGTTCCATGAAGTGCTCCTGCACAGCTGTATAGGGCAGGCTCCGCCTTCTACTCAATAGATCTTATGACTGGGAGACACCATGGGTGGGGCTAAAAGCCTCTAAGAACCCCCAAATTGAGGGTGTAACATAGACACGCCTCTCCCCTCCCCCATCTCTGAAGTTTGAGCTGGCAAATGACGATTCTTGAAGAATCCAATTAGGCCTCTCATTCAAGGTCAGAAACTCTGATTCCTTCTTTGTGTAACCCTATACCCTGCCTGGGCCTGGCATGCAGAAGGCGCTCAGCCATGCTTGGGGAGATGGGGGAGGTAGAAAAGGGAAGGACACATGTTTCAGCACAGGACTAGACCAAAGAATATGTTTGTGACTATATATTTCCCTGTGCTATCTCTTCTGTTTTTAATCTCAATGTGATTTGTAAGTCATTATTTAACTTTATATCCTATTAATTTTTTCTCTAATGGGAATAAACTATGAGAACAAGGATTTTTTTTTCATGCATACTTCATGGCAGGAAGCACAGGGTTAGCAAAGGCTTTAAAGTATTTATGATTTGATGATTTACTTGCAATTAATGTTTTCCCATATTAAATTCAAATTTAAATTAAGGAAAAGTTTTAATGTAAAATATTGTCTAAATCTATATCTAGAAGCTTTTTTTTTTTTTTTGCTTTTTTAAAAATCATCTTCAGATTCTACAGAATCATGTCTGTTGAGAAATGTTTCTATTGTCTTTTCTTTTGTAACAATTTTTTAAATTTTTTTTATTGTTCACAGTGTTACAGACATCTATTCCTCACCTCTGCTGGACCCCCTTCACCCAGCCCCCACTCCCCATTGACTTTCACCACGTTGCTGTCTGTTTTCTACAAATTATGTGACATAGATTTCATGTGGACTTTTCAAATGATTTCCCATAATACTACCTCAATTATTAACTTAAAACTTAAGTGCTTATTTAAATACAATATTCTAACAAAGTTTCTAATTTTTCTTTCTAATTCCATTATTTTCCTTTTATTTATAAGCAAAGGGATAGGTTATTTTTAGTAAGTCTTCTAATTAAAAATTTTAACTATACGCACACCCCAAAGAGCCTACAGCTTTAATCTACTCTCTAAAAATTATAGATATTTGGAACAAAATTGTCTTAATCTACTCATAAATTCAAGAACAAGACTATTCTTGATTTTCTTGCCATGTGATACTAGATAAAATCATTATTAATAATAAGTGGGACAAGTTAACACTTCATCCCTATTAACATGTAGAGATCTAGATAACATGTAAAGATCAGAGTAAAAGAATTCCTTAAATATTGCGAGAAGTGGAGAGAAACAAACAGGGTGTTATAGGAAACAATTTGTTTAAATTGAGGTGTGGTTAAATTCTAAGTCCCTTGTCAACGCTGGTAGATTGTGTTCCTAAACCAAAAAAATAGCAACTATATCCTGAATATTTACTATCTACGTGGTTCTCATAGGTGCTAGTGATGGACACAAATCATGATATAATATGATTGCTTATTATCCACATGAACCTTACATTCATGTTAAAAAGAAAATAATATTATGCAAAAAGTTAACAATACCAACTAGTAGTCCTTATTTCCTATGCTTTTATTCTTTCTTAAAATCCTCAAGAAGCAACACGTGACTTCTAGAAAAGGTGATAATGAAAACAGCATTTCAACATTTGCAGAAAGAAAATAACTAATTAAATACTTAAGCTGTAAACTCAAGCAATTGTTTAAAATATATTTTACAGGCATAACAAACTATTGAAATTATGTGTATTAAAACTCAGATGATTAGAAAAGCAAATGAGGGAACTGAATAAAAGAAAGTTCAACATAATACCAAGCAGCCTTGGTACAAAGAAAGGTATCCAGAACCAGGAGGGCTACGATTGGATAGTTTCCTTCCTGTCTAGACCCTGCAGAGTAAAAAAAACTCAAAGGTGCATCCTTATTCATTCATTCACATAACAAAGAAGCATGTAGCATGTACCAGCTTTTAAATTCCATGTAAAGAGTAGGACCTTAGGTATCAAGTGGATGTACACATAAAGAAGTCCTTTAAGGAAGTAGGGACTGAACTATTATGCAACCAGAAAGGCTGATGGACCACGAGAGGCCCCAGAGTTTATCATTCACCATGTGTGCAACATTTTGTGTAAGAAGGTAGTAGCAAGGAGGGATGGCTGCCTCACGGATTACTATTTTAGAGTAAGGGTGGGAGATACCCTGCAGCCAAAAAGTACTAGTAGGACATATTTTCTTATAAAAATCTTATTATAAGTAGAAAGAAGTGTATTTTTTATTGGCAAGGTCACAGTTACCTTCAGGAAACACACCAGGGAGTTGCATATGGAACCCTGTTGGAATGGAGAGGAACATGTGGGGTAGATAGTTATCAGTGTGAAGCACTTACCTCCTGTCAGAATACAGGAGATGTTGGAAAATGCTGACTTATTTAGTTATCAAGCAAACAAAATGCAAAGGAGGGCTTAATATAATTCGACTTAAGAAACAGGAGCAGTACAGAAAAACCACAAAGAACAACAAAGCTATGGCCACTGAAGATGAAATGATTTGAGAGATCGGGACAGAAGAGCAGAAGCTAAGAAGTTTCAGCTTTTGGCTTCAATCTATGAACAATGGCAGGTCCCTTCACCTTTCTTGCAGGTCCAGGAAGTCCAAGGAATGGGGCCAGTTATAGAATATAGATAATATCCCTTTCCAAGATTTCTTTCTGTCAAGGTGCATAACTCAAGTCAGAGGAACAACGACAAAAACAAACAAGCAAAAAACAAACTAACAAACAAACAAAAAACAAATCTAACAAGCCAAGTAATCAACTATCACAACAACTCAGACACGCGGTCCTTGGGGGCACAAGAGAACCTCCCAAGTCTTGTGGGCATGGGACAGAATTCTTCTTTCATGGGAAATATGATCATTCTGTCTTAGAAACACTGCATTTGAGGTACAGGAGGGATGTGGGTGAAGATCTATAATGGGAAATGAGACTTGGGGTCTGGAACTCAGGGTAGCAGTCATGGCTAGAGGTATTGTCTCATGCCATCTACACAGAGGTGATGGTTAACTCATAAAGTGGAAGTGGGAAGTGTCCTTGGAAGAAGATGAAGAGGAGCAAGAGGTCTAGGTGATACCTGCATTAGAGGGATGGATAAAGGAAAAAGCTTAACGAGCAAAGAAAAAGAACCCCTTGATCAATAGGAATGACAGCAAGAGAGGCATCAAGGGACAAGGAAATGTCCAGAGTGAGGAGGTTTGAGAAAAATCTATGAGGGCAGTGGTAAAAGCAGGAGCGCAAGGTGCTAAATAATCATGATTGTGTGGAGTGGGAGAGTAAATTACTAGAGAAGCTCAAGATCTAAATTAGAGTGAATTACTGGAGAAGATCAGCCTCTGAAATCCAGACATGCTGTGTCGGTAGCTGCCCAATAAAACTCCTTAACACGCAACTCTGCCCACCATCTTCCATGGTGAAAAGCAAACAGTGCTCTTCTCCACTCATAGGATTCAGTCTGTATGCCCTTATCCCAGTAGCCAAAAGCCTTCTCAACCAGGGCGTGCCTACTTCTTCTCTCCTACACTCACGTCTTCTACTCCAATTCAACTGGTCACTGTTGCCCCTTAGCTAACATGTCTGTGGTCTTAACACCATTGCCATTCAACTTCTTCTAACGCATTTTATTTAGTAACCGCCCGTTCCTCCATGTAATGTTTTCCCATTTCTTCTTGCACTGGCCCTGGAAAGACCACTCCTGATGTCATTCCTAGGGTACTTAATATTATAAGGAAAGGAATGCTCATAGTACTAACATCTGTCTGCTCCCCTTATCCCATAATTTGTGGACCCCAAAGTAATTCGTCTTTCCAATGTTGGTTTCTATACCCAGACTTCACGAACAAAGTTGCATATTTGGTTCATTTTAAAGTCTTCTGCCAAGGCAATGATCTTAATGCACTGAGTTGGCCTTTGTCACTCTCTTTTAACTGAGCCCCAAGGTCCCCAACTTTTTTAAATCATCCACTCGTTTTTCAGTACCACTCTCCCATCTCAGCCACCTCCCCCTGCTTTTTGGCCTAGTCAACCGGAATGATTTCCTTTGTAACAACTATCCTTTAACAACTATCCTTTCTTAATCAATTCTGGTTCCTTCTCAGACCTTCATCCTCCCCCTCTTCCTTTTAAAGCAAGTTTCTTGAAAGAATCCGTACTCTCTCTCTCTCTCTCTTCACTTTCTCTCCATTCAGCCCAAAATCCCTTTATAATCAGGGTTCTGTCCCACCATCTTTTGAATCCCCTCTCTTCATGGTCACCAGCCACCTTATATAATAATAAAATCCAGTGACATGTTGATGTATCTGTCACACTTCAGTTGCTCCTTCTTGAGAGGCCACTGTAATGCCACCAGGAGATGTTCCCTTGCGTCTCCTCCTATCACTTGTACCCTTTCTTAGCCTTCTTTAGGGGCAATCCCATATGCAGCACCCTTACCTCAGTGGTTCTCAAACCTGGCAGGCCATTAGAACCACCTGAGCAGTACTTTAAAAAATACTCATGCACGAAACCCACCCCCAGAGATCCTAGTTCAATGGAATTGGAATGGAGCCCACGCAGCATTCTATTTCAAGCTTCACAAAGGATTCTCATCTGCACCTGTGGTTAAAACTGACTGCCTTAACCCACGCTTTCCAAAGCTGTCTCTTCAGAGGACTCACCTAGGGCCGTGGTTAAACATAAATATATCCAGGTCCCACCTCCTTGACTTTAGCCAAAATTCGGAAACCAGAAAGTAACCAGGGACTCTCCCTTCCACTTACATCTGTTGGGCAACGCTTACAGCTATCGCGTTTTTGAACATCTACTATATGCTGGGTTAACACATCTATTTTCTATTATGGGGAAACCCTCAAGCTAAGAGCTTTCTTCTATGTGCACTTTCCAAACATCAATTACTTATTTCTTTGTGTCTCCTTTATTTGACTGTGAGTTCCTGCAGGGCAGAGATGATACCTTATTCATTTTTATATGACTTATATAAACCAGTACATTATCTAGTATGTATTTTTTTAATGTATGTTAAAAGTGGGATTTTTTTGGGGGGGGGGAGTTGACACATTTGTCTAGTACATGTTAACCTCTAAATAAATATATATTTGTGAAATAATGAATAAACAAATCATTTTTATATATAGTCTGTTTCTAACTCAAAATAGATGGTGTTCAAACCTTTTATTTTTTTTTTCACTTACACGAATGATGAATGAACATTTTCTGCAGTCTGCATATTTACCTCTAAAATCCTCTGTATTATTACGTAGTTTATATATATATATTTTTTTCCAGGTTCTTTTCTCTTGGCACTGGTTCCAACTTGGCCAAATGACTTACACTTTTTATAGTATGTTTTTGGAATCCTCTTTTGTGGGAGGTATCGAGCACATGAACTTTGGACTTCAGTCTCTTTTCTTCTCATTTGTATAACAGAAATAAGTCATACTTGTGATCATTAAAGATAAGACAAGCTCTTGCCAGAAACTTTAACTTATTTTGTTGTTAGAGTGTCAGCTCCTATGAGAAAAAACGATCTAACATATAAATCTGAGGGATAGTCTTTCTTTATGTAATTTTCTCATTGGCCCTACCCTCTTACATGTGATTATATCTTCATTAATTCTTATTTTTCTCCCACAATCTTACAAAATGTTGGGTCTCTCTTCCAATTCAAGCGTAATTAATCCACCTGTCCCTTTAATCATGTTGGCCCCTTTTATATGTAAGGATATACATTCTTTGTCTGCCTGGAAAGCTCTGGTCCCTTAAAACCTGAATGGTACAGGCTCGGTCATTTCTTCCTCTATACTACCTCTATCTGGACACGGACTTTTTAAAATCTTGGTTTACAAGGTCTATCAAGTAGATTTTTGAGCTCCTATAGGACAAAGATCAAGTTTTAGTCACTTTTCATATCCCAGAGCTTAGTGCAATGCTAAAGTATGGACACTTAATATTTGTGGAATTGAATTACTCCTGGAACCAGACTTTCACTCCATCTTTACCCTCAAATCTTCCAAAACTCCATGCTCTCACTAGCATTCACTGTTCACTTTGGGTCAGAGAGAGAGCTTCAAGTTCAAATCTTTTCTGACCCCCCCCCTTTTTTTTAACTGTGAAATACAGATTAGACCTACATACACTGTTGTTTATAAAATTAACTGAAATAAAGGATGTGAATAGCTTTGCACAATGAGTACTCAATAACGTGGTACTTGTCATAATTCTGATGCAGTTTTCTGTTTTGTTTGTTTTGAACTACAGGGCACCACTAGCAAGCTGCAGTACTAAAAATGAGGCTCTCTGAGGTAGCTGGGCACATGGACTAAGTCTCAACCTTTCCCTTTTTGGCATTTCTATTACCAACTTGTAAATCCCTATTCTCACCTTTTGTGCTTTCTTGGATATTCCTGAAATGATGAGTAGAGTGAGCATTCCTTTCTGCAGATACTGCAATCTCGTCTCAAGACTAACCCCTGTTTACTTCATTCCTGTTTACTTCAGTCACCCCCAAGTACATGTCATTTGTCATTACCTGAACTCTCATCTGAGCATGAGCTGTAACATCCCCCGATCTGGAGCGATCTTCCACACCCCTGTCCTCCTTCAAGTCCATGCAGGGTGCCCTCTGGAATTCCTGATAATTCCTCGACATAATTCCTGGGATTCTCAAATGCTACTTTAAATGTTTCCTTCACTTTCCTGCTCTAACTAAAAACCGGTGCCCTTGTGGATACTGCATCCTCTATATCCTCCAAAAAGCTGGTAATTTTCCCCTTTACATCCAATCTGTCTAGAGGGTGGAGTAAATGTTCTCCCTTGTTTCTGTTGGTACTTCCAAGACCAGTACCACCTCTGCCCTTTAATAAAACAATCCCAGTTCCCTTGAAGTTCAGGCCATATGGTAACCCCCTATCATAGCACCCCCCTCTGAGCCTTGTTCCAGCTTGTGCAGACACCAAGGCTACCCCTCTGAGCCTTGTTCCAGCTTGTGCAGACACCAAGGCTACCCCTCCTCATTCAGGGACAATTTAGCAAGTAGCTCATTGACTCTCCCCTACTAATACTCTTCAGTCATCCTGAGTGATTTGGATATCCATGTAACTCACATTGTGCAGAATCCTCTCAATATATCATGGTGCTCAGTGCTTTGACCCATGTCCAGCGACCTTTTCCTCACCTCCCTCAGCCACCTGCTCCCAGGTCATATCCTAGATCTGACTGTGCCATTAATCACAGATATCAACAACTTCTGTTTGAAATACCCCACTTTGCAATCACCATGTTTTATTTATTTCTAGTTAATCCCTGCCATATGCCATCCAAAGACTCTTCAATTTCATGGAGAGACAGATCCTGTCCCCTTTTGCCTCCATCCTCTTCCCATCCTTACTTACCCCTAACCTAGTAAAAAAGATATAAACCATCATTATAATCACTCCTCACAAAGTCCCCTGACAATATTGCTCCCTCTATTCCCTACTGTGTAGTTGCCTGGAGAAAACAAACAAACAAATAAACAAACAAAAAAAAACCCTCCACCATGATTGAATCCAACTTTTGCTTATTCTGAGCTTGACTTTGAGAAGCTGGACATGATTTGACAAAATATATGGCTGTGCTGACCAGCCTCACTTGTGATGTCTGGCTGCACCTGCTGTGAACCCACGGTGCTCTCAGCAGTCCTACCACCTGTCCCAATTCACGTCACCTTGCCACTGTCCCAAATGACTATTTCATCACTTGCCCTTTATTCTCAAAATCTCTAATACACTTTCTGCTCTTCTGTACTTCAGCTAATGCCCTTAGACTATATTTTACTGCTGGAGTGGCAGAAATCAGAAAAGAACCTGTTCGCACCACCCATTGTATACTTTACTGCATCTTTACCAAGTACTTTGCATTCCTTCCTGTTGCAATGGTTGCACTCATACCTAAAGTCAACCCATCACCTCACACCTGTTAAAATGCCTATTATCAAAAAGATGGAGAGATAAGAAGTGTTGGAAAAGAGGTGGAGAAAGAAGACACTTATACACTGTTGGTGGTACTATAAATTAGCTTTGGTGGTCGACCGTTGGCCTGGTGGGTCGTGCGTGACGAGGTCCGGGCGGTCGGCAGGCCAGGGTTCCTGCAGTGTGGGGGGCACGGGAGAGGGTGGAGAGGGCTGAAATGTGCAGGCTGCCTCAGGGTCCATCTTGAGCGTGGAAATAGGGGGCGTCGAGGACCGGAAGCCCTCATGGGGGTGGATGCGGCGGGCAGGGGCCGCGGGGTTCCGCGGAGGGCGGTTGTGAGGAAGGGGTTGGTTCCGGGGGCCGGGGCGTGGGACGGGGGAGGCTGGGGGAGGCCCCGAATGTCAGGGCCGAGCTCCTCCTCAAGGCCGAGGCCCGTCCCGAGGGCCCCCGGAGGTCTCCGAGGCAGGCCCGAGGTGCGGGCCGCGGTGGCGCCTCCCTGGATCCCAGCGAAGATGGCTGGCGTTCCAGCGTTCCTGTCGGGCGGGAGGCCGCTGAGCTCGCTCCCCGCGTGACTCAGTGGCCGAAACGCACAGGAGCGGGAACGGCTCACGTGTGCAGGCCCCGTGGGCCGGGCAGCCTGAGGAGTGCGGAGGCGGCGCCGCGCTCCGTGTTCAGGCCCCAAGTGGTGGCTCGACGGGCCCCGCACGGGCCTCGGCTGGGCCGGAGGAGAGGGGTGTCGGCCGTTAGGGCAGGGCCGTGGGGGTAGCCCTCGGCGGCTGCGGGCCGGGCCGGGCTTGTGTCTGGGCCTCTGGCGCCCCCCCTCGAGCGCGGGTGCCATTGCCCAGCCCCGGGGACGGGCCTGTGCCGGCCTGGGCCTCGGGCGCCGGCGGGACCGAGCTTGGGGGGGGGGGGGGGGGTTGTCACCGCTCCGACAGCCGCCGCCACCCGTGGGCGCCTGAGAGCCCCGGGCCACCGAGCACCAGAGTGGGAGGGGTCACCTTCCTCGGGCATTTCTCTGTCCCTTCCGTTCCTACTTCCTTCGGGATTTTTTTTTATTTTTATTTTACATTCCACCCACCAAGTTAAGTTTTGTATGAGCTTCCGTCACCCCTCAGACTTGAACGCTTTCGGGCGCTGCGCCCAAGAGTGCTGCCGGCCCGTTCTTACCAGCCCGGGGCCCGGCGGTGGCCGCGAAATGTGTCTTGTTCTGAGAACGAACGTTTCGTTCCCTCGGCAGGGGCTCGCGTGCGGGAGAGACAGGACCCACCCCTCGGACGTGAGAAAAGGCGGCGGCGAGGAAACCGGTTCAAGGTTGGTTGGTTTTCGCCATTTTGGACCAGTCACGTGACTGCCCGCTTCTCACGTGGCCGGGCCGTGTGTGCGGGCTGCGGCTGGACGGCCACGGCTGGTTCTGGTTTCCGGTGACAGTTGTGCAAACACGGGCCCTGCGCGTACGACGGGGGGACTTCACTCGGCGGGGATGCCGGCGTGCGACCAGGTTGCCCCGGCTCCCTGAGCTCTCACGGGGGTGGGCGTGGGCGTCCTTCTGCCACCCGCTTCGTCAAGGAATGGTAGTGAAACCTGAGTTTGAATTTCACTGTCTGTTGAAAGAAATGGCACGTGAACCCTGTCACTCGGGCGTAAGTTAGAAAAGGACACCAACTAGAGAAGCCCTTCCGCAGTGGCTACGTGATCGCGCAGTTTGTAAGGGCCGGGGGCTTTCAGAAAAGGGGGGCCTCTCTGCACCTCCCCTGGTGAGCGCCCCGCCTTGTGGGTGCGGCCTCATCACAGAAGAAAGCTCATCCTGAGAATTCCAGCTGGGGGTGTTTTCAGTGGAGAGAATACTAACCTAACACGTTGATTCCTTCTTGTGTTAGAATTCTCACCGTTTAAAGGGACTGTTATTTCAGTTATTTCGGTTCTGAAATAACAGATTTTCCTTTTAGAAGCACTTCAGATTGACGTGTTCTAGTAGTATGCATAGACCCTGGCTGGTTTGGCTCAGTGGATTGAGCGTCGGCCTGCGAGCTAAGTGTCGCTGGTTCGATCTTCCAGTCAGGGCACATCAGAGAAGGAAAACTCTGACTCCAAAAAACCTCCGCTGCCTTGCGGCATATCTCTTCAGGGGAAAGGCTAAGGGAGTAAACCCCGACAGAAAATCCGGGGCCGGAGTCCCTAAGGCGGTTTGACGTTGTAGTCAACACCGGCAACTCCTGCGGCGCACCTGAAGCCAAGCTGTATTGACTCCGTCTTTCCCTTGGACCCTTCAGCTGCGAAGAGAGGGGGGGGTCTGCTGCATGGGCAACAGCAGACCCTCCATATCACCCTGCCCAGGCTCTGTAGCTTCAGCTTCACTGGAGAGGACACTCCAGCGTCATCGCAAGATGTCGATTCAACACGGGAGGAGACAGATACCGTGTCACTCCCGAGTCGGACTGCACAGCCATTCTCGGCGGTGCAGATAGACTCTTAAGAAGCTACACCATCGTCTCTCGAGACGGACGGCTGCCGACGGTACTATAAATTGGTACAGCCATTATGGAAAACAGTGGGGAGGGTCCTCAAAATATTAAAAATAGTACTAGCCTATAGTCCAGCAATCTCACCTCTGGGTATATATGCAAAGGAAGTGAAATCATTTATCTCAGAGAGACACTTGCATTCCCATGTTTGTTGTAGCATTATAGACAATAGCCGATCAATAGAAACTACTTAGGTATCTGTCCATGCATAAAGGAATATTATATATATTTACATATGCATGTGTATATGTAAATATATGTGTACATACATATATAGTATACAAAGGAATATCATTCGGCCATAAAAAGGAAGGAAATATCACCATTTGTGACAACATGGATGAATCTCAAGGACATTATGCTGAGGGAAATAAGCCAGACATAGAAAGAACAATACTGCATGATCTCACTTATATGTGGAATGTTAAATAGTTAAACTCATAGAATCATTGAGTAGAATGACAGTTGCCGGGAGCACTCCAGTCTTACTGTCCCCAACTCCATGGAAACCGCTCCTACCAGCCTCGTCTTTACTTCTCCAAATCCAGCGGACATGCTTACTTGCCCTCAGAGCGGCACTTCACCTCATTGACCACTGCTTCCTATTTGAAATATTTTATATTCTCAGCTTCTAAAATATCTATTCCCTTTCTGCTCCTCTCTCAATGTCCTCCCAACTTCTGGGTGTTTCCTGTGAATGTATTCTCAACACAGCAGACACACTGATTGGTAAAACCATAAGGTTATTTCACAGCTCTGCTCAACAAAACTCTGTGAAATCCTATATGATGGAGAAATAAAAAAAGCCTTCCAGTGTTTTCTGAGGTTCTAACTGAACTTGATTATCACTCACTGACGCAGTCACTGCTCCCCTCTTTGATCCCTCTGCTTCAGCCACACAGTCTCCTTGATCTCCTGGAGTATGCCAGGGGTATTCTTTTCTGCCTCGGGCCTTTGTTCTTGCTGCTCTCTCTAAAAAAGGCATTCCTCTAAATATCAGAGTAGTTGGCCCTGACCGGTGTGGCTCAGGTGGTTGGAGCATCATCCCATACACCAAAAGCTTGTGGGTTCCATTCCCAGACAGGACGCATACCTACGTTGGGGGTTCAATCCTTCGTCTGAGTGGGTACAGAAGGCAACCGATTGATGTTTCTCTTGCACACCGATGTTCGATGTTTCCCTCTTGTCTCTCTCTCTCTCCTCTCTATCTAAAATTAATAAACATATCTTCAGATGAGTATTAAAAATAGATAGATAGTAGATAGCTAGATAGATGATAGATAGATAATCAGAGGCATTGGCTCCCCACTTCACTTAGGTCTCTTTCCAAATGTTGCCTTCCAGGAGAGGACTTCTTAAAAATGGCTACTCCCTCTCCCTCCTTGGTAGTCACCATTTAATCTGTTAACTTGTTTGCTTTTCTTCATTGTGCTTAATACCACCTAATACATATTATTTACTTGTTTATATACTTATTTGTTTGTTTATTGCTTCTCATCTACACATAAAATGAAAGCCTCATGAGACCAGGGATAATTTTTTTTCACTGCTATGCCCCCAGCAGCTAGCAGTATTGATTGTGCAACAAATGTTATTGAATGACTAAGTGAAATCCTCCTTTTGAATGTCTACTTTCCTGGGTAGACATATGCTTTCCTAAAACCATTAAACATCTTTATTCGCAACCTAAACCAAGTCTCTTATACAATACATTGAGTATTTAGGCCAATGGCTTGACCATAACCCTCTGAGAAATGTCTTCCTTCTATTCTAGCACTAAATGTATTGACTCACTCTTAAAACTCTTTCCATTTTCCACAAAATGCAGGATGGCTAAAGTTCAACAAAAATAATGATAAGAAAGCTTAGAGTGGGAAAGAAGAAAAAAGAGAGAATAAAATGAGAAAATATTAAATAAATATAAAAGGAGAAAATTTTAAAGGAACTCATACACTTCTTAAAATTGTATTTAGGAAACCAAGATCATGCAGAAGAATTTGGGAAGAAAATATGTCCACAAAAGTATATCCTCTCTTTTCCCCTTTCACTGTAGTAGACTTTAACCTCAATTTCTAGTGATCGGAGCCCAGATAAAGATAAACAAGATAGGCCCAAAGCAAAACTGTCAAGTGGAAAAACTTGGCTTATGTCTGGAAATATTCCTTTCTCTGCTCCCTCCCAGTCTGGAGACATTCTCCCTTCACCTCCAGTGCCAAGACCCTCATGCTTCTAAAATCTTCCTTGTATCAAAAATAAAAAGAATGCCTTAAAATATTTATAGCTAGTTGTTGAAATAGTAAAGACAATGTAGGTTTTGAATTTTCCTAATAACTGATCTGATTTTCCAATAAACAGCATGGCAAAATTAGACATCATCCCCTAGGCAGCTCAAGCCAGCCCAGGATCTTAAAGCAGTGTTTTTATGTAAATATTTCATGTCTCCAGGTAAAATGCCTAGGCTCACATTTTCCTCCTCCTGGCATTTAGATGGCGTGAGCCCGAGGCAGAAGGGGAGAAGGGGTGCCTGGTCCTAATGTTTTCCTTTGATTTTCACAGGTTCTGGCTTTAGAGGAACTGCTGTGTTCTGTGTCTTGGATTGGTGAATATTGATTTTTATAGACCCACCTGCCTTTTGCTGGGACTGACAGATGGTACCTGCTGCACGACTCTGTCTCAGCTTCCTGGCTTGCTGCTCCTCTTTGCTCTAAAGTTAGTCCTCTGCATGTTAATCACTCCTCTCAGCAGCTCTTTTTTCCCCAGTCTGAAGTGTAGGAACTTCTGGACTCCTTGTGTAGGAAACAGAGAAGCAGAAGTGCTGCCTCGGGCCTCTCTGTCCGTCTCCTATCACCGCTTGGGCTCCCGAGCTCGCGGGCCACGCTGGGCGTGACGGTTCTCCTACGCAGTGGCAGCTTCCCCTCCATACGCCCAGGGATGCGTGTCACTGACATGGTGAGTCAGGTGCCGCTACCTGTTTGGATGTCTCCGTGGCCTGCTGCGCAGAACATGGGAGCCCTGAAGTGGAGGAAATCCAGGACGTGGGCACCTGCTTGGCTTTCTCTGCTGCCTCCCCGTTTCCGCACTCCGTGGGCTGCAGCCACGCCGCTCCTGGCAGACTCTGTGCACCCTTTTAATAGGAAATCATTTGTGTCACTGCTTTAGCCGTTCCGAAATGAAAATCTTAGATAATATAACTCTCTTCACATCACTTCAAAAAATCAATGTAATATTCTAACTGTAGTAAAAAGAAAAAAACAAAAGTAATTTATTCTTTATGTATTTCAAAATGAAGACAATTGTTTTTTATATAACTCTAAGGAAAGACATACTGAATTGGTTAAGTCTGTATGCAGAATCACCTGAACGTGACTGTTATAAATGCTATACTGGAGACTCAAACTCCATGAGTGCTTGTTGATGATATTCTGAAATAGTGACCGAATCTCAATAAACTTGCAAGTGAAATTAAATATGATTTTCTTACAATTTATACTATAGTGCACATACGGAAAATTCAGTGTGTAGTAAACTGGCCAAAAAATACTTTGTTTTTATGCCAGATGGAATTAGGTTCCAGGCTCAGATAACTTGAAATAAGTTTTCTATCTGTCCATGGCTTAGGATTCTATTTTATGTCAGTGAACTGGGCCACTCATTCTAGCCATCTAGAATTCCTGGGCTCCGCTCATTAAATACAAAAAGTGGCCTCAGAGTATTCTGTGACAACAATAGCAAAAGAGCCCTATAATTTTTCAAAATGCTCCCTAATGGGGTGCTTTTCAACTATTGTAAGACTTACTTCTCGGCATCATTTCCTCCTTCTTCACAAGGCTCATGGTGCAGCTGTCACTGGGAAGGGGACATCTGCTTGTCTCTTACAATGACAACTACCTGGGATCAGAAATTTCTGGTGTGGCTCCTCGTCTGTGAGCTTATTGCATAACCGTAGTTACCAATTTCTGAGGATAAAAATGCACTGAGTTAATATACCCAAAATATGATCTCTATGACATACTGAATCTCATTCCTACTGTTATATTACCTAGAGATTAACATGCTGAACTGTTTTACACTATTTTATTCATTTGATAGTTTTCAAATTACAAAAGCAATACATAACTAGTAATAAGTTAAGCAATATGAAGACTACAAAAATAATTTCTCTCTTCTCTCATTTAATTCTTCTCTCCTATATACAAACATACACACATACTCACATACACCACTCCCATACATACCCTCATACACAGACATTCACACACAAACACATTTGCACACACATACACACGTTGATTTGATTTTTTTAAAAAAATCAAAATAGTACCATATTCTACAAATTATCCTGGGTGTCCTTTTTTTAAGTTAACATTATATTATGGACACCCAAGGATATTTATAAATTAACTTTTCTAATAAATAATATATGAATACTAAGTTGTAAATCTTCACAAACACTCATATGTAAAGTTATCTATAAATAGGATTATATCATGCTACTTTCCAAGGAAGTCATTTTTTACCTTTACTCCGCTCCTCACCTCTACCTGTACACTGCTCTCAGTTTCTCTAACCTGCCTGTGTCTCTTTATTCTTCTATAATGTCCATTATTCACAGATGGAATCCCTAATAGCAATTCTACAAATTACTTTGCTTTTTATTCACCACCCTGCCACAATTCTTTTTCCTTATGATTTTAATCTCCTGTATAATTTGTTCTTGTTCTGTGCTTTATAGAATTTATTCCTCTGATCTTGAAAGTCACAATTTCACATTTAGATCTCAACATTCTTCACGTCTTCATGTCATCCACTGATTATATATATATATATAGTTTGCTAATCAATTTTTTTTAAGTAGAAAGGCTTTTTGTACTATAGTAAGTCTCCTTGAATGCTATTATGTGTTTTATAGTTGTCAAGTTGCTTTTTGTCCTGTCTCTCATCTTTATCTCATTAGGTTTGAGCAGGACACCTGTCCTGAGATTTTCTTATTCTTCTCATCCCTGCAAGCTGGGTTTCTATCAGTGTTTTGTTATTTTCACGTATCCACTCATTGGGGCTGAAGCAAGCTTTGGAGTATGTGAAGTTGCTACAGTCCCATCTATTATCTAAAAAGCACAAGTGTTGCTGTCCCCACAGGATCACAGTGTAGCCAGAATGGCTGTTGGTCCCCCATGGGGCAGCTGGGGGAAGACTCGCAGCTCCCAGTTCTCCTCATGCCCTCTCCAGGCTCTAGAGGAATGTGAACTCAGTCACTTGTTCAGCTGGTCCCCATTTCCATGAGGACTCAGAAGATCACACTCACTTACGCAAGTTGACACCAATTTTCATCTCAGTGGTTCTCAGAACCTTGTAGCCCAGCTCCTCCCCAGAACACAGTGCGCTCTCCCAGGCCAATCTTCAGGCCCCAGTCCCGCCCCCAGGAATGAAAGTACAGCATTAGTCCTTGTCCCAGCACTGACAGAACCAAGCTTCCCTGGTCCCTGGAAGGCCAGTTCTGCATACAGGCCCCAGGACTACTTTAACCTAGAAGAGGAAAATGGGAATAATTAGAAGGTATGTCATTTTCTGAGGATCCCATAAGTTTGTTGTTTCTGACTGTAGAATTAGAAGGCCTTTGAGAGAACGAAATAGGTCTTATTTATCTTCTCAATGCTCACAGAGACCAGTTTCTTCATTTTTTTTTTTTGTAATAGAGATATTTTGTGTAAAATAGAGAGAATGCCACCTAAGAGTTAAATGAGGGAGGTGAGGGATGAGTGAAATGTATAAAGGGTATCAAAAGGTACAAGTTTCCAGTTATAAAATAAATAAGTCATAAGATCTAATATACAGCGTGGTGACCATAGTAACATACTCTGTTGCATATTTGAAAGTTACTAGGAAAGTAGATCTTAAAAGTTCTCATTACAAGAAAAAAAAATTGTAACTATATATGATGACACGTTAACTAGATTTATAGTGATCATTTCACAATATATACAAATGTCAAGTCATTATGTTGAATACCTAAAACTACTATAATATCATTATACCTTCATGTAAGAAGAGTTCAAAGAGACAGCATGTGCTATGTCCCTGGCATGGTGCTTGGCCCATAGTGCTCAGCCAGTAATTATTGACGCCCTTCCTACCTCTTTGAGCTCCTAGCACAATGCTGGGTACACAGTGAGCACTCCAAATAGTCATGAACAAAGGGATTGCTAATATTAAACCCAAAGAAAAACCTGAACAGAAGTGAGCTGCAAAGCAGTATGACAGCAAAACATAATTGTGGTTTTTGTATCCACTTTATTCATGAACTTGATATTTTTATTGTCCATAATGCCATAATGAAAGCACACTCGTATGTTAAATAAACAGCATAAGATACTACAGTTACTTTTAAAATTCATTCTGGCTTCAAAACTTCAAAATATGGTATAACAATCATGTTTTGGAACTATGCCAATATTACCAGGAAACAAAAGTGCATAACCATAGCTGTGAAATGAATGAAATTACCATGTAAAATTCCACATGTGCTTCAGAATTCCACAAAATTCCTTCAAAATAAAGTCAACCAAGAGAATGTTTTGGAAACAAGACTATGTAATATATTTCACGACTGCCATTGCACATCAGCATGCCTATCTCCTGATGCATCCAGTTAATCAGGAAAATAATTACTCTTTCTGGGAACCTGCTGCCTACTTATTAGCTGTGAGAAAGCAAAATAATGATGCAAAAAGCAGCGTAAGTACTGTTTTTCCTAGAATACCAAGAGCTACGTGGCTCTCAAAACTTCTGTGGGTCTGTTCACTATTACTCAATGTCTTCTGACATTATGTTATTGCAAGTTTCTCTATACTAATAAGGGTTCCTACCCTTTCGCTCTTCTGACTGTTAAGTGGGTGGTACCATCAACTGGAGTGAATAGCGACGTCACACAACAGCAGGCGGAGAAACGGAAGGAAGGGGGTAGTACAAAACAACAACTTCCCAGCGTGACGGCCCAGTACCCCTCGGAAGAGAGACAGGCACAGAGGACATGGGTTGGTTTTAGACAGGATCATAGTATAGGTAACTCCTGTTCAGATGACCCCCATTTTCCTACCATAACCCAATTGCCTCTTTAATTTTCCTACTGTGCCGAGTTCCTCCATCCAACAACTATTTGAGTGTGTACCTGTGATGTGCCAGGTACTCTTCTATGATGTAGGAATTAGAGTTAAAGACATAACGCTCATCTTTTGTGTCTTCAAGTATTTTTAAAAAGAGGGATACAACAAAAAATGATGGCACAATTGGGAGCACTGCTATAAACAAGTAGAAACTTTCAATGGGAACAACAGAAAGATCATTGAAGGGCTCAGTGCCTATCGGGGACTCAGTAAATACTAAACAAAAGCATAAATGACCTTCAGTGTCAGGAAGGTTTCACACACACTTAAACTGAAACTTGAGAAGAGCAAGGGTTTTATGGGAATACAGAAGGAGGAGACTGTCTAAAGAAGGGTGGAAGTCAGATGTGAATTCAGAGGGTAGAGTTCATGAACAGTTCAGGGAACTACACATAATTTAGACGGCTGGGAGTTAAAGATCCAACCTCCTGGGGGGGACAGTTGGCAGGAGGCATCAATGAGATTCTTGAAGGCCCCAAGAAGGATTGTAAATTTTGTGCTGTAGGTAATGGGGTGGCCCCTGAGGAACACTGAACAGAGAAATGAAATGCCATCTTTACCTATGATGAAGATTACTCTGGTTTCTCTGTGTCCTGGAAAGCTTTGAAAAAGAAAAGAAACAGAGACATGGTAAAATGTCCCTGCAATAGTTTCAGCAGTTGACAGTGCCTACAACTGGGTCATGAAAGTGAAGATGGAAAGCAGGGGGATGCTTAGAATATGCAGGAGGAAGAACGAACAGGTTTGATGGGATGTGGAGGGAGAAGAAATAGGGAGAGAGGAAAACCCAGACTACCTCAATGCCAGCTCCCCTTGCTCAAGCAGTCCATCAGTCAGAACTAACAGAACATGCATCTTAAAGAGATTAGGAGATGAAACTAAGAAAGGATTGGAGTGGGGTCAGAAAGGGGGCTGAGAGAATAGGAAGCCACTAGCTGTGCTTTCTGTAAAAATAGAGGCTCTCCTAGACACCCATTGCAGCTCTGTCAATGGGTTGTACACTAGAATCGGAGCAGAACTCAGCATCACAGAACCCAGCCCCCTCTCCCTTTCACCTTTCCCAAGGTCCTGTGGCTACACTGATGGCAACTTTCCTCTGAGGCCCCCTCAGCCTACATTCATCTACAGTTTTCCCTCGGAGTCCATGCAATACATTGAATGCACTATCCACATTGGCTTTCCTGACTTGGCCCATGAAACTGCTTACATTGGAAGATGCATAGTTGAGAAAAATCAATACCTTCTGGAAAAATTAAGTCCAGCCACCAAGGTCATAAGTGAACTTACAAAAGCTATTATTAATTTTTTTTATTATAATTAAAATGAAAGTTAATGGAAGGACATTTACATTTTATATAATACCTAACAATTATTGAAGACTTTCTCTGAGCCTAGCATGTCACATTATCATCTCATTTGGTCCTCATATCAGCCCTTCGTGTTAGATACTGTTATTACCCCTGGATAGTAATAAACACTGTACAATTACTTTTTTATTTGCATTTCATTCTTCATTATAATATTTAAGAATTTACCTTTTCTTCTCTCCAATTTCAACCAGCACTCCTTGATAAACGTTTCTTGGCTGCATACTCAAATGCACAGTCCCAGAGACAGAGAATAACTTTGATACATGTGGTGGAAAAAGCTTCACTGAGTTCTGAATTTTTTAAACTTTGTCTTAATAGGAAGGCATAAAATATTTGTTCTATCCACGATAAAGTCATTCCAAAGCAGATGTAAGCAGTCCTCATGACATGCTGCTTGGACCTGAAGTTGGAAGATCTTTAACACAGGGTACAGCTTTTCATATGTTTCCTAAGTTTATACTCAACAGTTCCATTTTGGTTTTATAGCTAACTTTGCCTCCATTTTTTTATTTCGATGTTTAAGTTTTCTTCCTAATTATTGCCAAGGGAAACAATATGAAATCCAGGCTAATGTTAGGACCTAAATATGCCCAAATATGGAATACTTACACTGAAATAAATTAGGATAAAGTAAAATTTCATGCCAATAAAGTGAGATGTTGATGAGAGGTTACCGTTTTTCTCTGTCACATGAAAAAAATGTCCAGGAATACTAGATTTCTTTTGTGTTTTCCCCCTTCTAGTAACTGGAACACCTTTTCCACTTCCCCACCATGTGGTTTGAGTGGGACTGACTCAAGTCCTCAGCCTCTAGAGTGGATGGGTCCCCTTCCAAGTGAAATTTGGCCAAGATGTACCCCAGGGGCAATGGTGAGGCACAACTGATCTATTAAAATGAGATTTGCTGAACTGAAGTGGTTTTTCAGAGCAATCCGTCCCCCTGGACCTGGTAGCTATTTGGGGATGAGTGTGTGAGCTAATGGCAGCCGTCATGTCAGGGTGATCATAGCCAGGATCCTTGCCTCCACATACATGCATTTTCATTTTCCTAGGGCACCCTTATCTAAGTGAATTCTTTCTGCTTAAGCATTTCACAGCTCAGCCTGGCTGGGCACCACCTTTGGTAACTTCACGTATATATACTGGCCTCTGCTGTTCAGAGGGCGCCCATGATTCTTGCTTCCATGGCTCTCTTAAGTCCTTGTCCGCCACAGCAGGACGCAAGTGAAGGTGAATGATTGCTTGGCCCCTGTTCTTGCTCACCGCCACAAAAATTAAAAGACAGATTTGGTTGCTGTTGCCGCCCACCACCGTGAGAAGGGATTTGGTATGAATTCTGTCACCAATGCTCCACTGTTGTTTTTCGGTCTCACTGAATCCAAAGTAAACCTGGCTGGAGTTGAACTCCTGCTCTACAGTAGCCATTTCAGGAATATTGGCCAAAGTGACAAGGACGGAAGAACTTTTTATTCTTATGATGTTACTACAATAAATTCAAAATATTTGCCATCTTTGCCACCATTTGAATATTGCTGCGTAGGAATTAAGAAAACAAAGGAAACAAAGTTGAGAGTTAAAATGAGTCAGGTTCCTGACAATATCATTAGATTATTGAGGTCCAGGCATAACCCAAGACAAATTGATTTTGTGCCTATGCTCTGTTTTATTTTTATCGCTTACAACCAAGAATCCTAAATTGTCAAGCAAAGTGGTGATTTTGAAAGCTACAGTTACAGCTATGTATTCACTACTTAAACTTCCTGTAAATTTAGATTGGGGAGGGGGGGAATGTGAAGTAAGCATCTTCTGCTAGCTGTAGTTTATAAGCTGTTATTATTGCATGCTTCCAAAATAAGTGAAAGAAATTAGGTAAACTATTTGTGAACATCTCTGAACATAAAAAATCCGTGCTCTAGTTGCATTAAAAAGGACTTTGGAATCTATGTAGTCAGCATAATGCATTATGGTTGCTAGACCACTCAAGTCTGGCAATTTCATTTTAGTAGATCAATTCTGCCCCACTCTTGCTCCTAGGCTACAACTTGGCCAAATTTCACTTTAAAGGGCATTTTATGGCAAAGATCCAAACCCTTTCACAGCACAAGCTGAATGCTAATGGAATTGTTGTGATTTAAAACTGTGAAACACAATCTATTTTTCAATGAAGGAAACAAACACCATAACCACAAATATTTCCAGTTGCTTAACTCAACTTTGAAGGGTATTTTTGCATTTTATTCATTATTTAATGATGAGAGGCACTGTAAAGAGTGGCAGACAGTGTCAGAATGTCAGATTAGGAGACCAGGGTTCATGTTTTGGCAATGCCACCTACTAGTTGTGTGGCCCAGTGCAAATTACTTAACATCTTGGAGCATGGTTGTTAAAAGGCAAGGTTCTTGTAAAAAAAAATCTTTTTCTGAAGCTGGCACCTACAGAATATTCAATAAATGGCTGTTGTTGCAATTATTATTGGTAGTAATGCTAGGAAAAGTATTATTACTAGTAGAGTATAACCTATTTCTTCAGTTTTAGTGGTGATAATTTTTGTATTCATTTTTTTCTTTCCTTTCCCCCTTCCCTTTTTTCCTTCCTTCTTTTTTTCTTTCTTTTTCTACTTTCCTTTCTCTTCAGTTCAAAATATCAAAAGATATGGCTCTAGGAGAAATCAGAGGTTTAATCGAAAAAGGTGGCCTTTATTTCACAATGAACAAAGACAATGCAATTTTTAATTGCGAACAAAATTCAGAGATGTAATTATGTAAATGACTCACGTATCTAAGAATCTAAAGTATGTCTCTCAATTCACATTCATTAATTCATAGGTTGCAAATTTTCAAAATTTTATCAATAAAAAAATTTGTTTTTTATATATACCTTACATCTTAGAAATAAAGATAGAGGAGTTGTTTTCTAGTATCAAAAAGACAATATTATGTAATTAGAAAACAAAGATTTTTCTGTTAGATAATAAACTCGCTCTTTAAGATGACCTTAACTTTTATTGCATACTTACTATATATCATGATGTTAAAAATATTTTATAGCATCATCCAACAAAAATAACAGTGGAAAAAACTCAGGATTCTCATTAAACTAACATAACTGCAACAGAGGAGAGGTGAGACTTGTTCTGGTTGTATAAAAAGGCATCTGCAAGGGGCAAGGCTAGTGAAAGGGAGACAATTTAGGAATTTCTGGGGGTATTAAGGTAAGACATGATGACTAGTACTAGGATCATAGGAGTGAATAATAAAAAAAACTAGTTGAATTTAGGTGATAGTATGAAGATGAGGTGATAAATACTCATTGATGGGTTATTAGTTATGGAGTATGAGGTAGAAAGAGAAATTGGGGATAACTACTACATTTTGAGGCTGAGTGATTGGAAGGACTGCGATATCACTTATTGAAGTGGAGAAAGATTATATTGCAAGTTAAGTAGGAAGGTCCAAGCAGGCTGAAGACAAATGGTGTTCCAGACACGGGTAACATATGCCAAGGTGTAAAAGTTTTAAAGAGTCTGGCATGGGAGGAGAATATATGTGAAGTGCAGGACATGGAGTGTATGGGGTGAGGGTAGGGCAGGTTGACAGACAAGGCTGCAGACATTGCCAAGAGCAGATTATTAAGACTGAATTTGATCCTTTAGGTTGGAGAGGGATAATAAAGAGTTATAAAGCAACTAGCCTTCTATAAAATACATCAAAAACTCAGAAATGAAGAAGCTGCAGCAAAAGAACTGGTTATACATATTTAATTAATTTATACATAGATCTCCAAACTAAAATCTGTCAAAATTAATGTTATAAAATGGAATATAAATATTATAACATATGATAAATGAAAAATAATATAACTAGAAAAAATTAGACTAAAGGAGTTTGAAAGGCAAGGGTGAGCAATAATATCTAACACTGGCAGAGGGATCTTCAGTTTTTCTTAAGTGCTCTACCTATTCTGTCCTCACAAAGTGCTTTTCAGGTACCTGTTATTATTCTTGCTAAAATACAGTTGAGGAAACTGAGGCATGGACACCTTAATAAACCCAAATTTATATAGCTATGGAATGACAGAGATAGGATTTGAATAAGCACTTTGATGGCACAGTCCACAACTTTTAACCATTTTCAAACATTTAGTTTTTAAACAGGATGGAAATCTTTTATAATAGGCATCATTTTATACTGACTGAAATTGAAGCATGAGTTTAAAAGAGCTCCATCTTAATTAATGCTTTCTTTATATGATGAAACCATGTTTATCTGAAGTTCAATAACTACTACAGCTTTAATCTGACTTCCTTTTTTCCATTAAATTTCTTTCAAGTACAATTAAATCAAATGCATATTATTTAACTATTCCATTTTTATAATATTATTTTGACAAATCCCCTTTCTCTCAACATATAGGTAGGAAGGACACCTGGAATTAGATTTACAAAATGTCATCGCTGGTTACACTTGGGTTTTGGTGTTTCCAATGATTTGTTGCTAGTTTTCTTAAGACTTTTCTGCATTGATTGATTTAACTCATGGAATTTATATTCTTTCAATAAACTACAAAGTCATTATAATAAAAAATATGGTGGAATGAGAGAGGGATGAAAAGATCATTGGTTCTCCTCTTACAATTGTTTATAATGGAAAGCACTAGTCATTTCCAACCCAGAACAAACCTCTTCTCTATGTTACAAATGTTAGCTCCACATATAAATATAGTAACTGTCTACTTTTATCAGCACTGTTTGTGAAAATGTAAATACTTCTACATTCACTAGTGGAGAACACATTTACTTTGGGACAACAATGGAAAAGCACTTTATAGAGTGAACCAAAGAATAAAGTTGCTATAGTCTTGTGGTTATTGAATTATTTAAGGAAGTAGAGGTGAGGTTCTTGAAAAAACCTAACCATTTGTATAATGAAGAGAAAAGAATAATGGTCCATAATGAGAGTTATTGTTGTAGCAGAAATTATACTTAGAATCAGTCTCTGGAGTCTAGTACTGGCTCTGTAATTGAAGTCTCAGTGACTTGGCCGAGCCCTTTTTTGGTATTTTTGTGTTTCTACAAAATGAGTGGTAAAACCGAAGGATCTCAATTTTTAACCCCAAACTTTGGAGATTGAGAACATGTATTTATCTCTGCCCCTTCCTCCAAATGAACAACCTAAAACAAGCATAAGCCCACCAAAAAACGGTGAAGAAACAGAAGAAAACAATAAAAGGCAAAATTTTGGAAAGTGAATTGATAAATAACAACTGACTTATCAAAATGCAAGGAGGGGACAGGCAAGAGGAATAAGAAGCAAGATGGTGTTTTAAAGGCTTAGGAATAGCCCACCCCAGGTACTTCTAAAACTGTAGGGCACAGTGGAAAATCAGATTAGTTGAGTTTTTTAAGTGAGTAATTATATGTTTGGATCTTCTTCCCTTATTGGTTTCTCAGGCCACTAACTCATGTTTTATTCCAGCAAAAGACTGGAGATTTACATTCTACAGAAGTTTACAAGACACACTCTGTGTTTAAGGAATCAGGCATAACGGAGGGGAAAAGAAAGGTGCCACAAGCATTGAATGAGGGTCTCCATACTAAGTGATCAAACTTTCAACACCCTCCAGTCTGCATCTAGTGCTGCAGCTTTTTAAAATCTTATTCTACATTAAATCATATGAAATGTCAATACTCAACCTTTTTTTAACCTATAAAATCACAATTTCATATTAATCAACACAAATAAACATCAAAGAATCATTAAATATTTGAGAAAAGCCTCACGTATGAAAAGAAAAATTCAAAACAAAAAGAAAAAACATAGATGAAATGGGATTTAAAAACATACACAATTATTAGCCATTATATTCATGAAATGAGAACATGATCCTACATTTTTAAAGTTTACTATCACAGATCTTGAAAGAAAGATTAGAAAATGAAAAAAGTGATTGCAAAAATTAAAAGGTCATATATATAAACTTAGGAGGAAAGGTGAGAAAATTAGATTAAAAGTCTAAGAGAGATAAATTGCAAGAATTGGAGTTTAGAAAGAGAGCATAAGTTAAAACTGTAGAAAATTTCCCAGAACTAAATAATGTTAATTCCCAGGTTGATATGATTCTCAAGATCTAATACAAGGACTTGAAAAAGATCCATAATAAGAGAATTTCTCTGAAATGACAGAACACAATATATAAAGAGAAAATCCTAAAAGTTTTCATAGGCAGAAAAATCATCAGAACATATGAACAAAGGGGTGGGCTGGGTGGGGGGAGCAATGGGGGAAAAAATGGGACAACTGTAATTGAAAAACAATTTTAAAAAAACATATGAACACAAAACTGGTTAATAACAGCAGTAGAAGCTAGAAGGTAGTGGCACAATTCAGTCAAAGTTTTGAATAAAAAATTATTTCCAATCTATAAATCTATACTCATATTAACTATTAATCAAATGTGAGAATAGAATAGAAGCATTTTCAGAAATAGACTTAAGATGTTACTCTCTTATAAATATTTCTCAGGAAGTTATTTTATATTTTCTACCAATATGAGGAAGAAACCAAAAAAAAGTGAAGAAAAGTCTTGAGATATTAATTAAAAGAAGCCTTATCTGGCCCTGGCGGCTGTGGCTCTATGGATTGAGCATGGCCTGTGAGCCAAGTGTCACTGGTTCGATTCCCAGTCAGGGCACATGACGAGGTTGCACATCAGGTCCGCAGTTGGAGGCGCGTGAGAGGCAACCACACAGTGATGTTTCTCTCCTTCTCTTTCTCCTTTCCCCTCTCTCTAAAAAAAAAATAAATAAAAACAAACAAACAAACAAATAAATAATAAATAAAATTGTTTTTAAAAATTTTTTAAAAATAAAAAGAAGCCTTATCGGATAGTGGCATTGAAGGTCTAGAGATGAAAAGTACAAATTGTAACTGGATTAAACAAGGCTCTAAATGGCATAACCCAAATAATAAAATAAAACTTAATTTTAAAACAGATTAAATAGACAATTTTAGCTTTGAAAGAAAGTTAGGAAATTAATTAATTGTTGGTATATATGAAACCAAACAAAAATAAAGGCAAATGTAAACTTCAGGAAAAACAAAAAGCTCTATAAGAAGCAAAATGCAATTATCACTATACTGATCTCTCTGAATAGTATTTGCCTAATAATAATATCAGTAATATAAGCACTGAATATTTAGTTAACTCTGAATGATAAAATATCCCTATTGGCAGGAAAGGAGGCTCTAAAAAGTGTGTGAGTGCATTTCAGAGGGAATGTGGCCGGTGTGACAGGAAAGGGGTGTACAGTGCTGAAGTATCATCTTTCATAACAGGAAGTTCTGAGATATTGTCTAAAATTAAAGAATCAAGAAATGCCAATAAAGCATGTTACTTGGAAATATAAAATTAAATACTGAAATGTATAGCTCAGTGTTGCAGATGGTTGCCATATGGTATATATATATGTATGTTTGTATATGTGTGTGTATTTCATATATCTATGGGGACAATGGTCACACCTGAAAATGTGCCTGAGAAACTTGATATTTGGATGAAAAAATTTGCAAACATTCCCATGATATAGCTTCAAGTCAGGAAGATAAATATATTTTTGAAAATATAATGATCCCATGAAGTTAGATCGGCAAGTATCTACCTTTATTTTTAAAAATTACCAGATAAAGTATGAGTAGCTGGAAAATCATAAAACTAGGTTTTAAACTATAATAGCAGCAGTTTCCCCAATAACCCTGTTTGGGGAAATTTAACTGAGGTTAGAATCTGCCATTTTTTTCTAGAGTGATGAGTTAATTTATACTTTTCATAGGGCCATGACCTTTTTTCAAAATAATTATGTTATTTTATTTTTTTATTGATTGATTTTAGAGAGGGAGAGAAAGAGAGGGAGAGAAACATCAATTTGTTGTTGCACTTGTCTTAGGCATTTATGGTTTGTTTTTTATATGTACCCTAGCCTGGGATTGAACCCTCAACCTTGGTGTATCAAGACGCTGATCTAACCAAATGAGCTCCTAGGGCTGTAGGGCTATGGCCTTATTCACTGTTTATCCAATTTGTAAATGATAGTTTTGTAATGGACAGATTATGGGGATTTATTTCATTCTTCTCTGCATCTTCCTATGGTGTGACTTCATGAAACCTCCTTACTGGCCCAAGTGGACCTTCATTAAGGACCCCATAAGAGAAGCTACTATTTAATAATATTTAGATTCTCAAAATTTTTTCCTCTATCAGAAGGACATCCTACACACACACACACACATACACACACCACTTGGAATAATGTGTCAAAATGACTGCAAGTCATAAAGGAACCTGTGTGCTCTATACCATTTTTCTCGCCTCTATCAACAGGTCACCTATTTCGTTGATGCTTATAGAACTGCCTAATGCTTTAAGCCATGTTCAATTATGTGTTAAAATGATTTCCCACATGAATAATGTTCGTACATTATTTAATTCTACCCAACATACATTCACTCTTGTTACTTCTGAATTAACTATATCAAGCTATATCAAGCTTTCTCTTGCCCTTTAATTCAACTGAAGGAGATTAAAAATAATGTGTCCTGGAAGGGGTTTTAAAATTTGTTGTTTTTTTTTTTTTTTTTTTTTCCTTACCATTAAATGACGACTTGGTAGTGTAATCATCAGCTAGTACACAGTTAAAATACAGTCAAGGTATGATGATTCCTTCAATAGCCATTGATGTAGCTTAATCTGTGTTATAGAAGGAAAGTTCTCATACTACAAATTGCTATACAGGTTATCTTAGAACACTTTGTGACCTTTAAAAGAATGCTTGCTTACAGGAACCACCCTCCTCCCAAAGGAGAAAAATTCTGGCATTGTCCCCACTTTCTCTATATGGACTCAGAAGTGGCCAAACAATATGTCCTATCCTTTTCAAATTCAGAATCCATCAAAATCTGGATTGCTACAAATAAAAATGAATTTAAAATGTAGCTAGCAGAGCAGGGTGTTCACAGAGGGATTATATTTAGGACTGAGTGTTCAGCTACTGGAATGGAGGAAGAAAGGCAGGCAATGATCTATGGTAAGAAAGGAAAGTTCTAACACAGCCTAAACTATTGCTATACACGTTTTTCTTTAGAGTTCTTTATGGCCATGAAAGACAAAGGGGGGAAGGCTGTAGATTCAGAAAAATCAGTTATAGTAAATAGAAATGCAAGAGCTGTGCTTTAGCAGGTATACATGATCCCTGCTGAGAAAAAAGAAACAAGAGGAAATGTAAAGCAATAAAGGAAAAAGCCTTGTCAAGAGGCTTTTGGATGAAAAATAAAATGGCACTAGGTGGCTTTCAGATTAAAGGTATATATGCTTAAGAGACTGTGGCGCCTAATATCTGAAATAAGAATTGACCTAAAACACTTGGGACATGTGGTTATGTTTACGATTTACAGTTTTGACAAAGGGATGAGAATATCAGACTACAAAATTCAGAAACCCAAATGTTCCGTGATGTTGTATTTTTTCCTTATGTGCATTACATCAAAATCACGTAATTTATTTTGAGTGGACTATTCTCTTTGCAGCTTGGCCTGTTTGTTTAATTTTATTTATTTTATAGTTATATTTCTCCTAATGAGCATACCTGATATTCTATGATATCAACAAAACTAATATGATGACTCCTTAAAAGAAGTTTTGACAGTCCTAATGAACTCCCATATGCCATTTACCTCATGGAAGTGTTATATGTTCCCATATTCATCCTTAATAACTATGGAGGTAGAGATGATCAACATTCCTATGACACCTCCAATACGGCACAAATTTCAATTTCGCATTTCCTATTAAACTATGCCTTATCAGGGTGCAAAAATTTGAGAAGACATCACAATTTAAAAAAAAAAAAAAACTTCAACTTTTTAAAAATCACAAAGTAATATTTAATAATGCCTTGGAACAAAATAAAAGGAAATTGCCTTAGAAGATTGAAAATAACAAAACAACACTCTACTGCAAAGAGAGGCATAAATACAGGCAGACTGATGGGAAATAAAAATCAGCTTCTACTCAGTAGCTCTGCCATGCTCTTAACTGTGAGTGCCAGCAAGACCACTGCTCTTCGAGTGCCAGGAGAGGAGGGCTACACACAGAACCATCATAAGTGTGGCACCATCTGGTGACAGAATGAATAAAACCCACAAATAGGGCTGATTAAATCTGCCTGAATTCTATAGCCAAAGAAGAGGGAGGAGGAAGCAGGGAATCAAGGTCACGGTGATTACATTCCCCCACGTTTTTTTCCCTGGCACTCTCTCACATTTCATTCTAACAGCCGTCTCCCAAATTAACTTTCTTCCTAACACGAGATTTATGGCGCATCCAACTGAAGAAAAATCAGGTGTGTTTACCTTTTGCGAGAGAAATAGATGCATTAAAAAAAAAAATTTAAGCTTGGAACACTTTTCAAGATGTCTTCACTGTCTTAGAACTCATAAAGTTATTACTTCCTCTTTTAAAAAATGAAAATAAAATTTAATATTTTACCACCTAGAGCTAGAATTTGGCTTACAGCTTCTTTATTATTTAATTTTAGAATTGCCTATATACCCTTAAAGTGAAGTATAGAGAAAGATGCTTATACAGTCACAGGAATGCAATGAAAGGACATCGGAGAATAATTAACTAAGGATCAAACTTCTTTTCAAAGATACCAAGTATAGTCATGAGTAGAGTATAGTTCACCACAAAATCCATTCCATCAAAATGAACCAAAGGCAAGAAAAACATTTTGGGTTGGTTTGGTTTGGTTTGTTAATGCAAATGATCCCATTATCCTAGTGGTACTTAAATGTCTGTTGTTACAATAAAAGAAAAATGAAGTCTGTGCTTCAAATGTGGCTGTTTGCTTGACATTTCTGAAAGTCGATAGCTTTTCTAAATTTTCTGACTGGCTCTAAATTTAAAAATTCTGAAGGAAGATGCCCCTGACTCTCCAGAAATCCACTAGGCTGCAAGACTGAGCAAACCCTGTGCTTTACTGCACAGCTGGGATATAGAGGCTTTGGTGGGTTACGGTCTCACTGCGTTAATGGAAGTCCTTTACCCCACTGGGACAGGGGGAAGATTCTCAGTCTCCAAGAAATCAGTCTGGGGAATAGGATGACTTTTGTTTTCCTAAAGAAACTCTTTCATCTATTTCAGGTAACTTATACATTAGTACTAGAAAAAGCAACGTGTGGTGGTGGCAGGGTAGGGTGGGAGGACGGGGACACAAAGGTACAGCAACCTGATTCGATTCAATCACCCATTCATTTATTCATTCACCAACTTTCTTAGTCAATGATTTATTGAACAGATACTAAGCGTTAAGTACTTTGCTAGGTAATACAAAACCAATAAAAAAAGAAATAAAGGATGGAAGGAAGGGAAGGAGGAAAAGAAAAAGGGAGGGAGAAAAAGGAAGGAAGGAAGGAAATGAGGGAGGAAAGAAGGAAGGAAGGAAGGAAGGAAGGAAGGAAGGGAGGGAGGGAGGAAGGAAGGGAGGGAGAAAGGAAGGGAAAAAGACAAACATGGTCTTTGCTATCACAGAGTCTAATACACAGAGATTGAGGCAGACATTAAATATTGCACAAATATTGCAAAGTTTATTATTTATGCATTGGTTTAAGATCTAAGAAGGAAAAGTACTGGGTGAGTTGAGAGTATACAAAGCAGGTCCTGATGTGGTAACATCTTTTATTTTCATACAGTTTGTAAAATGCTTCTACACCTGAAATCTCATTAATTCCAAAGGACAACCCTGTGAGGAAGAGAGAATAGTTATTATTAATTTCATGGCACTGATGAAGGACTGGAGGCTCTGAGGTTAAGTGTGTATATCAGAAGGTCAAGTAGCTAGTGGAATATAAGGCCAGCAGTAGGGTTCAGGTCTTTTTTGAACCTTTTTTTCCTCATATCACACTGTCTATCATTTTAGAGCTGCCATTTTTGAAAGTGAAATGTTTGAGGAAGTTATCAATTGTATTGGTTTCCCCACACAATAACAGTCAGCAGAAACATCACTTCTTATCACATAGGTTTTTATGCTTGAGACAATTGCCCAAAGTTACCCAGCTCTTTCTAACTTAAAAATAATGTCAATCTGGGTATAAAAACTTCCCTACTTGCAGAATAGGACTTATTTGCTTCATTATGGTCATGAAACACTTGCCTCTCTGTAGAATTGTTAAATAAACTGACCAAAGACAATCAAATGTCCACACTTCCATAGACTCAGACAAGCCCCAGAGATTGTCTACTATCTAGACAACATTCAGTAGTCTGCCAAAGGACACTCAATAATCTTTTAATTGTCCATTACAAACGTCTTTCACAATAATGACTGTTACTGTCCTTACCATCACTACTGGCCATCAGTCAGGTGGATTCTTTGATGACACATATTCTTTGTGAATATAGTGAAATAAGCAATTCTTAGTCTATTCTTTGCAAATGCACTGATTCACACATTCTACAAATTCAGCCACATGCCAGAAAAAAATAATACAAATCAGTTTCATGATATCCTTTTAAAAATGTAAAAATATTGTTTTATTTTTACATGAAAAATATATACCTTGGATAAGTAACTTGATTTTTATTTTTTCTCTACTACTTTATTTGAAAAAGGAAATAATTGCCCTGCTAACCTCAGAGAGTTATACAAAGGATTAAGTAAGATAACATATGTGACATCTTAAAATGTATAAATTACTTTACAAAGACAAGTTATTTTTATTGCAATTAAGCCACATAGTAGTGAAGACAACACAAGGGATCTGAATTCTAGTTCTTGTTCTTTCATAAACTAGTTGTTTAAATTTGAGTGAATACTCGTCGGCAGCCGTCCGTCTCGAGAGACAATGGTGTAGCTTTTTAAGAGTCTATCTGCAACGCTGAGAATGGCTGTGCAGTCCGACTCGGGAGTGACATGGTGTCTGTCTCCTCCCGTGTTGAATCGACATCTTGCGATGACGCTGGAGTGTCCTCTCCAGTGAAGCTGAAGCTACAGAGCCTGGGCAGGGTGATAGGGAGGGTCTGCTGTTGCCCATGCAGCAGACCCCCCCTCTCTTCGCAGCTGAAGGGTCCAAGGGTAAGACGGAGTCAATACAGCTTGGCTTCAGGTGCGCCGCAGGAGTTGCCGGTGTTGACTACAACGTCAAACCGCCTTAGGGACTCCGGCTCCGGATTTTCTGTCGGGGTTTACTCCCTTAGCCTTTCCCCTGAAGAGGTATGCCGCAAGGCAGCGGAGGTTTTTTGGAGTCAGAGTTTTCCTTCTCTGATGTGCCCTGACTGGAAGATCAAACCAGCGACACTTAGCTCACAGGCCGACACTCAATCCACTGAGCCAAACCAGCCAGGGGCAGTGAATACTAAACCTCTTGTTATCTGTAAAATAAGAGAATTAAAATCTCTGGTTCTTTCCAGTCCACGATCAGTTTAATTCTTAGTACATTAATAGATGACAATACAAAGAAAAAAAAGAACATAAAGGTAATGCTTTTAAAGAAAATGGACAAGCATTTATTGACTGCCTGGCCCTGTGACTTAACAACGAATAACATCTAGATCTTGCCTTCAAGGAGCTTACCCTATTTGTCAGTCTGTGCCTGGGAAGAGATGGGGCATTTATGAAGAAGAGACTTAGAGGGGGCGAGATAGGGACAAACTTGAACCTCTTGGTACCTTCATCTGTTCTTTATCACCTTTAAGCAACAACCTGCAGAATATAGTGGCTATTTAACTTCTGCCTCCCAGGTTTTAGATATGTCTCTAGTAGCCAATCTTACTCTAAAACATATAGAAATATACTTTCAAGTTAGTAGAATGAACAGTATAAAATCAGCATGATTTATTATTTGTCAGTTAAGCATGCATATAGTTCTCCTTTAATCATTTAATTCTGAAGTAAAAATAATAGCAAAATCATGTTCTCATCTAAAATAATGCAAACATCTCCTATGCAACTGAAAACATACTAAACCTCCCTCCAAAAGAGAACACAAAATCACTTTGTCCTTAGTTAGATGATGTCCATTTATTTTCTGAGTCATCCATTGATATTTGCTAATTTAAATTGATAAACTGATATACAAGGTTAACTACTATTAACACATCTTATTGGGGAAAATAGGAGGAGGGTTCTGGACTGTAGACAGTTTTGTCTGTATTAGATTGTTGTATTTTTTCATTAATTTGTATTATAAGATGGAAGTACTAAAGGTATTACAGGTACAGTCCTCACCCACTTTGGGTGGCACACCCCCAATATTCCTTGATGGTTGTGACCAGTCACTGCAGCCAGTATAGCATAACCCTATTTTATGCTTTTTTGTTTACTGAACTTAGGAGCCCAAGGTCAAAAAGTGGCATTTTCAACTTCTAGGTTCATGAAACCATTTTTCTGTTTTCTAGTGGAAGCCTTTCTCCCCTGGGAACAAAGATCTCTACACGAAGCAGCGCCCAAAGTCATGGAGATGGAGCAAAAAAATTTGCTCTTACCTATTAGAGGTAAAAGTAAGAGTTCTTCACATTTCCAGGCTTTGGCTCCGGAGCCAAGCATCTTGGCCATGGGAGAAAGAGCAACATTTGTAAGGGACTTAAAGCATATACTACATCTTCAAAGACGTTCCCACAGCCTGGCAGTGTGTCCCCACTGGTGCTGTAACTGAGACATCAAAGGGTCACTTCACCATTCTGTCAAATCAGCTGCTTCAACAGAATGTATAATCAGGGAGTATAGCATTTGCCAGGTTGATATCTGTATATATAGGTGCCAGAGGGTGTGCACATTTACTCCAGCAACAAAAACCACATCTGGAATTGCAGCTACAATTGCAGCGACCAGCTAATTAAGTTTATTATAATCTCCTGTCACTCTTCAAGGTCCATCTGTCTTCTGCTCAGAACAAATAGACAAGTTGAATGGGAATATGGTAGGAATTACCACCTCACATATTTCAAGTACTCGGTAGTGGCCTTAATCTCCACAATCCCTCCAAGAACGCAGTATTGCTCATGATTTAATATGTTTATATTTAGAGCCAATTGTAGTGGATTCCACATGGCATTTCCTGCCATTATAGTCAATATAAGGATTCCAAAATTTGTTGAGTACATCCATTCTAACTATACATCCTGAAACTGGGGGGAAACTCCACAAGGAGCATTTAGGTGCATGCTGAGCCTATTGCATTTGGGGACACTCTAGGCCCAAGACAACATTCTATCAATTACCTGACCTCCCTAAGCTGCTATTCTGAGTGGTGAACCATAGTAATGTTTGAGTTTCCAGGAATTAATGTCATCTCAAAGACAGTGTCCAGTAATTCCTAAACGATCTGAATACTTACCTCTTCCCAATGAATATTCATGCTGGTGAGTATCCTCAGTTCCCACTGAAGAATGTTAGAAGGGAGTATATCCCATAAATCTTTGGCAAGAACACAGTGAAAAGGCACCTGAAAATGTCCCAATGTAGGAAACAGTTTGGTTTACCTTAGATAGGGAAGGAGAAAAGTGTGGCTGGAGGTAGAAGAAAAGAGTAGAAGGTTAATTCAAGATGCAGTTTCAAAGATAGAAACAAGTCAAATCATATAAGGCCTTATTGCAATGCAATTTCCTATAGGTGCATTGGGAAATCATTAAAGGGTTTCTTAATAAATGTGATCATTATCACTATCATCATATTTATTGATTTGTTCCAGGGACTATGGTAAACATTTTACATAATTATTGACTTAACGTTGACTGAGGTTCTGCTATGTGTTAGACACTATGCTGGATACCAGAGATTTACTAGTGAACAAGACTGTTGAACACAGACATTCTTCAAGAAGTTTATGATCCACTAAGCATCATTGCATTTAATCCTCACAATAGCTCTATGGGGTAAGAAACTGAGGCATGGGAGGGAAGTGTTCAGTTAAATATCTTGAGGTTATACAATTAGAAATGTATAGGGCCAGTATTTGGACCCTGTTCAGTCATATTCCCGAGACGTCCCTTTTAAACAGTATCCTGTGCTGTTACGTAAACACTCAGATAAGCCCAAGGAATAAATCACTGGATATGATTAATTTCTTAATCTCTTCCTGGTCCTCAGTTCTCTCAGCCTGTGTCAATGTGTGCATCTTAGGTTATAAATTTCACTTGAGCAAGGAAATGCAACAGCCTTGAGTACGTGAAGTGTCCTTTGTAGAATTCCAAGTAATTAAATTGACCAGCTCTCAGTTGCTCGTGTGTGGTGTGTGATGAGCAGGTGCTTGGCTGTCCATCATGAGACGTGAAGTTCCACATTTACACTGGACATGCTCAGTGGGATGGCACATGCAATTTGGTGGCTTCTTATTGGAATTATATCATTTTGTCATGTTCTCTTTCCTTCAACAAGAAGTGTAATCGTAAGTATTTAAAAGAAGTTTTTTTCCAAAAAAAAAGTTTCTGACTGACTCTAAGGAAAAAATAGTTAATTTAATGCTGAATACATTCAACCAGCAGTGGACAGATAACAATAGAACTTTGGTTGTCATAACTTTCAGGACACTTAGAAACCAAATAACTCATACCCTGCTAATCGCTTTTATGTTCATTTATCCAAGAGACATGAGTCATCTCTCACAGAATCCTAATTATGAATGACTTACACCTTGTTGATGACAGAGCTCTGTGTTATTCTTACAGAAACTCTCCAAGAGGTAGTTCATTTAAAATAATTTTAATTTTCTTTGATTTTACTTTATCTGATAAACTTGCATTTCTTCTTAGCAATATGTGACCCAGGGGCCCCTCAGCGAGGCTGCCTTCTCTTCTGAATCCAAAGGGTTATTCAGAAACTGGGAAAACTGAATTTCTGAACTTTTTGCTGCAAAGAGTGTTGATGCAGTGATGACAGATTAATCTGGGCACATTGTTGCTGAAGCTCTGTTTTAGAAGAACAGATTCTTTTCAGGAAGGGATCCAAAACAACATGAAACACGGCAGACACGTGAAAATCCATGCAGTGCATATTTCAGTCTATTAAAACAAGGGCCACCACATTCTGGAGCAATCAAGAAGTTACTACATCATACTAGGAGTCTAGATATACCTTTCTTAACTGGGTATTAAATATGAGGAATCATTCCAAGATTGAGAAGGGAGAACTGATATAAATGTAACTCACAGAATATAATGTTTAAATATTTATTGACGAAAGTCTGCTAATTCAGATTCAAGTGTTATCAAATTTGCAAAAGTGTGCGCACACACACACACACACACACATGTATGAGCATTCTGGTAACAAAATATTTTGACTGATCCTTGATCCTTCCACGTTTTATAGAACTGGAAATGATGACTTTACTTAACCACTCCCCATCCTCACACATAACTCAATCCTGGCAAGCAGATCTTTCACCCTGAACTAAATGTATAGTTTAGGAGTATTTGGGGCAAGTACTTATTTGGTCTAACTTTTTTTAATAGCTTCAGCTGTCTATTATAGGGACCATGTTGGGTTGTCCACGGGAAAAATTAGGCACAAGGTTCGTTTTCCAAGAATTCAGCTATGGTGTCTAATCCTTGATTCCGCTAAAATAACTCTCAAAGGCTTCCTATCCCTCACATCTGGGAATTTCACATTAAGGAAAGCCTGACACATCATTTAAACAGAATTCATGTCTTTCTTCAGCATAGGGAGTGGTAGTACAAACTGTCTGGAACATTATTCCAAATGGGAGGATCCAGCACTAGGGATCAATCGTTCTGCTGACTCAAGCGCTGGCTTCTCTTCTGAGGATTCTGATATACACACATCAACAAGTGCTATATATATGATCTTAGATTTTGTTACATGTATGTCTTGCCGGTAGATATTAATGAAGATCATTTTTTTCTTTAAATAAGGAACTTCCCTGGGATTACTGCCGTTAATATTTATGTTATCATAAATGTGGTGCTTTAAAAGTACCCCAAGTTTGTATAAAATAAATGACAGGACTTCTGTTTTTCATGTGTGGAAATAAGAGCACAGGTGGGTAGTTAAAGTCACACAGTTTACCAGCAGCCAGAACCAGTAAGAAAACAATGCCTACCATATTACTTTATTCTGACGATAATAAATCACTCCGTTTTGAAAACTGTTCATAAAATAGGACTTGTACTCAAAGCCTGATGTAGTTTCTTTATCATATTATGAGTTCTTATGAGCTTAATCAACTTCTCTCAGTTTATGCCTCTCTATGCAAGAAGTTCAAGTCAATTTTTAGTTGTTACTTCATTAGGACCCGCTGGAGTTACACCATCTCTACAGGGAGAAGAATAAATTCTCTAAATAAGTTCTCAAATTTTCGGAAATATTTTATTAATAGGTCTTATGGGAAGAAAATAATTTATGTCTTTTTCTTCCTCCTTCAGCCCCTCCCGTCTTACCCTCTTTTTCCCTCTCCCCCCCCCTCCCTCCTTCCTTTCATTCTTCTCTTTCTCCTGCTCCCCCTTCTTGTTAGTCTTACTACTTAATGAAGCAAGAACTCTTCTTACATTTATGAAGTGGTTGTTATCTCAAACTACCACGTAACTACAAATTACTCTGTACAAAGAAATATAGATTCCTTTCCTCACATCCTTACTCATATTCTTCCTGCCATCTCATTCTTAACCAGGAAACAAGTGTAATACATTATGTCACAGGTAATAAACTCATATAATGCAGGGATTATTGATGCCAATCTAAGTCACTCTAGACCAGTATACATTCCAGATGGTAAAGGGAGGGGATTTATTATGATAAAAGATGTAGGGTACTGTCTGTTCTACTGATACATACATACCCATAGTCATAGGAATAATTTATACTACAACTCTGGTCAATAATTTCATTCCTGCATTAATAATTAAATTAAAACCTTACTGTCAGAGTTCTCTTATTACAGAAAGTTTACTTCCTAGAGCAAAAGTTTAGGAATATTTTAAAAACCAGTTTGTAGCCAGGATCAGGAACCAGGAAGCATGGGGTAAAGTTGACCGCAATCAGTAATGCAGTACTTGGTTACCAAGCATTGGGGCAGGATCAGACAGGCTGGGAACCTGCTGGGCATCATGCTTCCTGGTTGTTAGAATACAGGACAATCATATGAGCTTAGAGCCAGGCCCAGAGCAGGATGTTGGGGGAGAGGCAGGGGACAAGCTGGAAAACAAATGCAGGAGAAAAATCTTTTATTTGTGATTGTGTCATGAGGCCACAGATACAGAAAGGTCATAAACCTGATTAATTCCAACCACTGTGTATTAAATAGCTTAGATCAATAATTTAAATTCATTAGACATCTTTAGGCATGCACCATAAATGTATTGTTGATTAGTGGCATCAAAATTCATTCTTTTATAGATTAAAAATGTACGGAATTGGCACAGCAGATTATACAGTGCGACTTTCACTATTTCTGAAGCATGAGGATGAGATTGTAGCGTTCTGTTTTGCAAATAAGGTAACTTCACATGGAAAAAACTGCCTTTCAGAATCTTATCAATGAAGCTGTAACAAGGACATAATTCTGAAGGTAGTTAAATGAACAAAGGGATAACCATACTGGATTAAGTTAAAGAGTGGGAGAAGCTAGAGGCTGCAAATATTCCCAACATTCCCAAGGACTTTGTCTAAAATGGGAAAAGGAATGAAGCATTAGCTGGAGTACCATGAATCAAGAGGGCATTTTTTATGATGGAAGAATAATAATAGCATGTTTGTACGTAGATGAGAAAGATCCAGAAGAGGTGGGAATAGTGATGTTGTAGGAGAGAAACACTGTTGACTGATACCCCCAAGTAGACAAGAGTGGACAGGATCCAAGGTCCTAAGTCGGGGGTGGGGTGGGGTGGTTGCCCCTGCTAGATGCCCAGATAGTATAAGCAGGGAAAACTCAGTAAATAGTTGTGAATGGATATTAAAATGCTTAGTACAGTTCTTTGTCAGGATGTAAATATCTCACTATCCTTTTTTTCACATGTGTGTATATAGTCTGACTTGTTCTTTTGTAATTTAAAATGCAGTTCAGACTTCAGTTGGGGCAAATAGGCATTTCAAAGACATGAATTGTCACACGTGAACATTTATGGGAAATATAGTCTGACTATGTGAGAGGCACATTGCTTTTGGTCCTATCCCACTGCAAATTATCCTCAAATCAAGGCATGGTTAGTGAAATATCTGCCAATGTAAGGACACAGAGAATTAACTCTTTCTTGGGATATTCTTCACAATAGTTCAGGGGATTCTAAGGCAGGTAGAAGAAGCAAGAGCTATAGACAATAATTTCTCCAAATGTACATTTCTTATGCCTTTTTATCCAACAGACTGGTTGGCTATGCACACTGATAATGTGATGATAAGCATGGAGTGCATTATTCTCAAAAAGATAAGCATCGCACCATTTCATGAGAGAAAAGATCTTATATATCTTTAAGCTTTTCACTGAAGAGTGTAGGATCGGTTCCTCCCCTGTGAATCACTTTGACATTTAAAGAGTTCATGGAACCAAGAGAAAGGTAAAGCCCATTATTGTAAAAGGAAAATGTTGTAACCCTCTTGGAATGTTCCTGGATCTCTGCCATACAGAGGAAGAGACTTGCAGTGGGTGGCAATAAGGAATCATAGTCGCCTATGCGATGAGTAGCCAATCAAGCCACTTAAGGTTTGAGATCACTGAGGCAATGAAGTGTCAGTCCCGGCACAGGTTGGGCTCCAGCATTAGCAGCCTTGACTACATTCTATCATCATCTACACAATGGGGGATCCAAGGGGATTAAGAGACTCAAGCCCTTCCTTTGCTCACTCCCTTAAAGAGTAAAAGAGACGTTGGTAAATATTTGTTTAAGAAAGATTATTTCTGATAGCTGAACTGGATGCCTTTTCAGAGTAACCACAGAGGTAGGATTAGAATTGTCTGAGTGGACGAGAAGGAGGTGGTGAAGAAGGGATATTGGGTGTTACCATGGAAAGCTGGAATCCTGCTCTGCGGGTGCTTTAGCTCTGCCACCTTGGGATCTTCTGATTGCCACAAAGCCCCATTTCTGGGTAAACACAATGGGACTCACTTTGAAAGGCGAAGTAGGGAGAGGACAAAGAACAGAGAAGTAGCTTTCATATTCAGGGAAAATGGTAGGTAACTAGCACTTTATCAGCTGGGAAAAAAGGTTTTGAATTCCCAGGACTTAAAGTTTAGCGGGGACCTCGTACAGTGGGTGTTATATGTTCTTTGAGAGAATAAAAATATTGTATCTGAAACCTCAATAGGGCATGTAGAAAGACCCAATATATTCAGAATTACCAATTCTAAAGTGCAAGCCATCATATTAACAGAAGGAGGGAGAACAAAATGTTTCAAGTTCCTTAGTTGCACATGGTATTTCTGGCTTAAAAAATCAAAGCCCCTCACCCCTTTCTCTAACTTATTGGAATTGTGTCAGAGAAGGAAACTAACTGTCCACCTTTTGGCAAAGCACTCCTAGCCCACGGGCCGGGCTAGACAGCTTGGGCTTAGCTAAATGCCACCGGCTAAATGTTCCAAGGTGGCTTTCTTGTTCTTGAGTGTGAAGGCGAACAACTATCAAGGTGCTATGCTCTAGTTCTCTTTAATCCGTTTTTAATTATAGCATAAATACAATGCACACAGCAACGGGGAGATTTCCATGGATTGTCCTGGCAGGTAGCAGCTTGTTTCCAGCTGAGTAATCTATTTTCTTCCTGGTCTTACTCCCACCCTTTTTTTTCCCTGAAGGAATTTTTTATTTGAAAGGCCATTGTCTATCTTATTAAATGAATTACTACTTTTCTAAGAAATTAAAGAAGTGCTAAATTTAGAGCAAACAAGGCAAAGCAAGGGCTATTCCTTTTTGTAAAAATGATGCAAACATGACATAAGTGAAGATTTTTATCCCTTTCAAAAATAATTTATTTAATTATTTACAGCTCCTATTTTAGTAAATTTATATTCCACTAAAAGAATGAGGAAAAATTAAACTGTAATATTAAACAAGTACAATAAATAAATAACAGCTTCAAAGTCAATGATGTTTAATATCATTATAAATAGGAGCTTCCCATTGTTTCTGTATTTTTGTTATATTATTTTACATGTGTACAGTAATTTTAATTAATAAAACACTCTTTTAATGATATTTTGTCTTTACGCACCTACAAGGTCTCATTTTTCCCCCTTACTAAGGGAGATCAAGTGACTTGCCCAATCTCACAGAGTTAACAATCAGAAGAGTTAGAATTTGAATGTAGGACTTCCAGCACCAAAGTTAGTCATCCTTATGCTATAAATATAGTACATTTTTGAGTATTCCTCATTTTCATATTTTTCCTCAAGTCCTAGCCTCTCGCTATCATACACAAAGAGGTAAACAGATTAACACCAGGTTAGACTTTTATTAGGGCTAAATTTATCAGCTATCTCTTTTATGCCTGTTTTTCATCAAGTACTTCTAAAGTGTGTCAGGCAAAGTTTAACTTACTCAATTAGGGTATGCCTTCACAGGCTACTTAATCTGTCTGGACCTTGACTTCTAAATCTACAAAATGGGAATAATCATTGCAACTCAGAATTAATTAAATATGAATGAAGCAAAAATGTATCTTCTTCATTATACTTTATTTTTAATTAGAGACAAATCACAAGCATTCATTAATTTAATAATTTTTTAATGAGCTGACAAGATTTTATTGCAAATCTCATTAATAGTCTAGGCTCTTATCCAACAGAACTTGGAGGTAACTTTATGAAGACACACAGGCAAAGATATTTAAAAAATAAAAGGGAACGAAGGGATTCCTTATTTTTCTACCATATGATAACCAGCAGTGGGGGGGGGGGGGGGGCGTAGCAATCACTTTAAGTGCTTTTAGCATAATTATATTTTGGAATGTTGCAAATTTTCAAACTTAGCTTGACCTTTTGGTGTTTGAGTTTGTGTTTTTGGCACAGGATAGTTTCCTGGCTTTAAAGACATCAGGCAGCTCTTACCAAAGAACACTTTAATTATTCAGCTCGCATAAATGACTTGAAAACATATGGATTGATTTCCCACACAATATTTATTGGTTAAAAAATTGTAAGAAGAATGGCTTTGCTATGCATGGATTCAATTTTCTTGAACTTCAGATCTCATGGGCTTGAAGGGAGATAGATTTCCTCTTAGACCCTGAGCAGCTCAAACAGAGTGGACTACAATCTCAGGGCTAATATGAACTGTTCCAAATATTATTGTGTGACATGCCAATCAGTTTGCATCACACCATACATGTCACTTTATCACTCCCTTTCCCCTATCTACTGCTTGACACACACTCACATTATCCTTTAAACTGCTACTAAAATTCTGCAACATAAATCAAACATGCTACAATCCACACTGTCAAAGAGAGCCAAAATGTATAATTTTTGGCAGTGTTCATTTTACATGGCCCTTTGATAGGATAAAAAGGCCAATTGTTAATAAAATTATATTGGGAAGGCAACTGTTGATCAACTCCCCAGTGCGTACTGTGCCCCGAACTTCCTTGTTGCATGATTTTCACTACTTGTTTTCTAAGTATGAATTGCAAGTCACTTGGAGATACAACCCTGCTGTTCTCGCTCTTATTTTTCTGTCACTTCACTTAATATCACTGAGCATCATGTGGACTGCGTGGGATCATAGCACTTGGTGCGAAAAAGCTAGTGGGAGGACCTGACAGCAACAGTTATGTTGAAATCAGAGTCTGGCAGACATGCAAAACCACCTTCCAATCCTTTCCCTTTTCCAATATTGGCCCTACTGTCATATATTACTAACATTTATTTTGTTATTCTTCAGAGTGATTTAATTTTGTGACACAATAATTTTAAAATTCATTATGTTTCAATTGGTTTATCTTAGAACTTTAGTAGAAAACACATCATCAAATTTGAAATGGTACAGACTGAAGCAAGGTTAATCGTTACACTAATTGCTGGTCACCAAACGTCCCGGTATTAAGATTAAGTCCATTGATTTCTCAATGTGGAAAGGAATGACTTTGGTCACAGGATTAAAACTGGCTCTCTGTTCTTTGTTTGCATTTATAGTCGACTCTCATGGTTGGCAGATTTTGTGTGCGTGAATTCCCCTACTTAATAAAATTTATTTGTAACCCCAAAATCAATACTCACAGTGCTCTGCAGTCATTCATGGACATATGCAGAGCAGCAAAAAATTTCAGTCACCCAACGAAAAGCATATCCCTGGCTGAGGTAGAACAAAGCAATGCTCTGCCTTCTCCTATCAGCTCTCACATTATATAAATAAGTGTCTCTTCTGTGGTGTGTTTAGTGTTACATTTGTTGCATTTTGTGTCCTTTGTTGGGATTCAGTATTTTAAATGAACTACAAGCACAGGGATAAAGAGCTTCCCACTGTTTCTAAATGCAAGCCAGCACTGATGTGTTTTCTGCAGAAAATGTGTGTTAGGTGAGCTTTGTTCAAACAAGAGTTATAGAGCTGTTGGCTCTGAGTTCAATGCTGATCAATCAACAATAATATTAAATAAGGTGTCTTTACATAAAACAGGATTATGTATTAGTTGGCTGATGACAATGTGATGAGGTTTGTAGGACCCTAACTCTGTATTTCCCCAAGAAACAATGGTTTAGAATTCCAGGGACTTTTATAGAACACAACTACTGCAAATAAGGAGAATTAATGACATATATGACATTTTTATCATCTTTAGAAAAGGCCAGATGAAGAGTTTAGAGGAAGACATTCATATGTAGTTTTTTTTTTTAATGAGATACTATGTTTTACCATGTTTCATGCTCTTCATACTCTTTTTTATTATAATTTTTAATGTGTGAAGCCAGATTTTAATTTTCCCTTTCTATTGACAGCCCTTCATTGAAGATATTTTCTAAGCTAAAGCTCATCAAAGAGTGACTTGTTCAGAGTTTCCTGCGAGTTAGCTGGTAGTTGTGTCTTCTTGACCACACAGGACTGAGTTCTGCAATCTGCCAAGTGACCACTTACTTACTTAACAAGAGCATGGCTCCCTGCAGCAAGAACGGCCTTCCCATTCAACATGAATGGGAAAATTCAAGCTTTTACATGCAAGTTATTCACCGTTCTGGGTTTCTCTTTCTTCATTTGTTAAATGAAGCTTGGTGGTAAGATGGGGGGTGGGGGGGGAACCAAGCTGCTCTGGCATCTCCCCCAGTTTATCTCTGAGGTTGGCTCATTTCTACCACCAGGGCCAGAGTGTGGCTCATGGGATGGCTTCTCCCATATGGATCAAGGCCAGAAACTAGAATGTGAAAAATCCAGGGAAACAGAGCAAGCATGTGACACCTGTACTGGAGATTCTTCGAAACGGCATTCGGAATCTTACCAGGCCTGCGTTCCAGTTAGCAGTAACTGAATCAGAAATCAGCGGCGTGTAATGGGGCTTCTGGTACATATTCTGTCTTTTCTATATTTGTGTACTTCTTATTTTTTCTTTATTCAAAATCTCTTTAAAACCAGCAGCCTTGAAGTAAAAATGTTCCAACTGTGCTGATGAACCCAGTTTTGGGTTTCTGACCATGTAAAGAGCTATAGCCGGAAAAGGAAGATAAACATAGTATTGAGGACAGCAATGTCGATGAGCAACATTCAAGAAACTCTAGGGGACAAAGTTGAGTTATTTGGTCAGAGGTAATTCCCTACTCGGAAGAATATGAAAGTGGTTGTCACGAGGACAAAATAGGACCTTATATGAGGAAGTGTTTAGTATAGTAATATGGCACATCCTTCTTTACAAGTATACACACATACGCTAAAATTAAATACTATTTTGCAGAACTTTTCATAAGAAACTTACCAAAGTTCTACTAGAAAAGCAGTAAGTGATATAGCCATTAAAAAAAATGTATTGTCATTCTATCCATTCAGCTCAAACCATATAATGCAATATAATCATATATTTTTATAAAATCCCTGGTAGGAATATTATTCCTCTTTTACCAGAGGCAAAAAGACACTATGTGCATATTTTTGAACTGTGAGTAGAGTTTAAATTAGGGCTGAAAATGTTTGGTTCCTATACACTATTAATGCTCAATAAAATTTGTTGCATCAGTTAATGTTGTTGGTTGAATCCTGCTCCCTAAAATATGTCACATTTTGTAATTTTTAAGTCTGAAAAGATATGTTCAGTGGCCATGGCAAGACAATAAGAAAATACTTCTGTAAATAGTGTTAAAGGACTCCTGTGGGCTGATAAAATCAGGGAAAAGGGTATCAGAGCCACCAATTTATTTCCTGATTCAGGCAATGACTCATCATGTAACTTTGTGAACGTTGCCTAACCTTTCAGCATTTCAGTTTCTACGGCTGAAAAACAGGGATAATATTTGTCCACCTTACAATGGTGAATGCTCTAGAAACTTTAAAAAAATTAATCTCCTATCAAGGGAGAGGAAAGCTGGTTTTTCATGTCCTTGAGATAGCACTGACACATTCACAAAACAGTCTCTGCCGAAGTTGTATGGTTAATGCTTCCAGATCACCTCCCAAAACACCACATTGTGCACTGAAGTCTTTATCCAACCCTGAATCAGAATGGTAATCACTGTGGGGTGTGTCTAATATGACTGATGAGGTGCATCATGAAGTCCGTATCGCTCACCTGTGCTGGAGTGATTTCTGCGTGGTTGTCAAGGAAGACAACACTCAACAAAGAAAAAAAAATCCATATGGTGGGAATAAACTTCTTCCTTGAATTTTGATTCTGGAAAATATGACTAAAATTATGAATGAGCCAATTTCATTTGTGGCCTTCCTGCCACGATATTCAACTGCTCTGTTTCCCTCATATGGTTGATGCCATAACTTAGGAAAATCATGCACAAGCAGTTCCCTCTTTTATTCTGCTTATTATCTTCTTCCCTCCCTAATACGTTTGGTTTTCTTTCGTTTTTAAACAATAGTTATTGTGATAGTTAACTCTGGATATTTCAATAGCTGTTGCTTGACTTAACAATATCTTTCCCTATTATTCCCACAGCTGGCAAGTAATTACAGTTCATTAACCTAAAGTCTCCGTGTGACTTCAAATGGCTTGCTTCTAAATCACCCACTGCTGATATGGAGCTTTAGCTTTAAGAGCTCAATTCCAATATTCCTTAACTAGACAGGGACAGAATGTCATTACCACAAAGAGAGAGAACCAGGAGGCAGTATCAACTGCATGACTCTCTACTTTGGCCAAAGGCTCCCTGTCACCAGAATAGGTATGGCACTGACATCGAAAAACTAAACTCGGGTTTTCTTTTTCTTGCTTCGCGATTCACTGCACATCAGAGCAGGGTCCTTAATGATCACATTTTTGTGTCAAGAAGTCTGGATATCTGAACACCAATATTAGATCCACAAATAACTAGATGTGAATAAAACTGGATGGCCAGTATGTATTGGGGATGCTATCAAGATATTTAGATACTGACAACACTATACAACCTACCCAGAAAACATATAACAAGCTTCAAGAGCAACTAGTATTTCCCAACCTGCTTTTCTTAAAATATATGAGATATTATTTTGTGCTGCCAGAAAGTTTCATATTTGAAAATTGCTGCTTACTCTACACAACCCATTCCTGGAAATGCTTAATATATATTAGCCTAGTAATTACTCCAAAGTTTTACAGAAGGTAGTAAGGAACTTTAACTCAGCCTTCTCCAGAATTACTTAACCGAGGAACACCTATATATTTTATTTTTCTGGGAGCATCTAATAGAAGCTCTCAGACCTTCCGAAATAGTTTGGAAGGTACTGTTCTATTCTTAATTTTTCAATCCTTTTAATGTGGGGTTGAACTTCTGACTACTCCCTCATCTTTGATTCCTTCCACATGTTCTAAAATGTATATTTGTATTTTAAATACAAATAACTTCTCTATTAGCTGAAATCTATTTAAGGTGTGACCTAGGAAAGGATTAACTGCAATTCCCTTTTCTTCTGAATCTTCCTTTAGATAAGTTGTGGGCAAGCAGCTTCCTCATTTTGATGGTGAGCAAGCAGAAAATATTTGTTTAATTGAATTAGAAATGCATGCATCAGAAACTTCTATTTTCTACAATAAAGATTATTCCAAAGAGCAAAAGAAAAAAGTGGGTTAGGTTATTTTTTCCTTCAATTGTACAAAGATTAAAGAGTGTCTGCCAAAGGTTTTTTTTTTTTGTTTTGTTTTGTTTTTAAGGCAAAGACAGTGAGGCTTCTTATCTATTTATCTGCAAGTCCCTGTGCTTTGAATGCTGAACTGTCCCAGCTACACAGGTGTCTCTGGAGATGGACTTAAAAGTGAATTTTAGGCAGCAGAAGGTGGAATGCAATCTAGCAATTCTCTTTAAAAAATGAACAGAAAAAAAGTATATAAAATTCCTACATACTTTCCTTGTTGAATATTAGTGGTTTTCTTTTTCCCATTGTTACTCTCATTCCATTCTCTTCCATTTTCAGTATAACTTGAGTTTCTCTTTTAGTTTTATTGTTTGGCATGATTCTGCTTTCACTATTTCAAATATGATCACAGAATCAAAGAGCCACAGAAAGTCTTGAAAGCTTATTTTTACATAAATTCCCCTCCCCCAAACTCAAATCCTTCCTTCCAAGGATGGATGCATGCACTTTCTTATATGATTCTCACGTATCTTAGAGATATTGTTAGTTGAGTAGTGACATTCTCCAGTGTTCCAGTACTTATTTTAAAAGTGGAGGAGAGAACATAGAGACTGGGTGACTTATGCATTGTCACAGAGTGAGTCACCAACTTCTCTGGAAGAGAGAGCCATTTTCTCTATCCATTCACGCACTTTTCCCCCATTTTTGCCCTGAACTTTGTATCCATTGTCAAGCATGTCAAGATGATTTAGAAAAACACACAAAGACACTCACACACACCTTTGCATCACTGCAGTATTATCCTTGAATTTTTTTTTCAAACATTTAATTAGCATTTGTACCAGGTCATTGCTAGTTTCCCTGTTATGTAAACCCACACCCATCCTAAGAGTCTCTAGGGTTAGGAACACAGTGATAATATGACTATTAGGTTTCGGTGCTTGTGTACAAGGAGCCTCAGGTCATTTCCAGGAAAAAATGAAAAATTCTGAGGAGAGCTTCACCAACAAAAATGACTGCTTCCTCTTTCTCTCCTCCCCCCCTCCATAAAAATATGTATAGATCTTTTTTTTCTTGTGGCAAAAGAAAAAAACAACTATGTTAAAGGGTCAAGGGAATATGGAATATCAAAAATAGACAATGAATCAATTCTCCATGCAGTCAAGAGAGTGGTAAAGCTAACTTTGGCCTGCACTCAGTAAGGGGCTCCATGCGAACTCTGGGTGCTCAGGGAAAGGAAGTACCCAGATTGGGAGACCTACCATTCCCCATGACAGCTGGGGCCACCCTGTCCCCTGATATTTGGATGATGTGTGTGCAAACTCTCCTAATTCCAAGGCTGCTCCTGTGATTTCTGCAAATTTCCACGAGGTAAGATCTCGCAAGAGCTCCTCTGCTCCTCTGCTCCTCGGCTCCTGCGTCTCTATGGAGGTCGCTGATAAACACAGAGATGATACCTGCTCTTCCCAGATCTCCACCAGACACTTCCTCCCATGATAAGGGGAGCGGTGCATTAATGAGATTTACATTGAAACAATGCAAACGCCTTCAAGTCAAACGTTAGGAAGCCCCACCCTTAAATATTCAATTTTTTTTTTTTTTTTTTTTTTTTTTTTTTTACACAGACAACCTCCTCCCCTGCACCCCAGCCTACCCCAGAAATCTGGGGGCATTTTCGCTTGCCCTTTCAGCCACGAAGTTTCCGGCTTGTAGCTCCCAGCCGCTTACCACGTTACTGTTTTCCCTTTGCCCGCTCTCACCCTCTTCTCGTCCTCAGTTACAACTGTCTCTCATTTTCTCAGGCTAGGCCATGCCCTCAGGATCTCACTTCCTATCCCAAGCTGCCAGTAATAGGTTGTCCCTAAACAGTGGGATTCTGGGGCTACCCCTTTACACATAGACTCTCACGTGTCCAGGGCCACTCAGGGCGACACCCCTTAGAGACCTGCTTTGTGAAAAGTTACTAATCAAATTCAGGTGCTCAACTCCAGCCTCTAATCTCCTAAAGTTCTGAAACTGTATTGAATTCCAGGAGAAAATTAGCATACAAGAACCTGGCCCCAGGGATGCGGCTATTATCCCCACAGAGACCACCCACAAGGTGGAGCCTTGTAGCCAGGCCTGGGTGCGTGGATGAAAGGGACCAGAAGCTCTGTGGTGCACATTCCAAGTCTGAATTCTCGCTCTGCTCTTCCAACTGTGTCACTCGGGGTGACTCTTTTAATCTCAAGGTGCCTCAGTTTCCCCATCTGTAATATAGCAGAACTCACCTTGGCCTACAGACTAAATGAATTAATATGTAAGGAGCACTTTGAAAATGCCTGGCACTTATCAGCAAGAGCTGGTTTTGTTTTAACTTGGCCAAATGACAAAAGGCTAGGGAAGGGCTGGGCAGAGCACAGACAGACAGCAACAGAGCGTGTTTGGCACAACCTTTCCCCACGGGAGGCAGAAGAGATGGTTGATGTTGCTATTGTAAGAGCTTGGAAAACTCCACTCAGGAATTAATCCTTTTGGCAGGCTTTTTGGCTGTAAACTTTTGTAGGTTGAAATCCTGTAGAAAAGCTAGGGGTCTCTCCAACCCCAGTATTTCACATATGGGCTTTTTTTTTTTTTTTTTTAAATAAACAGGCCTTTAATTTATGAGGGAATTTGGATAGTTTCATAGAAATTGACTTCAGTTTCAGTTGAAATAAATTTCCATTCTTCTCATGTAATAGTCCTTCATTTTCCGAACAAAGTGCACTTAAAAATTTCTGGGGGATAAAATTAAATGCATCAATTTGTATGCTTAACATAGGACTTGCTCACTATCTCTCAGAAGAATGCCTCTCTTGTAATCTCATATCCATCTAGTGCCTTGTATATAGTAATGCTCAATAATTACCAGTTGATTTTATTTTCATAAAAAAAAAAAAAAAAAAGACAGTGGAAGAACTGTGTTAAAAGACTGGCAACTTCCACACAGATTTCATAGCAGCAGCAACAACAGCAATTGAGATAACTTTTCCATCCAACCCTGGAGGGACTTACTTAGCACTTGGGTTCGCGTGTTAATTTGCTGCACTTCTAACCACACAGGAGTCTTAGAGCTGTGAGTAACCAGTGAGAAAAGAATATACTTGTTCTCATTTTCAATTGCACTAGGGTAAATTGTATTCTATTCACTGGTGCCAAAAGAAATCAATACAAACCATAAAAGTAAAAATATTCATTATTAGTGAAGGAAAGAGAAGCAGAAAAACACAAACAAAAAATGAAAAAAGAAACACGACACTGGGGAACCACAGAAAGAAAGTCCAAGCAGAATCTCGCTACGCAATTCCATGAGCACCATTTGCACAAAATAAGGGGACCGTGCCCTGGAATTGTTCAAAAGGGAGTCTTGAAGAAAACCTCTGGTGTTTAAAATTTTAAGTGATTTGCTTTATGGGCACAAATAGTTCTTTCATTTTTCCTGTGCCTCAATGTTCACCTGGGTTGAACATATTTAAAATAAGAACCAATATATATATATTTTTTAGTACTTACTGTGTGCCCTGCACTAGTCTAAGTTTATACATATTAGTTTGATTTTTACAAAAATCCATGAGATAGGTACTCTTATGCCCATTTTACAGATAAGAAAACTGGAGCCAGAAAAGTAACTCACCCAAGGTTATACAGCTAATGAGTAGTGGAACAAGGGTTCAAAAAAAGGTCTGTTCATAAAGTATCCAGCCATGTAATATGAAGAATAGAGACATTTATTGAAGAAGATACAAGAAACATTGTACATAGGACAATGACAACTCAGTCCCCTTCAAAGAAGACCTCACACAGTTCTCCCAGTCCCCATCAGCTGCCCCATCATATTCTCCGGAATCTAATCGATGACCTGAATTCTCTTCCCTTTCAAAGGTGATTTTGGTTTTGGGAAAAGCCAGAAGTTGCAGGGCACCACTCTGGGCTGTAGCAGGGCTAGGTGACCTAGGTGATTTGATGTTTTGCCAAAACACAAGACGTGATGCATGAGCAGGCATGTTGTCATGTTGAAGGTGCCAATCACCAGTAGCCCATAGCTACGGCCCTCTGAATCATCTGAATAGTTTCCTCAGAGGAATGTTCAAGCTTATTGCAAACTTCGATGCAGATTTGTTGCTCCACTTGCTCAGTCATTTTGAATGTAACAGCCACACAGTACGTATGATCACTTAATGATGTCTACCACCCCCACTGACTAGTATAGTGAAGTCATCATTGTTCGTGCATGCACAAGTCCACTGATCTTGGCTGCCAGGTTATATCGATGTCATGCAAACCGTTCTCATTATATTAACAATGGCTGAACTTTTTCCGGACAGCTCTTGTACATGTGGTCAAGTTCTAGAGTCTGAAGTTCTACTCCGCTGCTAATTTTCTAGGCCGTAGTGCATGCCAGGGCACCATAGTATTCATGGCCATTGTGATTGTTGCCAACATCTTCTGGTTGGGTAGACTGAGCATGCACTTTTTTGTTTAGAATTTCAGAGAGCATAATGCAAGAGACATCTTGTCACCAAAGACCACGGAGAGGTTTGACCACAACAGAGAGCCCCAAATAGCCACTCACTGAACAAATTCAGAAAAATTGGAAGTTAAATCAGGGACAAAATATCTGGGCTGTTCATGATAGCTGTATTCTACCCAGAGCCATGAAGTCTTTCTATTTAAGTGCTGAGAGTTGGGACCTCTCTTAAGACTTGGAGAATCTCATGTCCTCAGCACACACACACACACACACACACACACACACACACACACACACAAGCGAGCCCAAGTCTGTATGGTCTTCTCCAGGCAGGAAGGCCCAGATGTCTTCAGACTCTACCAGGAAACTCCATCCACATCCTGGTAAAATTCTAGGCTGTCGGACTCCTTGTCCCACTTCCATGTCCCCTTTCTTTGTGGGGCAATGATTAAAAATAGCCATGCTTGTTTCTCATTTGGATGCTTCCTTGTGAATGAAAGGCAGCCATTTTACTTTAAAGTCATTAGGTGATCCCCAGGTCAGCAATTCTGTCCCACTCTAAAATCTTCGATTGTCATTTTTTTTTCTTTGAAGAGAGCAATTTCCAGTGGAAAGTGGGTAAGGCTGTTAATCATAAAATATTTTGGATTATGAGATTTTTAAGCAAAAAGATTAGGGAAACAAAGAACAAAAAAAGGGATATTTTAGTTTTGTTTTTTTTTTTCAAAGACTAACAAAGTTCCGCCTTAGTCAGAGTATCAGGACAGAGTGGTTCTGAAAGGATTAGCGGGCTCTCAATCTTTGGGAATGCTCAGTTCTGTGGTGTTTGTTTTTGTCTCCCAACAGAGGCGTGGTATGAAGGGGTCATGTAGAAGGTGAGCAAGACATTAAAAGCTCCACTTCCTTGCTGTGAAGTTATGCTCTGCAGTCAAACCAGGTGAGCTGAAATAACTGGATATGCTTCTCCATGGAGCTAACACATTTTATCAAACACTCCCTCAACAATTCTTACTCCCTGACTGGAGCATTCTTTGCTACTGCCAATGATAGGAGGATGGCGGTAGTCAAAAACATCTCTGAAAAAGGAAAATGGCAAAGAAAATAATATTTTATGTTGCCTATAAAACAGATAAGTCATAGTACATTATTTATACTTGAACGAGTTAGAGATTTGCAGTTTGGCCTAATCAAGAAATACGGATGAACTTTTAGTTCCTTAAAATCAGATGGGTTTAACAAGCATTGGTGATATAGAGTCAATTATCACATATCTGGCGGAAAACACTTGTTTAGGAAATTAGGAGATTATGTTGAATAGATTTTAAGCCAAGATGAGTCTTAGTCCCTAATTATCATATAGGGGTCTGAACTAAATTATCTCTAAGAACAATTATGGTGCTGAAAACTCTGTATTTGGGGTTATCCCTTAATTCATAAACATACACTATATACTTAGTCACTGTGAACAAAAGCAATTGAACATTATTATTTATATTTTACTAAAGTTGCTTTGACAACCTATCCTCCATTTGTAGAAAGAATGCAGGAATCGGGGATTTCAGACAACAGTATGTGGACAATCTAAAATAGACACCCAAACTTTTGGTGGCACTCTCCTACCTTGCCTATTTGCTTTACTAGAACTTTCTTAATGGCTTTTTATCCTTTAGACATTCTCATATAAATTACAGACTATCCATAAGAAAGATCACAATCATCATTTAATTCCAGTAGAACACTTTTATTTCCTCTATTAAGATAAGCCCAGAAACTCAAACAATCTAAGAAATGGGGACTACTTGGAGTTGCCAATGTAATTAAACTCCCCTTTGTAAAAGAGAACTTGCTTATTCTAAAAGGATTATATCAGTTGGCGGACAAGTTCTGGAGCATAAAAACCCACTTAGGCAGACCTAAATAGAGTGGAGTCTGTTACTAAAAGAAATTGATTCACTCAAGTCTTTCACCCCCGCCCAGTTCACCTCCTACGCTTGCCACACCTTTTCATCTTTTTTTGAAGCTCCTCCAGTTCTAGTTGGGTTTCAAATAAATTTTGGCATTTCCACCCAACAGTTAGTACTGAGCATAATTGGAAGGCAGCCTGGTCCACTGGGAAGAGTTTTATAGTAAATAGAGCTTCCTTCGAGTTCCCTATCATTTAGTAGTTAGGTAACTGGACAAATTATTTATATTTTTCTAGCTCAGTTTCCCCTCTACATAACTGGAATAATGGCATCTACTTTGCAGGGTTATTGTGAATAATCATTAATTTAATATAAGTGAACTATTTAGCATCACAATGGCATTCAATAAATAAACTAATTGATTCTAGCTGGAATTAAGGAAGTAACTATCTTCTGTAGGATTTTTGGGTAAACGTATAATCTGATCATATCACTTCTACTTTAAAATTTTAATGAGTCCTTCTTGTTCTTAAAATTCTAGTCTTCTTCACATAGCTAACAATATCCTTCCTGCTCTGATTCTGACCTCTCCAATCATGTCATGTATCCCCACACCTTTCACTGAACTCTATACTCCAACCATACTGAGGACATTGTTGTGGTTTTGGTATCATGTGCAGAGAAAATTCATGCATGCTCTTCCGTGAAACTCATGAATTCCTTCCTTGGCCTACAGCTAACTCCTTGTTACCTCTTGGCTTCGTTTAGTCACTGCTATATCTGATGCCTGCAATAGACTTCCTGAAGCAGCCTAGATTACAAGTTACCATAACATCCTGCATTTCTTCTGTCATAGTACTCACCACACTTTTTTAGGATTTCTTAGTCAGGTGTCTATATCTCCCTTACACAGGGAGTTCACCGAGAGCTGGACTGTGTCTGTCTGTAATCTCACCATAGCCTAGCAATATACCTGGCACATACTATGCAATCACTAAGTAAGTCGCATCAGACAAATAAATCTGTAGTCTCTGATTTCCAGTTCTCCATCTGGCCAGTTACTTGATTTCAGGTAGCCATGAGAAAGATATGAGCTTCCTGGGATTTCTTTTTGCTGTGTATTGCTCCCTGCTCTCATAGGAAAGGAACATGTGGATTACATAGAATGCTTAATTTTTTAGGAAAATTCTGCAGATCGGCAGAAAACTGATTAAGGTCCTCATTTCCCAAGAGGTCAGTCTTAGAGATTCAGGCTTGATTAATAGAAAGAGGTGATTTTTACAGATTTAATTGTGAAAAATATATAGTGTATATACAGGGTGGGCAAAGGTAGATTTACAGTTGTGAGTAGGCAAAACAGTTTATTCTTGTATTATTATTCATTAATTATTGTATTATTTTCCATATGAACATTAATAAGCCTACTTTTGCCCCATCATGTATGACATGCTTCCAATTATATAAGTTTATGTATATGTACTTATGCAGAGAAAAAATACTAGAAAGAAATAAAGGGAGTTTGAATTAGGCACCTCTAGGTGTTTTTTATTTTCTTCCTCATGTTTTTCTGTATAGGCAAGTGAGCTACAATGCCCGTGCATTAATGACATATCTTTTAAATTAATATAGATAAAATATTTTTTAAAAACTTCAAATTTGTACCTGTACCAGGCACAATAAGAGAATTTTGGGAAAGCACTGATATTTTTAAATTTATATCTGCTACTTGCTTAAGTTACTATTTCTTCCAAACTCTCCAGACTTACACTTCTCTCTCTGCAGAGAACCCCTCTCAGGAAATCTATCTTCCATTATGTCTTCAGGATTCATTTCCTTTACAAAGTCTTCCCAGATTACACTCTTGACCAAGGAGGAATGTCTTCCTTTCCCTCCCATTAAAGTCCTTTAGCACTTAAATTGAGGTTTATTTTCTCTATTCCTTTACTGTTCTCTTAGGGGGTTCTTTTGTTCCCTAACTTCCCAACTATCTTCCTTGCTCTCTGAAGTTAGGAGCTTACTTTTCACAGAGTTTATCACTTTTAGGATGGATTGAATACACAGAAGTGTCTTCCAAAATACTATTGATTTAATTAATATTGCATAAGAAGATGCATTCTACAACACATTAGCAAGTAAGAGTGCAGGTCTGTCAATTCCTGGGATGCAGGTGATCATTCCTGACTTTTTAGGTCATGATGGGGTTTGGAACTCAAGTATGTTCTTTTATCAAGTGCAATAAATGGCAAATTTTAATTGAAAAAGCAAAGTTTTCCCTTTTTTGAAAAATATTACCTAGCTTTGGAAATTATGAGAACTTATATCTATAAAGCACGTTGCCTATAAAGGCAAAGAAAAATACAGTCAAATAACAATAGTATGTTACCAGATCATCTACCACGGTAAATTTTGAAGGACTGCATGAATAACTTGAATCACAGCATATTTCCTGCTGAATATCATGGCAGGAATTGTTTTAAAATGGGAAAGTCAGTAAAGATTTCTTCCTTATAAGAAATTTCAGCGTATTGGAAACACAGATTTAAGAAAGGACATTAATCACTGGTTCAGTTTATTAAGATTTTGTGCATAATCAGGTACTGTGCATCATCAAATTGATGTGTTTTGCTGACTGATACTGCTGGTTGACAATTCCTCTAGTTCACACTCATTGCTCTTAAAGGGAATAAAAAAGCCTCTTAATATTTGGTATTAGCATGAAGGGAAAATCTCGGTCTTAGGAACACCCTAAGAAGGATAGAAAGCACTTCACTGAGATCTGAAAACAGTCGACCCGACATCACCTAACTGGAAGTGATCAGCATTCCTTGGTGCTGGACCTGGTGTCCTGAATTTACTTGAAAAGGACATGATCATATTTTTCTGAGCCTTAAAATGCTTCTTTACCTGAGCAAACTTTCAAGGATAGGAGAGAGAGAGTAAGTTAATACCACCACTCTGACCCTCATCAAACCCCAGGGTTTTGCAAGCCAGCAAACATCCAGAGGAGAAGTCCACTGTGCCCCTGCACACAGTAGGCATTTCAGTGTTTATTCATGTCATACTTTTAACAACTGAGAAGCCAACCATGGGAATCCAGTTAATCCTCACCTCATTCAAGTCTAAGGCTACATTGAGCAATACCACTCAGAAGAACCAGGAGAGATTTCAAACACACAATATGATCTCTTAGAAGAAAAAGCCATGATAGTGATGTCAAAGGCTCTGATTTCTAGATACAGATGTGCGCTGTCTTTATTTGTGTTTTCCCTTTTCCCCTGAAAATGGGAATAATGCCTCTTGTCACTGAGTCATTGGAATGTTGAAGAGACAATAAGTTAGAATTTGAAAAGGATTTAGGGTGAAAGGTGCTATGTGAGTTCAAGGTATTTGTTAATGTTATTACTCAATCCATTCTGGCCTGGTGTGGAAACAAAAGCAACTTCTATTACACATAACACAAGTTGCTGAAGTAACCTTAGGAAAGGAACAATGAATGTATCTCAAAGACAAATAGCTCCTAGCTGGATTACTAAGACTTCATGCTGAGGTTTTAAGTTTATCACACTAAAACAAACCGATGTCCTTTTAATTTTCAAGGAAGAATCATTCTGGAATGAAAAGTAGGCAACTTATCAGTATCTGTCTACAAAAGAGTGATATTTCTAGGTACATATCAACAAATACATTTACAAAGACAGTTTCTTATTGAAAGACTGTATTGAGCAGAAGTCTTCCTTGGAAGATTTTTTTTTTTTTAAGGAATATGTAAGGAAAGGTGCATGTGTAAACCCAAGAAATGCACAGGACTTGACTTCAGTGATTCATTTAGGATTTTAGACAAAAGTTCAAAAAGCTTATATATAAAATTTATTAAGTATTTTATTAAAATGTATAATTATTAAACATTAAATATATACAAGGTCTGTCTAGAAAAAGTTGAGCTGTTTTTAACATAACAAGAATGGTTTGCACAACAGATATAACCTGGCAGCCAAGGAGAGTGGACTGGAATGCACATGTGTGAACAATGATGAGTTCACCGTCCTAGTCAGTGGGGGCAGCAGACACCACTAAGTGAGCATGTGCACCGTGTAGCCGTTGCATTCAAAATGACTAAGTGAGTGGAGCGACAAATCTGCATCAAAGTTTGCATAAGCTTGAACATTCTTCCGTGGAATCTATTCCGATGATCCAGAAGGCTTTCAGTGATGGTGCAATGAGTGCAATGCAAATAAAAGTGTGGCCCAAATGCTTCAAAGATGGCCAAGAATCTGTTGAAAGTGACCCACATTCTGGCAGGCCTGCATCGAGCAGAACACCTGAGAAATTTGAACGTGTACAGTCTGCAATCAACAAAGATTGGTGACTGACAGCATGAGAACTAGAAGCTGATCTGAGGATTCCAAAAACTACTGTGTCTGAGATTTTGACACAGGTTTTTGGCATGAAATGTGTCATGGCAAAATTTGTTCTGCAACTTCCGCTACCAGAGCAGAAGGAACATCATGCTGTAGTTGCTAATGACTTGATTCAAACTTCTACCAATGAGCCAGGTTTCCTCAAGAAGGTCATAACTTTGAAGGGGACTGAGGCGTCATCGTCCTATGTACAAATTTTCTTGTATCTTGTATATTCTTCAATAAATGTTTCTATTTTTCATATTACATGGCTGGATACTCTCTGAACTGAGAACAGCTATGATATTATCATCTGCCTTTAAGTGGTCTTGCAATCAGCTTCTGAAAGCAGAATGCTACATTTTCTGCCCATGGATAGCTAGTTATCTTGGGTTGGGGACATCAAAAATGTCTTATCCCCACTCCTAATATATCCTACCATGTAAAGGGTTCTCACTACCATAGCAGTCCTGACATTTCTGTCCTCAGCAGAGGAAGGAATCATTTCATTGCATTGAGTCCCCTTATCTCCCAATGCTCCAGGGAGACAAGTGCCCACAGAAAGCATACATTCCACTCACCTATTTCAGACACCAAGTGTTGAAAGAGGACTATGTTGTCAAATGCTGGGAATAGAGCAGGTAGGAATCTCTAAATCTAAAGCTTATTATTAGTAAACCCATTCTACAAAGTCAGCTTTATTGGTGAGGAAATTGATCATTTGTTCTTCATCTATTATCCTCTTATTTTTCAATGGTTCAAACTCAGCTGGGGAAGGGCAATGCCCTTTGCCTTGAGTCCCCTAAAGATCCCAACAACCCAAAATACAATGGGAGGTAACTGGCTCTTCTAGGCCAAAAGAAAGAAAGACAAACCTAGATCTCTAAACGTTTAGGATAAAACATCACAGATATAAACTCTCATAGTTAAACTTAGCCATTAGAAAGTGGCCTTGAGTGTTTTTCCTGTGGCTGCTGTAACAAATTCACCATAAACTCGGTGACTTAGAACCATTGAAACATATTTGCTCATACTTCTAGAGGACAGAAGTCCAAAATCAGTTTCATTGGGCCAAAACAGGGAGTGGGCAGGCCCATTCTTCCTCAGGGAGAATCTGGTCCTTGCTGCTAGCGGCTGCCAGCTTTCCTTGGCTTGTGGCTGCATCTTCCCAATTTGCTTCACTGATCACATTTCTGCCTCTTTTTGTGTCAAGTCTCCCTCTGCCTCTCTCTTAAAAGGATCTATGTGACTGCATTTAGGGCCCACTCTGATAATTCAAGGTAATCTTACCTCAAAATCCTCTACTTAATCACATCTACAAAGACCATTTTTCTATTGAAGGTAACATTTACAGTTCCTAAGGATTAGGACCTAATATCTTTGGGGGCCATCTTTCAGCCTACCACACAAATTTAATAGTCACAAATAAGTATCATTTATTTATCTTGCTCCTTCATTTAATTTTGGAATTCTACAATATAATATATCAAAATATGTGGTCTAATATCACAGACTTAGAGAATTAAGAAGATAAATTAATCCTAGACTTGGACCAACCAAATTATATTGAGAAGGAATATATCATAAAGTGATCACCTTTCCTGTGCATATGTGTGACTTAACACATTTTCAAATACATATATATTTTTTTACCTGATCTGTGGCAAAGTATAAATCTAAAAATCTAAATGATCCTTCCATATATAACTAGTGTTATAAACTCAAGACCATCATTACCTGTAACGCTATCTTTAAAATCCTGGTTGAAGCATTTACCGAAACAGAATTAAGAATCTAATATTTTGCCCTGACTGGGTGGCTCAGTTCATTGGAGTGTCAACTCAAACACCAAAATGTCGTGGGTTCGAACCCCCTGTCAGGTTACATACCATGTACAGGACGCACCCGATTGATGTTCCACTCACATTGATGTCTGTCTCTCTCTCTGTCTCTCACTCTCTCCCTTCCTCTCTCTCTGGGATCAATGAACATATTCTTGGGTAAGGACTTAAAAAAAGAATCAAATCTTTTGTTCTTCATGTACATAGAACATATGATGGAATATTTAGACTGATATGAAAGTTGCATTTTACTATTAAATTATAGAAAGCATTCACCTTTTAGCTAAAAACCCATTTCATTTTACTTTTTCTACCAACGTTTAGTGGTCTACAGTGTGTTGTCTTGTTCCACCAATGTTCCAAAGACTTGCCACTTGGCCAGAGCTGTCGCTGATGCTAGATGTGCAGGGCAGGCACTTCGCTCCCACTAGCGCTCTTACCAGCTAAGGAACTTGTACTTGGGGCCAGACACACATCGTTTCAGTGAAGACAGGCTATGCTGTGAAAACAAATAGACCTCCACATGGAGTGTCTCAGGGAACAGGATATTCATTATTTCCCTTTCACATAACAAGCCAGGGTGGAAGTTCCAGGTCACAGCTGCTGAGTTCTATGCAGTCACTCGGAGGATCAGTATGAGAACAGCTCTATGGGCCTTTCAAGAGAGCCGTAGTTGGCTCCTACGCAGGAAGCCAGAATAGAGACAGGCACGTAAGAGCACCCAAGTGCACAAACTCTAGCACTTGGCCTCTCCTAAGCTGCAAGGGAGACTGGGGAGTGCAGTGCTGCCATGTCCTCGGGGAGATGAGACCTTGGTGACCAGCTTGCAGTCTTTGCTGCATGCACTGTACAAATCTCTGCATCAGAAACATCAAAGATGATCGCATATGTAATGATCACGGGACTTCAGGTTTGTCACAAGCGCTCACACATATGAACAGTAAGGAGTCATCCTGCACAAGCAACTATGGATGCTTAATTCAGTAGGGAAAAAGAAAAAGAAGGAAATGATATCTTTTATTATAATCATCCCATATATCTGCTTATATAAATTGTCTCAAATGATGGCAATGCAGAGGTTTTTTTGTTTTTAAGTAAATTTTAGAATTATATGCTATACAGGGTGTGGTAAATGTAGATTTACAGTAGTGAGCATGCAAAAACAATTTATTCTTATGTTATTATTTATTAATTATTATATTATTTTCCATATGAACAACTGTAAACCTACTTTTGCCCCACCCTGTATATGGAGAAGCTTTTCTCTATTCAGCTCTTCAATATATTGAGAAAGGAAATAGGCCAAGGAACTTAAACTTTTCTCAAGGGGTCTATTGACCCAGGATGGGTTCCAAGAGCTGAAATAAGGGGTGATAACTGGGGGGGGGGGGGGGGGGGGGGCTGCCCTCTTGCTGAATGAAGAGAAGAAGAGCAGAGTTCCAAGTTTGTTTCCCAGGCACAGGAAGAACCAGGAAGAAAGGAAATACCTGATTTTCAAGTCCACTGAGCAGAACAGTGTCCAAAACAACAATTTCTCATTAAGAACTGGGAAAGATGGAGCAATCAAGGCCTGCAGGCAGGCTGAGCCTGAACAGAAACCCAGAGGCCATGGCGTGCTTGCAAGGGACGCTGCTCTGGACCCTTCAGGATCAGGCCGAGGCTTTGACATTCCAACCCTGCATTTCGCTTGAGGTCTGTGCTCTCCCTTTGTATGGAGGAGAGCCATCTGAAGAGAAGTCACTGACATATGAGATTGCGGATCCGTGGCAAGTCATGAAGGAGAGAAAGAAAACTCACAAATAAAATTAGAAGGACCACCAGTAGGACCTATGTGGAAAGAGAAATGAGCTTTCATGGAGACGAGATAGTATGGCATGGCATAAGTGCGCTAAATCTGGATTAAAAGAGAGCTTGATTAAATTCCTGATCAGGAACAAAGTAGCCTGTGACACTGGGCAAGTGATGCTTTACAATTTAGTTTCCTATTCTGTAATGTGGGAGATAAAAATAATACCTAAGTCATATGCATTATTTTTTTAATTTAAGAAAGAATGTTTAACTGTTTCAATAAGGTGTAGGAAATTACATATAACTAGCTACAAATATTTCAAAGAATGGAATTTTTCTTTTTTTCTTGTATGTGTATAAAACTGTCCTTTATATCTAAAAATTAATCTTTCAGCCAAATCTTGCCCCCATGACTTCTTTGGCTATATCGAGTCTAAGGTGGGGCTTAAGTCATAACAATTGACATAGGTAGCAAAACAATATGTTAATTTAAGAATATTTCCTTTCAGACATGAGTGCGTCCCTGAAAACTGAGGTACTTTTTTAAGATCTTGAGAAAAGAAATACAATACAAAATGTTATATTTTAAGTAATGGGGGAGAAAATGTCCATCAGACTATCTCTCAGCATTTTTCCACATGAGATGTGTCATGTGCTAAGAATTCATGATTCTCTGAAATTTATTTAAAATTTCCACAACAGGCCATCTTTTTTGTCCAGATCAGAATAAATTTCATTTCAAGGGCTCTTGTTCTTTCTTAGGAACTCATCATCCCTGGGCAAGCCCATACATCTTCCTGCAAACTGTGAGAACAGTATTCGTTGGCAATTCTGGGAACAAAAGAAGATTTTTCTAAAGGTGATGAAATAAAAAGGGAAAGCAGATGCCCCTAAGGAATGGGAACAAATGTCAAGGGAGTCGAGCTAGCTTCTGAGCACCCTCAGGCCTGAAAACGAGGGGGATGTGCAGTTCATTGCGTCATGAAAAGCCGAGGGGGAAAGAGCCAGCCCATTGCTCACTCAGGATGACTTGGAAAAGGAACTTGTAGGCTTGGGGAAGAGGAGTTGCAACACAAATCAAGAGGAGGAATAAACTTCGCTGGTGTGATAAAATTAAAGAGCCTTCCCAAATGCACTGGGCAAATTACAAATTACTAGAGTCTTTAGATTACTGCAAAATCATTTTATGGTAATTTTGCTAAATAACATTTAGCAAGCATTTGGTATGTATCGAGACTATGCTAAGTACTTCACATGTTTTACTTCCGTTCCCATTGTACTCCTTAGAAGTAGGCACCCACATTGGCTCCATTAAACAGATTGGGAAGCTGAGGTTTACAGAAGTCCTTAGTCTCCGGTAACTTTATGGAATGCAAAGCACAGAGCAAAACTCACTCACTCGGAACCGAGCTAAGGAAAGAAATCTGTTCATAAGTGAACTTTTCAGTGACAACTTACATTCTAAGAAAATGTTGCTCACATTCTTTTGGATGAATTGATAACAAGTTTTGTGTCTGGAAAGGCATGTTTCTCTGAGGTCATATTGTAGCACTTTCGAAAGGGTTTCCCTCAATGGTGTTTCTGCTATTAGTATCAGCCAAAGGATCTCACAGAATGACTAATTTTTAGTAATTGTGACCTGCAAGTCTGTGTTGAGTCATTCTCTTCAGAAATAACAACCTGATTCATCAGATCTGTTTTTAACATTAATTATATTTAACATCTGACAGCTTATTTACTGCTTCTCCACATCACTGAATACTAGGCAGAAAATAAGACAAGCCAAACTCAAGTTATGGTTAAAATAATAATTGATTATTAGTGATTCCAAGTGAAAATTGAGTAAATCCAACATCCCATGAAGTAAAAAATAATCTTATATTTTTGTGAGGTTAAAAAAAAAAAAGAACATTAAGTACTTTTTCTTAACGTTTTTTTTGCCCACAAGTTTTATGATACCAATTGTATACTTTTTAGATTTAAAAAAATAAAATTTTTTTTTCACATGATCATTCTAGGAAGTGAAATGATCAGCGAGGAAGCCTCTAGTTAAAATTGGCTGCCTTTCTAAACCCTTGTGAAACTGCAAAACAGGTTACAAGGAGCAGCTAAGGCTTCTAAAATTGTCACTAATGTTTCTATAATAAAATGTGCCCTGGCCTTCCATTAAAAATGGTCAGTATTTGAACCCCTGATGTCGGTGCACAGAAAGATGTCAGCAGCACTGAGCCAGATGAACTAATGTAGAAAGAGCCTGTTTCTTTTCCCTTAGTGAAAACAGAAGTGCCTGTGGTGAACAGCTGTTGTTTTTGTCAGTCCAGCCTCTGTCTCTTCCCCTTGATAACACCCGTCTGATTTTCTGGGAATCTGCCCATCCCCACCATGCCCCAGCCTGGTGGGACCGTCGAACGATGGATCAAAGGACTAAGGGGTGGGTTGACACTTCTCCCTCATCCCCATGCTCACTTGGCAAGACCCATCAGGTAGAAAGCCTAGAAACTTGGCCCAAGAACAGAACACAGTTGGAGGTAAGTTGACTACAACTCCCCAGAGAGTGTGTCCCTATTTCTTCACCCAGATCTCTGCCACTCCTGCTTCTGTCTCTCGGAATTCTGTCTGTACTTCCATTTGTTAGGGATCGAGAGCTACCCCTCATACTTCCACTAAATTCCACTCTTCAGTTGGTCCTTTTCTGTTGCTTGCATTACAGTGAAGGTAGATCCTGTTAGTAATCTCATTTTACCAAAATTTAGGAAGATTAAGGAAGTCCCTCAAGGTCATACAGCAAGTAGGTGAAAGATACAGTAGGTAAATCCAAGACAGTCTGAAATCCAAGTCAGAGCTCTTAAATAATTAACCTCCAGGGGACTAGAAATGAGTCCTTGTCTTTGATACATTGTTTCTGAAGCAGCAAGCACACTGTTTGGTATATTTTAGATGTTCAAATGTTTGTAGTAGAGTGTATTTTAATGAAATCAAGGCAGAATGGCTCCAACCTAGCAAGTGATAACACTGAAATTCACGTGGACATCCTGTTCATTGTTTCCATTTAATCCATCACATCAAACAATTCTCAGTGCACACACAGACACAGCTGTGCTCCATCGGCCCTTCTTGCGCGTAGCTCAACACTGAGCTACAACAACACAACACGTAAACATACAGGACAGTGAGATGAGAGCATGCCTGCTGTGTGTGCCTGTGTGTGTTATTTACTGGAAACTTCTATTCATCATCCAGTCTTCTTGGTTTCCACTTAAAAAAAAAAACACAGTGTGTGCGTGTGTGTGTGTGTGTATTTTAATGATGTTCGGAGTATTTTAATGTGAGCATAAGTTGGAATTTTGCCTCATTTTTCATCTCTTCATATATAATTTTAACTTCGTATCTTGTAATATTTTCCTTCCACAAATGGTATGGCCAGATGACAGGTTGTTTATTTCTTTTATTTCCAGAGAGATAATTCCTACTGAAAGTATCATTCACTCGTGCTTTATTATTTCTTACCCAATGTATTTTTTTAATTGTTACTTATTGATTTTAGAGAGAGAGGGAGAGAGAGAAAAAAACAACAACAACACACATCTATTTGTTGTTCTACTTATTTATGCATTCATTGGTTGCTTCTTATACATGCCTTGACCAGAGATTGAACCTGCAACCTTGGCATATTGGGATGATGATGCTCTAACCAACTGAGCTACCTGGCCAGGGTCTCTACAAAGTGTCTTTTTTTTTCTAAAGATTTTATTTATTTACCTTTAGAAAGAGGGGAAGAGAGGAAGAAAGAAAAGGAGGTAAATATCAACGTGTGAGAGACACATCAATTGCTTGCCTCTCGCATGCCCCCAACTGGGGACCAGGCCCACAATCTCGGCATGTGCCCTGACTGGGAATCGAACCTGTGACTTTTTGGTTCTCAGGCCATTACTCAATCCACTGAGCAACACCAGCCAGGCTCTACACAAGGTTTTGATAGGAAAAATCACTTCTCCTGATTTGAGAAGGCTGGACACTTGGCTTCCCTGGAATTCCCATCACCATGCTAACTCTCCCAGGAGAAAAGCTAGTTGAAAGGTTCTGGTTTAATTACCTAAATCCTTTGACCTCTTCCTATCAAGCTTTTACTTAGGCCAATTCCAATGAATATTAGCATTTTACAAATAAGCACATCAAATGCTTCTCAGAGTTCAAATTTTAAAATGCCATCTCTTTTAGTATTAGCAAAATGGCTGTTCACATCATGCCTGACAAACTTACGATGCTCACCTCAAGCGACGTTTTCTGGGTGAATATCAATTTCCTCTTAATTTTTGTTCTATGATTTTGAAAACTCTTGACAACCCATTGCCAGAACAATAATTAGGAGGCAATATGCATGGAACAATTCAAAAACAATTGCTGAACGTGCTATACTCATTTGTTTTTTTCTTTTCAGGCCATGCCTTATTTCTTCAGAGGTTATGAAGTATTTCTTCAATTGCTCCTTGATTCAAGCAACATTAATTAAACAACGATGTTCCCCACTCAACGTGGGTCCTCACGGTGGCATCTGCACCACTTGGGAATGCAGAACTCAGTTTCACCCTATGCCTCCTGAATCGGAATCTGCATTTCAACGAGATCCCCAGGTGATTTTTAGAAGGTTGAATCTTGTGTGCCTACTATAAATGATAACTAGTGAGTACTTGGGGTTACTGTGTTGTGATGAAATACTCATTCAAATTTGGGCTCAGTGGGAGGAGTGACAAAACTGACCAATGAGAGTGATTTCCTTAGGAGTGGGGAATGCCCATTGCATTTCCAATCAAACCCTTCTCGTAAATTCTTCTTTACCTTCTACTCTATCAAATCACCTTGATCTGGAACATTGCCACACACGTGCTTTCTATTTTCTAATGTGGTCATGCCAAATGTTACATTGTCCTAGAGGATGGGATTGGCTTGTGTAATTATGAAGACTGGCTTGCCTTCCAAGATCTGCAGGGTGGATAAGCACACTGGAGACCCCTTAATTTAGCTCTAGTCTGAGTCTGAAGGCCTGAGGACCAGGAGGACTGATGGTGTGAGCTCCAGTCCAGGTTGGCAGGCTCAAGACCCAGGAAGAAGTTTCAGTTCGAGTTATAGGAAGAAGAAATGTCACGTTGCAGTTTGATGGCAGGCAGGCAGGCAGAATTCTCTCTTTCTCAAGAGAAGGTCCGCCTTTTTGTTCATGTCCAGCCTTCAACAGATGGGATCAGGCCCACGTACACTAGAGAAGACAATCTTCATTCTTCCATGTACTGATTTCAATGTTAATCTGATCTACAAACACCCAGAAGGATGTTTGGCCAAATAGCTACACACCCCTTGGCCCAGTGACATTGACACATAAAATTAACTATCACATTGATCATGTTCCCATTCCCTAGAATTCCCCCACTTCAACCATACACCTTCAAGGAGTAGATAGATCAAGGCCTGTGTTTTTCAAAAAGCTTTTCCTAACTCCCCTTCTTGGCTTTTCTCTTTGTCTCAGCTGCCTGTAGCATCTAAGGAGACAATAGCACATGCTAGTCTAGGACTATTTACTATCTTTCATTTTCTTCTCTTGGTAGCATCATAAAGGCAGGGATGGTTCTATGTTTTACTACAAACCTCATAGTACACAGATGCCCCCCAAATCCTGGATAATCAATTTGATTTTTTAATTTGTTCTCACAGTTAAATCCATATATGTATATATATAGTTTACCTTAGTACTGTTACTAGTTAGAAAATGCTAGAATATCCCTTCTCCAAGAAGCATTTGCCACTGACATGAGCACTGATGTATGCACTAACTGAGACCTTTACGGAGATAGCCATGATGTTGAATTTTTATAGCCCCATGTTCTGAGTACATAAAATGACACCACTTTAGAGTCTGTCTTAACTTGGATCCCCACCCTGACATCAGTTTTGCTGAAAAGGCCTCACTACCTAGTGTGCTCATATAGGTAACCTACCTGATGCTGAGTAGGGAACAATGAGATTGCCGTGCCCTAGAGCTACCGTGGCTGGGCAGTTGGGAGAGGGAGCTTGATGACATGAGACAGACAGCATGGTGTTGCACAGGGAAAACGACTCAGCCCGGAGCCCAGGCAGAAAATGACTTTTCCCACCCAAAGGAGTTTCAAATGCCCATGGCTGGGTTCCTTTCAGCAAACACACACTGCCCACGGTAGAAGAGACAAGACTAGAGAGACACGAGAGTCCACAGCTCTGAGGACTCCCCTAGGGCGGCCCTTAGCATTAGCTTTCTATTCCTGATAAATGAATGAATCGTCACGCCTCTTCCCCTGGTATGTTTCCCTGTTATCAGCCTCATCCTTACTTACCTCGATTGTCTATACTTTAAAGAGAAAAGGAGAACGCTTCTTTTTAACTGGTTACTTGGGGACACCTGCCCTACTATTCACAGGGTCTGGATCAAAAGGATACATGAAGGTCCACATAGTATACGTCTAAATACTCAAAAGGTTCAGCCAACAGACATTTAATGAAACATGTTCCAAGCTATGTCCTTGCCTAAAAAGCCAGGTTCAAATTTAAGAGGCATTATAGCTCTGAGATATACGTCTGTCCAAAAATAAAACAAAATGAACAAACAAAAAGACAGCTATCTCAACTATCTAACCACTAAGCCTGACACCAACATTTTATAGGCCCAAACTTATACCCCCCAACCCCCCAAAAAACTCAGCTACCCTTAATCAAAATGTTGGATGATGAAAAACAGTCTACTCTTTGGAGGTGGACCAGACAAAGAGGCTAATGCAGGTCCAATGGTCTCAGTGTCTCTAGAATCCACACAGTGGTCTTAGAAGGTGGGCAAAACTCAATGGAAAGGCGCACTCTGACGGCAGATAACTAGAGTCAAATGTCTAACGCAGGAGCCACAGGAGGGAAATGCCTTCCCAGGCCTGAGGGCAGTACTGAGACTGAGCTGGGAGGCAGACAGGGGCACTTCTGCCTTTGCCGCAGCTCCGCAGAGAAAATGCAGAAAATACAGCACAGTGGAAAAGTCGCACACATGCTACTCGGGTCAGAGAGTTAAAAGCTGCAGTCTCGGGAAATTTCCACACAAACAAATAGGCGTCTGGTATTTTCAGCTGATATTGGAAGGACCTCAAGTCCTTCACACAGAGCAATTGGGAAAAACACCATATATAAAAAGTGTACTGGGTGTCAAATATATAAATAAGAATTCAGGCCTTCCAGTGACTTTAAAATAATTTTTTTTTTTTTTTTTTTTTTTTTTTACTAAAATCCTTGAAACAAGATGCAGACTCAGAATGTCCAGGGTAGAACATGGGGAAAGAGGATTGCCAGAATTTAGAAAAAGAAAAATCCAGACCATCCAAAGTCAGAATTGTGTGTTGCGTTCTTGGTTACAGACACTATGATACATCCTTACGGTTTACCGAAAAGAAAAGTCATGTATGGTTCTCTTTTCAGAGACAGGATTCAATCATTCTGAATATATCCCCCTGTTGTCTCTATGGATCTTCTAACTTGTATTAGTTACAGCTGCTTCCTCAGCCACGGAGAGCCTGTCACGCTCACCCTCTTCTCACCCCTGGCTTCCCTAATTTCAGGATGGTTACTTGAAACTGGCCTTGGTGGGAGTGATTTTTAACATCGTAGAAACTGGCGAACACTACCAATCAGGGCTTTTCTTTCCTGGGAGCTCTTTTCTAAATAAATTTACCAGCACACCACTGTACTAAGACCAAAAAGGGGTAAAAATATCAGATAAGTAGCTCTCTCTCACTTTATGATGCTCATTTCTGAGTAGACTACATACTTATTACACATACAAGCATAATCTCTATACTTGTATCTAAGTTTTCAAATACTGATATTTCTTACTCATCACCTTTAAAAACAAAATCTAAAGTATGAGCAAGAAATATCAGTATTTAAAAACCACCAGCATTTGCTCCCAGGTTATTTTATCTAAATGTGATTTTAAAACAATAATTTATTGCTCAGCAAGGTAATTAGAAGTTAGTTCTTTGTTTAGAAAAAAAAGAGGGGGAAAACTGTATTTCTGCACCTGGTCAGAAAGTGCTACTTAGCTTTGAGAATAATTTTTGAACAGCACAAAGCTTTCTCATGTTGAGGGTTTTACTCTGGGGTTTGTTTTCGGAAAATGTCTAAAGCACCCAATCCAAAAAAAACAGGTATGTGTGCATATCCTATGGGAATCTGTCATCCCTTCAGCTCCCTTCTTCTGTAAGAAAAATTCTTTTAAAATTCAAGTTTCTTTTTCAAGTCATGCTTCAACACGCCAAGGGCAGACACTGTACAGCCACTCCACCTTCCTCAACGGGAAGGCGGCACTGAGCGGGAGCAGGGATGGGATGGATCCTCACCAGCCACCTGAAGAGCTGGGCACAGCCTGGCCTTGGCGGTTTGATAAGTCTGAAGGCATCAAGTTACAAAACTTGGAAAAACCAGAACTGCAGGGTAAACTAGCTACATCACTCCTTTCCTGGGAACGCGGACAGAAAACAGTTTTTACAGTTTGTCAGCTTTCGGCAGTTTGGAGAATACTAAACACAGGTGCCATGGCTCCTCCAAGTTCTGATTGACCTGCAACATCTGTGCAGAAAACCAGGGACTAGAAAGAAATGACCTTGACAGCTTCTTTTACCTGAAGTGCTGTTGTATTTTCCCAACGTGTTCACCTACGCTTGCTCCAAAAGCACATTTGTGAAGCTGAACTGGAAAGTTTCTTATTTGAATGTCCTATAACAGTTCTGACCTGGCTGGGGTTAATTTGTCTAATAAAAAGTAAATACATTGATGTCGGATGAAGTTTTAAAGAATAAGTATCTTCTTTAGGGCAAGCATTCTGTTGTAGATGCCTTTTAAATAACTGTGGTAGGTTTCATAATGGCCCCTCGATCCATCTACATCCTAATCTCCAGAACCGGTGAATATGTGATGCTACATGACTAAAGGGACTTTGGTGACATGACTAAATGAAGGCTCCAAAATGGGGAGAGTAGTCTGGGGTATCCAGGTGGGTCCAATGCAATCACAAGGGTCCTTAGTGGGAGAGAGGACGGCCAGAGAAATTTAAATATTATGCTGCCGTTGGTGCATATGTAACAAGAGTCTAGAGCCACAGAGTACAGGCAGCCTCTGCAAAGGGCAAAGGGCAAAGAGCAAAGGGCAAAAGGCAGAGCCCCTCAGAATAAGGCAGCTCTGCTGCTGCCTTGCTTTCAGCCCACAGGAAGCCCTCGCAGACTTCAGATTTCCAGAACTGTAGGAGAATAAATCCGTGTTGTTTTAAACCACTCTTTGTTACAGCAACAGTCAGAAATAAATATATTTACAAAGCAAAAGTTAAAAAACCAGTTCAACGTATATGGGGAAACGGTATCTGAAGTTCACAAAATCAGAGCTCATATGATTCTTTCATCACAAATTATTATTGTCAAAATTATATGCAAATGATTATCTAGATTTTTGCATTTCAGCAACACTTATTTTAAAACTAAAGGATGATTTTTAGAGTTAAGGGAAAATATATAGATAGCAACAGTAGACAGAGCTACATTTACAACACAGTCATCCCTGCTGACGCAGGTAAATCTCCAGTTCATCATAATAACATGACTTTCTGATGAGTAAAATCTCACCTTCTGTGGAAATAGAGTTTGTGTGTGTGTACATTTAGCTGGAAGGATTGTAGGAAGCAAAATAACTCATTTTAAGAATGTTATTAATAGTAGAAGGTAAGTCACACCACCCAAAAAAATGGGGGGGGGTGGCCCAAGGTCCATGGCCCAACAGTCTCTGGTTTGTAAGCTGTGAAGACTGAAACTGATCAGACACTGGCAGGGTGATGTCCTTACAAATCCATGCGGATGAGGCACAATCTCACAAACAAGCCAGAGACCCAAAGAAGAAAATAGGTTTTAACAAACTTTTCCCTGCCTCAAGAAATTGTAAGCCAAAGATACATACATACATAAATACATAAATGAAGTTCTATAAGGAGAAGGCCTACCTTGGAGAGAAATAAGCCGGAGCCAGCCTCCTGGAGCAAAGCTTGTTTTCATATGGTGGATGAACGTGGATCCACCTGGGGGAACGAGGACTAGGCAAACGTGGTAGCCCAGCTTGCAAACAGGTATCTCTGATGTTCACTTGCTGTGAAATAAGCAAAAATTAGGCAAAATTTTAGCTGTTAGATGGCCATTTCCTGATTTGGGGATGGAGCAACACAAATCCTGGTTAACAGATAGAGAGCTATGTCTGGAGGTCTCTGGCTATGAGTCTCAGAACCGGGCAATGAGCCAAGCATGGCAGCAAAGATGGCCTGAACCCATTTGCACCTGAGGTGAATGAGATCCTTAGAAAAGCAGAAATTGCTGTCAATTTCTCAATGAGAACCAAAAGTGAGCAACTCCTGTCTAGGTGAATAGATGAGGGCCACCTGATGCCCATTCTTGGAGAGGCAATATTAATATTCTCCGTTCCCACTCAGTTGCGCCCAACACACCATTCTTACCTTGCGGCAGTGACCAGGGTGCTCCATCTCTTCCTTCCACGTCTACCTAGCTCTGCTTTTAAACTTGTGTGTAGGGGAAGCATACGCCACACGAGTGCCCTCTCCCTTTTTCCTTTTTTATGAAAGCTGCTCAATTTAGGCCCCCAAGTAGTAGTTTATAAACTGTATTGTTTCACAGGCCCATTTAAAAATGCAGGAAAATATGTACAACCCTCCCCACGCCACCCCAACAGAAGACTAAATGTATTCACATGATTATACAGCAAATGCCATATATACTTGCAGGAGTTCATGACCCGCCCCCACAAGGCCATTTATGGAAGCCCTTGCCTTAAAGGATTGTTTCACCTTGTTTTAGGGATGCCAAGAACTTTAAAAAGAGGGAGAGAGGAAATGCAATGATGCATGTGTCTTTTCTTTTTCAGATAGCTGGGATCACTCCATGAGCTGCTGAAGACTTGAAAAGCAAATAAACGTCAACAGTTCTGAATCCCAACATTGTTTAATGACAACCTTCCCATATTTGCCAACTTGCTGCTTAACAACAATTCTGTTGACACTGTGTAAAGAAATTTCCAGGTCCTCGCAGGTAAATAACCCACTCCTACCGATCACCTGGCCACCCAACTGAACTCTGTAACACACACAGAATTCATGAAGGTGAGTCATTCTCTTTGCCAAAAATGTATCTTGACATAGTATAGATTTTACCTCTTCATGAGATCTTTTCATATACTAATCTCAGCAAAGAGAGTTATAAGAAAGCATCAATTTTAAGTGAAACCCTATAACTAAGATGAAATGAATTAAGCTCCCATATTTGCCACAATTGTAAATGCCTAACTTTTCTGAACCATCCCATTCTGTGTTGTTCTAATATGTTTACCACATGACTCTTTGGACAGGTGAAAAGATTTTTTAATTTTCATTTGCTGCTGAAATCTCACTGAACTAAATTATTATTCAAGTCATCAATTCACTATAAACAAATGGGAGAAGTGGTGGGTTTCCCAAGGAAGAAAAAGGGCCACTAAGAGTCGAAGGAAGCAGAACTGTTGATGTAGAAAAGACAATTACGGAGTGGACGGCAGATAAACAGCATTGTGCCCTTCCTGGCTCCGCGCAAAGGTAATTTAATCGCTTAATTTGATCCTCTCAGTACAACCTGGCAAGAAGCCGGAGGCAGGAGCAGAGAGCTAACCCAGGGAGCAGGGGGTGGGGTGTGGAATTTGTGGGGTTGGCTAACCAGGCCCTTCCCTAACAGCCAAGAAGGAAGCGAACTACCTGTGGCTGTGACTAAGAGACCTGGGGCCAAGAGGACCAGTTGCCTGCCCAGAGTTCTGCCAGGAAGTATAAGAATAGTTCCAGCTTTCACAGTGTTTTTACTCCAGTTTGGAAACAGGGGGAAATGTCTGAAATAGCCAGGTGACAGTCTTCTCCATATACAGCAAAAGAAAACAGACACGCTTTCCCAAAGTCAAAAGTGATTAAGTTGGTAGAAACAACCTTCCACACCAGAGCTCAGAGCGGAGGCAGATAGATCATTGAGGGCAAGTTCCCGGTATGAGGTAAGAGGAGACTGAACTGGAATATTGTATGAAGAAATTTTGAGGAAGAGCCATGTTAAATTTTATTTAATCCCCCCTGACTCTCACATTTTACATATGAGGAGCTTCACAGAGCTCCCATGTCGTTATATGACTTACCTAAGGTCCTATAGTTAGTGGCCCCCTGGCTGGTTTGGCTCAGTGGATTGAGCGTCGGCCTGCGAGCTAAGTGTCGCTGGTTCGATCTTCCAGTCAGGGCACATCAGAGAAGGAAAACTCTGACTCCAAAAAACCTCCGCTGCCTTGCAGCATACCTCTTCAGGGGAAAGGCTAAGGGAGTAAACCCCGACAGAAAATCCGGAGCCGGAGTCCCTAAGGCGGTTTGACGTTGTAGTCAACACCGGCAACTCCTGCGGCGCACCTGAAGCCAAGCTGTATTGACTCCGTCTTTCCCTTGGACACTTCAGCTGCGAAGAGAGGGGGGGTCTGCTGCATGGGCAACAGCAGACCCTCCATATCACCCTGCCCAGGCTCTGTAGCTTCAGCTTCACTGGAGAGGACACTCCAGCGTCATCGCAAGATGTCGATTCAACACGGGAGGAGACAGATACCGTGTCACTCCCGAGTCGGACTGCACAGCCATTCTCGGCGGTGCAGATAGACTCTTAAGAAGCTACACCATCGTCTCTCGAGACGGAAGGCTGCCGACGACCATAGTTAGTGGCAAATCTAATAGGCTCCAAAGTCCCTGAGGACTAGTTCAGAGATCCTAGAAATGGAGAAATAGATGCAAGAGGTAGTGGAAAACCAGCTGTTGATTAACAACTGAAGAAGTTATAAACTAGTGAGAAGACAGCAATTGTAACCAGGTGTTAGCACAATTTAAAATGAAATTTAGTGCTTTCTTTTCATGGTTCTTTAAAACTTTGGGGGGGCTTAAAAACCTTAATTTTGAAAAACTGTATTCTAATTACTCTTTCTGTAGCCATGCCTAAAGAAAACAAAAAACAATCATTTAGTGATGGGATTTTACCACTACAAATATCAAGAAAATGACATGATCTCCCTTGTTCCTCTTAGAAATGTCATTCAGCGATTTGTCCATATCGTGAATGATTTTAAAATGAAGACTTCTAATTATTTCTATGTATAAACTGAGAACAAATTTTAAGCATTATTAGATTCTAATATCCCCATGAACTTTAAGGAGCTGAAGGTCTAAAAACGTGCAGTTAAAAAAAAAAAAAAAGAAAAGAAAAAAGGACAAGTTGACTTTAGTATTAATATTTCGTAAAAACTCTACTAGAACCATTTCTGAAGCTTTCTAATATCATATCACACAGAAGTAGGGAAAATACTTCTAGGTAGTTTTCTGTGATTTATAAAGAAACTTCATCACTTGGAATTTTAAAATTATTATTATTACTATATTATTGAATCAGGAAAAATTGGCCAAAACTCTCTGTTCTATACATGTCGAATTTACCTTAAATCATGATCTCAGATATCATTTTCTTGAAATTTGTAGGAATAGAATCTCATCACTATAACTATTGTTTCTGGTGCTCTGGATATAGAAAGGGTGATTAAGATGTACATTTAAAAAATATGAATCCTAACTCAAGAAAAAGCTAAAGAACCATAAAATTAGTTCTAAAATGGTTAAAATGTGGTGCTCTTTTCATTAATCTGCAGTTTCAAGTGTCATTTATCTACAAGTGCTTTTCCTTAGCTTTGAATTTAAACATTTGGCCATCCAATGAGGCGATGTAAGGCCATGATGGAATTTGCTGGAGCCCAAATACAGCACTCCATTAGGTGACTCCAAAAAGAACGTATGAAAGAAGTGAACCTTGTTTTTTTAATTTTCATAGTTTTCATTTTATAAGAGAAAGATAATTTTACATGACTATTTAACTATTTCAATAATAAAAATAAACTAGTTGAAAATAAGCCAATGTTAGTACCCAAACAGCATTTTGACACAAGGAAAAAAATGCCTACAGAATTTTGAATTCCTCTGATGAGGAATATGATAAATAGCAAGTGTTATACCAGTATAATTTGTATTACTCTTAATCACCAAAACCCATAGGATAAAACCTTATCCAAACACTACTTTTATAAGAGATTGGATGTAAAAAATAAAAGAAAAAGAAAGACCAGTGGAATCTTTATAAGCTACAAACTTAAAATCTCAAGAGTATTTCCGGACAGCAGCATAACATACGGGCATCCCTTCTTTTTTGGAAATATTGTGAATAGAATATGCAATGCAGTGTGAAATGGGAGGCACAGAGCGAGAGGAAGGTGTATTGTGGAGTTAAGGATGATGAGGGTGGCTATTTCCGGACTAGGCCTTGTTTCCCAAGTGTGGAAAAGCAACAGCAATGACCAAGCAAGTGTTGAATTTGTTCTGCCAGGATTTAGGAATAAACTGAAGAAGTTCCAAGTACAGTGACTCTGCATATCACTTCCATCCCCAAGAAACTGCCCCAGCAAAGTTTCTCAATTATGTTTCCAGTTGAATGATCAGAAAATAAGTGTTAATCAGAGCACAACTTACCCTCCAGAGAACTTCCATATTACTCATGGTATTTAGTCAATTTTAATTCCAAAAACTGTGAGGAAGCCAGGAAAGAATCAGAGTTCACCTTCAGTTGCCAGTCCTTGGAACTTGCTCAAGCCAACCTACTAATGCCAACATCTTTTCTTTTGTCATACTTAAAAATATATATATTAATCTGCTCTAATCCTTTGAACATAGATTGACCCTCTTTAAATTCACACAAGTATTGAGGATTTTTGTTTAATTTGGTTAATGAATTCTAGCCTATCTTTCTTATATATATTAAGAGTCCTATACATCATAGCCTTCTTTGAGTCTTCTTCTAATGTGCCCACACCAGCTGCAGATTCTGCACTCTTCTGCTGTTACATATCTGTTATTCTTGATGGCAAATGGTCTAATTGCATATATTTCCATGGTACCAAGAAAAGGGAAAACCCACTCAGGGTTTAAAATATAAGCTTTAATAGAAATCTCAGTAATCTCCAGGTATAAATAACCTTAACATTTTAGTCATGTAATACAATGAGTAATACCCATTATAATTCCCTGAGTGCTATGAATAATATCTTTTTCTAATTACAAAGTGAAGAAATAGTACAATTTACATACAATGTGAATTCAATCACAAATACACAAATTCATAAAGAAAATAGTTTGTTGAGAGAAAGGAAGGAATGAGAGAGAAAAGAGAGAGAGAACTCTCATTTGATCTCCAATAAAGTTATATAAATATAATCTTTAACATCACTTTTGTGAGTAAACAGTAACGACAAAACAGTAATGATAAAAGAATGTGTCATTAAAAGTCAATCTCCATTTTATACTCATTTATAAAAGTCCTTTTGGGTCTTCAGAAGAGCTCCGATGGAAGAGAGGAGAAGCCTGAGCTGAGCATTCACTCATTCATTCATTCATTCATTCAATAGGTCAGTCTGCACTGAATGAAGAGGAAGGCACTTGAAAGGGAAGACTTGTCTTTCCCTTTCTTAAACTTCAACCTTTAATTCTAAGACTAGACCTCTGAAATGTTGAACCACCCATTTACCTAGATAAACATTTATGTAAACACACTGCTGCCCGTGTGTGTTTCTGTGTTTGCACGTGCATTATTGCTGTTGGGGATGTTGTTGGTGGGGAGGTGATACGAAGGAGAGGCAGAGAGCGGAACTGTTACCCATACATGTAGAAGCTGAACACATTTGACCAATTTCTCTGAAACCTGGCCAACTCTCAATATGTTTATTAGTTCATTCATTAATGGATTCCATGTTTATTTCCTTCATAGTATTTCCTGTGGACCTACCATATTCCAAGCATTGCCCTTAGCACAGCTATTCTCCTTCAAAAAACTATCATAATGGAAAAAGAGTTACTGTAAGTCTATAGGGGAAATAACTCAGATACACCTGGTTTATTTTACTAATATCAAAATGATAACTTGTAAAAATAAGTAAATCAAAAGGAAAAAACCCCTGAGTACTGAAACAAAAATATTATCAAAATAAGATATCCACCTCAGGGTCTATCAGTCTTAAATTAACAGTTAGTGATGAAATTGTAGCACAGGAATAGCTTCTAGGCAGTAAAAAAGAAAAAAAGCAAACTGTGAAAGAGAACACAGTGAATAACGGTAATTAATCTATTTTTACATTGGAACTGTATCTAAAAGCAAGTCTGTCTCCTTGCACACCTCTTCTCTCTCTCCAAGACTAAGACGGGGTCTTTAATGAAGTTATGGATTTCTGTTTCTATCCAAACTGGGAGCTTAAGTGTAAACTACACACCGTGGCAACTGACAAATACTTTGAGAGGAAACTTTGATGAATTTTTTTCTTTTAAAACCAGTTCCCTTTAAGAAACTCGAATTTTGTTTTATGTGTAAGTATATAACAAAAACTCAACAGAAAAAAAAAATCTCTTCCCCAGAGATGACTTGATATTTTCTTTGCAAGAAGAGGACTGTATAGCATGATATCCGTCCCTGCTCTGTCACCCCTGAGTTGTGTTCAGGCGAATATGATGGTATCTGAGCTTGCATGGGCACCCTTCCTACCTACCTCCCAGCCCACTTCTATTAGAGTATCACAATCGTAGGTTGAGCTGTGCTGTCTCCTTCAATTCAGATGGAATGGACTTGAACCTTATCCCATATATGGCTGGAGTTCAACATTACTCATCATTTTTCCAGAATTTTGGAAGGGGAAATAAGGAGAGGGTAGGGATGGCGTGTATTTTGCTGGTCAACCCTGGCTCTGAAGTGCTGCTTTAAAATTTGTTATGAATTGTGATGGCCTCCCCAGGAACTATTTCTGTATTGTACAATGCCACCCCTGAAACACAATATAGAACTTCTTTCTTGATTCCCCCCTAAAATATCATTCTTAGTAGTCATGTGAATGTTTAGAACTTCTTAATTAAAGCTTTAGAGATAACAAGGAAATGTATGTAGTTAGCCTCATAGTGCCTCTTCTTCAAAGCTTCCCTCAAATGTTTCTATCGCCTCACTTTATGCAGAGAAGTTATGCTCTCCAGCCTTGCCTAACCAAAGACACATCAATATGGCGGCCTAAACAACGGGCTGTAAGCTCCTGCTCATTCCTTGCAGCAATACCGCCCAGAGGCACTGAAATTCCAGACTTTGCTTTACTCTGGCCATCCCCCAACCCCCATGCCATCAGATTCATTAGGGAAAGGAATGCTATTGATTGATTTCCACTGATGAGTTTTGTTATTTCCCAAATGAGCCAAGTTAGCTATGAGTTTGGGTTTTAAATAACCATTTGCTTTTTTTTTTTTTTTTTTTTTCATTATAATAGTCCTCAGTATTACAGTTTTTATTTTTTCTGCCACAGGATCACAGGCAAAGCCCTCTCCACACAGACTGTCTTCTGGACCAGCTATGGGTTGCCCATAATTATAATCTCAAAATCCAAACTCCTATTAGTGATGGCAAGATATTCTAATTAAGGAAAGGAAAGAAACTTAAAACTTCTTGAGTATCTACTCTGGGTCCAGCATGGTAGATCAATGTTCACAACAAGAAAAATGAGTACTAGTGTTTCCAATGTTATAGATTAGTAGGCTGAGATCCTTCCTAATCTATATTCTAAGAGAAATAACTAGCATAAAATCATGTGGTTATTGGGGGCAGGGCTGGGGACTGAACCTAGATCTTCAAAACTATGTGCCTTTCATATATCCCAATGCTAGGAGAACAAGGCATGAATCTGCACAGTAGCCCCCCTTATTCATGGGGAATACATTCTCAGACCCCCTGTGGATGCCTGATAGTACTGAGCCTTATATGTATTGTTTTTTCTTATACATACATAGCTATGAGCAACTTTAATTTATAAATTAAGCACAGTAAGAGATTAACAAGAACAATAATAAAACAGAACAATTATAACAATGTGAACATGAGCATTTGTTTCAGGGTAACCCTTGCTGATGTCTTCATATAGGCCCAGTGCTCTCTGATGCAAGACATTACCATCAGTTCTTGTTCACGCCTTCCAACTACACATTTAATGCCTCTGTGTCCTAAGTAGTTACCACACACTGCTGCCGTCCCTTTTTGCAGTTTGAGGTGCAACAGCAAACTAGCGTGACTTTCTTTATATTTATATACAATTTCATGGATAGAAAATTTTATCACAGATCTCAGCAACCTGGCCATATAATTTTTTTATTAAGTTCAGAATTTTACCTTTTCACTTAAAGGTAGTACTTTATGGCTTCTCTCTGGCATACCTGAATTTCCAGCATTATTAGTTGTTGTTGTTGGTTTTTTTTTCATTGATTTTAGAGAGAGAGAGGGGAAGGGAGAAAAAGAGGAAGGGAGAGAGAGAGGAAAAAGAAAGTGAGAGAGGCAGAGACAGAGAGAGATTCATTTTGTTGCCCCACTTATTTATGCATTCATTGGTTCATTCCTGTACATGCTCTGACCGGAGATCGAACTCACAATCTTGGTGTATTGGGACAAGGTTCTAAACAACTGAGCTATCCAGCCAGGGCCCAGCATCATTAGCCTTGTGCCTTGGGACCATTATTAAATAAAATAAGGATAGCTTGAACATGAGCTCTGTGGCACTTCAATGGTTGATCTGATAACCGAGTCAGCTACTGAGTGACTAATGGGTGGGTAGCTTATATAGCATGGATGTACTGGACAGAGGGAGGATTCTCCACCTGGGTAGGCCAGAGCCAGATTTCATCGTGCTACTCAGAAAGGCGCGCCCTTTCAAACTTATGAATTATTTATTGAATTGTTTGTAGCTGGAATTTTCCATTTCATATTTCCAGATCTCAGTTGACCAGGGGTAACTGAAAGTACGGAAAACAAAACCACAGATCGGGGAGCTACTAAACTTTCCAGTATTTAACCCCAACCCTGGGGAACATTGTTTCTGTGGCTTTCCGAAACAGCCTCTCGAATTCTCCCAGCAGGTGTTTAGGTCTCACGGTAAACCGCCCAGGAGGAAAGAGCCTGACGGGTCCCACGGAGCCCTTCCTCATCCCATGCTGGAGCAAATCCAGGCCTTCATTTCAGGGGTCAGTAAGTATGTCCTGCCTGGCTGGTGTGGCTCAGGGGACTGCGTGTTAGCCTGCAGACCAAAAGGTTGCCAGTTTGATTCCCAGTCAGGGCATGTGCCTATATTGTGGGCCAGGTCCCCAGCTGGGGACAGGAAAAAGGCAACTGATCGTTGTTTCTCTTTTGTACATCATGTTTCTCTCACTCTCTTTCTCCCTCTTTCCCCCTCTCTTTAAAAGTAAATATGTAAAATCTTAAATTAAAAAAAAAAAAGAAAAACCTTTAAAAATATGAGTAAGTCCTGAGTTAAGAGAGACCCTAAAGTGGACTGGTAAATCGCATGTTTGAACTACCTGGAAAATTAAAGTTTTGGATTGATGACAGGAGGAGGTGAGAGGATCATTTGTTGGGGACAGGAGGCATGATGTGGTGGTAAACGCGGGCACACAGCATCTATCTGTAAGTGATACAGACATCCCCACTTGGCAGCTCTGCATTTAGAACACTTGTTAAGCAAGAATGGAGAAATTTAGCATGGTCTCTGGCCTACTGTTTGTGTGTGTGTGTGTGTTTATTGGGTAAAATAGATATAACATGAAAATGGTTAAAAAGTCCCTTTTTAAATGCACAATTCTGTAGCATTAAGTGCACCTTCACACTGTCGCATAGCCACCACCACAGGCTATCCAGGACTTTCTCATCATCCCAAACTGAAACTCCATACCCATTAGACAATAACTCGCAGTTCCTCCCACCTTTCCACCCTGGTAACAGCCACTGTGCTACTAAGCTACTTTCTTTTTATTATTATTAATTCAAAAAATTTTTTTAGAGAGAAAGAAACATTGATTTGTTGTTCCACTCATTAATGTATTCATTGGTTCTTGTATATGCCCTGACCAGGGACTGAACCCGCAACCTTGGCGTGTGGGGAATGATGCTCTAACCAACTGAGCTACTTGCCCAGGGTGTTTCCTTTATGCTACTTTCTGCCTCTATGAATTAGACTATTCCAGGTACTTCATGTGAGTGGAATTGTACAATATTTTCATAGAATACATGTCCTTTGGTGTTGGTCTTGTTTCACTTAGTATAATGTCTCCAATGTCTGCCCTACTGTTTTTTGTTTTTTTATCCTCACCTGAGGACAATTTTTCATTGCTTTTTAGAGAGAGAAAGATTGATTAGTTGCCTCCCATACATGCCCGGACCAGAGATTATACACACTGGAACCTGGGATCAAACTCACACCCTAGGTATGTACCCTGACGAGAAATCGAACCTGCAACCTTTTGCTTACAGGACAATATGCCAACCAACTGAGCCATCTGGCCAGGGCTGCCCTGCCATTTTGTTAAGCTACAAAGTGTAGCTTCTCTTTGCTGTCACTGGGTAGGGACAACAACTTCTCTAGTGTGAAAAGACCAGTCTGGGCTGAGGATAAAGAAACTTGATAAACACACAGATTAACCAAGTAAGAATAATGTTTGTTTTCACAAGCACTGGTACTTGAGCAGATCAACAAAATTCAAAGTGACAGGAGGAAAGCTTTATGTATGCATTTTGGTTATGCACATGGTAACATTTTAACATCGAGAATGAGTATTAACCTTAAATTTCTATTCTAGTGAAGATTTACCAGCCCCTACTATATTAGAGAGAGCAAGAGAATGAAATAAAGATCCTGTCCTCAATAAACACAATGTGAAAACTGTATTTCTTAGGCCCGTGATCAGCCATTATTATGAACACCACTCTGACATATATAACTGAAGGGTTAAAAATAAAGGTTTTACTGGTGCCTTCAATGAATATTATTCCTAGGGAAGAAAGCCATGCCTATTAAAGGGAAAGAATTGGGATTTAATATAATGGAGAGTACATTAAGAACAATGCATTTCTGGTAAAATGATGCTTAGAACCCAATCAACAAAATAAGCCAGATTGCTATAAAAAAGTTAAAATATCGTATTTCACTAATTCTAGGACGCACACTTTTTTTTTTCCTCCTTTTAGATCACTAAAATTGGAAGGCATCTTACACTCTAAAGCTGGGTAAATAAAATAACACTAAAAAGTATAATTAATGTATGTCTCTTTTAAAGGAAGGTGTGTGTGTGCATTTCTAATGCTTTGTTTTTAACAACCTGTGTATGAGTCTTCCATTTTCTAGTGTTAATGATTGTATGAGCCTAGAATTTAAATGGTGCAGAATCCTGTCCTTTATTTTTGTTCTTTGTTTGGACCACCACTGAGGAGAGCAGGCACCGAAGCAGAAACAGTGTCTGAAAATAGGGATGTGTAACTCAAGCCTTCTCTGTAGAAGACTGAAACATACCCGCCTGTGTTTCCATCTTGCCAGCTGTGTGATCTGGGACAGATCGCTTATGCCTTTCTGTGGCTCAGTTTCCCCGACAGGTGAATAATGGTATCTACCTCATAGAATTATGGGGATTAAGTGAATCTGACCTAAGTAAAGCACTTACAGTAGTGCCTGACACATGCTAAATACCTTGAACCGTTCCCTGTTACCACTGAGCCTCACTTTCTTAGTGATCTCTCTAGGCTCATGGGTTTAACTATGTTCCTTATTTGGGACAACTCCCCGAACTATATCTTCAGCATGGGCCTTTCCCCTGAAGTTTAGACGTTTATACCCAATTATTCACTCCACTAGAATATCTAATGTTAACTCTCAATTTCTTGACCATCAAATTGTTTCTCCTCCAATTTTCCTGAACTCCATAGATGGCCCTCGCTCAACCTTAAATCACCCTGTTGATCAATGACACCCCATACCCACGCTATCGGCAAAGCCTATCAGTTCTATTTTCAACATATATCCAGATCTGACCATTTCTCATTAGCTCCCCTGCATTTATCGGGTTCAAACTATCAACTCTTTCTTGAACAAATGGAGTAACTGCCTACCGATTTCTTAGCTTCCTTCCATTTTGCTTCCTAAACTATTTTATCCACAGTGGTCTCTTTAAATTGTGACCTATTGTCATGTGACTCCTTTGTTCAAGACCCGGCAATCATTCTCCATCTCCCTCAGAGTAAAGCTTAAGACCGAGCACTTTCTAAGGATGACTTTGTTGGCACCCTCATTTGAGTGACTGGATTTCCCACTGCAGATGGATTTGCATTTATTTTATGGGTCTGAAACATTTAAAGACTGGGTGAAAAGAGGCTTGCTCTTTTTTTTCCCCCTATCATATTTTCCTCCTGAGATTTGGGTACTGTTTCTTTTGCTCACTTGTTCAGGGCCAATCAATGTCACCCTTTAGTCTGCCGAAGTGGTTGCCGAGTGATGATGAAGCATTTCATCCCTCCGGGAGCTTAAAGTACCGCCTGCGTAGCATGTACAGTTGCTGCTGGCTATGAGTGAAAATCAGAAAATCTCCTACCGGGGAGCGTAGACAAGGAACATTCAGACTCTGGGTCAGCTCCGAGGGCCTTTCAAGTCTTCCCTTCAGTACTCGTGCCGATTTTTAGTGCTCATGAAAGCAAGGTACCCCAGAGAGTTAGCTGTAGTCTAATGCACTGAAGGATCCCCACGCAGCTTCAACCACAACTCTGCAGAGAGAGATCTAGGTCTCTCCGGTGCTGAAGCTCATCATATACTTTTATAACTTAATTTCTAGTAAAATGTTATTTGAACCAAGAGACAAATCCCTTGTGGGTTTTATCGTTAAAGCTGGAGCAATAAAGAAATCAGCCTTTTCTCATTAAGGTGACTTCCTTTTTCATTCAGTAGAACTAATATAATAACTGCCTAGCGATATGGGTGGTGGTATTGGTTTGCTTGGGCTGCTGGGACACCATACCATAGACTGGCTGGTGTAAACAAGAGGAACGTGCTTCTCATAGCTCTGGAGGCTGGGGAGTCCAAGATCAAGGTGCTCACAGATTCGGTTCCTGGAGAAAGCCTGATTCCTGGCTTGTAGATAGACAGCCACCTTCTGGTTGTGCACTCATCGGGCCTTTCCCCAGTGCATACACATGAGGAGAAGAAAGGGAGTTGTCTTCCTCTTCTTCTAAGGCCACTCCCCTCATGGGGGGGGGGGGTCGGGGGTGGTCCCACACTCATGAACACATCTAAACCTAAATTTGTGTTTCCCAAAGCCCCTACTTCCAAACACCATCACATTAGGCATTAGGGCTTCAGTATATTCATTTTTTGGAAGTGGGGGGAAACACAAACATTCATCCCTTCACAGTGGTTAAGAGCTTTGAAATCAGAGTGATGTGGATTCCAATCTTGGTTGAGATAATTACTGAGTGTATTTAGGTAAGTTACTCAACTTTTCTAAGCCTCCATTTCTTAAAAAGTATAAAATGGACAGTCAGCTACTTCACTGAAGTCCTGTTGGTAAAGTACTTGGCAAATCTTCTCTGTAGAGCAAATTTTAGATGGTAGCTGTCATTTTTATTTTTTAAATGCCTCCCTTTATCTTATGTAATCCCTAAAAATATTCTGGAAGGTAGTCTACTTATAAAGAAATGTGGCATAATTTTATTTCTGATTTATAATGTATTAAAATATAAAATATGTCATTCTCCCAAGTGGAAAATGGTTTTATAGGTTCCTAAGCTCTTATGTTAAGGTACCAATTTTCATATTATTTAGGAACTTTATCAAATATTATTTTTACAACTAAAAAGGAAATAAAGTGTTAGATTGTAAAAATTTTATTGTATACTTACACAAAAATACTATAGCTTATTTTTAATCTAATATGAAAGTAGAAAGAGAAGATTTTATGACAAATACATATTATTTTTCTTTTATTTAAAGAGCCTAGCTTAGTTCTAGGCATAGAAAATGTGTTTAAGAAATGATAACTTCCCCTCACCCCAATATCTATGTAAACTTTAACATAACCTAAATTTTATATAGAAGTCCATGACAAAAATGTTAACATTTTAATTTTTTGGATACTAGTTTATATTTTTAATGTTATCTCTTTGCTTTACTCCCATCTTCCCTAATTTCTAGTGCAGAACATAAGGGGTGAATATCTATATTCTGTTATCCAAAGTGGGTCCCTTTAAGCTTTTAATCATTCAGTTATATATTAATTGAGCCAATATTTGTTAAGCATCTGCATGTACCTTTACATTGTTGATCCGGGGAGACCTCTACAGGGGGTGCCATCTGAGCAAAGCCCTGAAATTTGAACTGAAGCAACCAGCCAGGTTAAAGAGCCAAGAAAGAACATTGTGTTAAGAGGAAAGAGCAAACCCAAGGCCCTGAGACAGATAAGCATTTAGCATGTTCAAAGAGCAGTGAATAGTACAGTATGGCTGGAAGCATGCTAAAGAAGTAAATCTGGAAGAAGATGAGCGAAGTAGGCAGGCACCAGGTCATATAGTGTTCTGTAGTCCAAAGGAGAGTGTTTGGATTTTATTCTAAATTCAATCAGAAGCCAAAGAAGATTTGCAAAGAAAAAGTAGCTTTTTCCTCCCCTTAAAAAAAAAAAAGAAAAGTATCAGATTTCAATGAGAGACAAAATAAGATGACAGGAAAGTATTCATTGTATTTGTAACATGGAGATAGGTTGTTTCAGTGAAGATAGCATTTTCAGGGTAACATGGGTAATAGAAGACAGATAGATGGGGATTATCAAGTAAGCAGGAAATAGGCAGTGGAAACCACAGCCTTAGACGTCTCTTGTGCACAGATTACAGAGCAGAACAAAGAAACGGGGCTGTAGTACGAGAGGGATTTGGAACTCAACAGAGGTGTGTTAGGTAGGTCCTCTGGGAAGCAGACTTTAACATGAAGATAGAGCTACAAGAGATTGATTGGAATGATGCCTTTGAAATATAACAGAGAAGGAACAGGAGTAAGCAGGTGATGCAGTAATCCCACTTCTGGGTAGTTACCTAAAATAACTGAAATAAGGATCTCCATGAGATTTTTGCACTCGTACGTTCATGGTAGCATTTTCACTGTATTCAGGATATGGTAGCAACCTCAATGTCTGTCTACAGATGAGCGGGTAAAGGAAATGTGGTATATGCATGAAATAAAATATTATTCAGCCTTAAAGAAGGTAACCTTGCCATATGGTATAACACAGAAAAGCTTTGAGGACATTATGCTAAGTCAAATAAACCAGGCACAGGACAAATACTTTATGATAAATACTACACTTATATGAAGATTATAAAATAGTCAGACTCATAGAAGTAGAGAAGAAATGGTGGTAACCAGGGTCTGGAGGAAAAGGGAATAGCAAGTTGCTAGACATCTGTACAGCATAATAGCTATAGTCAGCAATACTGTTTTGTACAGCTTTGTTAAGAGAGTAGATCTCATGTTACCACAGGTTTAAAAAATGTGTTAAAAAATCTGGATTCTCTTGAGCAAAAAAAGTGAAGGTTTCTAAATCAGGCTTCTCAGTTGGAGACCACCTAAGTTTACATGGCCTAGCATATATGCTATGAAAAACAAAATCTGAAGTGAACTTAACTCTGTCACATCTCAAAAGTTAGGCCTACTTACATAATCAAATACTAACTTGATGTTCCTTGTGAACATTTAATTTTATCGAAGGAGTTCAAAACCCTTGGTAAATAAGTAGCTGCCATTAACCCTTGCTTTTTGCTCACTGTATCCATGAAATGGTGACATAAAGATGCACATGAAAATCTCCAGTTAGAACACACCAAAGCTAGTTGCCGAAGTGGTCACTGAACTAAGCTGTATTTTAAGAACTCTAGAAACCCTTTGTGGTACTGAAATGATGATAAAGCAATCCACAAACATGAGTCAAAAGTATTGAGAAATGAACTCTGTGCAAAACACTGGTCTCCTTGCTGGCTTGGTTGGATCCAGGGTCAGTTGCATGGGCTGCAAAAACATTTTGGGGGATTTGTGCTGTGTATGTTTTTACTGGGCTGAAAGACTAAATGCTTTGGATTAACTGATGTTATGAAACACACACACACCCCAAAATTTAAAAACCCTCACAGATAACCAAAACAAGGTTTTTCTATACTACACCAAAGTATATATACATTTTTAAATCAACACAGTCATGACACAATAATATATTCTTCCTCAGAACTAATGGGCTTCTCATTAGAAGTAGATTAAGTCCTCAGATAGCAATTGTTTGAAGATTCTTGGTGAAAATCAGGCTCGTAATCTGAGGCAGCATTAAGACAATAATATAGCAAGCATACAAATACATTCACAGCTACTTCCTGTTCCCTGGGAATTTAGATGGGTAATCCCATATGGTTAAAGTACTTGTTATGCATGAGAGAGAATGATTCCAAAACAATACAAATCACCAAGGAATAGTAAGAGGGAGTTAAAAATGAAGGGAACCTTGCTTTTCTGAGGCACCGAGAGCTGCCCGCAGTTTCAGCCAGTGGTTACCCATACTCTGTCCTCTTCCCACCATCTGCGATGCTAATTTTGTTCAAGAACCTGACTGTGGAAAATTTCAGTTCATTCAACCACTTGTTTTATCAGAGTAATGATCTCAGGACAGGCAACTGACTTCTTACTCTCTGTGGTGCTACAGATTATCCAGCTGCTACAAGATTCTCTGCAAGGGAATCACGAGGACCAGTTTTAGTGGGAGAAGGGCAAGGATGAAATTCTCTTGAGTGTCACGGTTGCAGGTACCAAGTTGCTACTCCATGCCCTGTAGAGAAAAATGACGCTGCACATAGCAGGAGGGGTGGTGCGCTCCCCTTATTTCCTTGCTATTTGTGAAGGCATTTCCTTCTGGGGAGTGCAGGGTGCTGGCACTAGGTCAGTCTCGAAGCAGTACCTGGAGCACTTTGCTTTCTCAAGGACCCCAGAAAGGAAGACGAACTAGGTCTCAGACCCAAGCTCTAGGAACGATAACTTGGAAAGCAGAACTGATTTTGCACACTCAGGCAAAGGGATGCAATTCACGCCCCAAACTCTTCCCTTTGTGAGAGGCAAACTTCTTCTGGCTGAAAAGAACAACAATAATTATTCAAAATTCCTGAAGTAGGCCAACCATTTGTCCAGAGGGCAAAGAAATCCTGCTTGACTGGCTTCCACTCGAAACCAGTGTCAAGTTCCTAACCTTATGAACTCCCCAGCACAATATTAGATGGGAAAGGAGGAGCTGTTCCCCTTAACTCTCTCCCTTTCTCTCTCTCTCTCAAATTAGAGCAGGGCAGGCAATGTGGTTCTGTTTACATTGGCTCTCACAGAGTGTCTCTCAGAGGGAATTGTTAGATTTTATTAAGGACTTTCGTGCCTTATAGACTGGATTTTTATTTTCTTAGTGTTTTAGTTTCCCTGTCTTAAAATGGTAGTGATCATGTGATCACTAAGGGGAATCTTTCTTTCCTTACAGGGGGCGGTGCTGGTAGATGATCATGCACATTATTACAAATGCCCTCTAATAGTTCATTTATAAAAGGACAGCACTGTGTTCCCGGTGATCTACTGCCTTTTTTCTCTTAAGTGTTTTCTGAGTGCGGAAAAGTGAGGAATGAGAGAGACATTACTGTCTAAAGCAGTGGCTCTTAAAACTGTGGGATTCTTTTTTTAATAGGAGAAAATTGAAGTTGAATACGTGTGCATAGGGATTCACATAGGCATGATAATTCTATGAAAAGTCCAAAGAGAGTGAGGTAGCATTGGGGGTACAAGATATTTTGGACAAAGGAAAAAGGGGAGGAGACAGGCGTATTAGATTTCAGAAGTGAGAATGGGCTGACTTATAGGTAGTTGAGGACAAGCAGACCACACATGGCAGAGCGACTCAGAAACAATGGGACATGGTGTATCTAGTAAGGGGCACCTGCCTGAAGCCCTTTTATTACCGTACTTAATTCAGATGAGGCTAAGGTGACTTCTTCAGTTCTTCCTGAAGAGGACTTCTCTGTTTAAATCTCTTGGGCAGGAAAGGGGAGGAGGGTCAAAGGTTGTGGGATATCATAGATTTCCTTGAAAATTTGATAAAAACTAGGAAGGTATACTGGAGAGAAAAAAAAGTATTTATATGATCACAAAAACATTATATAAGATCTCAGGAGTTTTTGAACACCCCCTGACATGTGCAATGGTCCCTCACCCCCAAAGTTATTGAATATTAGATAAGTCCTATATAATAAAAGGGAGACATTTTTACCTCTACCAAGTTTTGGAAGACTTTGCACACCCCAGTATCCCTCAGCCTATGGCTTAAGTCTTCGGGTGTTCCTAGTCAGCCCCGCTGCTCTGAGCTCTGCTACCAAAAAATACAGGTTGGTCATCAGTGGCAATGACTGGATTCTTCACAAGTGCTGGCTATGAAGCAAATGCGCTACCCTATCTTCCTCTAAAAGTTGAGTTCTCAAAACTTTAACCACAAACAATTCATTGCAACTCACGTGGAGCACTCAGGAATTCACTTATGAGAAAGATGCACAGGATTTCAAAACTGGCTCTAGCTGGGTGGTTTTGCAGTTGCCTATTTGAAATGATTAGTCAATTTTAGCTTTGATCTTAGGAAACTCATAGCCACATCTTGATACATTCTTCATAATAAGCAGCTTGGATAATACTCCTACTCCTGAATTCAAAGATTAAAAGTATCTGGAGAAAGAACTAATCTCTCTCTTCTTGAGACATTTCCTCCAGGGCAGGCCAAAGGTATACTGGGAAAAGCGAAGAGAAAAAGCTTATCATTTTTCTATCCGTAGTGTCCTGAGCTGTCAATTTAGCAGCCTGCACAAGAACTAAACCTACTTTAAAGAGAGAGAGAGAGAAAGAGCTTGAAAGTGTTGTACTATTAGCTATTCTGATTCTAGTCCATGCCAGGAAGCAAAGGTTCTTATTATACCATGTTCTATTTTTGATCTAATCCATACCAACAGCCTGAAGTCTCAGCATGGTAATGCTGAGGAAATTCTTTGATGATAATTGGAAACTTCACTGCCATGCCCCTTAACTTATACAATCTGACTGTCACCGGGGTGTCATTTGGGCTATAAAGAGCCAGGGATAAGAACAGTGGGCAACTGAAGTCAATGTGGAGGCTACAGCAGCAAGTCAGAGCCTCCTGTGAAAGTTCTCCCATTGGGTAGGCCGGGCTATAGAAGGAAGAAGGTGTGCTTCCCTACCCTGGTATTTTAGAGCCTCGGTATGCCATCATTCAACGCTCCAGACATCCCCACCTTTACCCTTCGGGCAGACAACATGATATGAGAGGAAAAGGCGCACTCCACAGCAGTTATTGAAAGCAGTTAACCCTAACACCAGGCGTTAAAACCTGGCACCTTCTTGTCATGATAAAGATTGTAGCAAGAACAGGAAATGGTACAGCACAAATCCGTTTTCATGATAATGATCTCATGAATGTAAAGGGCATAGGAAATGGAACAAATGTAACCCATTCCATTACCACCTTCAAACGGCAACCTCCTTGTCCTAGTCACATGCCCTACTTATGGTCCAAGCACAAAGGAAATCAAAAGGCGGACTGTGACACTGGGGAACAGGCGGCCCCCACATATCTGTGTGCACGTGTGTGCTTGCACGCACGTGTCTTCCCTCCGTTGACCTCTGTTGCACTAGAGAATTCCTCCCAGCTATTTCCCTGACTTTGACCTGAATTCAGCAGGTCAGACACAAGAGGAACAAAGCAACCTAAAACCACAGAGTCATCTGGGAATATGTACTCTCCTCACCGCCCTTTATCAGGATGAGGAAACCCTGACCTTACCCTAAATAGAAGCAGTAAATAAAGAGGATGACTGAATGTCTTTCTTCCTTCTAAGCCTCAAAGCTTCTCAGCTTCTTGGGGAAAATGAAGCTTCTGTCTCAGGGTGTGTTCTCTCTCTCCGCTATCTAAAGAGGTTGTAACTTGATTAGGGCTCATGTAAAAAAGTACAAATGTCCCAGGAACACAAGGAAGCCAGAGCTGGAGGTCGATCAGGGCAAGTCAGAGTGGGGCTGCCATGCATTCCTCTTGGACCTGGTGGTGTTTTACAGGAGGCTCTCTGTGCCTTGGAAAGCTCTGTCAGCAACGCTGTGGGAAATCCGTACCAAATCATTGCACCCCAGGATGAGTACTTCACATAGGAGGGGGGCATCGCGAGGAGCAATGGCTGAGTCTGCCAGATAAATACTAGAGAAAAAGAAAGCCAGATTGCCTCGAGTAGTGTGCCCACACCCCACGGCAACCAAATGTCACTCACTCTGCTCAGCTGGCTAGCGACTCTTCACATGGTATCCAAGTAATTGCATGCCTTCCACGGGGGATCTGTCCCAGCCTGAGTACACTTTACCTTTCAGGCATCCTGGGGGTCTGTCCCTTCCAGACGATGTTCCAATTACAAAATGGCCCTGGCTGGTTAACGAGAAATGCAGTCATGTTCCTTTCCCTGGTTATGTGCCATTTGTTACGTGATGTTGGGAGATTCCCAGGTGATTTCACATCTTATGGTAGCAATTGGTGGCCTCCTTATCAGACGCCATGTAAAAGGTTTTCTGTGGGGCACATCCGTTTCTTCAGTATCCTATCTTGATCCTCAACACAAGTGACATGGAAAAGATAGTTTCAAAAGGAAAGAATCAAGCCATAAAATTAGGTAATGAGCAATGAAAAATAGTCATTTAAGAACAATCCTACGTGAGAAAAAGAATATCCTGGAAAACTGGTTAAGTAGTTTCTAACCTCTGTTGTCTTCCTGGGAGGTTTTAACTGGTTGTCTATGGCCATGATGAATCACAATATGGGCTTGTTTTATTGATTTTAAAACATACTCTTTTAAAAAGTAATATAAGTGGGATAACTAGAACCTAGGTTTAATCATTAAATATATCTTCATTCTCCATTTTTTGTATTGTCTTTTTCATTTCCAAATGAGCACTTATGTGTATACATATATTTGCAGCACCACCATTTCTTCTCATCCTTTCACTGTGCTATGGGAGACACTGCGTTTAAAAAAAGAAATACAGCCGTGGCTCAGTGGATTGAGAGTCAGCCTGCGAGCCAAGGGTCACTGGTTCGATTCCCAGTCAGGGCACATGACTAGGTTGCACATCAGGTCCCCAGTTGGGGGCGTGAGTGAGAGGCAACCACACAGTGATGTTTCTCTCCCTCTCTTTCTCCTTTCCCCTCTCTCTAAAAATAAATAAATTAATTAAAAAATTTTTAAAAATAATAAATAGAGAGAACTACAATGAAAGACGGATGAGAAGGCAGATCTCTCCACCTGTGGAGCCTGGCGGGGACCGCCTGCCTTTCTGAGCTTCAGTTCCCTCATCTGCAAAGTGAAAAGGTTGGTCTATTTGATACTGATGGCCCCCTCTAGTTCTAAAATCTAAGAGGTACTGGGTTTCTATAAAATCTAAACTCGTGACACACGCATCACCCGTATTTGTTGTTGATGTTTTTCTGTGGATTTTTGATGAACATATTGAAAGGGTTTCTTTTTAGAGGGCATTATCTTCTCTTTTGATGAGTGTTCAGGCTCCAGGTCTCCTATTTCTTGCCTGGAGTTCTTTATCTTTACAGGTGAGAGGTACAATTGCTATCTTAAGATGTCTTCAGTGTCCATTTGTTTGCTTGGTGTCTATTTCTAAGGAATAAACACCTAAGAATAGGAAAGAAATTTATGGAGTGAGTTTTGTGGAAAATTTGCAAGGCACACAATGGACCCATGGGGAAGGAAGGAGGGGGAAGGGGATTTTAGTTAGGATGCTGCATGTAAAAATCTCCAAAGTAGGGAATTAGATCTTTAAAAACTACAACTGACTAAAAGAAGACATAAGAGTTTGTACACCTGAAGTTCTAAGCTATATTTGCACAGGATACTTTTAACTGCTGTTAAGCAATTGTACAACCAGTTTTCTTTCTTTCTTTCTTTCTTTTTTAAACATAAACCCATTCTTCGGACATGTAAGTAGGAATAAGATGTTAGAAATAACTTTCCAACTCAGAAGCATGAGGCAGAAACCACTTTCCCACTATGCGTAACGCCGTCTCTAGATAAGCCTGAACCCCCCTAAGCAGAGCCATCCACTGGCAGGGCTGGCACGGCCCCTGCCATCCCCTCTGCTCCAGCACCCTCTTGGGTAACCCAAGTCTATTTCAAAGGCTTTCACATGGTGGACCCAGAGATAAGAATTGTCTAAGGCTTGCGCAGACAGTCAGCACTGACCACAGCAAGGTGCCCTTTCCCATCCGCGAAGTGGTATCAACTGAAAAGGGAACTTCCTTTGATCTTATCCAGGCACGTCCTGCCATTTTAAATGACTCCACTTCAGCAACCTAGTTCCCGATCCTACAGTCATCTTGGTTGTTTGTTTGTTTGAACACTTGAGGTCACTTATTTGAAATTATTTCCCATCTAGAAAAATTAACCAAGTATTCAAAGCACCCACCTTGTGGTGGGCAAAAGATACACTGGCTGCCTCGTGTGTGAGGACAGACAGGCAAACAAGATGTCAATAGCAGCTTGTGACTGGCATGCCTCTCTGTCAATCAAGTGATAGCTTCTAATAAGACCTTAGACTTATGGTTCTTTCCTAGGTTAAGCTTTAGAGCCTATATGCCTTTGGTTAAGCTAATAAACTGGGGATCAAGCAGATTTGACTTAGCTCTCAAAGATCAGGAAGACTGTGGAAAAAAATAAACCAAACACTACAAACTGTAACATTACTACCAAGAACATTTGGACCCTTTCAAAAGAACATGGAAAAATAGTTGCCCCAAAGGTTGTACTTCCACCACTTCACTTGCCAGTAGAAAGTCTCATATTGCTACACATCTGGGAATTCTATCGATTCTTTAGAAAGACAGGAGACAGAATTAATGTGAGTTGCAGTGGTGATTGGAGAGCTGTAGACAAATGGGAGAAGGTTAATATTTGCCACCTTAACTTTGGATCTACGCACCTGACCATAGATCAACATAGGCTTTATTTATGAGCCATGAATAAGAGAGCTTAATGCCTCTATCAGTGCATCTGAGCTGCGGTGAGAAGCTTAATGTATTTGCTACAGGGCAGTCCCTACATATGAGATAATCTGATAAAAGAGAAGTCAATTAAATACACATGATTGTACATAACATACCTCTAAAGCCATTTTAGGCAGGGAAAAGAGTGCATTGGTCAAGTCAGAAATCTCTGCACATGGCCTAAGGGCTCCATTTGCCTTCACAAAAATGAGAAAGGCTTTATGAATATAGTAGATTTTGAGCTGAGTATTGAAAAAATGTTTAGAAATGAATGTAGGTAAGAGTGTGTCTAAAGGGCAGGCCATGGAGAAGCAGGTAGGAAAAAGAGAGCAGTAGCCAGGCATGTATAACAATGGAAATGTTGCTGGATGACCTCAAAACCCAATTTGGGCACTTAAGGGATTTTCAGTGAAGAATTATGTGATCCCAGCCACGGGAACCAGTTAGTAGGATTTAGATGAATATATCTGTAGCAAACAGGGCCTTGAATAAATATGGCAAACCAAGAAACAATAGTTTACACCAAAGAGAATCGAAATCCAGATGAGAAATGTGACTAAAACAATATAAAATAGCAAAACATAGTGCATGTGATGAGCTCGGACATTATTAGGGATTTGAATTCACTGGGGCCTGATACATCTGAGTTTTCTGGGAACAGAAAACACCGCTGCTACGGGTCAAGGGCTGGCTCCGTCTACGGTCAACAAAATGAAGTATCCTTCCCCTCTTTTTCCCTTTCTCCTCTAAACATTTGCTAGTGGATTTCATTCCAATTTTAAGTAAGTAAAGTATGACATACAAACTTGAATTATATGACATATAATCCCAGTTTTCTGATTCAAAAGGAACTTCAATTTCTTATAATGCCTTATGTTTCTTATTTAAAATGTTGAGAGGAATGAATAGGGAGGACGCCAAATAATAATGTTTAACAATTATCAGGTATCTTCAACATTGAGTACTATGCAAGGGGTTTTCCATGTTTTCCTATATATTGAGTTATTGTTCTCTATACATATTCCAGTTCATATCTTTCTGTTTTAAGTAAAAAAGTTCTACTGCACATTATATATGATATTGTTCATCAACTTAATTGTTTGAAAGTATGAATGATTAAGGCAAAAACTAGTGTGAAATGTCAGTCACATGAAAATGAAAAACAAAATACAAAATTTAGGGATTTGTTGGACAAGTTTAACCTTACCCTATATAGGCAATTATCTAGATAAAAATTTATTTTTAAAAAGAAAAGAAAGAAAAGGTTTCAGAAAAGAAAGAGCCTCACAATGTTAGAACTAGAAAGTTCTATAGATATGCATGGTTGGATTTTAGAAATATTAGGGAAGAAAAGCTAATATTTTGAACCATTTGCTGCGGTTCTTAGGCATTATGGCAATAATTTTAATTTATTTCTGTGCCCATGGAGGTGATGAGTAACTTTTTGTATGATTGGGAATCTTGAGCAATATTAGCATAGATGCAAGATAGTCTTAAGTTATACTCATATTTCTGTATATGACTGGAAAAGCTAGGCCTTGATCTTAAGATATCTCAGTTGGAAGACTCATTAGTTATAAAGGAATCATATTTTGAGTCCACCAACACATACTGAGTACACAATACGTAGGTCATGGTGCATGTTCCCAAAAAGCATCAAGTGCAAAGCCCCGAAGATGCATTTTTTCCACAATGCTTCAAATAAACATTGAAAATACTAGTTATTCCAAAAGAGATATCTTAATGTGTCAATTACTCTACATTCTTTAGCCCATTTTTTTTGGGGGGGGGGTTAATTTCAATTCACATTAAGCAAGTAAATGTTTGCTGCCTTTCAAGTTAAATAATAAAACCACAGTTAGATATTTTGGGTAAAAAATATACTAGATATATCAATTTCTGCTCAATATTACATTTTGATCTGTCTCAAGTAATAGAGCAAACTAAATTGGAATTTCTAAAATTGCTAAGTGTAATTACAAAAAAAGGAAAATAAAAATATTATCTCCTCTAGGTATATGATATCCTGGTGTTGTATTGCTATTTGCACAGCAGGCTTTACATGCTGTCCATTAAGAAAATATATAACATGGTAATAGGAGTGTGAGCAGAAAATTCCTCAAACAAATGCAGAGGGGTAGGTGTTTACCAAAATACTCTACACAGTGTATTAGAATCAATGGAACAAACATACAAGGGAACTCTGTATTTATTTCTGGTAACATCAAATGATATATTGTGTTGAAAGTTATAGGACATATTTATAACAATCATATAATTCAGTGAAAAATAAAAATACAAAAACCAATATAATTCAGTCAGACACTAAACTCAGGATACTCAAAACTAAGTGGCATCTATAACAGGAATGATTATCTAGAAAACTTCTGAAAAGCTGATTACTAAAGGTTAGCAATCAGATGAAAAGTCCTTCAAGTTTTTCCCTACTACAATGCATCCCACTACCATTTCAATGATATTTCCTATAGTGCTTTCAAGTTTAATTGAGCTTAAATATACCATATGTAAGCACAGAATTCATGGCTTGGAAATGGAGAGAAGCAGAAGTTCACAAATTGTAGAGAGAATAGAATATCACTTGGCATTTGGATAAAAGTGTTTTTTCTTGGTGTACTTTAAAACCCATTACCTTGTTTTATTTTAACAACATTCCTATGATATGGGTAAATTTGGCCTTTAGCATTATTCACATTTCACTGTAGAAAATGAGCTTGCTACCTGCCCAAGGACAGAAATGTGAAATTTGTATTCAGACCACAACTCCCCCACCTTGATGTTCTTTCAATAAAGCTTGCTGCCTGCCTTTTAAAAGTCGAAGCAGGATGAACATCAACAAAAAGTTGGAAATGACCCTGAAAAGAAGAAATTATTTTAAAGAGACAGCCAGGTGGCTTGCCAGTTGAAGATCATGCAGTTTTATGATCCTTCAGCTTAGTTTGGTCAGTATTTATAATCCAACCTCTTATGCTTTGGAGAAATAACATTTCTCGTATGGTATTTTTTATATATGTTACATCCCCCAAAAGTATTTTTTACCACATATCTCAAAAAGAAGCTTAAAATACCTGACTGCCAATGGATCATGCTATAAATTCCTCCTGACCACTATCTTCACTCTTTTTCCCTAAAATCACCATTGTTACCATTTCTAAGCTGGAGGTGTAGAACATTTAAGAAAATGGAGTGACTATATTTATAATATCTCTGTCTTTCTTAGATATGCTGCCTATATATGCCTGCCTTTTATGTGACTCTGAGCTGTACATTTACATCATCTTAAAAAGCGATGGTCTTTATGCCAGTTGAGGTAGATACTATTGCGAAAGAGTTCTTTTCTAGGAATTTTTGCTAATGGTCATTTTAACTTTTATTTCTCTAGAGAAATTTTTAAAAATGTTCATTAAAAATATATTTTCAAAATCTAAAGAAATTAATGAGGCAGTGGTATATATACTAATTTTTAAGAGATGTGTTATATTTTTGGTATGGCTATATAAGCTCCTCTAATGAGAATTATACTGATTTCAACTTGCGGCACTTTTTATTTTTTTGCATCTAAGATGTCAATATATTGTTTGAAGTTCTAAAAATCATTGCTACTTACATTGTTAAAACACACACACACACAAATAAATAAAGTAAAATAAAATAAAACTCCTTCACTGGTTACTGACGTTTTCTAAATTACCAAAGTAATCAGCCAAGTTAAAACTAAGCTAAGCATAAAGACCATGAACTTTATAGCCAAGGTTCTAAACCTTTCAAAAATTGCTTCACACAGCAAGATTTAAAGTTCTGTAAGGGTTAGGAGTGGTGACATCTTCTATTTCTGTCACCCCTCCTACATCACCTATTACAATGCTGGACAAATACTAGGTGCCTGATTGTTTCAAACAAACGCTTGTATCATCCCCCTCTTCCTTGCTCTCTTAGTGACTTATTTGTGTCACACCACATGGATGGGAAGTTATTTTAATGTTTGTCAATTAACACATTTAAAAATTACACATTGAGTGTAATGGGGAAGGAGGATGCGAGGACTGGCTGATAGGACTGAGTGATTAATTCTGAAATAATGAAAGGGTGCAGCATTAGCAGCAGTCGTCAGTTTTATGCTTGCAAGGAAATGATGAGTGGGAAATTGGTGACACCTGACGAAAAATCAATGCTCCTGGAAGGTGATATAATAGCTTTAAGTTGGGGGGGAAAAAAAAAGTACAGGGGAAATCAAAGCTGACACGGTGGAACTGCACAGAAAGAAGTAGGTAGAATAATGACAATGTCAAGCACCTAATGGAGCTAACGAGGCATAATGTGATGGCACTGAAGAGCCCACGTCTTCCGAAGCAACTAGTTAATTTAGCTGACTGATTTGCCGACTCACCTTTTCTACTCAATCTCTTAGGGACAGCCTGGCGGTCCCCTCGTATTAGCCTTGGCGTCATTTCTCAGAGAATTCTCAAACTACTACTTCATATAAGAAGGAGACCCTTGAACAGAGGAGATGAATGCTAAAATTAAGGCCTTTAACTTATGTATTAAAGTAAGGATTATCTAACTCCAAAACAAATCCCAAAGTTGATTCTCTGTAGATGAAAATATGAAGGAAAGAAAATAAAAATAAAACGTACACCCTAATTTTTTTCTGGCTTCAAGAGCAAAACACAGGAAAATGTAACAATCTGCACTTTGTGACGAAAAGAAAACTTAACACCTGATGTAAGAAGTCTGCACTTGTGCTATGTTTTCTTACGTTAAATTGTTGCTGCACTCCCGTTTTGGTTGCGAGGAGACTGGTCCCATTCTTCAATCTCAGCAATAGAGGATGGGGTGGGGTGGGTTGGGGTGGGGGGCAAAAGAAAGCAGGGATTGAAAGGGATGCTAAAGATGTTTGCGCTCTGCCCAGCAAGCTCCTTAAAATTGCAGCAGTTATTGTTTTCAAGGCGGCAGCTTCTCTGAAAACTGATTTAACTTTGTTAAACGATAGGCATCTCTTTTGGTGAGCTAAAGGGTCTCAAACAATAAGAGATGTTTTATCTTGGTTAAGCTGATAATTTGTCCTACTTAAGCAAGTAATGCAAATTTTCTTGAAAAGCTCTGTGCTCATTAGCTCATAATTAGGGTAATAAACCTGGAATCACCAAGCAGATCAGTGAAAACATCAGAGTGCTGCATGTGAGTGTATGTTCATTAGAGGGTTTGCAGGAATCTGTTCAAATTCTGAATGCAACACTGCAGGTAATGACCATAAATTTAACCCCGAGGAAGATGAGAAGGAAACCAAGGTGGGGGCTAGGAAGACCCTTTACTAGTCCCCGTGAAACCCAAAACTTTTAAAAGTATTTCTCAGTATAAAGAGTAGTTAACAATTCTAAAACATGTTTATGAATTAGCTTTAAGTGGGTCTTTCACACAAATTTTCATGCCCGGACATTTTTGCAAGTAAGCACTTACTAGCTGCTGGGGGAAACCAGTGGCCTGGAGGTACTGAGCAATTAGTCAGAATTCACACAGTGAGTCAAACCATCGTGTCAAGATGACAGCCCAGTAGAATACCCTTCGAAGCACAAAGTCTACCCTCCACCCTTAGTATTACAGAATTCAGGGGTAGATAGATAACTGGACCATTTTAGTGACAAGAAAGGGCTTCCAGGGCACAAGATGTCAAGCAATTCGGCTTTGTATTTCTTTTAAACAAAAATGTTAATTCTACGCCGCTTGTTTGTAGACTTACAGTACCCCTTTGATTCTGCTTTGCTTGCAAATTGTTTGCAACAGTCAGTTTGCAAATTGTTTACAAATAGGTCCCCTCCTCCCTCAAAGCTGATACCAGTCTAAATCACGCCTGTACATGTGAAGTATTTTCTGTTTATTTCTGAGCTCCACCCAACTTGTTAATTCTCCTCACTACTCAAGATTTAGAAAAAGTTGATTCATGTCAGTCCTGCACCGTGTAGACTGACTGAAACTAACTTCAAGATTATAAGGCAGATGTCTGTTTGCTATAGAAGAGCCTGGAATTGCTCCTAGACCTCTTGTGTTTGTCCTCATCTGGGTGATACTTAAGTTAACAACTGAGTTTCTTTGTGGTTTACATTACCACTGAGAATATGTATCTCTTTGCTTGAAAATTGGTATATTGAGACCCTCGTTTTTTCCCAAACTTAGCAGAGGGGATAAGATAGACTCTTCAGTGATCTATTTATTTCAAACAAATTGTTACCCCTGAAGTAGAAATTCATATTCAATTATCTGTTTAGGCTGTGTTAGGACTTTCAGCTAAGATGAAACTAAAAGAAATTTAAATAATTATAAATATGTGTCCTCTATTTCAGAATACAACAAAAAGCTACATAAAGCCAATATGACATGTATTTATCTTTTATGCTTATAAGGTAAACTTCTGAAGAAAAGACCCAGATGTAATCTTTGTGTTTGCTAATAGGTGAACAGGAAGAGACCTATGATGTAACACTAGCCAAAAGACCAAATATGCAGGTGGGCTCAAATGTATTTTTATTTCGGATTTAATTCCTCAAAGTTCTCCAGTAGTCTAGCTGAAATTAACATTATGTAGAACCATATATGCAGGCACAACAACTAAATCCAGTCATTGTTCACGAATCATGTTGGAACTTGAATGCTCCTCCAGCAGTTCCCTTTAAAAAAAAATTAATTTAGGTGTATCTTTGCTCCCTTCCCCTTTATTTAATTATCAAAGACATACATAGCCATTTTTCTACCCCTATATGTAGTATTTAGCACTAATATACATTTTACCAATATTTTCACTTTGTTTCTTAGCCTTTTGGCAAAGTCGAAAGTTGCTGTGAAATGTCATATTGTTCATCCATGGCCTAGAAGTCTCCCAGACACAAACACTCTATTTAATTTAATAACCATCAGTGTTTCAAACTAACAGACATACCCTGCCATGTTCAGGGAAAGAAAAGAAAGAAAGGAAGAAAAAGAAAGAAGAATAAAACAACTGCAAGTATCATTTCTTTTCCTAGCATGCCCAGAGGAACCATTCCATGGTAAAGGTGGGTGGGGGTGGGGTGGGGTGGGGTTTCCAGAGCTAATACAATGGAAGAAAGGAACTACCTTTAAACCCTAAAGGCTAACTCATACACATAAAAGAAATAAAAATGTAAAGGTGATGCAAATTACTTAGGTTTTGTGTAGGCTGCTAGGAGAAAAGAAAGAAAAGGAAAATAGAAAGAAAGAAAGGCAAGGCCTAATACAGAAAATACCAAAATACTGTGAAGCTTCCAACTTGGGGCTTCATCCACACTGCAGGTCACCATCCTCCAGGGGAGGGCCTCCTGCTGCCGGGTTCCTCCTTCCCACACTCAGAAGCACATCCCTGAATTCAAAGCCACAGTTCTGACCACTTTCCTCTTATTCCTACGTGTTGTCAGCACTGTTGCTGAAATAAAATGAGGGCCTAAATCCTGAAAATAGACCCTCATATCCCCAAGTGCCCATCTCCACACCCAGTGCTCTTCCCTATTGACTGTTTCCCTCTGATTGTGTCTCATAAAAAAGGGAGAACAAAGTGTGTTTTGTTTTTTTTTTTAATTTAGATGTTTCTTATTTTTGTGGGAACTTGGACAATGATGTGAAGAATAATCTGTAGGCTTGTTACAGACTCAACCAATGACTCCTTTGGCTGCTTTTTTGGTTGTTATTTAAGGAAGGAAATAGTAACTGCATGGAATCTTTTTAGTTTAGTAAACCAAAAAAGTCCACCAAATTTGTCTTTCCATCTCAACCCCAATCCTGTCCTCTTTTCTCCTTTGGGGATCTCAACTAGAAAATTCTGCCCTCTCCTCTCTCACTTACACTTTTCTCAATGTCCTAGGAGGATGCTGCTTTCTTCAGGGCACTTTGCATTTTCACCCTTGTATCCAGTATCCAGTTCTGCATTGTAAAGCGTTGTCCCTAAGACATTTCAGTTATTGCATCATGTTGACTTAAGAGAAGGCCTCTGAAAGTAAACTTCCTTCACTGAGTTCAAAATAGAGGAAGTGGTAGTGGAGGGAGATTTCTGCTCTCATCCCCATGTTCTCTTTTGCATTGGAGGCCGTGCAAGGGGCTGCTTGCTCCCAGGGCTGCAGCTGCACATGCGCTTGCAGGAGGCACCGATAACAGTGGGACTCAGGGCTGGTCTGAAATTCTTCTGGTCAAAACAGGCATGGAATTTGATGAATAAGCAGGGCTTTATTCTGCTTCTAACCTAGGCCTTGCCTCTCTTTTATTTATTTTTTAAAATTTTTTCTTCACCAAAGTACATTCATTTCCATTGTTTTCCAATTATTTTTTTAATTAAAAGAATTTTTTTATCTTCACACAAGGATGTGTTGTCATTGCTTTAGAGAGAGAGGAGAGAGAGAGAAAGAGAGAGACAGAGAGAGAGAGAGAGAGAGAGAGAGGAAGAGGGAGAGACAGGAACATCAATGTGAGAGACACATTAATTGGATGCCTCCTGTTCATGCCCCAACCAGTCATCTAACAAACCAGCAACCTGGGCATGTGCCCTGACTGGGTATTGAACCCACGGCCTTTCGGTCCACAGGACGGTGCTCAAAATGAGTCAAACTCTTCAAGGCTACCTCTCTTCCTTTTTAAAGTTTTGTTTTATTTATCGGGGTGAGATTGGTTAATAAAGTGATGTAGGCTTCAGGTGTACAATTCTATAATATGTTGTCTGTGTACTGTACTGTGTGTTCACCACTTGAAGTCAAGTCTCCTTCTGTCACCATTTACTCCCTTTACCCTCTTCAACCTCCCCCACAAAAGGCCCCTTTGCTCCCTGTTCCAGGGCCCACGGTTACTCAGATCCTGAAGCAGCTGGGAAAGATATGGAATGCGAGTGTATGTCCTACAATGCCAGTGATGCATAGGTCACAAACTAGTGCAAGGGACAGAATCTGTCTTTTTCACCTAGTCCAATTCAGGAAAAACTGTGTACAAGAATAGCTCCATCTGGTCTTTGTGAGAGTCGGTATATTCACTCTGCGTAGATTACTTATTTAATGTTAGTAACAACACTTTTAGTTACTAACATGTTAATGTTGGTCATAACACAGGGCACTTTTCTAATTGCACACTGAAAATAGGTCCTCTATCACATGGAAAAGTCAGGAAGATTGCTAATCTGAGTCAGGAGTTGCTCATCACTGACCTGCAATTTGATCCTCTTGAAGTCATTCAAACACCCAGAACAATCAATGTCAGTATTTCTCTGCAGGGAAAACTAATTCCTTTGGAAGTGAGGACAGAGAGCTTCAAACTTGAGTCATGTAAGAAAAGTAGAAATTGAGGATGTGAACCCAACATTTCATTTTTAACATGAGGGTAGATGTCAAGATTATCTCATTCCACCTCCCAGATTTTACAGACAAGGAACTGGATCAGTTACATAACTTCTCAAGGCATTTAGTGGCGAAAGCCTGGAGTCATACGACCTCATTTTGATTACTAGCTTCAGCATTTTCCACTGGTGGGGCATTTCGCATGTTTACCTCTCTTTGCCATAATTTTCTGCCTACAGAATTGAGATAATTTGTTGCAAAGAATACATGAATCTAGTCATATATACACAAAGCACGCAAATCAATACTGCTAACTGATCTGCACTTAGTAAATGATACACTTCTTTCTGCAACTCTTTTTTGTTGCAATGCATTTAAATTTTTCCTCATGACTTTTAGAGTGATTAGAAGAATATAGAGATATCTTCCATTGACACAACATTCCCCAAAGAAACAGCATTCCTAATGAGTTTTAGAATGAAAATTAAAATAAATTTAATTTGAGGGTCCTATTTGAAATTTAAGTGGGTCTTTACCGTGAACTTAGACCAGACTTGAAAACACGCATTTCATATCTGGCTAAGCCCTGAGGAATGGGAAAAAGGAAGTGAAATGGCCTCCCCCATTCAGAGATAACACCTCCCCACCCTACTCATAACTCAGGCAGCTCTGCACTTTGAAGACAAGAGGTCAAGGGATAAAAGGAAAGATAAGAAAAATAAGACTTTTTTTTTTTTTATTTTGCAACCTTGCCTTTCTTAGAATTCATCTTTCCATGAATGTCTTCCTTCCTCTGTCTAGCTCTCTGCTTATAATTCTGTGCCAAGCTCTTCATGAAAATTTCCCAAGGTTCCCAGCCCACAGCCGCCTCTTAGTCTCATAAAATTCTGGCATTTATTGTTGTTCCATCCATTTGAATATTAATCTCTTGCCATGTTCTGATAACTCCTCTTCTGCTTTAATAGTCTGCTATTACTTTTCCTGTGTGAGTATTTTGTTCCCCAACGAGATTGTAAGTTGCTTCAAGTTTTTCTTGTTTAATCAGTTGACCAAAGAAAGAAGAGGAAAGGTAATGCAGAAAAACAAAGTAAACACTGTCACTCGGAAGAATTCGCCAGAACAACTCAAATACCAGCTTTGCTCCACAAGCCCCACCCCAAAACTAAGCAGGACTGAAACAGCAGGAGCACAGCCATAACAAAGCTCAGTAAATATTTAGCTTGTCTTAGAATATTAGAAACGATTCTTAATCTCTTTGCCTCCACTCTCTCCTGGCCTATCCATTCTCCACAGGACTGTTCAAATGATCTTACCTATATTAGGCACTCAATAACTAGTTGTTTTACTGAATTTATTAAGCATATACTTCCTGCAAAGAAAGACAGATGCCTTGGTGATTCAAATGATTATCTCAATGTTATGTTCTAAGTGAGAAGGTGAAGCTTTGACAATGCAAAGAGGAAGAAACTCAATTCGGAAAACAAGATTTTAGTGTGAAGTATGCAGGTTTTGCTAAATCCATCAGTATGACTGCAGACTAGAGCATGCTTTTTATTCACTCGCTCCACAACCATGGCAAAATAATAATTCTGTATCTATGCCACTCTATACACAATGCACCATTTGATCATTAACTGTCTTGCTGGAATTATACGGATGTTAGAAACTGTAATTCAGGAAATATTATACATTTCATAGCAATCAGTCAGCAAGTAGATACTCCATACCTACAGCATTCCACACATCAAGACTGAAAATGCAACAGAAGCAAAACAAGTTCCAGGGTGTTGTGCGAACCTTGCTTTTTTGTAAACCACGACACACTGAAGGTTTATAGGTAAAAAGCCATACCTTTGAACTAGTCAGGGTGCAAGCACGAAATAAAGCAGGAGAGTTTGAGAGGGGGGAACACGTGCCTTTCAGGAGCTGGAAAGAAGAGAATCCAGGCCCAGCATGGAGCACTCATGCTGGAGCCAGGCTCTGCACTGCCCCTAGGCCTGCAGTGGCAGTGGGCGGAGGGGAGTCCTGGATCCTGGAGACAAATAGGGTGTGTGTGAGGAGGCAGCAGGAGGGAGCCGAAACCTTGGAAACCCCACAGGGGCTGGGCCTGAGACCTCCGTACCCTCTCCCTGTCAGCGTTCCCCCATCAGCCTGTCTGCAAGTCAGAGAAGGAGGCTCCCTGGTAGGGTCACACGTGTCAGCTCCCACCCCGGCCACAGGCAGTGTGGAGAACAGAGCACAGACCCAGAGGTCATTCCGCACTTCATTTGAAAAAATTAAGAAATACACATTGGTGGTCACAGGATAGCCCCAGGGATGTAAAGTACAGAATAGGGAATACAGTCGACAAACTGTAATAACAATGTACAGTGCCAGGTGGGTACTGGAAATATTGGGGGAAACACTAGGTAAAGTGTATGATTGTCTAATCACTATGCTACTCGAAACCAATACAAAGTAATAGTGAATAATAACTGTGGTTGAAAAATAAAATTTACATTAAAAAAATGCTTTATCATAAGTATCTATGCAGCCGATATGGGTTGGTGAACAGCGCAAACCCCTGAACAAGCGGTTTAGAGCACATTTTTAAAACAGCACAATAATATTCTACGGAGATTCCTCAGGCAAGGTGTCAGAGAAGCTGTCAATGTCGATGCTATTTATAGAACGTGGGACATTAATGAAGCAAGAAGGAAAAGATCAATTGGAACTTGGTTTGGCTGTGTAAAACTTCTCATTTCAGCCCTATATATTAATTGCTTACCACTTATGCCTAATTACCATGTGGCACAATAATGTGTACTATTAAGCATGTGTCAAATTAACTTTACAATACTTACTTGGCAATGTTAACTTTACACAATTAGCTCAGTTCAAGTTTGGACAGTTTTTATAGGTTTTGACTCATGTAAGATCTTTTCCTCTCTTAACTCACAGAAAACATTTGCTTCAATGACATTCTATCCAATCATATAGTCGCCAGAATCCTAGAAAATGAATACAAAAATTTTTTTTGGGGGGGGGGGGCAGATCCTCTAGCAATAATGTGACTTAATTTATTAGTGCCTAGAGCCAAACCAAAGCCTAGGATTGGGTTATCAACTAATTCCAGCCATGATATAGAGCAGGGAAAGGTTCATGCCAGACCCTTTATAGCTCTTAAGTCATAGGACTTAGTATGCAGGGAACTGCCACCAGGAGGATCAGATGGGCAAGGGGTGTACTATCTTTAGCAAGTGTATCCTGATCACTAAGACCACGTCTTTTTTTTTTTTTTGCGCTTGAACTAATTCTTGACGGTAGCGTAAAACTGGAGACAAGCTGGTCTACTTTCAAACACGAACCATAAAGGTTATCATGATATGTTATTTGCATTTCCAGTAATGATTCAGAGAGCTTATTACTGAGTCTGTGCATTTACTCTAAGGATTTATCATAAACATTATTCTTTTACCTTGATAAATTGAGAATAGATACAGTCCACAAATTCTAGATCCTTTAAACACCCAGACAGTGAATGCCTGGGATATACTGCAAGTTAGTCTAAAAAGGCACAGTTCAATTATATCAAAAAACCGTAATTCAGCAGTGGGCCTAATGCTATAATTAAAGTAGGTTCAAGGCACTATGTGATATGCATTTAAAGGATTAATTTACTTTAAAGAGAAGTTCCCAGTGAATAGCTGAGTCCCTATCCCTCACTTCTAGATAAGAATCTATTCTCACAAAATTAAAAGTGTGAGCATATGCTAGAATGTGAGCCATATCTCATGTCCTTACAAAATATCATAAGGATTCAACTTCCGGAATTACAGAATCCATCACAGTTACTGTCTTTTCATTCCAGGTCTTCCCTTGTAATAAGAATGGAAAATGGTTGTGTTGAGTCTTAGTGCGTGTCGGGAGAGAAAGCAACTTGGCAATGTGGAGAAAGGCCAACTGATGGCATTTACACTTCATCCTTCCACGCTGATGTGTTATCTGCACTTGAGACAGTTTCCCATGTTTTACAGAGAGGACTGCTAAATTAATCACTTATGGGTCAAAAGGCATTAATTGACCATCAATGGAGACAAATGATGGAAATAAGACAGTGTGGGGTATTTTTTTATGGGTTAAGAACACTTACTATATAGTAGTATAAGAAATATAGCTATCCTATTTGCTTGCTTATTTTCTACTAAATACTTACATCCAACAAGTTATTTAATTCTTTGGACAACCATGTAAGGTAAACAGTATACACATTACATAGATGAGACAAGATTAATGGAAGCCAAAAATGTCTTCATGGTTATAGCATATCAAGGAGGCAGAGCCTGGATTTGAGACTAAGCCTGCCTGGTTCTAACGTCCATATCCTTTCCACTATTCTGTAAGTCTTAGCAATGCCTTTCAGGCATCCAGGAATGGTTGTTGCTGTTTTTCTTTTTTCTCCATGGAGATTTTCCCATTACTTTGTACACATAAACACACGGTTTATCCCAGACTGTTTTCCTGCCCTCTGTTCCTTCTAAAACATCTGACTCAGAGTAATCTTCCTGAAGCAGCAAGACACTGAGATTAATGAATTAGAAGGACTAGTATGTCACTTGGGCCTAAGGGTTGTGGCCAGTAGATTATAGCCTGAAAAGATCACATTTTGAGGGTCAGAGGTGATGATTAACATAATATCTTCTTTTATCGAGCTTAGTTTTAAGAAATGTCAAAATGTACAGTCATTCATGTCTTTGAAGGAATCTGCCAGCAAAAGAATTTCTTTTCCTTAAGATTGAGAATAATCTGCTTTGGTGCTCTGTAGCCCATCATTTTGGGAGGGCTGTCAGGAGTTAACAATCACAGATTTCTCTCCAAGGTTCACTCTGGCACCTGTGCCTTAGCTCCCGTCACTTCCAAATTCCTCTAGGGACTTGTCTCCACATGTTTTTCCTTCATCTCTAGGAGCTTCAGCTTTCTTCTTCATCCTCCCTTTATTGTTTTCTGCCTTCAAACTACACCCAACAAAAAGTTTAATTTGTTCCGCTGTCCCCTCTAGCTACCATCTCATTTCTTTCAATTTTTTCAATCGCCGGCTTTTAAAACAAGTGGTTTCAATATTCATGCAGACTCTCTTCAGCCTCTGACTCTCTGGCTCCCACCCCACCACCCTCTGTGGGTGTTTAGTGGTTTTCTCTTTGCCGACTACATGGGACAGTCTCCGTTCCTGTTAGAGCTGTGTCGTGTTCTTTTAACTGTTCCCTCCCTTTTGAAATTCTGGCTTTTCTTGGTTTCCTTTTGTCTCCTCCTATTACATTCAGCAGCTATCTGTATTGTTTTCCTTTCTGCTTAAAATTTATGTTCATCTAATTTAGAGCTACTAGGGAGTAGTGACTTAATGAGTTTATTCATCTTTTTTAGCACTTTATTGAGGTAAAATTGATGTAAACTGAACATATTTAAATTGTTCAACTTGATGTTTTCATATATTTATATACCCATGAAACCATCATCACAATCAAGATAGGATACAGAGCCATTACCCCCAAGAGCTCCCTCACGACATTTGCTGATCACTCTCTCCTCTCTCTCCTCAACTGCCTCCCGTTTTTTCCCTAAGCAACCACAGATCTGGTTTCTGCCACTATATGTTAGTTTTCTTTTTGTAGAGTTTTTAATAAATAGAATGATACGGCATTCCCACTCTTTTTGGTCTGGCTTTTTTCATTCACTGAGCCTAAAGGTTTTGAATTCCTGTTGTATCTATCAATAGTGTGTTCTTCTTTATAGTTAAGTTTGAATTTATTATAAAAATATGCTAGAATATGTGTACACATTTCAGTTTTATTCTCTCTTTGATGGATTTTTGATTATTTCTGGTTTGGAGTTACTACATACAAAGCTTCTGTGAATGCTTGTGAGCAGGTTTTCCGCTGGACATATGCTCTCATTTCTATTGGGTAAACACGTAATGAAGAGTGAAATGAATAAATCACATGGTAGTATATTCACCTTTTAAAAAATGGGTAAACTGACTTCCAAAGTGCTGAACATTTTACATTCTCAGCTTTTTAGTTCCTCCAAATCCTTCCTAACACTTGGTACAGTCAATGTTTTCATTTTAACTATTCTGTGTGTATTAGTACCTAATTGTAGTTTTATTTGCATTTTCTAATGTCTAATTGATGTTGAACATTTTTTTCATGTGTTTGCTATGTGTATATCTACTTTGGTGAAGTGTCTTTTTCAATTTTTACCAGTTTATTTTAAATTGTTTTGTTTTCTTATGTTGAGTTTAAGAATTCTTTATTTATTCTGGATACAAGTCCTTTATCAGAGATCTAATTTTCAAATATTTTTCTTCCAGTTTTCAACTTTCTCTGTAATGGTGTCTTTCAAAAACTTTTTAATTTTAATAACACTAATTTTAACAATTATTTTCTTTGATGAGTCATGTTTTGGTCTTGTATCTAAGAAATCTTTGTCTAATCCCAAATCAAAAAAGTTTATGTTTTCCTTTAGAAATTTTAATTTTTGTGTTACATATAGGTTTGTGTTCCAATTTTAGTTAATATTTTTATATACTATGTGGGGTATGAATCAATGGTCATCTTACATCATATGGCTATCCAACTGTTTTAGCATCACTTGTCAAGAACACTATCCCCTCATCATTAAATTGGCTTAGTAACGATGTCAGAAATCAGTTGCCTGTATGTGTGTGAATTTCTTTTTATTTAATGTTATTGATTTATTTGTCTATTATTATACCAATATCACAACCGATATCTTCACTACTGTAGCTTTATAATAAATCTTGATTAGGTAGCGTTAGCCTCCAAATTTCTTCTTTTTCCCTTCCTTTTTAAATACCCCAACTGTGGCTATTCCTGTGTACTACTGTTGGCTCTCTAAGTGTGACTGGTCTTAGTGAATTCTGGAAGCTTTCTCACAATTTCCATAAAAACTTTTTGCTAAAGCCTCTTAAAAAAAAAAAAAAAAAAAAAGCAGAACTACTGGCCTATAGCTCTTCCAATATATAGAAACCTACAGTGGGAATTTGATGTCTTCAAGCTTTGAAATTTTCTGAAATTCTCATCTGACATTTTCCATGACTTCTCCCTCCTAGTTTCTTATGTTAGCCCTGCCACAATTCTTCTCTCTGTCACTGAGACTTGAAATTTCATCTTTGACGTAGCTGTTTTCTACTTCCCCTAATCCAATAAATCACCCTACACTGATCATTTTTAATTCAAAATATATTTCATGAATCATATCAAGCATTTTCTCAGACCACAATGGTATGAAACTAGAAATCAATTACAAGAAAAAAAATCTGAAAAACACACAAACACTTGGAGGCTAAATAACATGTCACTAAGCAATATATGGGTTAACAATAAGATCAAGGGAAAAAAATAAAAAGATACCTTAAGACAAATAAAAACAAAACAAAACAAAACACAACAACACAAAATTATGAGACACAGAGAAAGCAGCCCTAAGAGGGAAATTCATAGCCTACCATAAGAAACAAGAAAGATCTCACATAAACAATCTAATATTACACCTGAACAAACCAGAAAAAGAACAACAAAAAAAGCCCAGAGTAAGTAGAAGGAAAGAAATAATAAAGATCAGAGTATACAGAAATAGAGTCTAGAAAAAATCAAGAAAAGAGATCAATGAAACCAAGAGCTGGTTCTTTGAAACCATAAACAAGATTGATAAACATTTAACCAGACCCATCAAGAAAAAAAGAGCGAGGGCCCAAATAAATAAAACCAAAAATGAGAGAAGTAACAACTGACACCACAGAAATGCAAGGGGTTATAAGATAATATTATGAACAACTATATGGCAACAAATTGGATAATCTGGAGGACACAGATAAATTTCTAGAAACATACAATCTTTTAAAACTGAATCAAGAAGAAACAGAAAATCCAACAGACTGATTACAACTAATGAAATCAAAACAGGAATTAACAACAACAACAACTCCCAACAGTCTTGACCCTCATAGCTTCACAGGTGAATTTTACCAAACATTCAGAGAACTAACAGCTATCCCTCTCAAACTATTCCAAAAAAATGCAAGAGGAGGGAGAACTTCCATGCCTATTTTACAAGGTCAGTATTATCCTAATTCCAAAACTGGATTAAGACACTATAAAGAAAGTAAATTATAGACCAATATCCCTGATGAACATAGATGCTACAACCCTTAACAAAATATTGGCAAGCCAAATACAGCGATACATTAAAAAGATCAAACACCATGATCAAACATGATTTCTTCCTGGGATGCAAGGTTGGAACAATATCCACAAATCAACTAACATGATATACCACATAAACAAAATGAGGAATAGAAATGATATGATCTTATCAATAGATGCAAAAAAGCATTTGAAAAAATCCAGCAGAGTGGTAATAGAGGAAACATACCTCAATGTAATGAAAGCCATATATGACAAGTCCACAGCTAACATTATACCCAACAGGGAAAAACTAAAATTATTTACTTTAAGATAAGAAACAGTAAACAGAGATCCACTTTCACCACACTTATTCAACATAGTATTGGAAGTCCTAGCCAAGAAATCAGACAAGAAGAAGAAATACAAGGCATCCAAATCGGAAAGAAAGAGGTTCTCATTTCTTACAGATGACATGATACTGTATAGACAGAACCCTAAAGATTCTACAAAAACAAACAAACAAACAAAAACCCTACTAGGACTGATAAAAAAGTTAGTAAAGTAGCAGGATACAAGATAAATATTCAGAGATCAGTTGCATTTTTACACACTAATAATGAATTCTTAAAAAGAAAAACTAAGAAAACGATCTCATTTACAGCTGCATTAAAAAAAAAACAACAAAAAAACCTAGAAGCAAATTTAACAAAAGTTGAAGGAATCACACTATCTGATATCAAACCATATTAAAGGCCACAAAAATTAAAACAGCATGGCATTGGCATAAAATCAGACATAGATCCATTGAACAGAATAGAAAGCCCAGAAATAAACCCATGCCTATATGATCAGTTAATATATGACAGTGTAGGCAAGAACATACAACAGGGTGAAAATGGTCTATTCAATAAATAGTGTTAAAAAGCTGGACAGATACATGCAATAAATTTTGTTAAGAAAATTGGACAGATAGATGAAAAAAAGAAAAGAAAGAAAGAAACTAGACCACCTTCTTATACCACATAAAAGAATAAACTCAAAGCAGATTAAAGACTTAAATGTAAGACTTGAAACCATAAATATCCTAGAAGGAAACATAAACAATAAAATCTCTGATAGTTCTCTTAGCGATATTTTTTCTGATGTATTTCCTTGGGCAAAGGAAACAAAGCAGTGAAAGGGCTAGTAACATACCCACATGTGGCAGATAAAAATCAGGAGGGATATCTTAGAAATGAAGGGTCTCAGCCTCACACTAAGCTTCTCAGCCCAGGGTTCCATGCCAGAAAGATAAGTTCCCAAAAGGGGAAAAAAATAGGACACTGCAATATCATAAACAATAAGATATAATTAAAAATAAAATAAAATATTTAAAAATTTTTAAATAAACAAATGGGAATACATTCAACTAAAAAGCCTTTCATAGCAAAGGAAACCATCAACAATGCAAAAAGACCACCTACTGAATGAAAGAAGATATTTGCCATGATAGATCCAATAAGGTGTTAATATACAAAATTAAGAAATAACTCATATAATCAACACCAAAAAATCCAAAACAATCCAGTTAAAAAATGGGCAGATGACCCGATTGGACACGTCTCTGGAGAGGTCATTCAGACGACCAATAGATACAAAAAGATACTCAATTTCACTAGTCATTAGAGAGATCAAATTAAATGCATGTAAGACATCACTCATACCTGTCAGAATGGTTTTCCTCAATGAATCAACTAAGTGTTGGGGAGGCTGTGGAGAAAAGGGAACCCTCATGCACTGTCAGTGGGAAAGCAGCCTGGTGCAGCCTCTATGGAAAACAGTATGGAAGTTCCTCAAAAAATTAAAAATGGAACTGCCTCATGACCCAGTGATTCCACTTCTGGGTATATATGCGAAAAATCCCAAAACAGTTAAAAAAAAAAATATATATATATATATATAGCACCCCCGTATTCATTGCAGTGTTATTTACAGTAGCCAGACTATGGAAGCAACTCATGTGCTCATCAACAGACGAGTGAATAAAAAAAGTAATGGTACATACTCATATATATATAGTGGAATAGTACTCGGCCATAAAATGGAATAAAATCTTACCATTTGCCAGAGCATGGATGGACCTAGAGGGCATTATGCTAGGTGAAATAAGTCAGAGAAAGACAAATGTCATCAAGATTTCACTTATATGTAGATTCTAAAGAGCAAAATAAATGAGCAAACGAAATAGAAACGGACTCATAGATACAGAGATCAGACTGATGGTTGCCACAGGGGAGAAGGCTGGGGGACTGGGTGAACGGTGAAGGGATTAAGAAGTACAAATTGGTCATTACAAAACAGCTGTGATGATGTAAATATAGCATAGGGGAAATAGTAAAAAATATTGTAATAACCATGCATGGTGCCAGGTAGGTACTTGAAATATTGAGGGGACCGCATTGTAAAGTTTATGATTGTTTAACTACTACGCTGTACACCTAAAACTAATATAAAATAATATTAAATGTAAACTGCAATTGAAAAATAAAAATTAAAAAATAGAATATTTAAAAAGCCTATATATATATATATTTTTTTTTTTGTTTTCATGTATGGTTTCTCTTCTCCGTTCTCAGTTACTTCATAGTCCCCTTTTCTCAAACCTGAAGGACTGATGGAAAGCCCAGCTGACTATCCCACTTCCAGACTCTTCCTGTCCCAAGCCATTTTCTCAGATTATCTTTCTAAAGCAAATTTGTTTTCAAGTCACACCCCTGCCCAGAAGTTTTCCTTCCCCACTTTCTTTCCCTTTAACTTTCTTCTAACTTGCTCCTGTCTAGTTTTTTTTTTTTTTTTTTTTTTTTTTAATTCTCATTTACACATGAAACTGGCTAGTTTTTTAGAAAGTGTTTTCTAAGTAGAGGGGACTTAAAATTACATTAATTTAAAGACTTTGTAGAAATGCTGTGAAATCCAGGAGCTATCACAGGATTTGGGTCCTAGTCTCACTACTCTATTTAAACTGTACTTTTAGAGTTTTCATTAGATTGAAAGACACCTGATTATTTGACAATGGACAGATTTTTAAAAACTTGCCCCTTGCCCTATAGTCATAAGAGAACCTACTACAGGTTAAAAAAATAACAACAACAACAAAAAAAGATTCAATAAAAACGATCTTATATCTCTAAGACAGAAGTAGACCAGTGGTGACTAGCATTCTGTAGTAAAGAGGACAAATCCCTGTTACTAAAGGAGACTTTTCAGAAGTCAAAGGTTACAAAAGATCCCCTTTCTTCAATTAAAAGTTCAACAAAAGTCATTAAGCTTAACCTAGGTAAATGCCCAGTTACTCTTTAGACTTCCCAGCCCTAACGGAAAGTCATGGGGAAGTAACATATATCATAATTGAAACAAGGTTTAAAAGTTTACTTTTTAAATTATATTTTGCAGAAGAGAGGAGAAATAAAATATTTTCTAGTATGATTCTCCTTTAAGAAAAGACATGTTTGATATCAATTATTTTGAGAATAAAAGAAACATTAGAAACTTGTTTGTGGATACAATGGGACATGAACTAAGAAATGTATCTTCTCCTGGTTTTCAAGAATGTGTATCCTGAGCATGGAATCATTGATGTTATCAAAATGCTATATTAGGGGAAAATATCACAGTTGGTTTTCTGGCACAAAATTGTTAATTCTCTAAAGGCAGGTGTTTATCCCTTCCCATTAGCACTTAACAAAATACCTTATACATGCTAAGCATATAATATGCACTTAAAAAATTGAATTCGATGATACTTTCCCCACAATATTAATAATCCTGACACAATTAAAAAAAAAAAAACTGGCTTCAAAAGATCAATTAAATTCCTAATTTGGCTGAAGAAAATGAAAAATGAAAAGAGGCAGTATATTTCCAGATTCAATCTTTTCTAAGTTAAGAAAATAAAATGAAAGACCTAGATCAGAGCAGGTGCCTATGAGATAATTTTCTGAGGTGTAAGGTATATTTATTTATAAATGCTAAAAGATAAAAATAAGGGACAAAAAGATCTTATCAGCATGTTGTAATAGGATGATTTTCTCCCAAGGAGTGCAAGGTCTTTTGGAAAGACTTCCATATTTCCCAGGACAGGCAGGTTCAGGTACTTGAGTTTGTGTGTGGGGTGAAGGTGTCACAACCAGAACGTGGTGTTCACGACACCGGAGTCCAATCTCACACAGTGCAGCTTCATCGTTGTTTCACATGACAGAAGAACTGAGTTTCCTCAAATTCTCATGAATAGAAGGAAACTAGCTTATTCCCCCCCAACTCCCCACTTCATGTATAGGAACCAGCGGTCACAGAAGGGTAGTGTCACAGGTAACCTCACTTACCAGCCTAGCCAGTACGTTGCCTATAGATCTCTAGCGCATTAACTTTCACCTGCTCAGGAAAGAGAAGGGGAGTGCCATGCTTTGTTTGGATGAAAACACAGGAATTCAGGTAAGCCAAACCAAACAGCTTAGCTAAGATGATTCAGCTTTTTAGGACTTGGGCAGGCAAATGGGGAAATAAAAGGAAACTATGGGGAAAATATCACCTCTGCTATTCCTCTGACAACCCAATTCCCCTGCCCCCTCACCCCCAAAATCAACAGGAAATCTTAACTGAAAATATACATGTGATGATGTAGAGTAGGAAGAGTAAAAGCTGAAAAAGAAAGACTTAGCAATAAATCAAATCTCATGCTGTCCATGCAACATGACCTCAGATACTTTTAGAAAAAGAATGTGAATGTGACGAGGTTTGAACAGAATGGAAAAGGAATGGAGAGGGGGGTAAGAGAGTGAACTTGTCCATTAAAGCATGTTTTTCCCCCAGTCCTTACTGTTCGTCTGAAAACAAGAAGTAGAGCAGGTCAGGAAAGGGGTTATGGTTAACACTGCAAGATGAAAGATAAGCAGCCAGGCGGTTAGAAGCCAAAGCATTTTATCTAGAAGAGCAGGTCTGGCCTTGTTTCCATCTTGATAAGAATTCGATGGGAGAGCTTGTTTGTCTACAGACTAGGATGGGGTGGCCGAGCTGAAGAAAGAGGACAGGGGCTTGCTTATGGAGCTGTGGCAAACCACGAATGTCGTGATAAGTCCTTCGTTTGTGTTACACATCCACCTGAACTCTGAAATTGTGAGACTTGTCTGTTTAGATAACATGGCTGTGTTTCCTTCAAATATGGAGACTTAAATATCTAGAGCATTCAGGTGACTTGGAAAGGCTTATTATCCTAGTCTAAAATTTTAAGACGGTGACTCACTGGTTGGGCCACTGACTCAAAACTTGAAGGAAATGACATCTGAACTTAACTCCTCTTTAAATGGTATGTTTATCTTTACTCTGAGGCACAGTATATTCTGAGTTTCTTTTTAAAGTTGTTTTTGGTTCGCTTCAAGTCCCTTGTTTTAACAGATTATAATTATAGAAGCTTCTAATTTCGTATCGCTCTAATTTGATGATATAACTGGTTCAGTCATGGTTTTAAAAATATAATTATTAAAATTGATAAAGTTCTAAGGTCCCCAAATTTTGAACTTGGTTTTCCTGGATGACAGCCACAGTGGCAGGTTTTCCTGGGATCTTGTTATCAATTTTAGTATCTCAGTCCATCATAGTACCAATAAATCAGAAATTCAAAATTATACGACGTCTTTTAAAATACGCCCTTAAAATTATTTTAGTGGCTAATTGAAATGATTTTAATTGTGGTTGTGTTTACTCTGCTCAAGCCATTAATTGGTTAGGCAGAATTTTCTGAACATGTAATATGATTAGCATGGGACATTTATAGACCTGTTGGGTTGTATAATCTATACTATCCGAGAGATAAAACAGAACATTGTTACCCTAAATGGTTAGATAGAAAAACAAGTTTATATAAATGGGAGGTGGGAAGAAGGATCTTAAAGCAATTTATTCTTTCTTATCTTACCTACTTTACAGATTGTCTGTCAACTGGAGTCTTATCTTCTCTGGTCCTGAGGCTGTTCCTATAGATAATTAGTTCTTGGACACTGCCCTGACCACCAGGAACAGTGTCCAGAATTTTCTATGAAGAGATTTTTTTTTTTTTCTAGAATGCTACTTAAAATTTTTATTTTTTTATTTCTTGCCCTTGGCTACCCAGTAGTTGAGCTGGTAGTGTAAGTCTGAGGCCTGAAAAAATTTCAGTAGTAGAAATAATAACAGCCCTCATTTATGGGAAGCCTCCTAGGTGGCGGGACTCTGTTAAGCATTTCAAATATGCTGTTTCTCTGTTGGTTATAAATACACTCTAGCTACTAACCCCTCCTCTACTCCCTTTCACAGACTAGTTTTGCCAAAGAGTAATTATCACTTGTTATTCTATATCCTGACCTCCAGGATGCTTTTAATTTTTTTCTTTATCTTAAAAAAATCTTTCTCTCTGTATATATAAATTTATATATACGAATTATATAAATAATTTAGAAATGTGTAAAAATTAAAAAGCAAAATAAATTCAAATCCAACCTTCCAGACATGAGCACTTGGAGATATAGTTTTCTAAAAATCTTCATGCATATACAATATACATGTATATATTGTTTATTCATTAATGGACTCATTCTATTCAGTTGGTTTATAACATTTTTCTAATGACAATCTGTTAGTATCTTTCCATAATACTAAGTAGTTAATTACATAATTTTTCTTAATTGCATACCCTCACAAGGCATGGATATATAAGATTTTTAAGTCAATCTTACCATTGAATATTGGTTATTTTTGTATTTATTTAACAAACAATATAAATACTTCACACTATTTGCTCACTTAATTCTTACGACACATAATTAGGCTATGATAACATTACTGAGAGCAGTAATCTTCTTACTCTTTTACAGATAAAGTGAGGCACAGAAAGTTGAAGGAACTTGCCCAAGGTCACAGACCTAGTAACTGGCAGATTGCAGCTCAGGTTTTCTGACTCTGGAGCGAGGCCTCTTAACTACTCAGATACGGTTGCTCTCATAAGCAATGCTGCCATGAATGCCCCTGCTTCTTATTCTTCCTTCGAAAAATCCCTAGGATAAGAATGCTGGCTTTTCAAATGCATTGGCCATGGACCTTCCAAGGCTGGATACTTTTCTTTCCCACAGTCTGTCTATTTCCAGACCACAGACAGTACTGGTGTTGCCATTTTAAAATCTCATGCTGTTCTAACTTGCTTCTCACTCACAATCTTCTTGGTCTGGTCTATTCTAGGGGACTCGTTCGGTTACCTCCCTGGAGGACTCCGTAGCATTCTGTACCGTCTGATCACGCCCATCTCATGCTTTGGTGCAATTCACCCTTCGCTGCTCCCTCCTTTCTTGTGCTAACATTCCTACTCTGTCTCCTCTACTGCATCTTCTCTCTGACCTCCTTTTTAATTTTAGTGTTTCTTAGCTCTCCACTTGATTTCCCTCTCATGTTACAGTCTCATATTCCCATGACTTTAACAATTTAAATGCTAATGCCTCAAAAATTATCTCCTCCCAGACATCGCCCCTAAATTCTAGTCATATATGGAAGTATCTTTTAGATAGCCTCACCAGGGATAGTCTCCAGTTCTTAAAATATTTTATTTTTTAATTGTATTTTTCCATTCCTATTTATTCCCCCCCACCTCCACTCCCCAATCACCACACTGTTGTCCTTGTCTGTGAATCCTTTTTGCTTTTTGCTTGATCTCTCCACCCCTTAACTCCACCCGAGAGCTATCTATTAGACAGCATCACCCGGGATACTCTCCAGGCTTTTTAAAACAGAGTATGTTTAAAATTGAGCTCACCACTTCCCCCTAAACTTGCTCATCTTGTACTTACCATCATAACTTGATGTTACCATCATATATAACTAAACTAACATGACATGTCTTCTAGACTTGGGAGTCCGTATAGGGTAGTGATGAATAGTAATGATTTTGAATCAGGGAAATAGGGGTTTGAACCTTATCTGTGCACTTCAAAATGCAAATGACCTTGGGAAAGTTCCTTAAACTCTCTAAACTCTAGTTTTATTATTTATAAAATGAAGACACCAATACCTGCTTTGAAAGGGTGCTGAAAAGATGAAATGGGTTGATGTAGAGTTCTTATTGGAGTCCCTGATATACTAAAAGCTTTTAATAAAGCGCATTCCTATTTTGAGGATAACATCTCACCTCTCACATCCAATCAGTTTCTGAATCCTGTTGCCTTCAAATCTGCTACTCCGCTCCCACAATCCTTTTTCTCTTCACCATCCCTACTGATAATACCTAATTAGGATCTAGTCATCTCTGCTTCAGTGGTTGCAATTTTCTCTAACTTAATGATCCTCAACTTTTTTCCCTGACATCAACACAAAGGATGGGTGATGTTCACTTGTGAGTCACTCCCTCAGGCATAGTTAATTATTTAAGCACACTTCTGGAAGTTTAATAACTCCACCCCTTTCTTTCCCATGCTGCTAGAAAACATACTGGAATACAAGGAAGAGTGACATTCTTAAAGAGATTAATCTGGGTACCATATTTTTAGTAACAAGCTGCTTGGAGCACATCTGTGTGCCACCGCAGCAAGGTGGAAGGCTCAGTGTTAACCAGCTTCCTTCACCAATCCTCTCACAGTGCACGAATCTCCTCCTTATCAAAGTGGGCTAGTTTCTACTCGTCCATAGATTTCACCACATGCCCAGCATTTTTTATGGGACTAAGTTCAATCCACTTTAGTTTGGCATCCAAGCGCTTTCGGTATTGGCCTTTTTCAGCTTCTTTAGGCTTTTTTCTTTCTATACTTTACCTTAAAACAGCATATGCTTCTTAAAACTGCATGATAATGCATATGACTCTGCCCCTCACTCTTTGTCCCACTGTAGTCTCCCCTTAGGCTTCAGATGCTCCCTTAAATGTACCCTTCATCCTGGGCACTCATGACCTGTATACTACGAAATCTTTTGTGTATATTTTGCTTAGCAGCAATGGACACCTTGAACACTCTCCTCCTCCTCGTTTTTTGGCTGTATCTTTATTAATCGCTTATTTGGCTTCTTGCTTCCTACCCATACTTCAATATTTTTTCACCGGTATTCTTGCTGTGCAGCTTCCTACTCTGTCTGTTCTTTCTTTATATTCTACTAACTGTCTTTGGGAGATTAACTCTACTCTTATGGTTCCAACTACAATCTGCATGAAGATGCCAACAAATCCTCTATTTCTAAGCCTTAACTCTTTCCTGCACCCTTTGTATCCAATGGCTTACAGGACTTTCCCATCAGACAGAAGAAGCAGTGTTCCCAGAGGGGCTTCACCATCCCCCATGCTCCCCAAACAACCTTTTTCTTACTAAAGTTGCACATTTCTATAAATGGCACCACCCACTCAATTTCTTCAGCCAAAAATTGAGGAAAATCTGTATTTCACTTCTTTCACTGTGTTTTAATTCCTAAATTTCAACCAGTTAGCACACCTTGTTTTTCTACACCTCACAGATACCTCTAAAATCTGCCACCTTTCTCCAAGTCCAGTGCGGCCCCCTCAATCCATGTGACCATCATCTTAGAATAATTTACCTCTTTCCTCTGACTTTGCTCCTCACCAACCCATTCTCCACACTCAACTAGTTATTTTACCTCAATCCAAATCTGTTAAAATAGCCCCTAATTAAAAATCTTTCACAAGTTTAAGTTCAGACTTACCATGACTTACAAGGTGTTCAAATGCCTGGGTCTGGCCCCTCCGACCGGCCCAGGCTACTTGCCCTGTCCACTCTCACCACGGTAGGGTCCAGCCACGCTGAACTTGCTTCCGGTCTTCAGGTCTCCCTCTGTTCCTCTCGGCCCTGCCTGGACTGCTCTCCTCTCCCTGTTCCCTTCCTTTTCCAGACTTACTCCTACTTCTGAGTTCCTGTTCTCTGGGCTTGATTATGCCTCCCTAGTATAGATTTCTAAGATCCCAGTACTGTCCATATCATTATACCACATTTCTTTATTAGAAGCTCTTACCAATATGATCACTAATATTTAAAGTAGCTTCAAATAGGAGAACTACAAAAATGTTATCTGCAGTCCTCAAACATTTACTTTAATCCAATATATTTAAATGCACAATCATTCACCCTTTTTTTTTTTTTTTTTTGATGTAGGGCTATGGCCTTAAATTTGGAGATGGTTCCACTGAAGATCCATTTAGTCTTTCTTTATCACAGTAAGTTCTAGTTTCACTTTATTTAAAGTGGAGTGAAAACTTAAAAGACATTTGCAAACCAATCTGAAAGCAGACTTGCTTAAATTATTACGAATTTTTTTCTGAGTCTTTTCTGATTGCATCTTTTATACCTAATTTTGAAAGAGACATTTTTAAAGATTCTACTTAGTCTTTCTAAAATATTCAAGTTAATTTACAAAGAAACAGCTCTCTTATTTTACACTCTGTTTTACTGAATTATGTGAGCAATGTTTAATTATTACATTAATAAGTCAACTGTCATAAATCGTTTGGGCATAAACACAACTAATTCTTGGCAAGCATGCACTTAAGCCACTGAGGGGAGTGTGTAAGCTTACTGAAGTGTAGCCTACTGGCTGGGAGGTTTCACTGAGCTTTGAATATTAATCAGTTTGTTTTACAGAGGCAATTGGAAGTATTGGTTAATTTGCCAAGTCAGTGAAGTGGAAGTGTGTTAACATTGTTATCTCTCTTTCACATTGACAGTAAGCCCTCTGAGGACAGGAGAAGCGTGCGTGTCTTAGAAAAGGACCATCTGTCTTTCTATTTACTGCTATGTTCTCCACCACATGCTGGGCATACAATAAATATCTGCTAAAGAATTGAACATATTATTGAATATGTAACTACCGACCCCTCTTGCTGTGTTCTTCCTCCTTGACAGCTTGTGTCAACTGCTTTAAATAGCCTGACTTTCCTAACTGATCTCTCCATCCCACAAAGTAAAATACTGAACTTCCCTTTTTTTTGCTCCATTGTACTCTACACCTGCTCCCAGCATACCACTTTCAAGTACTCTTACTAACATTTGTTTCTATTTCTCTTCAGCCCATCGCATATTGTTTTTATTTTTATATCTTCTGTTTAATATATGAATGGCACACACAATTTGTCCAAAGAAACAAATGAATAAATAAGTGAATAATAAAATACCTTTGCCATGTAGGTATTCTCATCACAACCGTTGATGAGAAAGTTGACACCAGCAAGTTTAAATATCTTAAATTATATTACAAAGCAATACATCTTAGGGTCTTCTTGGCCTTTGGACCCTAAAGCTCCTGCTGTCTTTCAACTCTATTATGTCCTCATCTATCACCTGGTAAGATAAAACCTCTTTTATTAATGGAACTAAAGCATTTCCTGGCCCCAATCAATTCTTACTTGCCAGCCATTTGCGAATATTAATATTTTCTTTGCTTGATGCTTTATAGACTCATTGGTAAACAGCAAGGAGGAAGGGCAGATGAAGAATGCTTAGTAAAAAGGATACAAACCTAAGCAATAAGGAAGAGTATGTGGTTTGAATTAGAGGAATGAGGAGGTGGAGGCAGGACAGAAATTATATAAAGCATACCACACACAAGCATACGCCTTTGCCCTATGGCAATGCTTAACTCACAGAATGAGAACATTTGTATAAATTTTCCCTGCCATTGTTCGCCTCCGTGGAGGACACAGTATTTCCCATATGCGGTTTGGAAAGGCTTTTGGGAGTAGATTGATTCCAAGTGGTATCTTGAATGGTAGAAAAAAATATAGCTTAGTGTTTGGAAAAAGATTGAATCTGCAGACTGAAAGGCCAGGGGTATTGAAGGAACTGACACAAATAAAAGGTAAATCATGATGATGGACAGAGTAAAGAAATAGCCATTGAAGTATTGTAGTGATCAGTGGAGAATCTCCATAAAGTCAAGAGAAGAAAAACTGAGCATCTTTTTATGAATGATTTTCCTTGACCTTCAACTCCATACCACTGACCTCTGCATTCATCTTTGATTTTGTCCAAATTAGACTTGCTTAATACTCATATTTAATTCTTCAAACACCATATCACATGCAAATCTCATTGATCTCAATTTAGTAATCTCATATTTTAGAAAATTTAGACCTAAAATTAATCCTCCAATTTTCTTAACACTTCTATAATTGATTTTTCTTTCCATGTGCTTAATAATGTAGAGGTTCATCTTTTCGGATTTCACCACAAATTCATTCTTTTTGGTATCATCTGATTAAAGCACATCCAGGATATACTACTATCCTTCCTACGTCTACTTATTTTTTACTTTTATTTAGCAAAGATATATGTCCCTCTTGTCACTTGAGTCAATGTCATCTCTGTGGCATCACCTCTTTTATTTTTTTGCTACTTACAAATTCCCTGACAAACAAAGATAGGTCCATGGTCTCCCACTTTACCAACTACCAATTCATTTAAGTCACTTTACCACAAATTTACTTCCCCTAAAATCAAGTAGGCTATCTTTGCTTAAAAATAAAAATATAAAATCATCAACAAACATAAACTATAATTTCAATATATTATACTTTAAAAACTTTCATATTTGAATCTCTGGTCTGTAACTTGTTAACTTCATAGATTTAGGCAAACCACTCTGTCCTTTTGAGTCTCTTGTTACTCATCTTAGTAAATGGGTTTGACAGTGGCATCTACAGCATATGACTGTTTTGTGAATGAAATAAGAAAAACATTGAAATCACCATAGCGACTGTTACATGATAAAGACTTAAATGGTAGCAGTGGTCATTATTTTTACACAGGGGAGTTTATATAGTTGACTTCAATTACTAGGATAGATCATAGATCTACTATTGAGCCCTTGAAATGTTAACTAGTTCAAACCGATATGCACTATAAATATAAAATACAAACCAGATTTCAAAAACTTTTTGGAAATCTAAGAAGGTAAAATATCTCATAAATTTTATATGCCTATATGTTGAAATGATAACATTTGAGATATACTGGATTAAATTAAATACATTAAAATTAATTTCCCTTGTTTAATTTTTTTAGTGTGTCTACCAGAAAAATAATTAATTACACATGTAGCTTGTATTTGTGGCACAAATGACATTTCTATTGCACAGCACTGCTCTACATAATGATAATCACAGACTCATGAGTGGATTTAGCTTTACTCAGAATTTCTGCCATAACTTTTCTATCCCAGGTGAAATATCACTCATAATAAACTTTTATTATTCTTATATAAGCATATAAAATATTTCAAAGCCTTTTAATATAAGATATATAGAGGGTTATTTCTTAGAATTATAGATTTTAAATGACTGATCAATAAGTGATAATTTGAACTTCTTTTGATATCATACTTATCAAATATCCTCCTTATATAGACTATGAAAATAATATTTAAGATTTTCCTGGGCATTGTATATTTAGGTACCCAATTAATTGTGGGTAAGTGCATGATAATAAATGGGAAAACTTAGTCAATTTTATGACAAGGCATGCAGGCTACCAGAAGACCAGTAACAACTTGTGGGTAAGATGCGGTCCCAGAGAAAGCTATGTAAATAAAACAGGTTGTCTAAAAGCTGTGTAGACATATAAGGCTGTTCTGTGACTGTACATCCTGCCTTTTAGTGTGACCTTGAGCATCATCTGACAATGATGAAACCTCAGTCCCCAGTCACGTGATTAGCTGTGAAGAAAAAAGGCTTGCATAAATAAATTCACAAAAAGACTCATAAGGAGGGCCTCAGTTTCTGTTCCTGTAAATTGATATGATCTCTAATAATCTCTAGCTCAAAATAAGATGATACTACATGACATTTTTAATAAGTGTAAAAAGACCCCTACTTTGTATATTTATATATGCCAAAATTTTTAAAAGAATAATTTTAAACATCAGTCTACCATATAGATCACAAGGAGAATCAAGAACCTGCTCAAACATTCATGAGAGAAGAGACACACAGGACCAGATCCACCATCTCCCAGGTCAGCAGAGGAACATGGGGCCTCACTCTCTGGCCAAGCAGCGCTCTACATTTGTGCAAGTTTGGGCTCTCTGGTTCTTCTCTTTGTTTCTCTTTCTAGACACATTCAAATTCAGAGGAACTGAAAATTGAAGTACATTTCCCTTAAAGTCCCTGTCACATAATTTCAACCTGACTTTTGAAAATTTCCCAACAAAATTTCCAGAAGCTCTCATAAATACCGCCTTTACTATGAGGCCATGCTTGGTCCCTAAATCTTCTCCCACTGAGCCCCCAGGCTATCTGTGCCATTGTTTTGACCCTTGGTGAAAGCTTTTCTTTATTGTAATTTTTACACAGTCATATTCCTTTTACTGTTTCATGTTTTTCTTGATAGAGTTCTTTTTATACTTTACATTTTAACCTCCTGTTTTTGAATGTATGTGTGTGTATGTGTACTTTTTTTTAAATAAAAATTTAAGCTCAGATCCCTCTCCAGATGTCCTACCAGACATCTCCACTTGAATGTCATACTGGTATTTCACATTCAACATGTTCAATATTTTTCTTATCTCTGTACCACTCAAAACCATTTCTCCCCTTGAGGTAAATGGCATCATCGTGCATGAACTTTTCCAACTCCAAAACTAGAGTAGCATCTTTATATATCCCTCTTCCTCACTACCTACCTACAATCAATCAACAGTCCAGTATATTCTACCTTTTAAACGTCTTTGGAACCTAACCACACCTCCCCACTTCCAGGCCCACTGCCATTCTCTTTTCTAGGATTTACTGAAGCAGTCTCCACTCCCAGTCTGGCATCTCTCCAAACTAACCTCATGTTCAAGTCCAAGCAATTTTGCGAATCTAATCATGTCACTCCCAATACAACTTCCATGGGTCTTTGTTCCCTTGCTATGATTTCAACGTCCTTGAGTTAGAAAAACAAAGCCCTGATACCTGACTTTACTCAACTCTCCAGTTGTATTTCTTGCTATGTCTTGTTTTCATTCCACTTCCACACTCCAGCCACATTGACCATGCAACTACCCGGAGGTAACCATTTGTATTTACTCTCTCTCTCTCTCTTCTGTGTTCTCATCTCTCTGACTCTCCTTTGTCCTCTCCCCCATGTCTGTCTTTATGTCTCTCTTTCTCTCTCTCCACCTTCCCCTTTCGGACTTTATAGATGTCTTCCCTCTGCTTAGAACACACTTTCTGTCTTCCTCTTTTCCCTTTCCATCTTCATCAGATTTACTTCCATTTATTGCTTTGGACTCAGCTTAGATGTGACTTATACCATCGTGCATTTCCTGACTCCCAGGCTAAGTTAGGATCACCTTCCATTGTTTCCATAGCATTTTATTTTTACATTTATAATAAGAACTATACTGTTTTATTCCTAATTATGTCATTGCTTTCTCTGTGGAAGATAATTTCCTGAGTACAGGGACTGTGTCTTACACAATAGCATGCTGTAAGCACCCAGTCTCGCACACTGGAAGTACTAAATAAATGCATGAACTCACTATAGCACTCACCACAGTGGCTGCATGTACTAGGCATTGTAGTCCCTTACATGTTAGATGACTTTACCAGTGAATACTGTAACAGGAACCAATCATGCAGAAAGAGCACAGAAAGGACAGGAACAGAGCTTTTGGTCTCCTCAAACTTTCCAAATGGATTCAACTTAAATTTTGGAAACTAAATAAACTGTACATCCTATCCCCTTAAAGTCTCACCCTACAGGCTAATTCTGTAGACATTTCCTTAAACTTTTCCAAGGATACAAAGTGACAGTGCCAAGAATCCCAGAATAAATTATGTTCACTGGGCCAGAATGGTAATGAAAATGTGAATATTTTGCTTCATTCTTGTTTTTTGTTCTTCCGGTACTATTTACCAAGCAATTTCTCTAGGGTATTTAAAAGAATAAAAACACCCTTCCATCTTCAAATGATAATGATTCATTCCATTTACCGTGACAGAATCAGGTTTAAATTTAGGTTTTAAAATGTGTATGTTCTTTCATAACTATATCTCCTAAAGACTGTTTAATACTATTCAATACAATGATCAAGGCTATTTTTCATGCTTAGGCTCATATGTCAGCTTACTTTAGTTATAGTAAAACATCAGAAGGCCTGGCTGTGCTATAAATTAGGCATTACTGCAGATAAATCAGATGGGCTTTGTACATGTGATAAACAGGGTGGGATAAGTCATTCACTCTTACTGCCATTCCGACCAAATCAGGTTTATTATGGAGTCTGCCATAATAGCTGGACAAATGGGATGAATTCATATCTCACAGACCAAAACAAATTTAAAAGCTAGAGCTCTTTTCTCTTCCCAGACTATTGCATTTGTAATTTACTCGGTTTCAGATAGTGAAAATAAGTCTTACTTAAAAATAAGAAAAGCAGGAGAAGTCTTTGTGACTGAGAAATACAAGGGTTATTTATAACTCAGCCTCCAGAGACCTAAAGAACAAACAGAAGATAAACAGAAACTACAGTCTACAGATTTAAGATGGAACAGGTGAATAAATGTTATTAGTTGTACTTTAACCCTGTGCTGGTGTCGGTGACACTCACTGTCCAATAGCAGGCTGACAGGCTGCCATTACTGACACATGGTGACTTCAATGTGCTGGGTTTCCATGGATACTGGCACTGCCCACAGCTGCTTATGTATAAATGTCCATGTGATGGCTAATAACTGTAGTTGGGTTATACTCACATTGGAAACGTGGCTGGCAAGGCCTACTGATATTAATGAGCAACATGCTCACAGAAATGAAAACACATATGCTTCATTATCCTGGTCATTTTTGTAGGCTAATTTTTTTTGAACTGAGCTAATTTGCCATGTTTTCTGCGTTTGATACAGGAGACTAACATAACTAACCCAAGCATATTGTAACATACTTCATCTTAAAAAAACACTTCATTAAGACAGTTTATTTTGATGGAATGATGTTAGTAAATTTATGTATACCCCAAAGGCACACACCTTTGTCTTTGGTGTTAAGTTTTCTGTAGGTTAGAAACTTAGAACCATGATAAATTACTCTAGGACTTGGTTTCAACCTTTTTCATCTTATGGGACACAGAAACTAATTACTAAAATTCTGCAGCACACCAAAAATATACTTTTTGCCTGTCTGACAAAAAAATAGGTATAAATGTTATTCATTCACACTGGATGGCTATTGTGTTGGTTGTAGTTATTTTTTTATTTGACAATCTAAGAGAAAGAGGTCAATGCCCCTGACTAAATAGTTTTAAAACTTTTTGTGGCACACTGGTTGAAAATCATTGCTCTAAGAAAAATTCAAAACATGTTAGCACAAGTCAACATTTTATTAAAGATGAGAGATATCATATTGAATATGTATGTTGGTCTCTCAAGATTATGATTAATAATGATTTTTTAAAAAGTCAAACATTTCTATAATGAAGGCAAAAATGTTCTTAAGCATACTGTAATTTAAATAGATAATATTATGTGTCTATTTTAGAGTTTCTATGAAGAGATATTACACTGTAGAGCTCACCTTTATTTCAAAAGAATTAGGCAATGACCCACTTCATATCTCAAAGACCCAAGAAAGCTCCTAGAATTCTTCTCGCGTATTAAATGATGCCCCTTTAGCCACGCCTGAAGCAGAGTTGTTCGCATGCTCATTACGTGATTAAGTGATCATAGATCTTAGCTATAATCAGACTTGTCAAAACATCGAAGAGAAAGCGCAAGACTCTGGTAGCCTGGGAAATGTATCAGTGTTGCAGTTGAGACAAACCACCATTTGCTAGGATGACTGCAAAGTAATTTGGCTAAGAGTTTGGAAAAACATGAGTCATTTGCTGTCCCAGTTTTTTTTCCCCCTTGACTGTTATCAAATGATAGTAATATATATGCATGTTACAGTCTGATGCAAATAAATAAATTAATTAATTAAACAAACAGTGAAGGCAGGTGGGGTGGCGAAACAAAGAACAACTGTTTGAAGGCCAAAATATCAGGTTACTTACATTGTCCAAGTCAGATGAGGAGTATATGATGGCAGGCGTAACTACAGCAACCATCCCTGAAGACTGGGGAGACTTGTCAGGTCACAGCCAAGAAATTCCAAATAGTTGTACATGGCTCATTCCTAAGGGCAGACAACATGAGATTGGATTTTGTTGTAAGTATAAACCACTTCACAATGGATAGAGTTGGAAGTGTGGGAGAATGTTGGAAATGCCCGTATGCTGCAGAATTAACAGGAAAGAGGTTAAATTAGTACTGGATTTAGCACCCAAGAAGAATAAGCATGATACCCAGGCTGCTCACTGAATTTGGAAGATATAATAAAGTGATAAACATTTGGATACCATACCCAGGGCTTCCAGTACTTGCAACTTCATATTACTCATGATGAGTCAGCTCAGGATTTTTAAATAAAAAGGGATCAGAAATCAAACTATAAACACTGGAAATTACATTTTGCAATAAGAAAAGAAATGAGCATGGGGCTACGGATAGAATGTTTTAGAAATGGGTGAAGAATGTCATCAGTTATGAAGGAAATTTGGTGAATAATTTAAATTCCACACTTACTTAAATCAAGTATAAAAAGGAGTCTTTAAAAGAGGGAGTTACAATATTTTGTCTATACCTTAAAGCTTCTGTAGAAAGGCTTTAATTCTAGGTTATTTTTGCCCTGCTACCTAATGTTATATTTCTCATCCTTCCTGATTGTGTAAAGGAGTTAATTCATTTGGGATTATTCTGTTTAAAAATTAGAATAAGCAAAACATTACTCATAAGATTTGTCTCTGAAACATTATTTTTTGTTACCCATTAATTTATAATATTTGCTCTCGTAGTGTGTTTGGGTTACTGTCACAAAACACCACAAGCTGAGTAGTTTATATAAAACAGAAATGTATTTCTCACAGTTCTGGAGGTGGGAAGTCCAAGATCAAGATGCCAGCAGGGTCATGTTCCGGTGAAGGCCCTCTTCCTGGTTCACAGCTGGTGTCTTCTCGCTGTCACAAGGCGGAGGGAACTAGGGAGCTCTGTGGGGTCTGTCTTAGAAGAGCATTAATCCCATTCATGAGGGCTCCACTCTCATGACCTGTTCAGCTTCAAAGTCCCCACTTCCTAAGGTCATCGAATTGGCATTAAGATATCAACACGTGAATTTGGGGGGTGGGATACACACATTCAGACCACAGATTTGCCATTCCCTGTATTAATGGGGCTTATCAATCAAATGCTGAATAAACACTTTTAGAAAATAAAACATTAGACTAAGTTTATCTGAAATTAGATACCAGTTCTGGCCTTTTCACTTTTTTTTGTGGTGTTTATAAACAAAATCTTAACCAACCTGAACCTGCTTCCCTACACATCCATGAGAATTTTGAGAGAATTAGATAAAGCCAGTAACAATTGTGCTATCTGTAAAGTACTTGTAAAAAAGGGCATAGTTAAAACTCACATATATATTCTGGTAGCATTAAATTACTTACATTGAAAGCGACTGTATTTTAAATTAGTTCATCAAAGTTGTGACAGGGTGAATAACAGACAGCAAACACAGGTTGTGTAGAGAAGGGAGGGGAGAGAGTAAAAAGGTGGATGTGAACACAGATGAGGAGGCAGTGAGAAAGGAGCTAGAAAGAAATGTAGCTGACTTACATGACATAATAAGAAAAAAATACAGAAACAGAAGGAAAAATAGGGAAGAAAAAAAGGCCACTCACTCCTTAGACTGGGCCTTTCACTTAAAAATATTCACCCACTTTTCCTGCTTTAAAAACCGACCACCCTAGGTATCCCATCCCTACTTCTGAATGGGTAATGTTAAAGTTGGATACTCCTTCATCATTTAAAAAAGCTGTATTGGCCATAGCTTTTTTAAGTTTTCAAATCCACCAACCAGAACCAATATGTGGACCTAGGGTATTGACATACTATTGACTTTATTCCCATTTTCTCTTCAATTCTACTTTCCCATCAAGGTATTCATGAAGCGCACCCAGTGGAGAGAGCTGATAATGGTCCCAGTTGCCATCCGTTGAGGTGAAATGCCAACACCGAATGACTCAAGTCATAAGCTTACCTGAGGCTCAGCAGGGCCAAACACACTCCCCCTTACATTACTTCCTTTCCACCTTTGGTTCTTCCTGGAGCACGTAAAAATCTTGCTTCTTTGCATGTGTTACAGTTGGTCAGATGATCAGGTTCATACAGCTCTTTCAAGGATTTCTAGAACAAACAGCTCAACACCAATAGGGGCACTATCTGTTTTTACTGTTTCAAGGGATTTGTGCCATGCCTGACAAAATTTCAAGATAGAAGCAGTTGGTCCGACCCAAGAATATTCTAGGATTATGGAACAGTACTAAGGACAAACAGAAAAAATCGTATGTTTCTTTTTCTCAGCTTGGGCATATTTTTTATGTTCCAGTATCTCCCCCTACTTTGTCCATTTCTGTATGGGGACCTAGACCATTCATCTTCTTTGTCACTTCCTCTCCATCTGCCTGTTAGGCTTGTTTATGGAAGAACGCCCTTCAGTTTTTGTGTCCAATTGGAGAAAAGCAGCAAAATTCAGTCTCACCAGTTGTATCCTAATTGGTACCTCTTGTGGGAAGTTAAAAAAAAAAAAAATCACATTGGGAACTGTTAGTATGGCTATTAACAAAACATGAGATTTTATTGGAAGTTTAATGGGTCCATCTTAGTAACCCTTATAGTAAGAGGTAGAGTTGCTAAACCTCTAAATGAACTGCCGTCACCAGGAGGCTCACAGCCCAAGGTCAGCCCTTTAGCCTGAGCATATTGATAAAAAATCTAACAATAGTATCATGATTGCAATTAGTTATCATTTCTCTGACCCTAATGCAATAGAAAAATCAAGAACATGTGGCATGTTCTTTTTTAAAGAAAAAAACTTCTATTTTCTCTTGTCAATACTATAAAGGAAATTTGATAAATATTTCATGCAGATCTTGAAGGGATCCACCATAAACAATACTAGAAAGTAATTTATTAAGCTCATCCTTTTTGTCTTTCTAGTTTTTTTTTGCTTGCACTCCCCCTGCCCCCATAATGTTAGTATTTTGAATTAAAGATGGTCAAGGATGTAAAATTTCATTTGAATTTGTAGTATTTTTCATTTTGTGTGGCGTATGGAAGTGAAATTAGAAATGTAACCAAGGTCCATGAGATTCTATGACTACATATTGATGATGAAGAACAATTTTAACTGCTCTCTCAAATGTGACAGCGGACTTCAAGTTGGCACGGATAAGCAAATAGCTAACGGTCAGGAAAACTAGTTTGCAAATCATCACTGCCTTTTTACACTCTGGTTATGAAGATATTTGTAACAGAGGAAACTTCTTGTGTTAAAACAAATTTCATTTGTAAAATCTGAGGAAAATATTATGACTCACGTAGCTGTAGTCTAACACGAAGCAGAAAAGACAACCCCGTTTGCCACTGTGATGGAACAATCTCTAGGACTTAAACTTTAATCTTGGTCTGACTCTGAAGAAATGCTGATTGTTAACAGGCTCGTGAACATTGCTTGGACTGCTTCTGTAATTCACTGTGCATGCGGGAGCACGTCACACCTCTTCTTCCCTCGGGTCTCACTGTTTTCTTCTGTAAACTGGGGGTAGGCTCTGAAATACAGGCCACTTAGATTTGGTTTAGGGGTAAAATAAAATACCAAGTTTCCGAAGAGAAAAGAGGTGTCATCCTTACGTCATGGAATACTTGGCGCTCTGCCCTGGTGGGCTCCGCAGGCATGATGGGGATTACTGAGACCGCCCGCGCCCCAGCCTCTGGGTCAGGGAGTGTAGTGCACAGTGGCAATAAAGGGAGGAAGTATCATATTCTGCCTTTGCAAAGACGTTTGTGTACAGAATGTTCACCAGAAAGTTTTTATAGCAAACTCTTATGTCAGAAGTTTATTTTATTGGTAAAATATTAAATAATATACAGAATTAAAAACTGCACTTACACTTCTGAGAAGAAATAAATCTTGGACAAATTATATGCTTGTTCCTGAGATTCCCTAAATTTATTCCAGTAGCTGTGCACTCAGACAGTACAAATCTTTATAATATAATCCTTTCACAAAGTATTACAAAGTTTCTGCAGCTTTTTAGTGGTACACACATACAGACACACACTCACACATGCATATACAACACTCATTCACATATACACAGTACCCACGTACATGTACAGAACATGTATGTGTGTGCGTTAAAAACAAAAAAAATACAAGTCCCATAATTTAGTCTGCAGTGATATTGGAGGTCTCCAAATTGGTACATAGCAGAGTGACTTGTCACGCAGCTGCAAAGACTGTTTCAGTATTTCCATAGTAAACCTCATTTTCTGAGGTATGGTATTTGAGCCTTAAAAAAAAACTACATTACACTGAGCAAACCTGACATACAAGGTCTGGAATTTCAATTTTACATATATATTTATATATATTTCTTTTTTAAACAATAGTTCTTATTTTCCCAAATTATTAGTTTGAAAAAAAATATGAGGTTTACTGGTTTGACCTATTTTTTTATTTTTATTTTTTGCTTCTAAAACTTAAAATATCCTAGAAACTGTCAAGCAATTAGTTTTAAAGTAGTCTAATTACCTTTGGTATTGTTAAAGAAAAAAATCTAAAATGGCCAAGACATATACTGTACAAATGCAGTAACTGCCTTTAAGAGAAATGCCAAAGAAGTGTTATCTTTTAACAAAATATGTATTTACATTACAGCATTTTTACTCCAGGGACACAGGTATAAAAAAAGAAAACCAACAAACTGCATATAAATATGTATGATATGAAAAATACTTCTTACTTAAATTTGTATGAAAACAGGAGTGCTCCAAATATTTCTTAAACATTTTCTCCCATAAGTGATAGGTAAGTGTTTAAAATTGAGCTAAGTGCTTTGCTTTCGTTTTAACGTTCAATTTCAAAAGGAAAAAAAAATTAAAAATTATGTTCTTACTTTAAAACATTGGGCAAGGGCCTAAGAAAAAATTGAGTCTTTAAGAATTTTAACTTTCGGACACACTTCTCAGACAAAAAATTACTAATTTTAACGAAAATTCAGCCTCAATAACAGTACCATGAGATTAGATCAATGATTTCCACATTCTCTGATTTTTTAAAACTGTGGAGTGTTTCTGTTTTTGCCTGTTGTGTCCTTTATCTAACATACCATGATTTTCCAGGGTTTCTTTTTTTCATTAACTAAAGACTAGGTAAAAAAAACAAAACAAAACCACCATAGTTTTTAAGACTTCAAGGAAAGTATTGCACTTGTACAGAAAGAAAAGAAAAATGTCTTTTCAACTAAATAGAAGCAATTGTTCTGGAATTGCAAATAACACATGGTCTAAAAGGCCCACCTAGTAAGAGCAAATACGGAGCCTGAAGAGGCCCCTCGAAACCTGGAATAATATTATAGTCAATGTTAAAGCATTTTCTCCCAACTGGGAAACAGTTAAGACTTTTTGCTTTACAGTTTTAACATCTTCCTAAATACTTGCAAAAAATTGTTTAATCTCTCATTATATACACTTTAGGAGGAAAACCAAATCAGAACACGAAATTCAACGAAAAAAAGGAAGGCAAACATACCACATTATAATTACATAATCTCCGAGGTCACATTGTAGGTACCCAATATTTGAAAGCGAAAGTAATACAAAGGTTATATACCTTACCATCTTTAATCCAACTACTTTGTTTTTAAATATAAAACTACACTTGAGTATAAAAATATGTCAGCAGATTATACAGCCAACAAAAATCACACACACAAAATTAAGACTTAAGGGACCCATGAATTAGAAATAAGAGTTGACCTAATCTTCAAACTAGTAGGGGGAAAAAAGAGAGGCAGAGAAGTCCAGTGACATTGATGGAAGGGTTATGGACAGAGAGGAGAGAAGAAGAAGAGGAGGGTAGACAGAATTGAAGAGATAACAAAGAGAACTTTTTTACACTGAAGGGGAAATGATTTATGTTGAAATTCTGAGCGTGCTTGAGTCGATTTTTTTTTTTTTTGTCACAGTTTCAGAAATGGAACTATTTAAAAATAAACATAAAAGAATACAACAACAACAAAAACAAAACCTAGAGTCCTTCCCTTTGTACAGTGTATTAAATTTTTAAAATTCATTTCCAGCAAATTAAATTAAATAGAATCCTGCTAAGTGCATAGTAGGGGATGCAGTGACCTCCACCTGCCCGAGAAGCTTTTCTTAATGTCTGTCATGTGAGGTAATTTGAGGGCCCCGTTAACTGCAAACTGGCTTATCTGCACCTGTATGAAGTTATATGCTATTTTTTGTGTGGTTTAGCAGAGGGCCTCTACATTTTATATTTGATTCACAATAAAAAGGGTATCTTAGAAAACTAGTCATTCACATACCATTCTCTGTATGGGATAAAGGTTAATTCACAAAAAATGTATACAGAAAATATACAAATGCACTATTATGGGAGGAAAACCCCATAAACAGAATTAAGTACTTCAAAGAATGCATGTGAAAAATATCCACAAATTTACAGTACAGCAAGAGAAAACTAAAAAGCTCGAAATAGAATGTTACATAAAGATTTCATGGAAATTTCAAAATTTTAGGTTTCTGCAATAAATGTAAAAATTTTAAGGTGTCATTATTTGGCCTAGTAATACACTAAAATAAAAAGAAACACTAGGGTATCACAGCTTCTTGGTCATATGACATTTGCTTCATATAACAAGCAGCTTATCATTAGTAATTTTTAAAAAGCTGTCACATCCTAACACATTCATTGTAAGTAATACACAACCATGGTAGGACACGTTTGAGATAATGCTTTGGAGAACAGCTACGTGATATGACTGTTCAGCTTTGTTTTGTTCAAGGAGAATTAATTACCTGCTTTTTTACATCACTCCATAAAACATTAACAGATTAGAGAGGTTCTAAGACTAGTACAAAGCTAGTCATTAGATGAAATTCCAAAACAATACTTTGTCTTATTGAGCAAAAATCCCACTAATAAAGCCTTGCATGCCATTAGAACTTATTTTTCCTTAAAAACAAAACTAAACACATACTATAATGCAATCCATAGCTCAAATTTCCATCTACCTCATATTTCACCTGCATACTCTTGTAACACTATTCAGAAATACTACCTAACTAAAAAGATATTAAAATCTGGTTTCAAAATTTCCTTTTAATTTACACAGGTGAGCTGAAAGTCTCTGTATTGGAAATTCTTCTAACGGTGCTGCCCTAAAAACATGAAGATAAATTATATAGAACTCAATTTTAAGTGATTTTTAAAAATACATAATAAAAGTGTCATAGAGCTACAGCAGCTAATGAACACTCTCTCAATGCATTTTAAAAAGGCACCAAGATAAGGAAACTTTTTAAGTATTTAATACATTAAGTTGAGGATCTTAAGAGACCAGTTACTGTATATTTTAATTATTTTGCAGAAACTGGTGGTTTAAAAACTTTTCTAAGATAACTTTCATATATACAAACTACAATTTCACTGCCACTTTTTTTTTTTTTTTTTTTTCCCTGTGCATTTGGGGATTTTTTGTTTTAGAATAGTCTTCATAAGATAGTACTTGCTAAAATAATACATAAAATATAATTAAATTTGATCACAAATATAACATTGTTTAGCAAAATGAACACTTTAAAGTTTAAAAATAACAGCCAGTATCTCATAATCTAAGTTCTGTCTTGAGACTTAGGGGCATACAGGTTTTTGTATGTTTGTATTTCTGCAGGCTTTTCTTTTTCTACCTTAAGGGATCATTTTGGAGATCAAGTAAATTAACATTGGAAAACAGACCAATTTTCATCACAATACCTGCACTGATGTAAAGTTTTCCAAATATTTATATAAACTGTCTTAGAGACCTCCAAGTGATTTTGTGCGGTATACAACCGAGACACAAAACATTCTTAAAATATTCTTGTCTTTCTCCCTTTGTCAATAAATAACAGTTGATTTTTTTTTTCTGTATCTTCCTACCCAAGATTAATTTTTTTCTTTCACTTTGGAGGTTATATCAAATCAGGTTAAAATCTCCACTGTCTTCATTGATTGTTTTTCTTCTGAAGTAGATAGTAAAGACCCAAGTTTCAATAGTTGCAAATAGTCCTAAAGACACATTAGTGACTTCTTTAATATTTCTTAATACCATCTGGTAAAATGTAAGCCTACTGAACTGCTCAGGTATTAACAGCTGTTAACTCTCTATATGTTCTAACAATACATGTGATCACTCTAATTGCTTCTTTCTATGAATTTTCTTTAAAATAATGTATGTGCTTTTATGTATATAGGAAAGTACTCCCCACTTTGTAGCCCAATCTAAATCTTGGTCTCTCATTCTCCCATTTTGTCCCTCCAAAAATCCTTAAGGGAATGTTTCAACCACTTGAAATTTCTTTCAGCCTGCTTATTGGTCACTTTCACGGTTTTAAAAGCCAGATTAGAAGGGCTATTTAAGTGAGGGACCACTAATAGAGAAAGGCCACACACTTCTCCAAGAGCTGGAGATAAAATTCTGGGCAAAATTACGGTAAAGCAATATGATGTTCTGAATTTTTGCCAAAATGGAGAAACAGAGAGACTAACCCATTTTCATGCCCCTCAAATACTCTGTATTGTGAAATTTCACCTGAATAAACTGGGCATATAACTGTTATATAAAACTTGATTTATTTGGTGTCTGACCCTCATGCTTATTTTTAGGTGCTACCATGTTGCTTATTTCCTTTTGTGAAGAAGAGGCATGCAAATACAGCCGTCCAGGCTTTCCCAGAAAGTACTATATCCACAAAAATCCTTCCTGACCTACACACCGGAACTGACCGCACCTTCATTTGTCCCTGTCCCACCTGAGCCATCTTTACCTCTTTCTGATCCCTATATCATGAGGCTAGGAAAGTACAAACATACACTTGTAGCTAATACACTCTCATAAATACAATGTCCCGTCAATAAAAAAAAGACTCTTAAAAAGCTGAAATCAGAAAAGGAGAGTGCCTGAGTACTATCTTCATGGGGTACTACACAACTCTTTAGATTCACCTAAATTCAATTTTATCCCAGGGCAGGTACGTAATCATTTATATATCTAAAAAAAAGATTGTAAGCAGAAAGAAAATTCATAAATAATGCCAGCAGAAATTCAAACAGCCAAAGTTATGAACATATTGAATGCCATCCAAATGTTTCTTGAAATTACAGTAAAACACAAAATCACTAACTTAAATCATTTAGCTATCACCCAAAGGGAAAAAAAAATTCAATTACTTATGAGTGGTCAGGGTGAGTGGGGTGAGTCTCGAAGACATACTTTATCCTTGAATAAATTATATGTTCATCACGTACCGATGTACCAAAGCATGCAGGAGAAGAAAAAAAAAGACAGACGGCTGACATTGTAAGTAAAACATTTCACATCTCCCTTTTGGTGCTTCTCTTAAGATTTAAAGAAACAGTTTGGATATTTCTCCAAAAATCATTCAACAGGGGCTAGGAAAAGAGCTGAGTGGTACCATTTCTGCTTACTTCTGGCTGTGTCAGGGCTTAGATGTTGCTTCAATAAGCAGGTGCTAAAATAGAAGATGAGTGAAGAGCAGTATTGAGGCCAGAGTTGCTTATCTGTCCATAGTTTTCTAGTCCTGCTAATTCTCACATTATTGTGTATCAAGAAACATAGTTTCTGCATCTTATTTAACCATTTTTTAGAGCAGCTATCAGTTACTGCTAAGAGAATTTCAGTATTCATAAATGGGTATCAGGCAATCCAGTCATGGTCAGCGTTGCCTTCTCTATACACAAGCATCGAGTTCTGCTTCCAGGTATGTCCCCCAAAATGACTTGAATCAATTTCACTGAGTTGCTTCCCTCTAAGGCTGTGGGACCACAAAGAACCAGTACAGCATCCATATAAATGAAATTAAAATCTGCACGTGAACTAGGGTAACACATATTGATTAAAAGAAGGTAAATTCTGTATTATGGGATGGAGATCTATTTCTGACAAGCGCTTATAAATAGTTGAATGTTTTTGAGGCAGAAAAATGTGCAGGGCATAGTCACTTTCACTCGGAGGTTCGGCCACTTTCTATACTCCAAGAATGGTAAAAATAAACTTTTTTAAAAAAAATTTTGTTTTATCTGTAGTCCAATGTACAGGTAACAAAGAAGTTTCCTTTCCTCGCAGCAAAAGTGGTAGATGTTATTATTGAAGAAATACTCAAATAAATAGCCCTAGTTCTGTAACCTTACGAGGTTCAAGTTACACATACAAATCAAGGTAGCAATTGCTTGGAGGAGAGTTTGAAAGAAGTAGCCTATGGTAAGGTATGTAGGGCCTTCTGCTGGAAGAGGAAAAGGTGAATGGATTATGGGACAGAACACTGGGTGGTCACAGCTTGAAAAACACAAGTGAGAAGAGAAATATACCAGGAAAGGGATTTCTGAGTGGATTTTTCCCCCTACTGTTAGCCTAATTATATTTTTCTGCTGACTAGTTAACACTGATTAAATGCCAATAAAGTGACAATCATAAGCATACTTTTAGAAGCAAATACGTATACCAAGCCACCGTTACATTACAATGTTAAAAGAAAACTTCCCAAACAAATTTAGGAGAAGTAGAGGTCCCTTCTGGAAATTACTGACTGCCTGTTAGCCACTCTTAGACCATATGTTATTCTGAAAACTAGTTAAAAATACTATTCATTAAAGGTGTTAAAAGTAAGGCTGCCAGGGTGTCTATAAAATGCCAGTCATCAAAACTATGGAAAAACAGTGCTTAAGTTTAGAAAAATAAAATCATAGGACCTCAGGTGTATTGTAGGTGTCCTTAAATACCTGTAGTTTAAAAGTTTTGCTCTATGGTACAGTGTATAACATACTGTATTATAAATTCCATAGGGGAAGTAAACATAGAACCCACAACAACCCATCCAAAGGAGTTATCACTGAAAATAACAATGTGTTTCTGCTCCATGATCTCTAGAGAACAACAACAACAAAAAAAACAAAACAGTTTACATTTTGAAGCAAATTCTTCTTTGAAGCATTAAATTACTTATCCCATTTTAAACTGAGAAAGTCCTACCCAGAAAAACTAAACTTTCCTGCCTTCAATCCTAATTCTGAGCATCAGTGGCAAATCAGAATCTTTTAGGTGAATCTATATAAATCAAGTGATTTCTTTTTTCAAAGCACGATATACCTTATATCTATGCATAGCAGAAATGAACTGCTCTCAAAATTCCCACAAAATAAACAAGCCAAGTTATCAAGAATCAATATCCCCATCCCTTCTCTCTTGTTTTTTCCTAATTGTAATTAGGCAGAGCAAAGACACTGCGTCCACAAAATAAGAATTCATGACAGTAATAATATTTTTTTTTTTTTAAAAAAAGGTATGTCAACATCGTAGGGAAGGTGGGATTGTAAGTGCAGTATTTCTTCATGTGCAGTTTGTTACTTCATAGGGGTCCCCTTTGGAATGAAAAGGCCTAGTGGAATGTGTGCTCCCCTCGAACAATGTGTGATGAAAACTCGTAACGGTCCTGGCTTCTGTAGCCACAGATGTTGCATTCCAGTGGGTCCCGGTAGCCATGGCAACCCATGTGAATGGTGTACATGACATGGTCTAGGAAAAGGACTCGGCAGTGCTCACACTTAAAAGCCCTAATCTGTTCTCCTTCTCCATTGAAGACTTTGTAGATGTCCTTCAGAGAGCCCTTAGGCGCCTTGGTGGTATCCAAAGCCTTGACATCCTCCTTCATATAAGCTGGGCTTTGCTTCCTCTTGGGATTTAAGGCAGGGTTTCCTTGGTAGGACTGGTGGTCATCGTGGCTGCTTTCTGAGTCAGTAGAATCCAGGCAGCTATTGCTGGGAGAGGCCTCTCTTTCCTGGGGTCGACTCTTTGGTCTGATGAGGGAGAGAGGGCCATCCATGTTGTTTTCATGACTATCGGAGGTTTCCCTGCTAATGGGTCTTTCTATCCTATTTGGATGATAGACCTGAGAATAAGCTGAGCTTATAACTGGGGCCACCTCAGCGATTGTGCTTGGCGGGTGTTGCATCAGAGGGTGAAGGGCCTCGGCTCCAAGGTAGGTGATTGCATTGTTGATGGCTTGGTCCATCATGTGAGACTGCATCAGCTCAGCCTCCTTCTCATAGGTTAAGTTCATGTCAAAGTGAATGTCTGGGTAGCTGAATCGCATGAGCTTTTCCCCTGGAAGAGAGAGGGGAAGAAAAGGAAAAAGGCATAAAAGATACAACAAAGTGGTTGGATTAAAAATACAGAAGTTCAAAGCTAACTAATCAAACCCATTTCCATAATATGGTATATCTTTGATTTTAGAACAAGTATTCAGGCTCTTTACTTCTGCTGAGAGTCACAAACGCTCTAAACCTGCAAAGAGGATTAGTAATAAAAATTTCACAAGCCATTTGTACTTGTCCTAATACCATCGTGAAAATGCACCTAGCCTGGAAAGTATGATTGAGTGTGTTATCTTATTTTCATTCACTATTAATTTTGCCACTTGTCTAGAGCTCAGTAACTATAAGAGAAAGAAAAAATACCAGGTGAAAATAAGTCAGAGACTATGAAAATAAGTCAACAACTATAGGAGGAAAACAAAAACAAAAACACCATGTGAAAATAAGTCAGAGATTATGCTGGCTTTTGCATATTTTAAACATCAGTGACTAAGCCACATAACCAGAATTTGTGATCTGCTTATAAAATCTGTCATCACACTTCTACATAGGGTTAATTTGGTTGATTTAGCTGCTAGATTAAGAGAACAATTACAGAATGAACATATGCCATTTTAGAGAGTTCAAAAAAGGTCCCAATTAAAATACTGTTAAAAGTTGTACTGTCTGATAAATTGAATAACATTTGGGGATATTTAAAAATAGGAGTTAACTTCCAAAAGTACTTATAACTCGGAAAATATTTATTTTTATTGTTTTGCATCTCAAAAGGAACAATTACTCATTTTTACATTACCCCTTTCTTATTCAGACATGTATAAAATGGTTCTGCTATGATCCATTGTCCATTTTCTATACTTTTTCTTGAGTGACTTTGTAGTTTTCCTTTTAATATTTACTGCAATTAATTTAGTTTTACTTCACTATAGTATCTAAGCATTAACTATAAAAGAGTTTGGTGAACAGAATAAGAAAAGTAATTTTAGTTTTTCTCCTTCAAACATTACCAACTTTGGACAGAATATTTTATCTTTTTATATTTCTGCCACTAAAATAATGGGGTCTCCTACTATTACCTAGTTATTCCTATAGGTAAATCTTACAATAAATGCTTCTTAAAAATATCTGTGGACTGCTTATAAATATTTAGGATGCTGTTGTAGATGGACACCTAAGTTGTAATGTTGATAGGAAATATCGATCCACAGAACTGCATTCTGGAAAAGCACTTCCAAGTAGCAAGTATTATCTCAGGTTTTAAGAAAGGTCTGCAAACTATGATCGGGGTAATGATCAGAGCGAGGAAAATAGAAGGAAAAAATGAGAAATTTTCTCATGGTATCCAGTTTAAGATACTGCAATGTCAAAAGTTTAAAAGCTAAGCTACATGAACTTCATATTCTCGAAGAGTTTATACTTTAGAGTGACTAAGAGTAATTTAGGGATCACTTAAATACAGTGTGATACATGCTATGCAATCATATAAGAGGAATTCAAATCTCTCACTAGGGGAGTAAAAGAAGACTTCCTGTAAGAAGTGGCATCAGATATATTAATGTGATAGCAAATGTTAGCCAAGTAAAGAAATGTGGGGGCGGAGCAGAAGGTAGGAAGGCTCAGAGGCAACAGATGTGGAAACTGGTAGGAAAAATGGAGTCTTACAATTTAGGGTGCATTCAACAGCTAAGACATTTGAATTTTATCCAGAGGGTAATAAACATTGGAAGGATTAAACAGGGAAATGACTTGACTAGACAGTTATTCAGCAAGATGGTTTAGGAAGTTGTTACTATAGAGACCACGTTGGTCTGACCTAGTAGAGTGGCAGTGGAAATGGAGAAAATTCAATGGAACGGAGAGAAGCTTAGAAAATATAATTGCTAGGGCTTGGTGATTATCTGGTCCATAGAGAGTAAGAAAGAGAAGGAATGTAATCATGACATCCACGTTTCTGGCCCAGGAAACTTGGTGGATGCCAACGAGATAGAAACGATAATGAATTCAGGTCTGGGTAGACTATGAGTAATAGTCATGTCCAGAAGATACAGAGGTACAATCTCAAACTCATATGAGAGAGATTTGATCCTTGGATGTTGAAATGAGAGTCACCGGTTTATGGAAAGTAACTTCTGAAGTCATGGGAAACCATGATATCACCCACAAATAGGTAAAATGTAAAGAAGAGAAATTCAGCAATAGAAGCTGAAACATGAAGATTTTTATGTCTGCCCATAGGCCAGCGCAAGTGGGATTCCTGCACTGAGTCCCATATTTAGAGCGCCCTGAACTCTGTTCCTCAGGGGATGAGGAATGTGCAGTGCCCAGGGAATGTGCCGATCTTGAGCTTACTCCTTAGACCATACTCTGAACCCCATCATTCCTTGCCCTCGTGGCTCTGAGTTTGCACCCAGGGTTAACAGTCCTCTTCCTACCAGTTGAGCTACTGGGATGCACACCTTTAGGCTTGAGGAATGGTCCATAATCTACTCTTCCTGTACTACGCATGGGCACAATGTGCAAAGAACTTGGATATGCAGACTGAGGTGTCTTCACACATGTGCATGAGGCTCCTTTTGGAACTCGATAAAACTAAGAGACCAAGAATGTGTCAAAGAGAGGCGCCTGGCTCTGGGCAAGGAGGGGGTTCTGCTCATGCTGCCAAGGTCTGGTGTGGAACTCCAAGGAATCTGAAAATTCCACATTTATTAGAACTCAGTCTTCTAAGTTAGAAGGGTAAAACATAACAGTTTTTCACCTTGATTTATAGTAAAATATTTAGGCATATGGATGGAGGCCTCCATTAGTACCTTTGCCTCCATTTGCATAGCTAATAAGGGTAAATCCATAAAGAATACTGAAGAGAGCAGCCAGAGAAGCTGGAAGAAATGCAAAAAAGGTCAATGTCCTAGAAACCAAGGAAAGAGAGTACTTCAAAAGGAATTAATCAATAGCGGCAAATGCTCCACAGGAGTTGTGTAAGACGGTCTAAAAACAGTCTCCTGGACTTAGCACTGTGGAAGTTGGCAGTGATGTCAATGAGAATAATTCCAGTGGAACATAGGGAAGAAAACCAGGGTACAGGTAGAAGGAAAGAAATGATAGAAAACAAGCACTGAGAACTCTTTCAAGAACTCCATCTTTGAAGAGAAGGAGAACACAAGTAGCACCTGAAAGGAGATTTGGGTGTGAGGAAAGAATTCTTTATAATGATGAGTTCATCACATTAATTGCTAAAATAAAAATGCCAATAGAGGGGAGAAGCTGAAATACGAGGGAGAGGAAAAATAATAGTGTAAGGTATTTGGGAGACTGGGATAGGAGAATTCTAGCACACAATTAGAGGAGTTAAGCTGAATCAGAAAGAGACATCATACTCTGTCTTTGAAACAAGGAGAAAAGAAGAAAGTATTCAGGTGGATGCACAGAATCCTATAGGATTAGTGATGTTATATTGAAATTACTTCAACTGACTTTATTCCCTGTGACTCTAGACATATAATATCATCAAGGAGGGAGGCACCATATTTACAGAGAGTAGAGAAAGACTGAAATGGCCACAGTGGGGAGTAGGAGAAAAGACCATCCAAGAATAAATCAAAGGGTGGCTGCTGTGTAGCATGGAGAGGACAATGGATATTTGATGTCAGTTATGCATTTATTTAAAGTGACACCAAATTGTAAGGCAGTGAGATTTTTCTCCAAAGTACTAGCCACCACGTAGATATGGAGAAAAGGCTCAGTTGGCTTCATGAGAGAGTGAGGTTTCACCAGGAGAAGGTGATAGAAAGACAACAAGTCAGGAGAGTAAAAAATAGTGGCAAGAGAAGAGAAAAAGTGATGAGCCATGGAATTGAAGCTGGATAAGAAAAGAGAAGACAAATCAACATGTAGAAAGCTTGGGGTTCATTGGCTGGGAGGGCTTCATAAGGTCAGAGAAAAGTATTTAACTGAGGGACACAGAAAAAGGAATTTATAGTAACTGTGGAATGATCAAATGTTTTTCATTTCAGACACAGAAGGATTACTATGCAATTGTTATATATTACTACTAGCGCAGAATTCAAGTTAAAAAAAATCAAATTCCTAATAAAAATCTAATGTTGTTATTTTAAAACCTAAATGTAAATATAAAAATCTGTCCTTCTCTTCTATAAAATGTAATAAAATCAAATTGAGAGTAGCATCTCTAAGTCATAAAAAATGTAAAAATGTTTTAAAAAGCAGAACTAAATAAATTAAGACAGAAAAACAAATAATGAATTTCATATTTTCCCAACTACACTAGTGTCTAGTTGAGATATAGGCATTTAATGGACATCCATCAAATCAATCAATTTTAAAAAATAGATGAACTGTCATTTTTTAAAATTTTAGTTATAAAATGAAGGAGATGGAAAGAAAAGTTACTGAGGGCCCATGGCAAGCCTTTTTTTTTCTTTTTTTTTTAACTTATGATTGACTATTTAAAAATGTAGAATTTGTAAGAGAAACATCATAACTATGTATCATTTATTAACATAATATAGATTGGGTGATAACTGTGTTTAGCCATTTAAAAACTAAAAATATCACCAAAGCAATACTTTTGTTTTCCTCTTTTTGGCAATCTTGACATAGTAGAATTATGTGGTAGGTCTGAGACCAGCTGGCCAGCCTTTGAGTGTACTCGCAGGGGCTTCACACTCAATGACTGTGAACTGTGGTCCCTGTGGCCACCATCAGCCCTCTTTCAATAAGCTCTGTAAATTAATCTCTCCAGCGTCCCTTCAAGTGATATTTTGGTAATTTGTTAGTTCTTCAATTTTAGATAGAAAGAAAATCTCTTCTAAGTGATTATTGGAGTAATAGTATTTTATTACCCTTTCCTCCCTGAAATAACCAAAGATTTTCTGTCAATTACCATTCAATTCATATGAGATATTTCACAATGATTTTTTACAATAGAATGTGAGCATCTATTTAAATATTTTTATTTCTTCTAATTTCTACACTATGTAAGGTCTATAAAAATAGATATTACATATGTAATTAATGACAACTCTTTATACTGAAACTCTATCATGCACACGGTCTTTTCAAATAAAATTTAGATGCTTTTGGTATCCTCAGAGATACTTTATGACTTCAGAGTATGCAGAATGATGCCAACTCCGAGTACATCAAAGAATATCCAAGGGCTTGGAAATGAAAAAGGAAAGTCTAATACATCCTATCTAATCTTTTCAATTCAAAATAATAGGCTGGATGAAAATAAAGATCAAAATATGAAACACAGAACCAATATGAAATGTCTTGAATGTAGGTTGCTGCCCTATTTTTCTAATGCAGAATTTTTTTTAAAAAGAGAAATTTCTGTTCATTCTAGATCAAATGCTAAAAACATTAACTCATGTAAAGAAAACAGTTTAAAAACCAGGTGATAATGCAAATATAAAAACACAATCCAAAACTGGCTTACAGACTATACTATTTCCCTTAAGTGTTATTTTTAAAAATATATAGACATTTATTTTACGTGCTATTTCACTTTATATATCATTTCATTTGGAGATAGCAACTTGCTACTATCAGTCTTTCCTATATTTCTCTTTCCTAAGCTCATACACCTGTGTGTGTGTGTGTGTGTGTGTGTGTGTGTGTGTGTGTGTGTGTGTCTTTGTGGTTTACGTGGTGGAGTGGCATAAAGTAGAAAAGAATAACGAAGAAAAGAGATTGACATTTAGTTCATGAACTGAAATACACCTTATATATTTTTAATACATGGGAACATGTCTTTGCCCATTAAAATCACCCTTTTTAAAGAAATAAAAGCATTTGCAATGCTTACCCACAAACTTTTGTGGAGTGGAGCTTTTACGTTTTCCCATATTCCCCGTGAGCTTCTCTATGACAGCAGGTCTCTCAAAAGGCACCAGAGAAATATTGTTGTCCATAATAGGCTCTTGTTCCTTACAATCTTCTATAGGAGGTACTATATAAAACCATACAAAAAATGCAATCTGATAATTTCTTCAACATTTTAAAGATACAAAGTTGGATCTGCCATCTCAATATGTGTTATACAAACATAAGCTAGGAAGCCTGAATAAAAGCAAGTAGGAAGAGAACCTCCAGTGTTCAAGTACCCGGTAATTTTACTCTCAGACACAGAGGGTTTGTTTTTATCTGAGTCTCTCTCAGATCAATGACATAAACTGTTGCCACTATTGGTGGCAAACATGTTCGTCTCGTTTCTCATCTGATTCCTCTGAAAGTGTTTTTAACATTGACTAAAATCAATACTACTTTAAGACTGCACTATTCTCAAGGCTCTTGGAGTTTATTTTTGTAAAACAATTTAAGTAAGTCAACTAGTTTTGGAGGAAAGCTTCAACAGACACACAGAATAACAGCACAACACTTAACCAGTTTTTTCTTCACCCATGTATTTTTTTGTAACAGATTTTCTACTTGATGAGCTGAGTGAGCTGGTAGCCGTATTGGCAGCAGCTAAATACCTGCACAAAACAGCCTTCACGAAGGAGATCCAAATCTGAACGTGCATAGTGAACTGTGGCAGCTTTATGATTGCAATTTATTTGAAAAAGAGCTCTTCAGCAGGGTAAAAGACTCTATTTCCAAACTGGCATATTCTCTCCCTAAACTGCTCTAATTCATATGACATAAACTTCCCATCGCTGCTCCCTCTTCATCCCATTTGTTTCGGCTGCTACAGGCTAATACACTAGTTTATAGGTTAGATACTGGCATTCTGAGTGTAGACAAAGGACATATAAAATTTCTTTTTGAATAAAAATACTGTCAAAGACCAAACATTTAACTAAGGACAGAGTAACATCTGAGACAGATTGAAATCAGTTGGTTAAAACCAGTGTTCACAGGAAAGACCATAACTTATTGCTTCTCAATTATTGTTGCTCTCGTCAATGGCACCTGTGACAATACTGCTCACGAACTGAAAGGCTTCATATCTTAGGATATCTGTACCTGTTCAACATGCACTGTAAAATGATTTATTCTGCTCCTTGAATTTGTAAAGGATAGTTCCATTGTGTGAAACCAAATGCACTCTCATTTATAAGGGCGGGTGCTAAAGTAAAGTAAAAGAGCAAGAGATGAAAGTTAAGAAAACCCAGCACACAATTCAGATGACCTATTTAATAAGCAATACAGGTTGCAGATTTTAAAAGAGTGAAAAATAGCATCAGAAAATTGTTTTCCTAAATTGGGCATGTTTAAAGAGACTGGCATTAGATCTAAGTTTTGGGTTAATCTAATACAGTCAAGTAGATGGGCTAGAAAAATTTAATTTTAAACCTCTGTTTTTAACAGGTCCTCTGGTTATGAATCGCAAGGTATTCTGCAATTATTGGGTGTTAATTGGCAAAAAATTCCAAGAATGAGATTCAGAAACGGGGAAACAGCTCACTGGTTCTTACATTGCATAAAACATTATGTCTTATTTTACAAACTAAAATTAGAATGGGAAAAATAAAAAAAAAAACCTTAAAAAAAAAAGCAAAGAAAGGAAGACCATGGAATCAAATAAGGGGGACAGGAGGATGCAATAGCCGTGGTTATGTGGCGGGGACAATGTCATTACACAGATTATTGTCAAAATCTTAACTTTTGTTTTGGGTGGTGGATCCACGGGCACTTATTAAGTTATTAAAAAAGTAACTATAGATCAAAGATGAAAATATGTCACGGACCAAGGTCCAAAGTGAAAGAAGGAAAGAAAAAAAAAGTTTGTTGTTGTAAATTTTGCTAAAAAACAGCAAAAGTGGTTTTCAGGGTTTGCCCCCAAATTGAATATACTAATTAGTTCTGAGATGAGTAGTCTAAAACTTAGCAGTTTTGCTCTAAGCCTCACCTTGAATTTTCATATTTGCACACATTTCACATTCAAAACGAAACCTGGGTGTGGGAACTGTCCCACACCACATCCACTTCAATTCAGATGATTTGTCCCAAGTTCAATGAAGCTCGTGTGAACAGAAAATGACTTCGGCAGAGCTCTGGTCTAAACTCTTTACAACAATCCTTTACATATCAAATATTGACCTTATTTCCAGCATAATGACAATAATAATAATAACAACAGGTGACATGTGTGTTAAGTACTGTTTTCAGGATTTGCATTTAATAATTCATTTAATGCTTCAACAACCCCCCTGAGATAGGTACAATTACCATCTCCATTTTATAGATAGGAAAACAAAGACCCAGGGATGTTATTACCTCAGAGTTTACATCTAGTTAGTAAGGAATATATGTGTTGAACCTAGGTGACTGGACTCTTAGCCACTATGCTATAGTATTTGTAGACATAAATTTGAATTTTGACTTAATATAAACAAGTTCAACATATTTTCAAGGTCTGCCATTGGAAAAATATCTTATATATTCTCTCAATTACATAACTCATCTGAATTTTTCCCTTTCATGAATCTGGGTGCAACTCATGAAAATGTTTCTGGACATACAGGGAGTGGGCAAAAGTAGATTTACAGTTGTTTGTATGGCAAATAACAATATACAATAAAACGAGTAAACTTGGTGTTTTGCTTACTCACAAGTGTAAACCTACTTTTGCCTTCTGCCATATAGTGCTTGAAACATAAAACAAGCTCTCTAGTTAACTCAATGATGTTTACTCCCATAACGAGACATTCATCTAAACTAAGAAAATATCAGCATGCTAAATTCATTTGTTGGAGCAAGTTTCATAACCAAATATCTTCTTTGAAGTTATTTTTGAAGTTATAACCAGGAAACAAATGGATTTATACTTGCATTATTTCATTATCTCATCACATTGATAAATCATAAAGACAGAACCATAGGGTCCCCAACACAGAGACACCCGCATTAGGTCATATGGCCATCCCGCGGCCAGAAGAGGGCAGGGCACCTGGACTAACAATTCCCTCCAGGGCTTCATGAAACAGGACTCAGTTCTCTAAAGGGAACTGAAAGCCCTGTTATCGAAAGAAGAAGGAAGGTATGTAGGGCACGCAAAAACAACAGATGTCTTCTATATTATCACACATTTTCTCCATGTTGCTGCATCTAAAAGAAACTTCTCAGTTATCTTACTTGGAGAACATCGAACGGTGTTGACACTTGCTTGGGCTTCTGTAAAATCACTCTTTCCACTTTCAAGCCTTCTGCTCTTACTCATTTCATGGCCCTTTTGTTTCCTTTCCTGGTATATTCTTGGCCTTCTAGATGTCTCACTCTAGACTTACCCATATAACTTTCTACAGCCTGTTACTTCAAGCTACTACCTATATAACGATGGCTCTCACAGTTTTATTTCCTACCCATCCCTCCATCCCTCTCTCGAGAGCTAAGAAGTTGAATATATCTTTTTAGTTTCACTTGGCTAACTCTCACAGGTACTTAAAGGATAATGTGTTTAAAAACTGCAATTTCCATGTCCCTCCCCAAACTTTCTCCTATTTCTCTAATTTCCATCTCAGTGAACGGCATTACTACCTACCTGTTCATCCATGCTAGGTAATCGTGGCAGATCCTAGATTTCTTCCTTTCACCCTCCTCTTCCTTATCACCTCTCCTTGAGCATTCATGGAGCTACCAAGTGTTTTAGATTCTACATCTATAGTTGGTCCCAATTATCTAACATTCCTGCATATTGCAGGCTTCTAGGCCCAACTCAATCAATCAATAGACTGTTGCAAGGGTCTGCTTGCCTCTTTCTTGACTCTTCTGATCTCTCCCTCACATTTCTAGCAGTAAAATGTGAACTTAATAATGTTTTCTTAGGATAAATTACAAACTGTTCACTTAGCACAACAGGCTCTTGATGTCCTGTTCACAGCCTATAATCTCTAGCCTTATCACCTTCTTATTTTTCCTGACCTTACAAACTGGGCTCTAATTATACATAGCTGCTTCTAGATCCTTAAACCACAACACTCTTTTAGACTTCTGTTTCTACACACATACGATTCTCTCTGCATGAAACACCATTCTCCACTTATTCAGCTAGCTATCTTGACTTTGGAAACTCCACTGAAACATAACTTTCCCTAGATGTTTCTCTTGGACACCCAATGGATTTAGATATCTGTCCTCTGTGTCCCTGGTATCCTTATCACACAGTGTTCTAACTGTTGGTTTGCTGGTCAATTTCTTCCAAATGTTGGTAAATGACCTTAGGGTAGAGACTGTATTTTATTGGACATTGTATCTGTAGTACCTTCTAGAATTTGAGATAAATATAAATATACTATCCAATGGATGTTTCCTAAAGGTCACAGGACTTCTGGTCAAGATGGCATACACAGACATGGCTCACCTCTTCACACAACCTCATTGAAATTACAACTAGAATACAGAACAAAAATCACTCAGAACCATCCAAAATTAAGTTGACTGGAAGTCTGTCAACTACTAAATCAAGTTGAATGGAAATCTGACAACTATGGAATTAAAGAAACCACATCTATCCAGACTGGTAGGATGGGTGCAGATGTGACATGGGTTGGTCCTGCACCCATATGTGGTGGATAAAAATTGGGGAGGGATATCGTAGGAGCAAGGAGTCCCAGCCCCACAGTAGCACCCTCCGCCCATCCCAGGGTTCCAGGCCAGGGAGATAAGTCCCCACAACTTTCGGCTGCAAAAACCAGGATTGAGTCAATGGAAGAAACTGCTGGAGCCCCAAGCAGTTCCTCTTAAAGAATCCACACATGGACTTACTCAGACTCACTCCCTCTGAGTTCTAGCACTGGGGTAGCAGCTTGAAAAGCACCAGTGGTATACAGGGAGGAAGGGACGTGTCTGTTCTCAAGGTGAACGGAGGCCATTGTCTCTTTTCTAAACCTTCCCCCTACAGAGCCATCTAGCTAGTGCCCTATCTGAGACTCCATCAACCTGTCTACACTGTTTGATGGGCCTTGGGAGATCCCCAGAGACTCTGCCCCACCCAACTTATGGGCCCACACAAGCTGCTTTTCCATATGAAGGGCTGGTCTTGGGTCAGGCTTCACAACTTCCTAAATCCTATCAAAGAAGCAATAGATGGCCTCAGTGAGCCCCAAGCTCAGCACTAGCAGCACCCCATCTGCTTGGCTTCACCTGTGAATCTCCAAGCCCAGCACAAGTAGCAGCCATCACAGATTACATTATAGCTCAGGCAGGGTGGCCCAGAGCCAAACACAGGTTGGGGCTGATCCTGACCTGTACAACCTGGGACACCCCAGGACAGCATGCACAGTGGACAGCTACAGAACACATAGGAGCACCACCATCCTGCCCCGGCACAGCTCCATGGAGGGCAGAGATTGGTGGTCAGTGGTCACAGCCAGTCCTAACCCCTCCCATTGATCTTCCATCAGAAACCAAGGCTCAATTACAAGAGGAAGATGTACTCAGCTCACATGAAGAGCACACCTCGAGTACCCAGCTTGGGTGATAGGGGAGGCTGTGCCTCTGGACCCTACAGGACACCTACTACATTAGGCCATGCTACAAGACAGAGTCAAAGCAGCTCTACTTAATACATAGAAACAAACACGGGGAGGCTGCCAAAATGAAGAGAAAAAGGAATATGACCCAAGTGGGAGAACAGATCAAAACTCCAGAAAAAGAGCTAAACAAAATGGAGATAAGCGACCTATCAGATGCAGATTTCAAAACACTGATTATAAGAATGCTCGAGGAACTTAGTGAGGACCTCAGCAGTATAAAAAAAATCCAGTCAGAAATGAAGGTACACTAATTGAAATAAAGAACAATTTAGAGGGAAACAACAATAGAGTGGGTGAAACCAAGAATCAAATCAATGACTTGGAACAAAAGGAAGCAAAAAACAGCCAATCAGAACAACAAGAAGAAAAAAGAATCCAAAATAATTAGGCTAGTATAAGCAGCCTCTAGGACAACTTCAAAAGATCCAACATTTGCATCATAGGGGTGCCAGAAGGAGAAGAGAAAGAGCAAGAAATTGGAAATCTATTTGAAAAAATGATGAAATAAAACTTCCCTAATTCGGTGAAGAAACTAGACATGCAAGCCCAGCAAAGCACAGAGTCCCAAACAAGATGGATGCAAAGAAGCCCACACCTAGATACATCATAATTAAAATGCCAAAGTTTAAAGATAAAGAGAGAACCTTAAAAGCAGCAAGGGAAAATAAGTTAGTTACCTACAGGGCAATTCCCATAAGATTACCAGCTGACTTCTCAAGAGAAACTTTGCAGGCTAGAAGGGATTGGCAAGGAATGTTCAAAGTCATGAAAAGCAGGGTCCTACAGCCAAGATTGCTCTATCCAGCAAAGATATCATTTAGAATTGAAGGGTAGACAAGAAAAAACTAAAGGAATTCATCATCACCAAACCATTATTATATGTAATGTTAAAGGAGCTTATTTTAAAAAAAGAAGATCAAAACTATGAATAACAAAATGGCAAAAAATGCATATCAACAATTGAATTTCAAAAAAAAAAAAAGAAAACTAAGCAAACAGGAAGAAGAGACAGAATCATGGATACAGAGAACATTCTGATGGTTGCCAGATGGCAGGGGCATAGGGGAGAATGGGTGAAGAGGTGAGGGGTTAAGAAGTACAAATAGGTAGTTACAGACTAGCCTTGGGGATGTAAAGTACAGCACAGGAAATGGAGGAGCCACAGAAATTATATACATGACCAATGGACATGAACAATGGTGAGGGATTGCCTGAGGGTGTGGGGGTTGCTGTTTGGAGGGGGGCAAAAGGGAAAAATCTGGACAATTGTAATAGCATAATCAATAAAATATAATTTAAAAAACAAAGAAAAGTACTCATAATTAATATTTATTAAATATGTTTTACCACTGCATAAAAGAAAAAAAAAGAATGTCAACCAATGGAAATAGGTTGAGAAAGCTTACCAGAAAGTTTACATATTACTAATTATGTCTCCACACTTGCAATAAAGAAATTCCTTTTACAAAATAATCAAACCATAAATCTGGAAATATATATTTTCCTTTAAATTTTACTCTCTTTCTAGTTCACACTTTCAGTTGTGTCTCTGTGAAAGGAGGGGACGTTAATTATGTACTTTGATTTTTAAAGCTTTTTCTTCAAGCTGAATAGACTTGAAAAATGAGCATAACATAACTTTCTAGTAAAATGATCTGCCATAAAACCAAATGCATTATTATCTTTATTTGCAAAAGTACAAGTCATTATATTTCCCTTTCCATCAAACTAAAGAACCTTGTATTCCACCTGCGGAGTAAGTGTTCAGGGTTTCACCCTATTCTCTCCTCCTCGGCCTTCTCTCTTCCCATCTCTCCTAGCGTGTCTGTCAGGCATCCACTCTGTGGGCTACATTGGAGAAACTTTTCTTTAGAAGACACAAATGTGATTACCTCAATGAAATCCAAACACTGGATTAGCATCAAAGGCTCTGTCTTTACTTCACAACCTACTATTTCAATCTCCTTTCCCACAACTCCTTTAGCTCCAACTGTGTTCAACTTCCAGGAATCTGCTCACGTCCTTTTATACCTCTAAGTCTTAGCTTGCAGCAACTGAACATTCTCTGGGAATCTGTCCAACCTATGCAATTTTCCCCAGCCTCATCCACGGGTATAACACTGCACGTAAGAAGCTTTCCTTGACTTCTCCAGGCAGAGTGAAATCAGTTCCGCATCTGTGTGCCTGGAGAAGCATATATATATGTCTTCATTACTGCATTCGCTTCATTTTATTTTATTTTTTAAGTATGTATTTCCTACTGGACTATAAATGTAAGAAAGAAATTGTGCCAATCCATTTATCTTTATATCCCCAGAATGTTCTACAGAATTTAGCACATAAGCCCTTGATAAACATTTCCTGAATGAAGTGAAAGAATGCCACTGCAGACACTTGCTCACTGTAAAAACCAACATGGGAAGAACATGTTTTGGGAAAGAGAGGCTAGGAAATAACTAGGTCAGATATGAAAATAAAAGAATAGTAATTAATTTCAAGGAGCTAATGGTAGCCATGATGAGAGCAACCCCCACACATACCTCCAGAAGAACAGACAAAAAAAAAAAAAAAAAGACACGATGTAACTAGATAGTAAGAGAGGGAAAGAGATAAAAATGATTTCACTGTGGCTCTGCTTACAAGGAGCCACGTGCCCAGTAATGTATATGAAACAAGGTTAATAATGAACTCTAGCAGCAGTTACCTATCTTTTTCTCTCTTATGGCATTTATCAATCCATGTCGCACACATTCAGTTCCCTATAAGTATGCTAATAAAGGGAAAAGGAGAGCAAGGATAATGTCTAATTATTATTACAAGAGACCTAGAAAAATTATAGCCTTAAATGGCACTAATAGAACCTTAGGTGGTTAAATCTATACCCAATACTGAAGAACAAATATTTGGGTCTATAAATGACATTGAAACCCACCCTTCCCCACTTCTCCTTGGTTTTGCCCATGCTCTCCCTGTGGCTGAGTGTTTCTCCCACTTCCCCTACTCTCCCTCCAGTAGTCCAGTTTCAGAGCCACCTGTAAAGGGCCTTTGCTCTGAAAAGCTAAGCAAGCTGAAAAATGGGGTTGATGCTGAGGCTGCAGTTGTTGAGAAAATAGTCTTTTCCGCTCCCAAAATATGCCTGTTTAACTTGCTTGTCAGCACTTTATCTATAACGGGTTCATCTGCCAACAGATAGTTAAGTGTTGACTATAATTATTTATGTACACTTATTCCCCTATAGTAATATAAAGTCTTTTAGGAGAGATTCTCCCTCATTCGGAGGTGTATGCAATACAGTTTCATAAATAACTATGAACAGAAAAATGAATTAATAGAATTAATAATCCAATAAAGTGTGAGAGCTGCAGCAAGAGATCATTATATGGAAAAAGTAGCAGTGCCATAAGGTGTCTTTGGAAATCTTTGGCATGCCCCGAAGCCTCCATCCGCTACCCTGTATCAAGCCACCTCTAAAGCAAACAATTTAAACAAAGATAGTGGGCTTAGTAGGCCAATGAAACCTCCGATGCCTAAATTAATGCCAGTAAGTAATGACTTTAAAGGGGATAGAACATTTACAACTTCTTATATCTAAGGCCCAGAAATGTAATAGTAAAAAGAACTATTTACTGGGTGTTTATTGCACACCTAATAACATTTAATTATCATGCCAAGCCTGTGAGTAACACACTTAGACACCACATAGCCAGACCAGGTTTGTTGAACTGCTAGGTTCGCCACTTCACCTTCTATGCTCTGAAACCTAGGATACCCTCATAAGCCCAGGTAACGCAAACTTGCAATATCAGATATACTAAGACTTAAAACAGAGAGGTTTTACAATTTTTAGTTCATAATATAAACAAATGGACTCACAATAATAAACAGAATTAAATCTGATTCTTTATATTATATGAACTACCCTCAACACAAAGAAATGCTTCAATTATTTACAATAATGAAGTATTTTGATTAAAAGGAATCCCCAACATATAATCACAAGCTGCAAATATACAGTTTCACAGTATGCACTACAGAAAACAAACAAAACCCCCACAAATAATATTAGCTCTATTTGTAAATCACTTTAAAAATGACTATAGCATTCTCCAATCATACTATTTAATATGGCCAAATCTTTTTTATATAACAGATACAAAAATACCAATAAGTCAAGGTTTTTGTATGTACTTGTATGAATAATAAAATAAAAATATATAACTAGTAGGGTAAGACAAGTCAAGATGACTCCAAATATAAATAACTGAGTAATTTTCCTGTGTAAGGCTGATTTACTAACATTAATTTATCAGTAATAGAGAATTCTTAACTAATAAATTTTAGAGACTGCCTTCCTGTCTGCTACTGGGTGTATGGAGATCAGGATGTTTTGCTTGGGTTTTGATTTTTGTGGAGGGAAATGGTGCCTAATTTTGATCTAGTTTGTGTCCCACACTTATAGAAAGCAAAATCAGTAATTTCCAAGATAAATCTTAAGACAGATTGAAGAAAATTCCAATTATATTGCTGTTCACTTACCTAGGAGAAACAGACATACACAGATAACCGGTTAAATCTATTAGGAAGCCTGTAGACTTATGTGGAACCATCTCTTACCTCTTCGGAAGAATAAATAGTATCTTTGTTTGGTGTCTTCAAGGGTGCCTGCTATTATTATGTTTATTCAAACACACGTTTGGAGAAATAATTTGGGGGTATCACAAAAACCCAGTAAAGCTTGTTTGTAATGTGTCCCAAAGCTCAACTCATTTTAAATGCTCAAGAAGATAATCCCATGCAAAGTTAATGCAATCTCAAATTGCTTTAAACAAAGTAAGATTCTGTCTTCCTGCTGAAGGGCAGACAGAACTATTTAACCCGTGAGAAGCTGTAGGAGCAGCAGAGAGGAGTACGAAGATTGTGAATGCCATTTCTACCCACCATGGTGACTCATGACCTGCCCCGCGGCCTCCATGCTGACGTTCTGGAGATAGTTGTGGCAGCGCTCCTTGTGCTCCTCCAGGGAACTGCGCTGCTTGTAGCTTCGCCCACAGTAGTTGCACTTGTGAGGTTTACCCACTGGGAAGAGAAGGCAAGATTAGTGTGCTGCCAGGCTCGTCCCGAGCAAAATAGCAAAATTAACAGCTAGCTTTTGATGGTCTGGAGGAAGCATGTAGATGCTTTTCAGACTTAAATCTCTTCCTCCTCCACCCTCCGATTTAGATAATAAATCTCCACCGAGACTAAAAGACAGAAAGAAGATGAGGCAGATTGTACCTTTGGTGACGGGGGAAACACTGAATCTAATTCATGCTCTGACTGTGGCCTAGATGATCAATCTTCAAATTATCTTACTCTTAACACTAACAGCTACTCTTAACACAATTCTCTCAGCTTTGACTCATTCACAAGACAAATCAGGAGTGCCCTAGATACATGATGAGAATTATTTTTTATTTTTTATTTTTTGGGGGGGTGGTAAGTACAGAGAATCATACTGAAGAAAACTAAAATGCAACAACTCGAAATATCACTGTTTAATGAAAAAAGCTATTCACGGGTACCAAGAAGACTAAAAGGAATTCAAGTGATGAGAAAAAAAGCAGATAAAAGCAGAGTTTCTCTTTTCTTTCCACCTTGGTAATAACTATTCACACATGCAAAACTTTGCAGCAGATAAAGTGTGTCTCTCACATCAGCCCTGTTTGTACATTACCAAGAATTAACCTCCCAGGTGCTTTGAAAGTCAGGATTATTAACAATAATCACTGAAGCCCTAACACATATAGTTATACAATGAAAGTAATATTTTCCAACACATTTCACATTCAGAAAATAAATTATTTCCTAATAGCCAGAGAGACATTTCTCAGTATACCTGGTAAAATACCGCAATGATTACACTAAAAAAAAATAAAATTTACAAAATTGATTAAGAAGAAGAAAAAAAACACATTTATGGAAAGAGGCGTGTTTTAATGTATAAGTATTCACAAGGCTATCACAGAGCACTTTGATTCTTGGTTGTGAATAGTAAGAAGAAAAACATTCAATGCCAGGTGGTCTCTGCTAGACCTCTCAGTAGTGAAGCACAGTGTGAAAAACCAGGAGGGCGGCAGGCGCTCACTTGACTCCCAGAGGAGTCACTCTGCTTTGCCCCGAGGACAGGTAGATGACTCTCTTTCCCTGCCAAATGTAGCATTCCTGACTCCGGTCACCTTCCATGCTATGACACTGGTTATAAGTAGGACTGAAATATTGTTCACAGTATTTCCCAGCTACAAAAAGTTTCCTTATACTGATTTTTGTTTTAAACAAAACCTTTAGATTATGTTTGAGGTACACGTAAATTAAAATAAGTTATTTCACTATTATAGTTTTTTATAAACTATCTCAGACAAAAGCTTCTAAGGCATGATTACTCATTTCTAAAAATACTAAGCAAAGTAACTTCTATTATTCAGAACCAAGGATTTCTGAGAAGTTGAAACCAGGTAGCCGTGTCTATAGTGAAGAATTTGTATCGCTGTGTAAAGCATTGAAAAATACAACAAAATACTTTGAGTCAGAAACATTTAGTACAAATAATATATTATATTATATTATCTTGCATAATATATATAATACATAATTATGTTCCATGCTAAGGAACTACACGTAAGAAAAAGCCTGTGTTTGCTAAAACCACTCAATTTTGGGACCTCTAGTGCTATTTCTCTAGAAATAAGTAAGAAATTCACACTGAACAAGTCTATTAAATTAAGCACATGCACCGAAATTAATTGCCCACTATAAACTAATTCCATCACCTTCCTCTATGATACCTGTTTTACTGTAAACATAACCTTCTACACTTTCTTCCCCTAATTTATATCAGTGAACTTGATACCGTCTCAACTTATTTAAACATAGTTGCCTTTTATTCCCCTTGGCTCACAACTGTTTATAAACCCCTGCTTCACCTGACAAAGTGAAAAAGACAGTATATTTGTTACTGCTTTCAAGACATATTTTTTTTTACTCTCCTCATTTTTGAAGTCTACCCAATTGCTTCACTTCAGCTTCTCCCACTTTGTCATCTGTTTTAAAACATCACTCTTTCCTCTTCAGCCCAACCTTGTTCTCAGTGAGTCCAAGGAATTTGAGTAACATTTTCTAAAAGTATAACCCCAAGTTTCCCAATTCTTCCTCTGCATCCACTCCAGCAATCCACATACTAGTGACAAGTTGGACTTTGACATCTCATCACTATTTACCTCCAAGACATTTTTTCTGGAAATGCTCCACTATTCCCTCTCACGTAATACATACTGACAAAAAGCCTACTGCCTATCAACACTGTGATGCAGCTGGGCTGTAAAATGGAGAACAAATCTCACAGCGCCTATCCTCATGCAACTGACAGTCGCCTGGGGAAGACAGCCATTGAACAAATTGCGGTAGATTCTGCAAAACAAAAGAATGCTGTGCTGGTATAACATAGGGAACCTAACTTGGCTGGAGAAGGCTGAACAGGAAGGTCTTCCTAAGGGAGGAACATGTAGACTGAGTAGTGAAGGAAAAGTAGAACTTAGTGAGCTAATGACGGGTACGGTGGAGAGGAGGAGAGGTAGTGTTTCAGAAGTTTGGGAACTAGCTCCTTCAGAGTCTAGATCATGCCCTTACTAGTCTTTAGAAAATTATTTTCAAACATCACTAGCAATCCCTGCCAAATCGAATGGCTCTACTATCTCCGTAAGACTATTTCCTGTCATTTCTTTGATATTTCTTAAAAATCATGTACATGAAAATATGGTTTGCATTTACTCTCTATACATGATGAATTTATCTGTCTAATACTTATCAACTTACAAATTAAAATGTATCACATGAATATTCACTGAAGAGGATCAGTATTTTGCTACTTTCATTTTTATAAATATTATTACATATTTTCACCATCTGAACCACCTTCATTCTGATATTACTGAAACATTTAAAAAAATCATCTATAGCCTCTGAACCATTATCCAAAGTGGACTTTAATCAATCCTCAATGTTCCTTATTTCTTGGTCATTATCAAGCTTTCATGGGTCTTGAATCCCCTGTTTTATTTAGCCTCTGGGATCAGATACTATGTCCCCCCCTCTTCCTTTGTGGCAAATACATGTACCTCCAGATTCTGTTTTCAGTAGTCTCCCTCTTTTCCCTCTAGATTAAGCCCTTGTTTCTATGAAATGTCCAAATTATGCCTGGAAAATAGCCCATATTTATAAGCTTCAACTTGTCATTTAAACCTTTCTGTGAATGATCAATGATCAGGGTGAGCACAAAGACACAGTTTTCTCTTCTGAGCTTTCACAGGACTCTGTTCACACCACTGACACACATGACGATTGCACTGTAATTATCCATTTGGTGTCTATTTATTTCCCTAATCCAAACAATGAGCTCTGTCATATGGACAGAGGTCATGTTTCACCCAATGTTGAATTGACAATGCATATAGCAGTTATTAAACATAGGAGATACTCAGTATGTATTTGCTGGATGACTGTACTGGAAACATACTTTCAAATATCTTCTAAGTATTGGCTCATGCATATTCCTCTGAAATCTAAAATTCAACAAAACGTTTTAAAATTGGCTTCATTGAGGTATCATTTACATAAAATAAAATGCACCCATTTAAGCATATTTTCAAGGAGCTTAGAAGTGTATAGTTGTGTACCCACCACCACAACTAAAATATAGAACATTTCCATCACCCTAAAAAATTCTCTCTTGCCCTTTTGCACCAACTCCTTTCCCCACAGTCAGTCCATGGCCACCACTGATCGGCTTCTGTAAACTACAGTTTTGCCTTTTTAAGGATGTTATATACACTGAATCATGCAGTATGTAGTCTTTCGCGCTTGGTTTCTTTCACTCAGCATGATGATTTTGAGATTCACCCCTGTTGTTACATGTACTGGTAGTTGACTACTTCTTCTTGCTGAGCTGTATTTCATTATATGAATATACCATAGTAAATTCATTAGTTTGGGTTGTTTCTAGTTTATGGCTATTAGGAATACAGCTTCTACAAACATTTGTAAGCAAGTCTTTGTTTTCATTTTTCTTAGGTAAATACCTAGAAGTGGAATTGCTGGTTCATGGGGTAGGTATATTTGATTAACTTTATGAGAAACTGCCTGTTTCCCAAAATGGATTACTGTGTATTTCCACAAGCACTGTGTATATTAGAGTTCACAACTGTTCCACATCCATGCCAACACAGTATTGTCAACCTTTTTTCTTTATCTTACCCATTCTAGTAGGTATGTAGTGGTATTCCAGGGTGTCTTGTGTTTTTCTAATGTCTCATGAGGCTGATGTTTTGCTATTCACATATTTTCTTTGGTGAATTAGCAGTTCAAACCTGTTCCTTTTCTTTTTTTTTTTTTTTTTACTGTTATCACTAATATTATTGAGTTGAAAATGTTCTTTAGTTATTCTAGATACCTGTCTTTCATTAGGGATAGGGTCTGCAAATCTTTTCTATAAATGTGTCTTGCTTTTTTTATTTTTAAGTTTCTCTTAAAGAAGTTTCTTCTGTGCTTTGTTTTGTGTGTGTGTGTGTGTGTGTGTGTGTGTGTTCTATGCAAGAAATCTTTGACTAAACAAATGTCAGAATACTTTTCTTCTTTGTTTTCTTCTAAAAGTTGCATATATTAGCTCTTACATTTAGGTCTCTGACTCATTTTAACTTAATTTTTGCTTGTGGTGTAAGGTAAAGCCTATACCATTCTTTTTAAAAATGTGGATACCTGATTGTTCTAGCTCCTTTTATAGAAATTATTTTTTTTTCTCCTTAAATTATCTCAGTATCTTCATTGAAAATCAATTGGTCATATTTTTTTGCATATATTTCTGGATCTCTATTCCATTTGATTAATCTCTATGTGTATCCTTAAACCCAAGGAGTAGGTCTTCCTGATAGAGTTAGTCTTTGTAAGTAGTGTAAGTCATCCGACAATTTTTGCTTTTTTTCAAAATTATTCTATTTTAGGTCTTTTGTATTTCCAAAAATTTTTGGAATCAGTTTGTCAATTTCTACAAAAATAGTACTAGAATTTTTATTGGGATAGCATTGAACTGATAGACTGAGATTCATGAGACTTAACATCTTAACAGTACTGAATCGTTTAAATCATGTTCATGCTAATATCATACTATTTATTTAGATTTTCTTTAATTTCTCTCAGCAATGTTTTATAGTTTTTCTTGCACATAATGACTTAAATTTAACTCTAAGTGTTCTATATAGTATTAAATGCATCTCGATGTACTTCATATATTTCTGTATGCTATAATAAAGTTTTCCATTGTCCATTGCTATCATACACAAATACACTTGATTTCTTCATATTGACTTTGAATCTTGCAACCTATAAAAATCACTCATTAAGTTTTAATTTTTGGCTGATTCCTTAGTATTTTTTATATAAATAATGATATAAACTAAAAGTAAATACAATTTTACTTATTCTTGTCCAATGTGTTTTTTCTTTCTTTCTGTTTCCATGATCCATTGACAAGACTCCCAGTATGATGTTGAATATAAGTGGAGAGAGCATTCTTGTCTTGTTCCTATACTTACGGGTACATTTTCATCCATTTAATATCAGTATTAGTGTTCCAAGGATGGCCATTATCATGTCAAAGAAGTTCCTTTATATTGTTGCAATTTTTTATCATGAATAAATACAGAATTACAACAAATGCTTGTTCAGCATATATGAAAATGATTAAATGGTTTTCCTTTTTCAGTCTGTTAATCTGTAAAATTACACGGATTAATTTTTTTCCAGTATCTAATCAACTGAATTCTTGAGATAATCCCTACTTGGCCATGATACGTTATCCTTTTTTCATATATTTCTGGATTTTACTTGCTAAAATTTTGTTAAGAATTTTTGCACCTATGTTCATGAAGGATACTGCTATACAGTTTTCTTTTATTGTAGCATCTTTGGTTTTAGTACCAGGGTAATGCTGAATTCATAATTCATTAGAAAGTATTTCCCCATACTTTTATTCTCTAGAAGAATTTGTTACTTAAATGTTTCCTTAAATTATTTCTTTTTTACATGTTTGACAGAATTTATAAGGAAAATCATCCAGAGGGTATTTTTTTTTTTTTCTGGGAGGGTACTTTTATTATAGTTTCAATTCCTGGAATAGGTATAAGACTATTCAGAGTGTTTATTTTTTAGTGAGCTTCAATGATTTCCATGTTTTAATAAATTTATTTATTTTATCTGCTCAAATTTATTGACATTAACATGTTCATAATACCCTGTATTATATTTCCAATGGTTACAGGAATTTTAGTGATGTCCCATTTACATTTTTGATGTTGGTAAATTGAGTGCTCTCTCTTAGTATTAATAAATCTTGGCTAGAGGTTTACTCATTTTATTGATCTTTTCACAGAATTAGCCTTTGATTTCATTGGTTTTTCTTTATTATTTTTCTGTCTTCTCTTTCATTGATCTCTGCCTTTATATTGTTTCTTTATTTTATACACTCTAGACTTAATTTGCTTTTCTTTTGTAATTTCCTAAGAAAGAAGCTTAGTTAATTAACTTGAGACCTTTTTATTTTTCTAAATAAGTATTTAATGCTACATATTTCCATCCAAATACCACTTCTATTCTCATTTCCATGCTTTCCTTTATATTATTAAATATATGGAGTATATTAAAATAGTTGTTTTATCAACCATGTCTGCTATCTCCACCATTTAGTCATTTCTGGGTTTGTTTCTATTGATTGATTTTTCTACAAATTATGGGTAATATTTTCTACCTTCTTTGCATATTGTTAATTTTTCATGGGATGCTGGATATTGTAAATTTTATATTAGTGGGTTCTAATTTTTTTCTTGCAAATGGTAACATTTTATTCCTTTTTTATGGCCGTGTAATATTCCATTGTATATATGTATTAAAGCTTTTTGAGGTGGGGGGTATTATTTTTCTATTACAGTTGTCCCACTTTTTCCCCCAATGTTCCTCCCCTGACCCAGCTCACCTCTTCTCACACAGTCAATCCCCACCCCGTTGTCCATGTCCAAGGGTCATTTATACTAGTTTCTTGACTAGACCCTACCCCTTCTTACCCCTCTTCTCTCTCTGCCCCCCTCTCCTCTGCTCCTTGTTTACATGCCTCTGGTTCAATTTTGCTCTTTTGGTTATGTTGTTCATTAGTTTCCTGTATTAGGTGATATTGTATGGTATTTGTTTTTCATTGCCTGGCTTATTTTGCTAAGCATAATTCTCTCTAGTTCTAATTTTTTTAAGTGTATTTTTTGTTACGCTGTTACATTTCTTGAAATCAATTTATCCTTTTGATACTACTTTTATGCTTTAAGGCAGATGCAGAGCATGCTTTGATATAATGACTAATTTAGCCCCAATACTAAGATGATAACCTTCTGAAGACTACTCAATGCCCTGCCTGTTATACAATCTTTCCACATTGGCTGGCGATAACTAACAATTCCCAACCCTGCACAAGTTCCAGGAACTGTCTGAGTTTATGTTTTCTGGTGTTTTCTCCTTCCTCCTATGTAATTTCCTCATACACATAAGTATATAACTATTTTGTGAAAGATAAGGGGTACCATCCAAAACTCCAGAGCTTTTTCTGTACAGCTTCTTCCTACCTGGGGCTCTGCCTTCCACACTCAAACCACATAGGTCTCCCTGGACTGCTCAATTCACCAAGACTGCCTGCTCTGTTTGGGTTCACTGTTCCTGAGCTGTGGCCTGGAAATTGCCTCCCAGAAGTGAGCTGGGGTAACTGTAGATCTCACCACCTTTGTTTCCTCCTCTCAAGGATCACGGTCCTTAAGTGGCTATTATTCAATGTCTAAATGTCATTTAATACACATTGTCTGGTATTCTATGTGTTCAAAGCAAGAGGGTTCATCTGATCCCAAATATTTCATCACGACTGGAAGAAAAAGCTATATATTTAACTGGATTTAATAACAATAAAGTCACACTAACTTTGTAAGTTTAAATGACAGTACAATTTATATGAGTGAAATACAGTTTCTTAAAAATATAATTCTAAGAATATATAATACTAAAAATTATGAGTTAACATACAGCCACTTCTTTGACATATTGTACCTCACAAAAATCCTACACTTGTACTTCACACAAAAAAGGACATTCGGTGTAAACACGTCAGAGCTATAGCTAAGATTACTCACCTCAGCAATTAATTGTACACTGAAGATGCATAAAGAAAATTTGACAATCCTGAAAACTATTCAATTAAAAAATGGCTAGCGTTTCCTGAGATTGTTCCCATCTGTCATTATGAGGAATTAAAAGTAGAAAAGACCTGCCCCTACCTATGTTCCTAAGAAACCCATACACCTACCCAAAGGGATGAAAAAAATCAAATAGCCATAAAAACTTTAAAAGTAATAATGTTTACCATAAATTCATAAGGAGTTACGAAGTTAAATAGCACAACCAAGTCTTATTCACTTATAGTTCCTTGAAATATGTCACTTCAACAGTTATCTTAGTGAAATGTATGAAACAAATTACAATAGCACTAATATTGGTGGTGTTTTATTCTTTATAGAGATGTATGTGTTCATACACACAGAAACACTCAAACACATCCTTATACAGAAAATATATTTATAATTTGTCATAACACATATAAAATCAGCAACAGTATTATGCATATACCATATGAATTTTCCTTTAACAAATTAAATGCAGTCACTTTATATACTTACAATGCAAAAAATGGGAACTTGATATCTGATTTTATTTGGCATTTCCTTACACAATTATAAATTAATCTAAAGAAAGATGAGCGCTGAAATATGCAAATAACATCAATTATTACCTGTTTTTAGTACCTATAAGTTATACTTTGTCCGAATTAGTGGTCTGTTTTATTTTATGAACTCCCTACATAAACCATTTTAATGTTCTTGATCACTGTTGTTATACTGTTGACTCAGAAATGGACTTGCCAATTCACATCCACACTGCTAGTGTCTGAGAGAACCATTTCACCACACTGTCAACAAGTACTGTCATTAAAATAATAAATCCTCCAATAACTTGCTAAGCCAGAGATCCTCGAATTGCAGCATGGCACTTTGGGGGCACTGAAGCAAACACTTAGGACGGTTATTTTAAAGCAAGAGAAGCACAGGATATTTCAAATGTTTGAAGAAAATGATCATTTTCAACACCCTTCAGACACCATGCAAACTCCTGGCTCACAATCTCAACCTTACGTCACATTTCTTTTTTACTTTATTGGGGTGGCACTGGTTAATATAATTACACAGGTCTCAGGTGCACGATTCTAGAGTACATCATCTGTATGTTGCACTGTGTGTTCACCACCCAAGTCTCCTTCCATCACCACGTACCCCCCTTACCCTCTTCTATTCCCCCCACCCCCCGTCTCTCTGGTAGTAACCATGCTGTTATCTTGGTTTATGAGTTTCCTTGTTTTCTTTGCTTAATCCCTTCATCTTTTTTACCTAAACCCCTGAGCCCCCCTCCCCTCTGACAGCTACCTGTTTGTTTTCTGTATAAGTCTATTTATATTTTGTTTGTTCGTTTATTTTGTTCATTAGATTTCACATAGGAGTGAAATCACACGGTACTTGTCTTTCTCTGCTTGCCTTATTTCACTTAGCGTAATGCTCTCCAGGTCCATCCATGCCTTACTTAACCATTCACATATGTCCATTAATGTAATAACATTAATTCTCAAATTAATTTGATTGATTAATGAATATAAGAAAAGAAGCCACAGACATTATAAAGATGCAAAGAGTTATAATGCAGCAAGGAGACAGAAAAACAGAAATCTAAGACACAAGACAGATATATTACAAAGGCACAAAACATTTTTCATAGGGAATAAAAAGTAAATAGAAAGCCAAGTAAGAAATTTTGAGGCATATAGAATAAATTAATAACACAATCACATGAATTTTCCTTTTAGATAGGGTTTCTGTTCTTTCTTCAAGCAGTTTTTCTTTTTTTTAAGTGTATTTTATTGATTATATTGTTACAATAGTTCCAATTTTTTCCCCTTTGCTCCCAGTCAAGCAGTTCTTATTTGACTTTCCAATATAACTCAGTAAGTAAGCTAAGCTTTCAAATATTATACTATCCAAGTAAGCAAGAAATCTGGACATTAAATAGGTCCAATCAATTTGGAAGCAGACAATTTATTTTAATTTACCAAGTATTTATATAGAATAACTAATGTGTGTATGTGTATCCACAATATGGTTTTATACTTGGTTTCCAATTTATAGCTGTAACACTTACCAGGTGTGTGTGAACCCTGGGTTAAGTTAAATAAGTAAATAGTTGTACCTAACTCATAGCATTTTTGTGAAAAATACAGAAATATGCATATGGAAAACTTAACAAGGTCCTGACACAGAGTAAGTATTCAATGAAGGCATCTCTCCCCCACCCCTTAGCATTCATCACCTTCTAACATGATACACAATGTAATTTATTATGCTGGCTCTGACTGCCCATCTCCTGTCATTACAATGGAAGTCCCATAGAGCCAGGTCTGTTTTTCACTGCTATAGCTCAAGTGCTGAGAAAAATGCTCGACACGAAGATACTCAAAAAATATGTGTTGAATGAATACTTAACATTTATTATTAGAGCTTTTTTAGACTTTTTTCACCTGGCACCAGGAATTTTCAACTGAAAGAGGCCAGGCAAGGTATGTTTATTATCCAGGATTTGGTGAAAAAAGCACTCTTGAGCTACCTCTAATTTCACATGAAAAAATTATCTAAATGAATTATTTATTTTTGTGATTCACAAACTTGAAAAATATGCATTTGCTGACCTTCTGGAAATGAGAACAGCTTAGTGTTTTTCTTCCCTTCTCTTTATGGAATTTCTTTTCAGAACAAGTACATTATACCATAAGGCCCTTCTCATTCAATTAATCAGATTTTAAAAATTACCTATTATGTGCCAAGCACCATTCAAAGAGTTGGGTAATACATCAATAAGGAAGAGGAGGTCCTCGACCTGACTGAGGTTACATTAGAATGGCAGGGGCTCGGCGGTGGCAGGGTACAGACAAGCAACAAATGCCTAACCAGAAAGCCAAGGTCACTGCCCGTTCTGATGGAAGTTCTCCAGGACATGAAGATAGCGCCAGGACGATCGATCGTAACTAGGTGGGTGCTTTACGCAGGGTGCTTGCAGAAGACCACTCTCTGAAGGATAATGAGGCAATCATGCCAAAACCTGGGGAAGGAGCTGAAGGTAGCGAAGCATAAAGGAGCGTGAGCTGGCAGAGAAAGCAGAGAGCAGAGTGGGCGGGACTTCCGTTGCCCATGATAAGCAGTTTGATTTTGTCACGAGAACAATGGAAAGCCATTCGATGGCTTAAGCAGAGGAATGAGATGACTTACAACGGGTTTTAAAGCAACACTGTGGCTGCCCTACGGACAGTGGGCTGGAAGGCAGGAGCACGGCGACTGAGAGCACAGGCTCCGGACGCGGGCGAAGCAGAGCTTCTATCCCGGCCCTCCCCAAGTATATTGGAAGTTGTAAAGGATATGCATGCATAGTTGTAACAGAAAGATCTTTACTATATGATAGCATAACTTTTAAAAAGTATTCTCACAAGGCTAATTCATACTATTCTTGGTTTAAAAAAATTATTCTAAATTTCTGTATGTCATCAAGCATTATGGAACATTTTTTATTTGAGCACGATATGATCTTTAGTTTTACTATTCTGAGTACTTGTGTTGTGTGCATTGAAAATCTAATCCAAATCATACATAGTTGGCAAAATATAAACAAAAAGTAAGGTAAAAGTATAATAACCTTAATAAGCTATATAATATTTAAAACTACAGATAGTAGGGATTTTAGGTAGCATCTCTCTCTTAAAATCTGACTTTCCTTATCGTAACGTAAGGGCTTTAAAACAGTGCTTGTCACAAAAGACACTATTAAGTGTTAGCCATTAATTTTATTTTTACAATGAATTGAGATTTCTTTTCTACTAAAAAATAGATACAACCACCCCTGACCTCCACTAGTATTAAAAAACGTTCTACTTAATGCAAGAATGTTCAACTGAAAGCACCCATAGACTCATCCACTCATCCAATCGATACAGTATAAGGGATGCAGGTGCAAAATAGAATACGTATAACAAGATCTCTTGTTTCGAGGCACTGAAGTTAGGATCTTTCATTCTTATCCATACGCTTATATCATCATATTTCTGTACAATGTAAAGGGATACCACTCTAATAGATGACCTATGATACCTTAAATACAAATTTAATTTTTTCACTATATATTTTATATTATAATAAATGACACTGGTTCATTATTTACCTCATTTTTATGATTTTCTACCATTTGGGAGTTTACTTAGAAGATTTGGCAAGATAGTACAGGCTGTGGATAAACAGGTTTCCTTGACTCACATACATAGATCAAGGAGGAAAATAAAAGGAGAGGGTGGAGGGAGGTTAACTTACCCTCACCCCCTCCAAAAAAAAAAAAAAAAAAGTGTGATGTGCCCTTTTGGACACTGAGTGAGTAATGAAGTTGGCATGCGGCCCTTCTACTTCTGCCCTGGAGTTCCAAAGATGCTGGCCTGCAGGCTCAGCGATGTCAAAGGGAAAACATGCGCTGGCCACAAGTTCAGACTGTCCACACCAACATCCACGTAGGGCATAAAACAGAGATAGTAAACTTGGCAATGAGGACTATGTCTGTAGAAGATTAAGAAGAACAAGAAATAGGGCCATGATTTTTGCCTATTTCTTTAGAACTCCTGAGGATAGATAAAGGCTAAGGAGGAAAGTTTCCAGCAATAAACTGACCTAATTAATGTTTTTGTGCCAAAGTGGAGAGCTACATCAGATGAGTATGTGTTACAGAAGGAAGATGTCTCTTTAATAACTCTTTGGAGAAATAAGTGTCTGAAATTTAAAGAAGGTTGATTACAGCTACATATCTGAAGAAATTTTAAATATGGTATCATATGTTATTCAAAGTTTTTAATTTTTTCAATAAGAAATATAGAGGCAGACTATAAAGTGATTATTTGCTTGGTGAGAGAAAAAAAAGGTGTTCTACTAGGTGGAAATCACATGGATAGTTTTAGTAGCTGACCTGACTGAAAGTGGCTTTTCCCTCCTGATTAAATTTCAATGGGTAGGGCTTTACGTGTGTGTTTTAGAAGTTGGGACTGAAAATACTAATCCCAGCTCCTCTCCAGCATTTACTGCAAAGCATACAGAGAAGGCACCAAGGGCATCAGTACCAGGACTTCACGGATGAAATCAGCATAGCACAGTTATGTAAATCATGTGTGCAATTGACACAGCTTGTGTAATTATCGGTGTAATCCACCTCTATCAACCACCTCCAGGAAGCAAAGGAGGGTGGGGAGGGTGGGGAAAGTTCACACTTGGGAGATCACCCAGAAAGTGGGCTAGGTGCCCAGTCTACAGTCAGGTGAAAACAGTTCCTTCTCATGGGAAGCCTGCAGGACAAATTATACTACACTTAATGCACCATCACTGTTATGAATGAGCCGCGGCGCTAGATTCAATTTCTGAACCTGCACGATTCTATCCAGTATGTCCATTATTATATATTGTCCTTTGGATTAGAATTTTCTAAAAAAATTTTTATGGTTGTTCTATTACTGTTGTCCAAATTTCCCCTTCATTGCTTGGATTTAGTATTTTTTAAGCAGCTCTCTTTGGCAGATCTGGCAGAGAAGTCATGGTGATTGGATTTTAAAATAATATCAATATGAACATAATTGATGATGATAATCTTTTGGCCAAGTACCTAATTTTTAGATATATTTTGCTCTCCACTCGTTTCACAAAATAATCAGTACTATTATTATGTGACTGTCTACAACCGGTAGTAATTCCATGTTATACAAATCATTTTGATGTAATATAAACTAAAGGAACTTATTTATGTACTTTTCCTGGCAGTCTCCTCCAAAAAATAAAGTGAAGCAGTATTAAAGTGAACATTGAAGGACTAGGGGAAAATCTATGAGAAAGACAGAAGAAAGAGTAGAAGGCAAAAGCAGACACAAGAGAGGAAGGTAACTTAAACAAAATAAGATGGGAAGAGGGGGTATTAGAAAAGACTGAGCAATTACAAACGTTACATGCACTTTAGAATACCTTTTAGTTTAATGGAATTTCTGATTAGTATCAGTCAGCAATTTAAGGAAATGATGTGGCTGTGTAGTGAATCTTTCAGTAAGAAGTGACAGGATATTTGAGGATGTAGCCTTCTCATGATGAATTAACAGACTGTCCCATATGAAACATAAAACTAGAACATGTGAACATTAAGTTGTTTAACAATATGGCCAAAGGTTAGTCCTATCTCAGTTCAAGCCAGATGCTACTTTTGAATTTTATTTTACAGAAATTTGAATCTGAGGAGAAAGCTATATCTTCTTACCAGCTTCCTTGAAACTGTGTGGTTTATACCTTAAGAATGCCTGTTGGTTGGTTGAACATTCTACTAAAGTTGAATATCCAAATATATCCAAGAGCAGGTGAGTCATAATATTTTATTTTGTAGTTAAGGGCATAACTGAACAAGAAACACTATAGTTTAAAATAAAAGGCAAACTTTTAAGTGAGTTTGCAGCAGTGTAATATTTAACTGATACAGTTTAAAAAATCAATAATAGGAACAAATACAAGCATATTTCTGTGTTACTTAATGGATAAAATTAAGTCCCTGGAATTAACAGGGTCTCGAAAAATAAAAAGAGAGTCCTTATAAAAAAGAACTAAAACTGTACAATGAGGAGGAAGTTGTTGCTGTTCTAACCAATATTTTACGTGGTACATCTGGTCCAATTCCTTTCTATAGGACAAAATGGCTTTAAGGTGACTACTGTACATAAAGAACAAAGTTCTTAAACTGAAAACTGTCAAACATCGAACAAGTTATAAGCTATTGTAAAATTTAACACTCCTGGGTAATGTTTGGAAATAAACTAGATATTTCTTCACAAATGTAGACTTACTGACCCTAAATCAAAAGAGGACGTGGACACTGGAAATATCTTCAACTAGCTATGACTCCAGGGTTATCTTACATGGATACAGTATTCCCTCACTTATCGCAGGTATTATGTTCTAGATGCCCCTGCAAAGTAGGAACCTGACATTTATTCTACACTCTCAAACCTACGTAACTTTAACAACATACGTATACAGTGCCGCAAAATCCCGCCATATAGCGAAAAATTCGCGATAAATAATTAAATATACTTTTAAAAGTCCTGCGGTACAGTGAGGCCGCGATAAGTGAACGCAATATAGAGAGGGACTATGTATATGGCCCCCACTGCATAATGACAAAGTCAAAGATGGACGACAAATACGACCGTGGTCCCACAGGATCATAATGGAGCTGAAAAATTCCTATCACCTAGTGATGTGGTAGCCATCAGAATTTTTCAGTGCAATGCATCTCTCACCTGTCTGTGGTGAGGTTGATGTACATGAACGCGTGCTGCCAGTGCTATAAAAGGACAGCAAATAAAATTACAGGTAGGCAACACCTTCCAGGTTTGTGAAAGGGCACTCTCTGATGTCTGCACAAGAACAAAATCGTTTAAGGGCACATTTCTCAGAATGTCTCCCCCGTTGTTAAGCAGCACAAGACTGTATAAGGTAAACTATTTTTTACTTCGTATTTATTTTCAGGTGCTATATCCAAATAAAATCTTACATTGCAAACTAAATACTGGTTTAATTGAAAGCAAAAGTTTGACTTAGAATTTTATAACAGGTCTTATTAAAAAACACAAAGTAATTTTCATTTTCTTAAAATGAGATGAGCAAAAAAAAAACCCTGTACATTTCTTGCACTGATCTGTGTATTCTGTGTATTCAAGGATATTTTATTTATATATATTGGCACAATACATTAGGGTTAAAACAAACAATCATCTTAAAAATATGCTAGTGTTAAGGAATACTTGACTTTTGTAGAATACAAGAGATGAACATGTTCCCTTGAAATACTAAGAGTTTTCATTTTCAAATGTTTCTAATAGATTCCATCTTTATGCAATACATAATTTTTATAATAATCTGAATTCAGTACAGTTCAATGACCAAAACTGAATTTTAGATATGGAATAAAAACAGTTCAAAGTGTGTGAGAAGCATACTTACTGTTTCCCTTTATAATTTATACAAATGAATTTGTAACACATATGTAAGTTTCCATATATTAAAAATACATACTTTTCCATTCTGTCTTAAATATTTAACTTGGGCACAGCATTAGAGTATGTGAGAAATATAACTGAAATGCTAATTAGAAAAAATATGCAATTCTAGTTCCTCCTAGATTTAAAAGATAACAAGTACGTCAAGTATTACTTTGATTAATAGGGGTCCAGAACCTCATTCCCCAATGTATTAGGTATAATAAAGACAAAAGGAGTAATATATATATAATGTATGAAGCAAACTAACCAAATGTCTAGGAATGAAAGAACTACAATCATTTATTAAACTAAAACACCTAAGAACCAAAACCAATTTAAAAACTGTTTCTTTAGCAAGCATACTAATTCAGTGTTTCATTATTAAAACCTCAAAATACTATGCTATGTTATACATTTATATAGAGCAAACTAGATGACTTGTGTGGCAAGTCTTATGATTAAGGAATAGAGAGTTTAAAATAGAAACCAGTATCTTTACTTTCTCACAACCTTATATAAAGTATAAGGTTGGGATGTGTTTATAAAAGTTTGTTTTATTTTCTCACTGGGCTAAACATTTTCAGCTGATTTATTGTTGATAATACATTCTAATTCTTTATTTCTCCCTCCTTTCCTTCTCTTCCCACTCTCTCTTAAAATATCACTTAATTTTCACCTGTAAAAAGATCTTTTTTACCCCTTTCTCAGCCATTCATTTTGTACTGAATGTTGCAAAGGGGTGAAGGTAGAAAGAGGGTTGCAATTTCTAGATATACTTAAATTTAGCCAAAATAATTGCAATAAAATAAAGAAATTCTAATAACATGCCCAGCATCAATATAAATAGAATAGATATAAATAACCCATAATAAATGAAAACATTAAAAAAAATCAAACACAAATGATCATTGTACAAATAAAACTTAGATTATATCATTTTATTTTTAAATTTTTATTTTTACTTCCTAAATGAAAAACATTCCAAAATTAAGATATAGCACTGCCATAACTAAAGTTGGAAAGGTTATGATTTGTTTCATCATTATCCTAAGAAGTGGGGAGTAAAGTATAGGAGTTGTTGACAGGAATTATCTGCTACTGAAAAAGAAAAAATCTGCTATTGGTTTGATATATTTCCAGAAATAATAAAATTATACCCTTAAAAAATTATTGCTGTCATGGCCAGGGTACTCAATTGGTTAGAGTGTTGTCCCATAAACCATGAAGCCATGGATTTGAATCTCGGTCAGGGCACATGCCTGGGTTGCCGGTTCGATCCCCAGTCGCGGCACGTGTGAGACAACCAAATGATGTTTCTTTCCCATGATGTTTCTCTCCGCCTTTGTCTCCCTTCCTTTCCCTCTAAGCTTGTCATTGGGTAAGGATAAAAAGAAAAAATTGCTAGAAAACAAACTTTTCTGTGGCAAATACTGGTATATACTACCAAAGTGTTTTTGTTCTTTAAAGGGCTCTGGTTCATTTTTTGTAAAACTGGGCAATCTTTCAAAATTTAAGAATGTTATCAATGACTGCAATGAAAATTAAAAACACGCAACAAATCAACTAATCCGAATTTGCACACTTAAACCTGTTTCCCATTCCAGTGAAAGTCACACCGCTGCTGCAGTGAGTCCATTCTAGAACTTGAAAGTCAACATCTTGACTTCCAGATAGTATTCTTTTTTCTTTATCATTTGAGTTGATTTAGTCTAGTTAAAGTTTTATAGAATAAAATTGGGACCTGTTATCATTTATATACAGAATAAAGTACAGAACTTGGAATTTGAATCCAGGCTCTGCCTATATGACCTCTCTCTGTGCCTCAGTATCATCACCTGCTAAACAGGAATAGTAATAGCAAGAATCTCTCTTGACTGACTGTCTCTCATCCCCTTTGAGAAAGGTCCTGATGGATGACCTGACACACTGAGTTCCTCACACACACAGGCCTCTCTCTGGCATGTCCACATACATATCAATGATTCCAGCTGGCAAACGAGATATTCACTAAAATTCAGTTATTATTCTAGCCACATTTATTCATGCCGGCTGTATCTGTTACTGTCATTGTGTAAATTATTAAAACATCCATGTTCCAATAAAAAGAGTAAAAAAGAAAACAAATTAATCACTTCAGAAAGATTTGATAAAGGTGAGTTGATAAAAACAAATACTAAAGAATTGGAGGTGGGCAAAGATAATCAAAGAATGTATATTACATGCCATAGAGTTTGCTAAGTGTCTTTTTCATTTTTAGACATACATATGAGGAGGGGACCCCCAAAATTTGGAACGTATTTATTAAAAAATGTGTATTTATTCTTATGTTTAAACTTCAGTCACCTTCAAAGTACTCTCTATTTGATGCAATACACCTATCAAGACATTTTTCCACTGCTCAAAATAGTTTTTGAATTCATCAATTTTGATGCCTTTTAGTGCTTCTGCCATTTTTTGTTTCACCTCTTCCACACCGGCAAAATGTTTCCCTTTGAGGACTTTTTCCAATCAGGGAAACAAAAAAAAGTCGCTCAGGGTAAGATCAGCTGAATAGCGATGGTAGTGCATGGGGGTCATGCTGTTTTTGGTCAAAAATTGCTGAACATGCAGCGTGGAGTGGGCAGGTGTGCTTCTAAATCATGAAATGGGCAAACTCATTGAAAGAGTTTTGAAAAGAACCTCACTGAAGCTGAACCCAGCCTCTCAGACCAACGCCAGCTGGTACACTGATTCAGATGGGTTCCTAGGACACTCACCTTATGGGGGAAGCCTGTACTACATGGGGCCCACCCTCCAGAAAAAAGTTCTGTTTTGGGGGGATCCCCCTCATATACATATAATCTCACAGAAACAAGTGAGCATCAACTCTGGGTTCATTATTACCAACCTACTAGATGGAAAAATTTTAAATCTAAAAAAAAGGAAGTAATACTACAGAATAGAGAATACAGTAACTAAATAAAATAAAATAATGAACAGTCATTATTGCCCAAAGTCAAGGGGGGAGTAGAATACCTTCTAAGAATAATAATATTCATAAAAAAATCAAAAATTAAAGTAATTACATCACACTTAATACCCTATACTAGTTACCTTAAGTACTAGTTCTTAAATTGTAGTCAATCTGTGGCATGTTCTCTATTTTGCCTCCATAGCCATTTTCACCCTCCTTTGTTCCGTTCCTGCAAAAGGCTTGTTTGTCCTCTGGCCTCTTTTAAAGTCAGTTAAAGTGAAGCATCAGCAAGAGATTGGAGGGTGGAAAGAGTCAGTCACAGGTTAAGAGGCACGTGTTCCTCTACTGAAAGCCAGTCTCTTACTTCTCTTAATGGCAGCGACCCCTCCATCCGTTTGCCCCTTAGACCTGGGGCTGACTGCTCCCCACTATTGCTAGCCCGCAGAGCGCTTCAACCAGCCTTCATTGGTTTCCTTTCAATCTAACCATCCTTTTGCTAATATGAGTCCTTCCAGGAGACATCTCCTAATTTTCCCCGTTTGAATGACTCAGTGCTTTCCTGGCAGGGCCCTGATTGACAGTTATGACTAACAGGAGTGGCCCAAGGCCCAAGTCCATCAAAATGACATTCTGGCATTGGGTTGCTCATATCTGAAGAGAACAGGATGGCCTCCTTACCAGGGCATTAATAAAATTCTGGCAATTCCAGGCATGTGTTGGCAACAAGATTACTCAGGTGATCCCTGGTGGTAGCATGGAAGGAAGTGCAGGTGCAAGGCTAGGCATGAGACGCTGTGGCCTTTGCTTGCGAGAGCAAACATGGTGGTGGGCAGCGTGCGACTACAGTGAGGCGTAACTACGGATGGCCTTAAGAAAAAGACCAAGGAGAAAGAACAAATTGAAGGCCTCGAATGCTTGAATCACAGCCGAGGTGAACTACCAGAGGGTTTCTCAGTCAGCTTTGAAGTAGTCCTTGTTTACTTAAGCCTCAGAGCAAGTGAGGCTGAAGACCAAGACCTGAATCCGGTTTGAAGGCTCGTGGAACTGCCATGCTAAATAAAAGGGACAGTACCAATACCACAGTCTTGGGAGTGAGGTCCTGATGGGGAAAGAGTAAAACAGGGAATGGTACTATCTGATCAAACACTGAGAAGGCTCAGAGCTTGGAACCCCTAAACATTCCTGAACCATCTTTACCAGAAGACACAATCCTCCTCCCTCCCCACCCTACCATCTAAGGAAACCAACATTATTTCCATGTAATAAGAAAACTTTTAATTGTTTCAGTTGAGCTAGAAACCAACAGAAAATGGCAATTCTTTTCAAAACTTACTCCTATTATTTCTCATTGACCCCAGGCTCATAACAAGTATATACTAAGAGAGCCACAAACCAAGGCCTGCTCTAGGAAGGGACACCCTATACACTGAAAGATTTACAAAACTTTGTCCATTTGTATCAGCAGGAGTTTATCTAGCATATAGGGGAACAGAATAGATTGATTCTAAGGGTTTTATACCAAGAAGATGAACTAAAATGCCAGATCAGGCCAAATCTATCAATATATGTGCATTCACCTGGGATTTGAGATTTAGCATATTGCCTTGAGCTGGTGGGAGTGATTAATTGAATCCTTGATTCAGTAGCAGCTTATACAGTAAGAAGTTGAAAGGCCAAAATTTATCTGGCAGGTCAAAGTGGAAGAAGTCCAAAAGCTCAAATAATTAAGAATATTGGAAAGGTTCTATTATGAATCATCTTGTTCCACCTATCCCTTACCATAGATATCCCTGGAAGGGCCTGTGGGACACACCCTTAACCAATTACATGGGTGAGGAAAGAACCAGCATGCTTGAAAAGGCTTTATGGTAACTGTCTTCTCTAGGCTGGAGAGAACAATGACAGATGTGCAAATAGATCTGGGCTCCCTAATTTATGTTCATATGGAAAAAGGCGTGCAGGTTATGATTATTACAACAGCTTTATTAATTGCTTTCCATACTCACAACTGTAAACCTACTTTTTCCAACCCCTGTGTTTTATGTAATCAAAAATATTTCACCATGTGGCACTAGCATATTTAGGTGTTTAATAGCCAAATGTGGCCAGTGGCTACCATATTGGATAGCAGAGCCTTAGAACCTTCGCCTCTCCCAAGATAGTAACTAAAACTGAAAGACGTTGAGGTGGTGACTCCTAACACGTGCCCATTTAAACTTTTTTTTTTTTTTTTTTTAGGCTCAACTAAGACCTAGATGGTTCTGTGGATGAATACAGACTTAATGACCTCATAATGCCAACCACAGAATTCACTTCTAGCTGTAGTATCTTCACTGGATCATATTAAAATAGCCCCTGACACCAGGTATGAAGGTATTAACAATTTCTTTTAACAATAATTCCTTATCAGCAAAGATAATCAGAAGCAGTTGGCCTTCACATTATAGGAACAGCATACTTTCACTATCTTACCTTAAGGTTAGGTCAACTCTCCTGTCTTTGTCATCATATAGTCCAAAGAAATCTTGTTCATCTTGACATCTCACAGAACATCAAGCTGGAACATCACAGTCATGGTATACTGATTGGACTTGATGAACAGGAAGTAGTAAATACCTAAGATACCTCAGCAAGATACATGCTAGAGGATAGGAGATTATCTCCCTGAAAAGTTCAGAGAGTTGCAGCACTGGTGAAATGTTATTGGCTGAGTGGTCTTGGCATGTTGAAATTGATCCTCTAGAGCAAATGACAGATTGCTTCCCCTTGCATGTTTCATCATGAAGGCACACATGTGGTGCATTCTTAGGAGTTTGGATAAAGATACTCCACATTGGGTATGCTGTACCAGTATTCCACAGGGCTGTCAGTGTTGAGAGAGGGCAGGGGCAAGAAAAGGATCTGCAGCATACCGCTGCTCTGATGAAAGCTGCTCTATGCCTTTGGCTCTAAGATCCAGCAATGCAATGATTTTTGGGAATGTCTGTGGCTGTAAAACATCTCTGTCAACAGAAGCATCGGAGTGCAGATCTTTTTTTTTTTTTTTTTTGACATAGACATGCAATCTTGTACTGATAACCATCCCCTGCCCCCTCCCCCCATTTTAAAACTGATTTTAGAGAGAGAAGAAGTGAGGGAGAAAGAGAGAGGGAGAGAGAAACATCAATCAGTTGCCTCCCACATATGCCCCAACTGGGGACTGAATCTGCAACTGAGATAAGGACCCTGACTGAGAATCGAACTCTGTGGCCTTCCAGTTTATGGGACACTGCTCCAAACAACTAAACCACACCAGCCAGAACTAACTATTCTCACTTTTAAAAGTTCTTCTTCATATTACACTCTGTTTAACACTGAGAGTATTGGGCCATAGAACACCAAATGACTATGTGGCCCAAACTACACAAGATGAACTCGGTATTATCTGAGAGTATAACATTGGATAAGATAAGCACAAGAGCATCTCATTGGAACTGAAACTGGGACCATGCAGGTTTGGGAGGCGCAATTTAATTTCATGAGCAAGTAGCTCAGGTGTCCCTTATACCTGCTACCACTGCTTCACAGTCTCGCCTCAGGTCACATATATGACCTTGTGGGGTGTACTCAATGACCAAGAAATGGAGGATAAGACTGTGTGGACCTAGTTTGTAAATGGATTGCTGGTATTTATGAGCTGTGATCACTGTGTTACAGGCCCACTGAAGGGGGCTGGCCATGAAATACAGTAGTGAAAGGATACCCCCCAACGGAATTTCAGACTGTAAACCCCGCCTGGAAGGAGAGGTATCTAAAGGATACACATACAGCCATATGGTCAAGGGCTTGGAAGAACAGGACTGGAAAACTGGTGCTAGAAGGTCTGAGACAGAGTTATGTGAATGAGCCTCCCTGAATCGGTATAAAGTGTGATGACATGTCCTGTGTGAATTCCTTCTAGAAGGCATCCACTGTAAGGAAGGCTCTCAGTAATCCGAATGAGAGTATCTGATGCATGACCCAAACCCATCAAACCATCAATTTTATGAATGTCAATCAGGCCTAACTTAGCTACTCTTGTGCTTGCTCAAGGAAGTGACCTATGTACAAAGTGACAAGGCAGGGCGGGGCGGGGGGGTGGCTATGTTATGGATTCAACAACAGAGATGTTTCCCTCTCTCTGATGGATTCACTACCACCACTGCTAACTTCACAACTTTCTAATACTGAGACCCGGACATGGCGCCCTGCCCCAGGAAGATTAACCCATCAACTGGTAGCAGGCAGGTTACATTGAACAGCTTCTGATATGAAGGAGGGAGGGAGAAATCTACCCTCATAGAATGTATTAGATATTCAGGATATATATTTGCATCCCTTTCCTTCAATACTTCTGCAAGCTCCTCTCAACCCCCTGGATTTAACAGAATACCTTACCAAGTACCATGGTATTTCTTAAAATATTTCTTTCATCCAGGAAACTCATTTTATGGCAAAGGAAATGCAGTGATGGGCTGAAACCTACATGCTCCACTGGCCATGCCTCATGTCCCACGATCCAGAGTCACCTGGCTAAATGGAGGGGGAAAATGGCCTACCAGTGGATTGATCCATGCGTGCTGCCTGCTGGGAGAAGTCTGGATGTGTTCTATAGGATAAGATATATGCCTAATGCCGTCCCCTCCACAGCAGCAATGCATGAGTCTGAGAACAAAGAGGTTAAGGTAGGAGTGGCCACAAAACAAATACATCCAGGAACTCATTTAAAGGATTTTTCTCCCTGTGCTGAAATCTTGGGATTGGGGGTTGGGGAGATCTCAATGCTCAAGGGAAGCATGGATTAGAGTTCTGGTACTGTTGTGTTGAAAGCAAAGCCTACTCCCTGGCTGTCTGGGGCATCTTAAGATGCTGAACTATATGGACAGAAGTGGGCTACAGACTGGTAATTTTTCCCGATTACTAAGATGATTTTGGGTTGTTGCTGTATGATAGGGACAAGGACAATATGCCTGGAATTCAGGAGATTCACTGGAACACTTCTTTAAAAAAAACTTGCTCAATAATCCTGGTTACTGTAAAACTGCAGGAATCCAAGAAAGGCAGGATCACAGGACTCAGAACTTGTAGAAATTAAGGTTCGGGTCACCCGTCAGATAAAGAAAACTGTCTAGCCCAGGTGATAAAAGAGGGTAAGGAGTAGATAGAATTGGTAGTAGAAGAACAACACTATGATGATCAATTTGAGCTTCCTGATCAATTAGAGAAACATGGACTTTAGCAGTCTTGTTTCATGTTTCATCTATTATGGGGAGCACTGGCGATGGCTAATCTTTTAGATTCCAGTTGGAAGGATGACTGAGTTAATATCACCCCTTGATGAGGTGATAGCTGAATGACAACCTTCTCTCCCTTTGACTCCATTAAACTCTCTTTGAGTTCACTGTTTATATTAGTAAAAATAATGCCCTAATATACTAAACTGCAAATCAGCATGTTCGCATGTACAGGGGCCATGACTTTTTATTTTTTTTGAACCTCAAAATATCAATATATTTATTTGTAAAATATACAGCTTCACAAAAACAGCTTCAATTTATACACATGAACTTTACAATTACACAGAGTCATGTAAATAATGTTAAGGGTCTGGCCTGGCTGAAGAAATGAGAGTCACGAACTTTTGGAGTGACATCTTTCTCTCCCCTCACTGTGTCACACCCACCAACCAGGTGCCTCAGATGAGCCATGCCTAATTTGCATACAAAAGCTGAATGCAGCTGCCCAGCTCAATCTAACACGAAGACCATGATGTCTTCACGGTGAGACACCACCCACAGGGACAGATCTGTTAAAATAACAAAAGGTATGCAAGGAAACCGAAATTGAGATGAATGCCAAATGCCTTCCAGTGGTGTCACCAGGCATTGAAATGTCTTAGAATATAGCAGTCGCCAGATAGAGAAACATGTGTACACTAAACCGTAATATTAAAAGCAGCACAATTTTAGAAAAAATAAAATAGATATTAAAATTATTTTTTTTGCCTCAACTTCATGTGATAGATATGTTCCCCAAAAGCTACGTTTTATGGAATAATTGGGCAATTTGACAACATGTTAGTAAGCCAGAATACATGGCTAGCTAAAAAAAAATTGTCATGTCTTAAAAATCTTACTATAGAGAATATTTTTTTATAATAAAAATACTACTTTCAGATATAGTTTTCATAGTGTAATTTCAAAATAAAATATAAAATGTCATAGTTGGAAATAAGTGAATTACTTTGAATCAGGAAGGAAAGTAAAATATATATTTTGTTTAAATGCCTGTATTAATTTCATTTTTCTGTAACTGCCCCAAATTTAAGTTAATATCTAAATAATTTTACATATTTCACATTCATTTTTAAAAACTTAATATTTCACATTCATATTAAGACTTAACAGGAAAAATGTAAAGAAAGATAATACAAGCATTACCTCACAATCCACAGGACTCTCTAATACAATTTGTCAATGTAGATGAAAACATCACTTCCATCATATTTTTATAATAAAATTAAATTTTAATGTCACTAGAAATAGGAGGAGGATATAAAACTAGCTTGAGAGTATTTTATATTAATTTTCCACCTTTAACTTCTCAGTTATGGCAATTCATGTTAAAAGTTAAATGAGATTCATTCAAATTTCTAATCTTTCCTTCTCTTTTAGTTACTGTATTCTAGCATTAAAAAAACTCAAACCTAGTCCAGATTTTTAATGATTTATGAAACAGAGAAAAGTTCCAGAGAGCATCCAGTGACTACTATTTGAGAGTTTACAAAACAAGAGTTAAAAGGAAATATAATATATCCTAATAGCCAGTTTTCTAATGAGCATAATATATTCAAGTTTAAAAACAGCAATATTTGACTGCCCACTGAGGTCCCAGCCTAGGCACTGTAATCAGTCAAAATATAATAATAAAAAAAAATCACAATTTTCATTTCCTCTATGATAACATCAGCATGTAAATATGGTATTTCACATTTTCTTGGATTAACCATAATTATTATGTTAATAACTATAAAATTTAAAAACTTAGAGAAAACTTATGTCACAGCTGTTTTCTTATTTCAGTGGCTTGAAACTTGAAATCAGAAACTTTAAGTTGACAATGCTATTTTTTGCCAAGTCCATAAGAAGGGCCACGTGCATTGCTCATGATTTATCAGGCTTTCAATGTACGCAAATAAAACTATTGCCTAGGTCTGCACGAAAGCTCTGAGTTACTTTGTCTTATCTATGGACCTCTCCTGACTCAGATTTTAGCTTTCCTCTCAAAGAGCTGCTGCCACTTACCAGAGTGGGTCCTGAGGTGGCCTGTGAGGGCATCCCTTCTTCTACACGCATAGCTGCAGAAAGGACATTTGAACGGCTTCTCTCCAGAGTGTAACTTTATGTGCCTCAAGAGGTTGCCCTTCTGAGTAAAAGAAGCTCCACACTGGTTACAGTGGAAGGGACGTTCACCTGCAGAAAGGAAAAGAGATGAGAAAGATCAGGTAGGTTATGTGCAAGGGACCAATTCGCCATACACTAACTAGAGCCGGTCCTTTGTGCTGAGAATACTCATCTCCCTTCCAAGTCCTCTAAACTTTTACCCTCCTAGAATTTGCCTTTCAAATACAATCTCAAGCTGTAGGTCAAGTGTCATTTTCTGCCTTCATATAAATTTTACAGAATTCCTGTCATTGACTCAAAAGAGTCACAGTGATAGGATTGACAAGTGGTTGAACAACTAGGTGCCATCACTTTACTGATGTTATTGGTTACTTTACATAAAATATTTCAGTTCTCATAATAATATACCTAATCAGGTATCTATAGTTTCAATTTGCAAATGAAGAAACTGAAGTTCAAGTATCAAAGTATCTGATTATAGTCACAGAGTTAAGATGCTGATATTCATCCTTTGTCAGATTGACTATATCTTGCTCCCTTTAAAAATCACATAAATTTTGAGTTGAAAGGCACCTTTAATCTAACTCTCTCATTTAGCTGATAATTTTTTTTTTTTGTCAGGGGACAAAGAGGTTCAGTGAATGAACCAGGTTACAAAGCTTATTACCACAAAACCTAGAAATATAGCTCAGGTCTCTCAATTTTCCTAGCCACAGTAAGAGCCTTGGCAAAGTTTCCTTATATAATCAGGGAAAATCAAAGAAAATTATTCACTTCTTTATGTTGAGAAAATAATTTGTTTGATAGGGATCTTTCCTCCTATTCCTGATGTTGCTATAAAACCATTTAAGTCATAATTATCTGTTTAATCTTTTTTGCCATCAACTGGCTGACATTAATGCCATCAAATATAAAAACATATAGTTGGTGAAGCAGTAAAATGGGCATGTGGATCAAACTAAATTAATCAGAACATAAAGAAAATATTATTATTTAAGTCTATTTCTAAAGATAGATATAAAATATATTATAAATTAATATATAAACAATATAAATATATATTAAAGCTCAAAGTTTAGAATAAAAATAAAATTAAAAAAATTTCCTTTTGACGTAACTGGACAATTTCTATACTTGAAGTTAGATAGTTATTTTATAATTTTAATAGTTTAAAATTTTTTGAATTGAATCATCATGTTTCATATCTTTAACTGAAACATTCATAATAATAATGAATAAGAAAACCTCATATTTTGGTGGTACCTTTAATATAATGAATACAAACTCAGTGAAAAAAAGAAATCTAGAATGCATAAAGAAAATAAACTGGTCCCTTTCTAACAGCAGTCACTGCATATTCTATCACATAGATTTGAGCTAAAGGCTAAAGAAATTAAGAATGGGTAGATCAAGTAAGTGTATCTCAAATTCTGCCGTATTTGCTCATTTTGAAATTTAGAAGGATACATACCAAAAAAGTGTAATTTCTGTGTATGTAGTGAAGGTTAAATTTTTTTCTTAAGAAATCTGGAGATCTCATGAGCTAAGTTTACAAAATGTCCTATAATAATGTATTACGTTGAAAAAATTATGTTAAAGTTGCCTTATATTTAACCTTAATTAACTTTTTTGATTCATTTGCTAAAACTGACAAATTAAATCAACACTAAATAGCTTTTTAAAAAGTACTTGACCTAAAACCTCTTATATACAGTCTTAAAAAATAGTCAACAGTTTAAAATAAATCTAATTTGGTAAACCTTTTTTATTTTACTAATACATATGCACACACACATGAACACACATGTAACACATATAAACTTAATTCCTTGGCTTTTTTTCAATAGAATAGGACTCTAAAACTTTTTAAAATCTAGTTTTCTACTACCTACCCCTACCATAGAAATAGTAATAAAAAGGAAGAAGGAGGCACTTTCTTCATGAAATTAACTTTTTAGGCAGTAGGAAAATAGCAAGTTTCAATTATAATTTTCACTTCAAATATTTTATTTTACTTTTGAAATCTGTCTATGCTGGGTTTCCCAGGCAAGTAACAAATCAGTATGCAGTAACTTTAAACAATTATTTAGGATAGTGAACAAAACGTTTGAAATTATGTTTGCCTTTGGAAAATACTCCACTAGCAGGTTAATTAGGTTTTCTTGAAGTCTCCTACAATTAAAATAATGCTAATCTAAAAATTAAAAAAAAAAAAAAGGAATAGCTCTTTTAAAAACAATTTTTTTTAATTCATCTAATTGAGTTTACAGGGTTAAAGACAGGGTACTTTTTTTTTTTTTTACATTTGCAAAATAGTCAAGATAGCTTCAAATACTTTTTAAATAAGAATTGCTTCTGAATTGATATAATCATCCTTAAAGGAAGAGGAGAAACAAAAAGGGGTCTAAGTACATCAGAAAATCTTGCCATATTGCGGAGCGCAAAAGCGTGAATGTGGAGGCATTTCTCTGCTCCCAGGGCCTTGGAAAGTAAAGAAAAGGCATGCTGAAGATGAGCACGCAGGCTCCCACTTTGAATAGAGGGAAGAGACGATGTTAATAATGTACTTTGATTTCAATTAGATGAACCTTTGAGAAATATAGATCTGCTTTACATGAATTGTCTAGATTTTTAAAAAATTCTTGGATAATAATTCTATGGCTTTACTCATTTTGGGTTGAAACATGCTTAACTACTGTTAATGTCTTGATTATGTAAATGAGAAGTTTTTCCAAAATCCTCTATTTTTTTTTTTTTGCTTATTTTGCATGTGTTCTACACTAAATCTAGTTGGAATTACATTGAAAACCTTCAGTGACATTACTACTGGAGTCAAGGATGAAAACAGAGTTTAATTTATGAGACTTCTCTTTAGTATACATCATTATATTCTAGGAATAATCTAAATAGAGGAGTCATATCCCAACCTGTTTAATAAAAAATCAAAAATAAGTAGATTGACTATTATTTTTCTAAAAAGTCATTCCTATAAAATGTAAGCAATCCATTTATTAAATGAGTTTGTAATTTTTGTGGCCTAGGCATTACAGAAACGTGTAAAATGATCTGAAAATTAAGTAAAAAGTCCAGTTAACTACCTATACTGTCTATGTAACTTGAAATAACATCTCAATTATTTTTTTAATAATCATTTAAAAAAAAAATAGACTGAGTCAATTGGTCATTTTCAAATCAGTTTAAAGCTTGTCTGTAAAACATAATAATGTTCGTCTTCAGATGTAAATAAAAGCAAATTTCAGGAAAATCCCACAAATTTACTATATGCATTAGTGACATTATAGAGTAATTCAATTAAAAAAAGAAAAAAGAAACACAGAAGGCTACTGAATCTGTGATAACTAATCCTCTTGTAGGTGAGTAGAAAAGTCTGGATTAACAACTCTGGGTCCATTCTCATTCTGTTTTTTGTTTTTATAAATCTATCTATTAATCTCATCAAGGACCCTTTTTAGTTATTCACTGGATGAAGTTATCTATCATGCTTTACTGAAATAAATAAATTATGTGTCAACATTTTATGTGCTTCCACAAACATATTCCTAGATATGGGTTCAAATACTCAATTGGAATGCAGGTGTACACACATCCATTTGCTTTGGTGAATCACGACACAGGTGTTCCTGTGCTGAATGGAACAATAACCTGTGAATGTGAAAAATCTCAAGTCCCTGGAGAGAGGGCCCTGGAGCAAGAATAGCTCCACAAAACTGTAATGTACAAAATACAGTGATGAAAACTTGAAGTTACAAAGATGGGAGGACTCTCCCCAAAGAGGGGGGAAATTAAGAATATTCTGCATTTATAATGTATACATCAATCTGTGTTTATGTATGCACGAATTGATTTACTGCTCCTACTTCTTTTTTCTCCCTGCGTTCCCAGCGAAGAGTGCCTGGAGTATCCGATGACAATATTACCTGAATACTTACTAAAGTAACAACAGCAAAGAAATAATACCAACCCATTAATAAGATACTGGAATTGGCACGTTAGTATAGAGTGAGAAAGAAGAAGTGAATTTGATCTGATACTCCATGTCATTTAATGAATTGGGTGGTTGCGTATCTTTTCTCACTATGAATTTTACATTAGATAGTTTTGGAATTAAAAACACAGAAACATGTTTCCCAAAGGTTTTATAAAGATTTAAGACACTGCCTTTTATACTAGCGCTAAATAATGTGTGAGAGGTGGAAGTTCGAAAATGAACACAGTAAGTAGTTCATGGTATTAAGGAGAAAACATTTGGTGAATGGCTAGATTCTGAATGCATATTTTCCATCTAGTTTAAAACAAATACAAGTAGATATTCTATTCTAGCACTAAAATGGAGTAGAAAATGTCATGACCCACTCAGGTGCATAAACTGGGTCAGGAGACAAACATATAAAAATAGCTAATTTAAAAATATATCACTATTTCAAGGTCAACAATGTAGCAGATATCCCAAGGTCCTCTATGAATGACTATTACTTAACAAAACCTTCCATAGCTGAGGAAAGTATAAGATTTTTTATAATACTCCCATAAACATTCATTAACAGTAAAAGTTCATACAGTTGCAAGAGTACTTTGAATGGTTTATTTAGTCCATTCTTCTTGCCTTTACTAGCTGAGTGAATCTCATATTACTAGGACTTAGGGAAATCTGTATAACTATTTAGAAGTATTTTCCATCTTAATTAGAAGATTTCAGAATCAAAATAATTCAACTCTACTACAGTAGGAAATATCAAATGGACAGTAGAGTAGGTATGTAATTATTACTGTTAACAAACCAACAACCTCATGACAATTGCTGCGGACAGTGAAACACTGATTAGCCTAAACTTTCAAAAAGGCATTCTCGGGTTCTTCAAATATTCTTAACTTAGACCATAAAAGGTTTATTAAAATTTTACAAAAATTGTTTTTAGTATACTTTTCAGCCTTAAAATGGACACTAAGGCAACTCAACTGGCAAGTCATGAGACTAGTTTTGTTTAGTTTGTATGTTGCTAGATGGGAGAAGTTAAACATTTGAATGAGCATCATCTTTCTCAATACAATCACTCAGAGGTAATGAATACATTATAACTTTGTGCAACTCTTCTTTTAGAACTGCAGTTAGAATCATTTCATGGGCACAGACTCATTATTTTCCAATTTTTTTCTTCTTTATTTTATCAAATGGTTCCAAACTTGATCTTTTAACTTTTCCATGAGACGTTTTCAAAAATTAAAGAAAAAAACCTGCACTAGCAAATACTACTAAATTTTAAATATAAATATTTTAAAAGAAATTTCAAAACAAAACAAAAAGTAAAACTGCTACTGCCTATATGGTTGGAATAATCTTAAATCCTTGTAAAGTTGATTTTGATTAAACTAACGATGATTTTAACATGTAACTTCTCACTAAAATTTTTAGGATATCAGCCTTATAGTGAAAGCTTATCATAAAATGTAGGCTACTGAGCATAGTGTATTTGAACAAAGTCCCTCTGGGTATCATGACACTGGCTCTAGCCTCACAATGCCCTTCACAACCTAAAGGACAATGGATAAATCACTTGACGCCTTTGGACTTCGGTTTCTTCTGGTGTAAATGAGAGGTTTAGATTAGAAACTTCAATGTACCTTGTATCTCTCATGTTTTAAGCACCTACTTATTAAATTGATTATTTACAAATCAATATTTTACCTCAATTTCTTTATTATAATTTATTTCTCTTCCAGAGTGTCCTATTTTAAAACTCTGAGTATTAGTTATTATATTTAGCTAAACAATAGTACTTTGTATTAGTTAAAACTAGCACTGTCATTAAATCAATTTTCACATGAACTTGAAAAAAATTCTTTAAGAGTCACCTATCTGCCACAATCACATTTTTTATTTTTTAAAAATCTAAAAAAATTTTGCCAAAGGATGGTAGAGATTTAAATAAGGCCTTTTCATTTGGTTGGTTTTTCACATGACTCAAAAGTCTAAAAGTACCTATTAAATTAATCTGAGGTCTTTTTGTCATCCTGTGTCACGATTACAGGTTCCTACCTGCACCCTCAGTACCCTTTGCTATAACCACCCTATATCTCCTTGCAGGATTTATGATAAAAAATACAGGAAGTTGGTAAAATCATCAGACTAGGGAAAATAAGTATATGTCTGCTACAGAGACCCATGGTAGGCAGAGATCGACTGGAAATTGTATTCCAGGACATTAATCAGATAAGGTGAAAATGATCCATCCCTATATAAATGCATGAGTACCATTTTAGAGTATAAACTCTAAGCTTGAAAACTGTATTACCTGCCCATGGGTATGGTAAAATATGGATAGAAATACAAAGAGATTAAGTTGCACAATGAAATTCTCCTCTACCTTTTGAACCCTTATCATATTATTGCTATATTAAGAACTGTGGAAACTGAATCCCAAACTTCTTTCCTGATATGCTATTCAGATTTGAAGGCTGGAAGTCAAGACCCAGGCTACTCTCTGCTTTTCAGCAATCCAATACTAGCAGAATTCTGAAAAAGGAGTTTCACCATTGCCACCCCTGAATAAAAAGGAAAGAGAATAGATGTCAGGTAATATCAACATCAGATGTCACAGGCAGTCATCAGGTTATTCTTTCAGCTGCTTACCAGTGTGACTCCTTTTATGTACCATAAGCACATTGGGCCCAATGCAAACCATGCCACAGACGTCACATTTCAGTTTACCATTCGGAAGCCGGATTCCTCCCTCGCCTTGAAGCTCCTGGACTTTCCTGTTGTCGGTCACCTCGCTGCTCTCAATTAGGGGTTCTTCTAGGCTGCTGCCTTCATCATGTCCCCTGATATCATCTTCGCGGCTCAGGGGTTTCCTGTCACACTCTTCATCACTCTGCATTTCTAGCTTTACTGAATTTGCTGTAATTTAAAAAGAAGCAAGAAGACATTTCAATGCATGTTATATTGTCACCTACATCTCTCCTCTACCTACTACCATTCGATCCACATGGTTGGAAATGTTGTATTAAGTAAAACACAGTCCACACCAATGCAAGGTGAACATATTCTGTACTCTGTGATATTTTAGTAAAGCTTTGACATGAAGGTGAAGGTGGCTCAGGAAAGCTCTGAGTGAACAGAATGAGACTTTATTTCTGCCCTCATTTCTTTCTGTTTTCCCTTATTTTAAAATCAAATTTACTGGGGTGACATTGAGTAATAAGACTGTATAGGTTTCAAGTGTATGATTCTATGCTACACCATCTGCATACTGCACGGTGTGCCCACCACCCAAGTCAAAACTTCGTCCGTCACCACACATTTGACCCCTGTTACCCTTACTACCTGGCCCCCACCTCTTCTACCTCTGATAACAGCCGTACTGTGATCTGTGTCTATGAACTTTCATTTGTTTGTTTTTATTGTTTGTTCATTTGTTTTGTTCAGTTTTATATCCCACAAATGAGTGAAATCAGTTATACGCTTTTAAAGCAAGTCTTCAAATCTTGGGCTGGCCAAAATATCGTTATGTTTTTTCCATACCATGGCACTAGGGGTACTTAGTTGTCTTTAACTTTATTTTAAACAATTATATTAGATTGTATTGTGACACCTGTCATACCAGCGTGCATTTAAAAAATACCCTCAAAACTGGTGAATTTTTGTGCAGCCATTTTAATAATCAAAGATGGAAATAGATACATAATATTTTCAGCGTATTATTCTTTACTACCTCAAGAAAGGTAAAAATGCACCTCAAATGTAATTAAAGATGTGTGCAGTTTATGGAGAAAGTGCTGCAACTGATCAAATATGTCAAAAGTGGTTTGTGAAGTTTCTTGGTGCTATTGACATTTTGGCCAAATGATCCTTTGCTGTAGGGCTGTCTCATGCATTGGAAGATGTTTTAGCAGCACCCCTGGCCTCTACCCACTAGAAGCCAATAGCGGGAGACAGCTGACATACTCAAAATATCCAAATCAATAAAGTAATTGGTGAAAATAAAAAAATGTGTCTTTTATTTTACAGAAAAAAAACATAATAGACTTTTTGACCAACCCAATAACTCTGGTATTGGCTTGAGTTTGTCATGAAGGCTATGGAGACTGAGACAGGATTGTGAAAGAGACCAGATTAGCTATTGCTTAGTCTTAATTTAACAATCATTTTACACACACACTTCATACTCTGTGTTTTACATCAGAGTACTCATGTAAACCTCCTTCTGAAATGAGCAAGAGAAACAACTCAGGTTCTTAATCCAGCAAATGTGTTAGACCCACGAGGACACACCACCAAGGCAAATATCCTAAACTCAGACTAAACACATACATTCAGTTAAGAGCTGTATAAAAGTAGGGTGGAGTACACAGACCTCACATGCTCTCCAGCTACTCTGTTCTTTTATCCTATATCAAAAAAAAGGTCTCCACAGAATATATTAGTCTGCAAACCAAAGTATCTCAACTTTAAAATGTGCACACCGAAGAGCAATGAGTGACAAGAATGGCGTGGCCTGCGTGCACGCACTTGTGACTGTTGAGAAATTTAATGCCTTCTGTTTGCTGTTTTTGGATCATCCCACAGAAAAATAGGAATTTTGTTAGCACAGCCCTCATTCTGGACTGCTGACAAAGTCTTTTCACAAAGCAGAAGCAAATTTTAAATGAATACCAGCTATTTATCCAGTAATCCTGAACAGTTCTTAAGAAATCATATCAAAGTTATTGAGCAAAACAAATTATTTGGTATTACTTGAATTGAGGAAACATTTTCATAAAAAGGAAGTTCTTTTCACTGCAATTATATTCTTAGAGAAACCACACATTCTGTGATTTGTTATTAAGTACTTATGATGGGTAGTGCTACCAAAATGGTGCGTCCCCTGTCCCCTCCTTGGAAGTCCCCTACCAACTAGAGGCAGTGTAGTACAACAAGATCACTGGATTTAGTCAGGAGAACATGGCTCTAGTACTGGCTTTGACATTTACTAGCAGTATTATCTTGAAATAATTAGTTAACCTCTGAATCTTATGTTTTTTGTTCGCAAAGTGGAGATGACTTCAGACTACAGACTAAAGTTTGAACAGAACAGTTTAGTCATTAAGACCGAGGGTCCTGTAAACTGGATTTGGATACTAGCAATGGCACTTAGTACAAGCAGTGTCACCTTCTGTAAGTGACTTATGTTCTCTTCATCCTCTATTAAAATGGGGATGATAATGGTGCTTTCTTCCTGGAACTGATGTGAGCATTCAATGAATAAATATAAAAAATGGGCTTGACTGTTACTTTTTCTCTGGACAGACAATGCTCTAGTCCATAAGGTTTTCGTGCATATTAATTAATTTATAGGCTATAAACTACTCTGAGATCTAAAAGGGATACATAGCCCTCTGTCTCCATCTCTAACAGAATGTCCACCACACTGAGTTTTACCCTATTCACATATCAGTACTGCTTTAATGATTTTTGAGAAGAGTAGCAACAATGTTGTATTCATCTGAATATCCCCTCAAAAATCAAGAAATTTGTGGCAAATAGGAAGTATTTCAGGCAGTATTCAAATAGGTGTTTTACTTATTTGATAACAAATTTTGTTTCTTTAAACTTGTTTTATATATTTAAAGAAAATCTTGGATGGAGCTCAAGAGCCTTATGCCAAGTAAAAAATGCCAATCTGAAAAGGTTACAGAAAAGTCACATGCTGTCTCATTCCGCTTAGATATCATTCTTGATGTGACAAAATTGCAGTGATGGAAACCAGGTTAGTGGTGTTGCCAGGGATAAGAGATAGTAGAGAGAAAGGGGGCAGTCTGACTATGAAGAGGTAACAAAAAGGAGGTATTTGTGGCAGTGGAATGGTTCTGCATCTTGATTGTTGTGGTAGCTTCCCAAATCTACAAATGAAGTAAAATGCCATAGAACTATACACACACATTCTATCAATGCCAATTTTCTAAATAGTTTTGATAATTGCACTACAGTTATAAAAGGTGTAACTGTTGAGGGAAACTGGGAGAAGGGTACATGGACCTCTCTGTACTATTTTTCAAACTTACTGTGAATTGATAATTATTTCAAAATAAAAAGGTAAAAAAAATTACAGGATAAAATATACCTCAGTGAAGTCAACTTTAAAACTAAGGAGAGGAAATCAAATAAATTAATCATTTATTGAAAAAAAAATCCATGAACATAGTAAAGACAAATTAATCAATAAAAGATGAAAAATGAAGTCCTTTTCTACCCATAGTTCACCATCCCTCAGTTCTAGTCTCAAAGTAAACCATTATCCTCATTTTCTAATTCAGTATTATGTGTGTACATGTGGGTGTGTATATATAGTTCCTTTTTCATAAAAATTAACTGTATTATTCACCTCACTTTAATTTGCTTTCTTCATTTAACGATACCTCTTTAATGTTTTCCATATTATATTAGTACTCAGAAACCTATATTGTTCTTTTCTAATACCTGCATATATTCTGGTTTAAAAATGTATTGCAATTTATTCATCTATTATGTTAATAGAAATGTAAGGTTATTTCTTATTTATTGCAATTATAGACATTATTGTATAAAACCACAAGGAATTATTGATCTGATAAATAATAATTGGTTTTTTACTCTACTATTTGATCTGAACTTTCTATGGTGGGTGAAGTTATACATCTTTTTCTATGTTTAAATTTTGGATTTTTTTGAGAACTATCAAAGCTCTTTGCCATTTTCCTAGGTTGTCAGTCTTATATCATTGTATTTAAATACTTTATATACTAAGGAACTTAGCTTTGTGTTTGATTTGTTGTGAAAATATTTTGGTTTATCTTTTTACTCATGGGTATATGCATGCATGCTAAATGTAAATTTTGAATTTTGGGGGGTTTCAATTATGGCTTCTGGATTTTGTACCATGTTTCAACAGGTTTTTCCATACTCTAAGAAATTCGTCCTTGATATTTTTTCTGGGAAGGAAGACTTTTCTACTCAGTGTAAAACATTATTTGGTTACCATATATATCCCATATTTCACTCATAATTGTCATTTACAGAAAAATTGAGAATAACACAAAGAAATGAAAGTATGATTTTACTTCATATAACAATCTGTGAACAAACTGCCCCACATTTATTTTAAGTGATGTATTAAAAATTAGAAACTTCACAGAATTGTCATCATTTATATTCCTAAACTAGTCAACATTTGATAAAATATATTAATGAGTATAAAGTCTATCAGCATTCCCTTTCAGGAACTAAAGAAATGCACATATTAAAGAGTTGTTCTTGAATCTGAAACAATAGATTTCTTAAATTTAAAAATAGCAAAGAATTGTTAACACTATGGCTTGATGTTACATTAAATTATCAGTTTCCCCGATGAGAATACTATTATATGGACATCAAAACAAAATATCAATGTAAGTAAAAATGTCATTTTAAAAATTATAGGATATCACAATTATAGTTATAACTTCCTATCAACAGAAGAATAAACTTGAATGCTCAAAAAAGTACATATTTGCTAGAACTGAAATAGAATATATGATAAACTACAGTAATCTTCTCTCACTCTAAAGAATGATAATGAAATATGGGTATTTATTTACACAAGCAAATAGATATGGATCACTGCAATAAAATGGGGGGGGAGGGGCTGTAAACCAAATGGGGAAAAATTTGTGTGTGTGTGTGTGTGCGCGTGAAGCTTTAAAAGCAAATTATTTTAATTCAGTCTATATCTTAATGATATTTTCTTTCCCACAATTATACTTCGAAATTTAAAAAAAATAATTAAAAACATGAATATACACCATTTAAAATAAAATGAAAAATAAAACGTACTGTTGTTTCATACACTCATAGACCTCATACTGTAAAATTCATCCACCTCAACCAATAAGAAAGAAGGACCAAAACTGACTTTGCCTAAATATATACTGGTTGGCTCAATGATTTTTAAAGTATCTGCTGCTTGCCTAATATCTTTGCTATGATTATGAAGGTTTAAAGCAAAAAGCTGAAAAATATTATCTTAAATAAGAATCCACATTAACAGGATAGTATATGCACAGATAAAGGTCATAACAGTTTATGAATAAGAAGAGTACAGGAAATATTGCACTAATGTATATAATCTGGTTACATAATAGATTTGTTGACCGGAACAGTACCTATCTGTAAAGAAGCTTTTCCTTAGAAATTGGGCATTTACTCCTTTTACTCCATACTTTCACCAAGTTACTGACTCATGTGATATAGTAAAGGTTTTGCAATGTCTGGCAAATGATGCCTTCAAAAAACGAAAGTCTTTATTTTTAAGATTTGGGAGGAAAAGATAATTTTTTAAAAGATTTTATTTAGTTAGTTTTTTAGAGAGAGGGGGAGGGAGGGAGAAAGAGAGGGAGAGAAACATCAATGTGTGGTTGCCTCTCATACGCCCCCAACTGGGGACCTGGCCCACAACCCAGGCATGTGCCCTCACTGGGAATGAAACCAGTGACTCTTGGGTTCGTAGGCTGGTGCTCAGTCCACTGATCTACACCAGCCAGCACAAAGATAATTTTTTATATTCATGATGAAATACAGTCCACTGATTCTGAGTTACCAAATTGTAAGAACAAATTCTGGCCTCATCCTTAGCATTCTGTTTTCACAGATAACCCTATCATTTTAAATGTTAAGTTTTGAAAATATCATAGTAACCAGATCCCAAAATGTCCTTATTAAAATATTTTTAATATCTAAATTAAACTTTCTACAACTTAAAACTTGATATTTAGTATGACTTGATTCTATTTACAGTTAAACAGATTATCTCATTTCCTAGCCAGAAAAGTAATGCAAAGGCATTATGATTTACTTGCTCTATTGAAAGGACGTAATAGTGATTGAACTTATGGAATGTAAAAAAGGTTTTCTAGATTAATTATCATCAAATTAGTGATGTATTTCTGTTTAATTACCAAAATATAGTTTTCAATTTTTTAAAAATATTTTAAAGGATGCAAATACTAAGGGAGTTAATGGAATATTTGTTTCACAGTGTTGAATAAAAGACAGCTAAAATATCATTCTTTACTTGAAATTGGGGGGAAAGTTGTTCAGGTATGATGTTTAAGGGGATTTTTATATGCTTGGGTTCTGTTGTGTGAGAATTCGAGAGGACACTTAAGGCAGTTATTACTTACAAGCATCAATTTCTCCCCGTCTATGCCACGATACTTGAAATGGTGTTATACACGCTAATTGAATGAATGTCTATATAATAACCTGTTGAAGTTGCTTCTGAGCTCACATATCTTTCTCTCATTTAAATGTTTGAAACAGAAACACTAAACATGATTAAATCCATGTTAACATCCCAGCAGCTGTTTAAATAATGCATTAGAAAAACAAACTGCCCTCCAAACGCTTACGGAAAAGTACAATTATTTACTAAGAACTTAACAACAGTCCAAACAATTAATGTAAAACTATCACCACAAAAATTATTTGAAGGTATGTACAGTTTAAAAAAAATTCCTCAACAAATTTTCATACAAAATAAAACCTTTCTTTAACTGTGACTAAATATAAAATCTTTATTTAAAACTGTGAAGAAATAAATGGGTGTCTTGCAAAATGGCTCCCCCACAACATCCTTAAAGTATCAGTTTGATAAACGGTTGGACAAGTCCAGACACTGGCTGTCACGGAACTGCGGCTGAGCCATTGTGGGTAGCATTCTATGTCTGTACATCACACTACCTCACCTCATCTGTTCCCTCGCCACTCTCGGCTCTCTCCCCAATATGGTGAGATTATATGTGTTTAAAACCCATTAGGAAAACTAGATTAAGACAGCGCTGATTTCTGAAATACTGTGATTATTGTGAGGATAGTGTATGTAGTAGAAAGTTACCCTGCACCTGAAGACAGGAAACCAGGGTCTTAACCTGTCCTGCAACCACTTATCTCATGGGGGGACCCTGGGAAATTTATTTCAGTTTAGTCAACCGCATCATTTGAAATATGAGAAATAACACTTGATATTCCTAAAAACATGAGGCTAGATAAAAACAGTCTCTTTACACTAAGGATTCAGTGTCCTAATCATGGTAATAATCATATTGAAAAAGCAACTTATTACAACTTTGATTTAAAATATACAACTTCTGTCTCACGTGATACTCAAACAACAGTGAATTGTTGGTAGGGCAGCACAGATACATAAACAGAGGCATGGGTGTTAAGAGACTTTCCCAAGGATACAAAGTAAGTAAATGTGACACTGCTATCAACTGGACATCTGCCTCTTAGCCCAGCCATCTTTCTATGACAGGACATTGGCTCTCCAATTAAACAAGTGACTAATATTAGTATTAAAGTTAGGACAAATATCACTCATTGATGAATAGATGCTATGAAACTATGTCTGTTAGTTGAAGAGGATACCAGGAATTCAAGTCGACAACGGTTAGAATAAAGATTCTTTAAGTTTCCATATACTTAATTAATTAATACTTTTCTATAAAGTCTGGGATGCATATATCCATTCAAAACAACTACCAATTAATTTGAAAATTCACTTTGGTCTAGGGATAGGTCTATATAGTACATCTAGTTCCTGAAGAATCTGTCAATATTTGATCCTCTCTCCATTCCCCATATTCCTTGGTCACTATAACTTATCAGTGGTAGGGAAAAGCAGCTATTTGAGAAATAAGTCAATATTACCAACTTTAATCTCTAAACCAACAGTTTGTGGAGGAAGGCATTTTAGGACTTCCACTGTGGTCAAGTTTGACAATGTTGTGTCAATTATTGTTATAAAGATAAATCATACCTATGATCAGCTCTTGGAGTATTTCATTGGCACTTAAAGAGATCTCCACAACAAAATACATACAAAAAATGTCCTTTCTACTTTCCTGAATAAAAGTAAAACACAGGAGGGTCAGACATCTGCCTCTCTGATGGTCTCCCACAATATATGAGACCTCTTACAGCATGCGCATCTGCAGATGGCACAGATTAATTGATCCCACACAGTGGCATCACTGTAGACTAAGGATGAAGCTTCTTCTTCTTTTTTTTTTTTTTGGCAGACAACTACTTCATAATAAATGCACAATGTGGAGAAAATAAGCCTAGTTTAAAATGAAATGGCACAGGCAAACAATGGTCTACCCCCTTTTCCATCCTTTAAATGAATGATTCTACTGCCAAGTCCTAAAGATTCAATATCAGCCATGCCTTGCATATCCAACCCCTTTTCTGCACCTTCACAAGCAACATGGATTCCCCGTGACCTCTTACCTGGAACACTTTCAACAGCTTTCTCACTGGTCCTTTTCTTTGGTCTTTTGCCACACTCTACTCCCCCACTCATCCTGAAGAGTTAATTTATTTTTCTAAAGAAAAGCTCCTATTACTTTTTTAAAAATATCTTAAGTGACTGCCCGCTACCTACACATTAAATACAAAAGCCTTGGTGTGGAATGTCAGGTCATGCACAGCACAGCTCCGTCACACCTCCGGTCGCATGTCCTATCAGTCCCTCCTCAGTTATTCATACCTTTTCCAGTCACTTTCCCGTCACTCTTCCTGGAACTCATCCTGTACATCTCTTCAGGCTTTCCCCCAGGCTTCCTGTTATTATTTACTGGAATCCTTCCTCCATTTCTATCACCATTAGCATCCTATTCAAAGCTCACTTACCCACTAGCTCTTTTCATGAAGTGTTTCCTGAGCACGGACACATTACAGTGACTTTAGTAGCATATATGCCTTAACTCTAGACTCCCTGGAGTATAAGGTCCTTATTCCCTAAAGTGTAAGATCCTTGAAAGGAAACGTCTTTATTCACAGTTCTAAAACCATCTCACCTTTACACACCCGAGGTGCTCGATATGCATTTGTTGACATGCTGTTGCTGATTTTCTTTTCTTTCTTTTTTTTTTTTTAAATCCTCACCCAAGGATAAATTCACTGATTTGAGAGAGAAAGGAAGAAACAGATAGAGTGAGAGAGGGAGAGAAACATCAAAGAGAGAGAGAAGTATCGATGTGAATGAGAAACATCAATCAATTACCTCCCCTATGCACCCTGACCAGGGATTGAACCCTCAATCTAGGTATGTGTCCTGACCAGGAATCGAACCCACAGACTTTCTGGTGTATGGGATGACCCCCCAACCAACTGAGCCACCCAGCCAGGGCTAATTTCCTATTATACTTCTCTTTTTAAGTTACAGAGACCACGCATAAATTAACCACAGGTAACAAATAAATATACAGTAATACAGAGTTAGGTTTCAAACACAAAACATCAGCATCATCAACGTAACATTAAGTACAGTACCACTGTGTGACAGGAAACACTTCAGGCACATTATGTGTTGCCTGACATAATCATGACAGCTACTCTGCAAGGCAAATATTATCCTCATTTTACAAATGAGAAAACTAAAGCTCAGAATGAGTGACACCACTAATATGTCCAAGTCACACACTACTGTGAGCCAGATCTGAGATGGAACCCAAAACTAACTCACGAACAAATTCCTGCTCCTCTCTTTTTGTCACCAAAAGCAAAGCAATTACTAGTTACTAATAAAGAAAAAAATGTCAGTATGCTAAAGAAAAATAACTTTGAGTCAATGTGTGTCATCTGACTTTGTTTTTTTTCCCCCGCATGTCTAATACAGGTGTAGTACTTTGCCAGTTTGGAGTAAAGAGAAATTTATCTGAGAGCCTGTTTTGGAAGAAGACCAGCTCACACTGCCAGATTTTTCTGAGCATGGATTTTATTTCATATAAGAGCAATCTACTTGAATTGGTACTTGGCAACCATCTCCTTAATATAACTGTGGGGAGAGATTGTGAAGCAAATTACGTTGTGAAATTATCTCTTTAATACAGAGACTATAACATTTTTAACCCAACTTCTGTAAAAATACAATCATTACTCTACAGTCCGGCTGAGTGGGCATATTCCCGAAGGGACCCGCACATTGTATCGCCAGAGGTCACTAAGGACGCTTAAACCAGGTCAGAAGGCAGTGCTGCCGGCTTGCTAAAGAGAGAGAGATAAGAAACGGAGCAGGGTTTCTATTACGGGGCAACAGCAAGGGAGGGAAGAACCAAAGCTGTGAGAAGCATTTCAGCAGCTTTCCTGAGTCTCTGAGCTGAAGTGACAGGGGAACTCAACAGCTCTCCATACTGTGGGTTCGAGTATGTCAATGCCGGGTGCCAAAAATCTGGAACATACTTACTGACAAGCTACAGACTTTCTTCCCCTGGTGTGCTCCCATGAACACTTCACTAACCAGGCAAAATAAAGTCAACATCTGGCCCCAGGATGCAGGAGTGGCCAGCTAAAAATGTGTAACCCATAAAATGTATGAAGTAGTAACAAAGAAGGAAAAGTTTGTAGTGATGATTAAGGAAAATAAACCTGGACAACCACTCAGCAAAGTTTTAACACATCAGTGGCAGATTATTTATCTTCCACAATGTAGCAGCTGTTTCTTTTTGCCAATGCTCATACCTACTTTCCTACACCTAATAAATAAGACACTTTAACAGTCATATAGAATAAATGTTAAAAGGTAAAAAATAATTACAAAATAAGTAGGTGAATATTAGAAATGGTGGATTAGAATACCTGTGTTTAAGTTCCTTACAAGTGTGAATATTAAGCAGTCACTTAATATGTCCTTGTTTCTTACTATGCAAAATGAGATAATATTCTTTACATAAAATCCTAAGACAGGGAAAGCATGCAGTCACACAGAGCAGGCAGTACAGCTCCCAGGTAAGACTAAGAAATCTAGATTCAGTGCCCTGATGTTCAAGGCCCGGTTCTTTTATTTAGTCACATGACCTTATAAAACCTCTCAAGTCTCATTTTTTTCATCTATAAAAATCAAGATAATGGTCATACCTCAGCCCTAGGGCTGTTCTCAGTATCAAACACAATGGTATAGGTATATACAACTTCCTTAGAGCTGTTTTACTTCTTACTTATAGATCTACTACATGAAGCATATCATGCAGTGTAGAATACCAATGTAGGGGCATGTTTACTACAGAGAAGTCCCAGGATGATACAAGAGGCTTCTTAAAGGAAATGGTATTTGAAGTAGCACTTACAGGTGGATATGCTTTGTGTAATAAAGCAGACAGATGGCACTCAAGATCGGGGCAAGCATGAAGAGCAGAGAAGGCATGAGTCCATGTTAGTTGGGAGTGGCACCATTTCTTCTGGAAGGCATTCATTCAACAGGAATGTAAATAAAAAATATTCTAAAATCAAAGAGTCTGTAGAGTATTTTAGAGAATTAAAATAGAATACTAAGAGAATGAATGCACGTAGAGCAGAAATTTCAAAGACAAGTGCTGCCAGCCTATTAACAGACTCAACTTTCAAGAGACAGTATGAAGGAGGGAACACTTTAGAATTTTCCATTCATCCATTCAAACTTACTCACTGAGAGGCTGCTCTGTACCACGCACCTCAAAGCAAGAGTGAGTAAGACCAATATGGTGCCTGCTTTCATGGCACTTCTGAAATTTATGTATATATACATATATATATATATATACATATATATATATATGTATATATATATAGTCCTGGCTGGTTTGGCTCAGTGGATTGAGCGTCGGCCTGCGAGCTAAGTGTCGCTGGTTCAATCTTCCAGTCAGGGCACATCAGAGAAGGAAAACTCTGACTCCAAAAAACCTCCGCTGCCTTGCGGCATACCTCTTCAGGGGAAAGGCTAAGGGAGTAAACCCCGACAGAAAATCCGGAGCCGGAGTCCCTAAGGCGGTTTGACGTTGTAGTCAACACCGGCAACTCCTGCGGCGCACCTGAAGCCAAGCTGTATTGACTCCGTCTTTCCCTTGGATCCTTCAGCTGCGAAGAGAGGGGGGGTCTGCTGCATGGGCAACAGCAGACCCTCCATATCACCCTGCCCAGGCTCTGTAGCTTCAGCTTCACTGGAGAGGACACTCCAGCGTCATCGCAAGATGTCGATTCAACACGGGAGGAGATAGATACCGTGTCACTCCCGAGTCGGACTGCACAGCCATTCTCGGCGGTGCAGATAGACTCTTAAGAAGCTACACCATCGTCTCTCGAGACGGACGGCTGCCGACGACGATATGCCTATGAACATCGATATTTTACTTTTATAAATGAGCAACTATGCACAGTAAAACACCGTGGTGAGAAATTCAATGGTTTGTAAGCCCTCACTCCAGAATATGTTAATACTATAAAATCTCAGTGCAAAATGCAGAGCATAAAAATGAAGAAATACTCTCATAAGATCAATATTTCAAAAAGTTAGCTTCTTCTGAATTATAAGTAGTTTCTTTAAGCACGTCATCTATCTCTGAACTGAAGTTTTGATTATTCAATGAGGAGTCTGTCTCCATTTCTAGAACATTTAAGCTTTGTAAAGCTCACAACTAGACAAAATATTCTTAAGTGAAGACACGGTTCTATGTATCATAGAAAGCAGATCAAACAAACATACCAGTACCGTTAAACAGCACACAAATAGCTTCAAAAACAAAAAAGCTTGTAAAGGTAAGTTATAACACTTACCAGATGTAAGAGAATTCCTTAGCTATTTTAAAATACTCAATGCTTTCTGGTCAGAACATAAGTAGACTAAATGTATACAGAGTTTTATTTCTCCTTCTATTAACTTAACATTTAGTGTTGATATTGCATCTTTATCACCTATAAAGGGACAAGTTATCTTATAAGAGGCTTAGCTTCCTTATCTGTGAAATGAAGATAATTCAACTTATTTACGCAGGTAAAATAATTAAAAGCCTACCTGCCTGAGGTCAACGTTCTGAGATCCCTTCAGTCTGTGGTATATATGATTCCAGGATGGAAAGCACTATCCTTGAGAACTTATGTAAAATACACTTTGTGTAATAGTAATAACTATTAGCTATTTAGTGTTTCAATATAGATTTCTTTATACAAAAATTGTCAACAAGGCTGATGTCAAGGGGCTTCCCTTGCCCCCCCCCCCCCGTTTTATTCTAGGAGTTTCATGGTTTCAGAGAGTATAAAAATATGGAGTCAGGGGCTGGAGGATGGGAAAATAGGGAGAGGATGGTAAAGTGGTATAGACTTTCAGCTCTAAAACGCACAAAGTCTGAGGATCTAATGTATAATATGATGACTACAGTTGATAACAGTGTATTGGATAATTAAATTTTGCTAAGAGTGTAGCACTTAAATGTTCCAACAAAAAAAAAGAAGGAGGATGAGAGGGAAAAGAAGAAGAAGGGGAAGAGGAAGGGGGAGGAGGGGCAAGGAGGGGGGAGGAGGAGGAGAAGGAGGAGGAGGAGGAGGAGGAGGAGGACGGGGAGGGGGAGGGGGAGGGGGAGGGGAGGAGGAGGAGGAGGAGGAGGAGGAGGAAGAGGAGGGGGAGGGGAGGAGGAGGAGGAAAGAAGAAGAAGAAGAAGAAGAAATAATATATGTGAGGTGATGAATGTGCTACTTAACTAAGTATTCATAAATCTATGTCTAATGTATTTCTGAAGGTTATGAGTAAAAGCACGTTTAAATGTGAATGTACATTTACACACAGTACATACACTGGTAACCTGGCTGGTATGTGTGCAGGATGCTCTTTATTAAGCAGAAGATAGTGCCATGTGATTAACATGCCAAGCCCATGTGTCTTGTTCAGTTGACTACTGGCCGGTGTGCAGGAGGGAGAAACAAAGCAAAGCGGACCCAACATGCTCACAGCTTCGACAGACGAAGGAACAAAGCGAGTGCTACAACAGTCTCCACAAAAGCATAAGGTCCTTAACTCACACAACGTAATGAAGACTCAAATTTTTCTTTTTTTCTGCTTTGTCCCTGTAAGGATGTGAACCCTGCCATTATGTATGGTTTGCGGATGCCTGCAAGTTTCCTCCCCCTCTGGGACGCAGAGGCAAATTGCAGGTTTCCAGGGAGGGAGGCTGCTGTGACGCTGTGAAAGTGGGGATTGCCTAGCTCTTCGCAGGGACTATTCCAAGCCCAGGGACACCAGCTACCTTGCTGTACTTTAAATAACTGAAAATATACAAGTTATAAGTTTCAGAGGCCTAGAAGCATCCTTTGCTCAAAGACAATAAACACATGAACTGATGAAAGTCACTGTACTTCTTTTCCACTTTCAAAATTAATTTAATTATTTTAGGGGCAGAAAAATGGCCAAATCTACCTTTTTGTCACATTCCTCTCACGAAGCTCATCCCCACTCCTAGGACACTGCCTTTTTTCAAGGCAGCGCATGCTTACTAAAGGCACGTCATTCTTGGGAAGCTGTCAGCAATTACTGCAATGAACTTCAAACCTTTTTTCTCTAACTACTGTAGTATTCTAGAAATAATGACACAACTTCTCCCCGCTTTAAAATGTCAAGCTGACCACTCAGAAATTCAAGTGCGGTTTCTCCAGGAAGGCCCAAATGGTAAGATATTTTATGAGCCTTCCATTTTATCTCCTGTTCCATTACTACACTGCCTCACACCTTCACAGTGCGGCAACACCTTCTGGGACAAGCTGACACTAAAACCACAAAAGCTGCCACCTGAAAAAAGTTAACAATATGTGCCTGGCAGAGTTAGCCGTACACACACGCACACACACACACACATATATATATATATATTTATGTGTGTGTGTGTGTGTGCGTGTGTGTGTGTGTATTAAATCTGAAACTATCATTTGGATTAATTTTATTTTCTTCCTCATAGTGATATATGTAAGTAGTTTAAACCCGTTGCATGATTAATGCACCTAACGGCCAGAAAGCCTTCCTTTAATTATGCAATAATATTTTAAAAATTATATGCCCAGTATTCCTATAATTTCATGCATTTCAGGACTGAAATTACTTTCAAATATCTGGTTCAAGTTTTATTCTGAGAGAAAAATAAAATACCTCTCCAAAATTTGAACTACCTTAAACTCTTAACGTTGTAATTACCTTAAACTCATAAAGTTGTAAAGTCCTAGCTGATACCAAAATTACAGATTTATAAGGCTAATAAGAATACAATAAAATTTTCATATCATTTTTCAGATAATATAGAGAGCATATGACTTATAATTTTAGCTATGCCCAATTCTGGCAAAGAGATATAATTATTTTTAAAAAGAGATGTATACAGATCAAGTAAGGTTTAAATTACATATCTTCAACCATACAAAGCAAAACAAATCAAGGTGTAGGATCCTGATGAGTAGACATTTAAAGACAGAGAACTTAGCTTCTTTCTTCAGATATTAAGGTTATTGTTATTGTTTATACCCCATAGTGTGTGCTTGGGACTGCACTAGGCTGAACCCCAAGGTCAGGGTATTTGCTGGCTTTCCTGACGCCCCCTTCACATTCCCCTTTCCCATAACAATAGGTAGATAAATAAACAAGTCTATTTGTTTATTCAACACGTATTTGTAGTGTACAATCTACACACTTGACACTGCTGAGTTGGAGATAACAAAGCTTAACAAGACCAGCCTGGCTTAGAGTCTGGTTCGAGATGGAGAGGATCCCAATACTGTTGGAGTTCTTAGCAATTCAGTGGCAGGGAAACACAGGTCTCAGAGACAAAATATACGGAGTTTGAGAGGAAGAAAAAGAAAGGAGAGCCAATGATGGTGTCCAGGTCTCAAAACAGTAACGCTGAAGAAGAGAGATTTTAAGGATCTTAAAGGTTAAATCCAGGACCAACTGGGCCACAGAGATTCATTCATTATGTAGGCCAGCTTAAAGAGGCCAGCAATGGAAGGAGGAGATAAAAAAAAGATGAGAAATACTAACATTTAGGGAAGGCTCATTTTGTTGGGAGACCTTCAACATTAGCCATTTAATTTCAAACCAAGTCTTTTCTTCATCGTAATGCTGAATAACACTGTGCCTCTGTACCAGCCAAACACCCTCAAAATGTATTTCATTGGTTACCAAGACCGCCAAAACGGGGTGGTACCCGACTCTCACAAATAGGGGTAGTCAATGTTCATTTTCTACTGATGGTTTCATCTTAAGACATTCATATTTTACTAGGTACCAAACAAATATTTATTAGTAACTGCCCTCACAATAATGTGGAACAAAGATATACTACATTAAGCAAAACATAAACTCATTTACTGAGTAATGCGCAAACAAATGAAATGCAACCTAACAGACAAAAGTGCAAAGAATTTGCAGAGCAAAGGAACTGGATAAAATGAATGGGTCCCAGAACTGAACCTCTCTGTCAGCTTTTAAGGTGTGAAAATGTGAGTGTTTATTAACACTGCAAATATATCTGGGGTAACCCTCCTCTACCAGATACTTTGCTAAGCACTAGAGCTACAGTGACATTCAAATCATACACAGTCTTTGCTTTCATATTCTGCTCATATAGGTGAAGTCAGGGGGAGACCGCAATTCTGCATGAGTCTCTCTCTGTGTGCGGAAGGAGGATGCATCTGGAACATGAAAGGTTCAGAGCAATTCACTAAAATTCCTGAAACTAAGGACTAGTAGCTCTACCATACATCTCTTCATCAGACATAACTTTGTTTCTTCACTGTTTTACTGATGTGAATTTTTGTTCAGTATGTAAAAAAGTAACAAAGCAGTATTTACTGTTGAAAATATCCATGTAAGTATCAGTTGGCATTTTTCACTAATAATTTCTACATTATCTCCACCACAGATACAAATTATTTAATTGGCTTTTTTCACCATGAAGGTAGACCCACAATGTGAGAAAACTCCCCCAGACTAAAATAAAACATACACACACACACACAATTTTAAAGAAAACCTAAAATGAAACCTCTTCAATCCATTCTGTTCGCCATCATTACATACAAGATCGCTCTGACAAGTAATGGAGCATTTGGTCAAAAAGTAATAGCTTGTTTAAAATTTCTACATGCTGACAATAGTTGCAAGCTTTCACTATGCTGCCATATTATTAGCCTTAATGAAATTCACTTGTCAGTTCCATTTGGAAGCAGTGAATCCCTTCTATGTATGACAAAGGTAAAATTAAAATCTCTTTTCTTTTTCTAATCAGATCAACTAATGATGAAAAATAAAGAAGGGGTAACTCAGAAACTTCTGTCACTAATTGGTCAGAAACTATTAGTTTTATATTCCTTTCCTTTGCTTTTTTTCTATTACCACAGGTGATCTCTTGAAATATTATAAGGTGGCAGAAGGTTTAAAGAGTTGGATATACATAATTTCCTTAAAACCTGCTTAAGTAATAATATGTCATAAGTCCATGTCATGATTTGAGGGAAGAGGAAAATGAAAACTTTTATCTATTCCTTGAGAAACATCACAGTAAAGGTTAATAAAGGAAACTAATGTAGTTATGTGGTACTAGGAAATTATATATAATAAACCAACCACGGAAATAGAAGTAAGATGCCTAGATTTTATTGCTGGTTAATAATGGACTTCAATGAGTAAAAATGAAGGTAAACATTACGTATCATAGTTTCCCAATGAGTAAATGGAAATAAACTAACTCCATATTTACCACAGAAGAACTTCACAAAAGTCAAGCAGAAAACACTTCCAGGGAAGTATTATTCAAACGTTTCCTCATAATCATAAAAATGCTTTTTAGTTACGACAGAATTATTCAACACTTGATGGGCCATTGATAGAGAGCATGGCACACCCTTGAAGGATGTACATTTAATATCACAATAAAAGCAGAAGAAAATCAACTTACACTTTTATCTTTCCAAAATGCAAAGCTCATATTAAATATATAAAATTCAAATTAGGGAATTGAAAACCACATTAGCTTATAATGTGGTCTGTATAAACTTACAAATTACATAAATTAAAGAAATTCAGGATCTGTTTCACTTACTAATCCCTGGGATCCTGAAGTCTGTACCTATTTAATCCAACTTATGTAGCCATATTCCTCCAGTCCTTTGAATGTATGTATTTTAACATCCTCTCAAAGTTAATGAAGTAACAAGTTTTATTATCATGTTACAAATGTCCAGAGCACTGATCAGACTAATTAATGATATAATAAAATAGCAAAAAAAGTAAGAAAAAAAGAACTTTAATAAGACAGCTCCATCTCTAACTAAAAACAGGAACACAGTAGTATTTGTTTCTCATGCTTTCTTCACTGGTAACTCAATATAAAACTAAATACAAAGAAATAAATTTATTCTGACATCTGTAAGTATTATAAACAAATATTTATATAAAAGATTAAAATTCAGACTAAACATAATTAGAATTGACCAAAGCACAACAAAACTTTTTTTTTTTTTTTAAGACTGATGGTATTAGTCACAGCATAGAAGCTAACGTTAAATTTCACTTGCAATCTACAGAATATGTGCTAAGCTTCAATATGTATGAAGTTTTGCTAGGCAAATAGAACAAATTTTGTTAAACTATTCCAATTAGAAAAAATATCCCATTACATTGTTTGTAAAAATTTCAATCATCAAAAGTTTTAGCTTGTTAATACAGTGATATAGAAAGTTATTATTACAATTTTATTGAAAGGTTCCCTAAATTTAAGTCTAATTTACTATGTCCAAAGTGACAGGCATGAGTCCTGATCAACAAACAGCAGTTTGATTTCTGAAAACTAACTTTCAATGATTTCAGATTTGAATATGTGTATACTTTTCTAGAGAACAATTCTAAAATGGCATACAAACTAATTGTTTCCCAGCCAATTTCATGAATACCCTGTTATCAACATGATATAGATAGTCAATTCATACACAGATTTTAAAACACATGGCTACATGAATGGCTGTGCTTTTAAATCACTATTTGTAAAAATTAAAATAGTCTTCCCCAAGACTTTTCTACATACGGAATCATTTAAACTAAAACTAGACTTTTATAAACAGAAAAAAAATGAATTAAGCTCCATAAAGCCCCGTGAAAAACCTTGAATCATTTCCAAGGATGAAGTTGTCATATTGATCACTACATAGTTTATCACTTATACAGAAAAAAAAAAAAAACTACTTGCTGATACTGCAGTTCTTCCTAAACAGTAAAACAGGCCAGATTTCCAACTGTATATTGTTATTTCTAAAAATAATAATAGTAATCATAAATATGAGATATAACTAAGGTATAAACGAAACAGAGAACTATTTGGAGGTAAATAATGTGTATCAGGCATATAATGCTAAAATGAAAATTAAATATGACAGTTGGCAATGTAATTATATTGTCATAGCATCCACCTATGTATCTAGCATTTGTACTTTGTCCTTTGTTTAAATTAAATGAAATACTGTATGTGCAGTGCTTTTTAATTCTCAAGTCAAATGAATTTGTTAACTACAACTATTATGTTTTAGAATTAAATATTTAACATATAAATGGGAATAAATTGCATAGTCATTTCTTTGTATTCAACACTATGGAATAATAATTGATTTTCAATTGTTCAGAGAAATTTCTATATGTAATTTTAAATTAGAAGAAGCCTGAGAGATGTTCCAACTTCAACATTCAAATTCTTTAATTCAAAATTAAAAAATCAAAACATATGAATTAGAAAATCAGAAAGTATATAACTGATACAAAAAAATACCTTTGAGGAAAAATTGGTTCCTTGAAATAAAATATTGTTACATATTGGCAGGAATGTACCAAAAAGTCTGTGGAACATCTTTATGTAGGCTGCTTAAGAATGATAAAAATTTCCATCTTATATATGTAAAATTCCCCACATCTCATGTCGAAGTCTTGTTTTAATGATTTCCTAATGACCTGATTTTCCAATTTCAGAAATATGTACACTAATTTGTCATTTGCTTACATTAGTGGTTCTTAATAATGCACTCCTAAAAAGCACAAGGTTTCTACCACATGCTAAGTCAAATTATTCCACAGCTATTATAAAATAATAGTGATCTTTTCCCATCACAAAAAGTTAACTTCTAAATCTTTTAAATCTATATAAGAATTTATATTAAACCATTCCTATTAACTGTATTTTATCTAAAGTGAATGTGACAAACACAATATATGAAAATAGCAAATAATATGAATGGCAAAAATGGAAAACTGTCTAACATCTTTAGTTTGTCAGGGTTTTTTTTTTTTTCTAAAGTGACCTGTAGGCTTCTAGTTGTGATTTCAAAGAAAAAAAAGATCATGTTCACAGCTACTTTGAATGACAGAATTATTCATTATTTCTCTCTGAAATCTAGTTTGTTTTTACCTCTAACATAAGTGTGTTGAATGAGATCTTATATTCCTTTTTAGCTTTAAAGCTTTATGATCCTACAAGGAATCCCAGTGATGACCCTACATAGTCTGTATCATCAAATCTTTAACTAAACAGATCACTCTTGTGTCTTAAAAAAAGAATCATGAATACATAAACTTATCTTTAGTTATGTGAATTTTAGAAGTGTAAAAAATGGCCGAAATTGTTGAGGAAATTTAAATATATGGATAGAAATATTTTACACTCTATTAAAATGCTAAAAGAAAAATAACACTTTAAAAAAAATGAAGGACATCCCCCTTTATGTTACATAGTTCTTTGATCCATAGCAATATTATCTTCTTTTCAGAAACAAATTTTGTCTTATAGAGAATATAAGACTATTATGCCTGAGTTTATATTATAATGTAACTTATACTTAGGTAGTTCCATATAGTTCTCAAGTATTGTCAAAACTGTCATCTCATTAGCTCTTCACACTACAATACAAGGTATATGCACTTCCTATACATATAAGGGAACTGAATCCCAAACACTCAACTGACTCAAGTAAAATCATAACAAACAAATTGAAGAGCCAGGGCTTTGATTTTATTGGTTTCTTGTTTTTGTTTTTAATCCAAATGTCTTCCATTTGAAATGTGAGGCCAGAAAATAAATTTTACAACTCAGTGAAAAAAAGTGAGAATTATCTGCCTCATAAGCATGGGACAGGTGGACAATCCACCAGGGTGCAACTCTGTTGTCATTTCCTGAGACACTGAGTTCATTCTTCTCTCTTATGTCAACCTCATACGCCATACGTCAACCTCAGAGCCAAAGAGTCTTCGCTAAGTGTTTTCTGTTTCCAGATCTATGAAGGACAATGGCTGCATGATGGGTACTAACTTCTGAAACATCAGGTTGACATGAAAGGACTAGCCCATCATCAGGAAGTTAACTCTATTGAAAAAGTGCCAATACTGCACTTGTAGTTGTTTTTTCTTCAATTTTCTTTAGTTTGAGGGTGAAGAGAAAATGTCTATATGTCAGCAATAGGGTCCATCCACAAACCACCACCATAAATGACCTGCACATTACCAACAGAGGAAGCTCATACTGCCTCACCAGTGTTGGGCAGAATATGTTTGCCAGTCCAAGTAAAACTGTGTAAAGTGTGAAAAAAATAGGCAAAGTATGTCATTTCCTCTGTTTTTACTTTTTGCAGCCACTTCCATTTTACCCAAAGTGCTAAACACCCTTAAGGCATCAGATCAGTGCCCATGTTTTTCCACTCTCTAGATTGTCTTTTCCATGGCATATTGTAAAGGAACACTCTGCATGTGCTTCCCTATCACCTGCAAAAATCAAAATTCACCTATCATTTTCCCTACTCTTCGGAACCCCTCCAAAAGCTCTTAAGAACCCAATTACCTAATTTGACAAACTGATAAGCTATTTCTAGCATAAAACTTGATTAACACTTCAAAATCATTTATACCCTAATTCCACATTCTATTACTTACAAATAAAAAGTTCAAAGGAACAAAGAAAATAAAAATATTCCTTAGAAAAGAAGATTGTATTTATTTGTTTATTTCAGAGAGAGGGGAAAGAAGGGAGAAAGAGAGGGAAAGAAACAGTGATGTGAGAGAGAATCATTTATCAGCTGTCTCTCACATGCGCCTCCACTGGGGACTGAACCTGCAACCCAGGCACGTGCCCTGACTGGGAATCGAACCAGTGACCTTTTGCTTTGCGGGCAAAATCCCAACCAACTGAGCCACACCAGTCAGGACATAAAAAATATTCCTAAGAGAAAGGTAATAAGCACTAAGTTTGAGCCACTATATATGCTCAAGTATGTGTACATATGTGTATGTGGACATGTGCATGTGTGTGTATTATATGGTATGTTCAGTTCTGATGTGGACAGAAAGTCGTTTGCTCACCCACTAACTTACAAAAATTGTATTAGTGAACTTCCAAAGAAGTTGGAGATTTGCTTTAAAATAATCTGTGTGGGAACGTGGCTTGGGGTATAGAGAAAAGAAGACTAAAAGAATTAATAATTATTAAATCTGAATGATGGATACATGAGAGTTCATTAAACATATACTTCTCTATATATTCAAATTTTTCATATTAAGAGAAAAATGGTAGAAAAAATCAATCAATCAATCATTCAGTTCAGATGCAACAGTTATGAAAATGTAGCAAGTGCCATTCAGAAAGAAACGTTAAAATTGTTGAAATAGAAAACAAGTAATCAAAAAGCAAAAAAATCTTATGGGGTAAAAGTCAAATGATTAAAACTATGTAAAATCTGGGAGAACTGAATGTTTATAAAATGCTTTCAAAGAATTTCTTAAATCTAGTAAATTTTCATAGATCTGATGAACACTTTTTAAAGAAACAACATTAATTTTCAAAACAGTGACAAATTTAAGATGAAATAGATGCACTAGCCATGGACAGAAATAGTTTGGATCTATATGATAGCAAACATATCAATGACTCAGAATCCTAACTAACTCTAATAGCCTTAGTAACTTCAACACACATTGGGGGAAAGGCCACTTGCTAAGTTCTCTCCAGAATGCATTTAAATAGTAGATGAAATGTCTGGCACAGTCTTGACCCTTTCTTCGATCAGTTCTAATCATTTAAAATCCTTTTTATAAATACTGATTTTAGGGTTAGTCTGGGATATTTTTTCAGTATAAATCAATTAAGACTGATAAAAAGCAATTAGAGTTTTGGTGGATTTGTCCAACATTCATTAAGTTAGACAGGGTAATAAGCCCATATGCTAGAAAAATGAATAAAGTGGAACCACTGCCCATGAAACTCCAGTGCAAACATATTCAGCAAGACTCCCAGCACAGGCAGCTGGCTGTGCAGTGGTTATCCAAGCAATCAACAGACTGGAACACGGCCCAAAGACGCATGATATTACCCAGAACAGAGAAGAAAATGAACAGGTACATCATTATTAGATTCAATTCAGCTCACATCCACAATACCCTCAAAGCAGATGCGGCAGGTAACCAGCAAAGATCAGAAATGGAGCAGCAGAAATCAATAATTCTTTCAAATATTCATTAAACTACAAAGTCCAGTAGAGACTGAAAGTCAACAAATAATGAGACTTCAGTGTGATGAGTGCATTAATAGACATATGAACTGATAGGGAGGACAGTTATAATGGAGGGCATGACCAAAGACATCTGGGGGGGAGGGGTTAAGGAACGCTTCTCCAAAAGGAGGACTAAACTCCATCTTGAAACAGAAGGAGTTGGCCAATGGAACTGGGTGGGAGGACATCCAGTCAGAGGGACTAATATCTACAAATGCAGTAAAGTATGAAAAAGAGAAGTGTTCCGAAACTCATCACAGGGAAAGTGGGACTTAAGGGCAACACACGTGAAACCCTAGAGCAAACCACACACTCAGGCCCTGACCACACAGCTCACAATTCCTCTCTCTGCTTAGGGTCCAGAATCCAAGTCCATGATGGATACTCAGCTGTTGAGGCCAGAGGTCAGGCTACAAAGTCAGGCAGACCGTTAAATACATTTTTAAAAGGACAGACTAAAACTAAACTATAGACATAATAAAGATTTATAAAGAACCAGTGGAGCACATGATTAGGTTAAAGGTAAATAAATCTGACTATAAGTAACCCAATAATCATGACAAATGTAGGATGTTTTAGCAACGTGTCAAATGGGAAAATTAATTTTTTTGGTTTTATTCTACTTGTTGTGTACTATATGCTGAAATAACTTACCATGAACTCCAGCAACAGTAACTATAGACTGAAGACTTGCTATATAAAAACTATTGTGCCAAGTTTGGAGAATAAAAGAAATAATGAAGAATGATCCTTACACTCAAGAATTGTACAGCCAAATTGAAGAAACAGAACAGCTGTCTAAATATATGAATACATATAGAACATAGGACAAATGTGAGAGGAGTGCTTTATTTTACTTACCAATGTACTTTTTCAATAGCTTATCCTCTAATGTTATATTCATGGCACAAGTCTTAAGATTTATAACAAGAATAATACTGAAAAAAGAAGTAAGAGCCCTAGAATCACTGCTAATGTCAGCAATGAAGCAAATCCTCTGCCCAATCAATTCTAAAACTCTAAGTCTACAGGGCTGGAATTTATACACAATCAATAGCCCAATGACATTCAGGTTATACAAAGCTCTCAGTATATGAGATATGAAAGAATATTTAGATCAGCTGAATATACCTATTCTGAAGCAAGAGTTAAAAATGTCCATCTTCAAAGTTGGGTGACTATGTAAATTAAAAAAAAAAAAATACCTGCTGTAAACTCTGCACAAATACTAAAAGGACTCATACATTTCAGTGGAAATTGTTTTGAATGGGATTTTCAGCAAATTGAGTTAATACAGCCATAAAAGCTGGGGACATTTCCACTACTTTTGATTATTTAAGTTTTCCATTTTCATTCTAAAATATGTTTGCAAAATACAATTTGAAAGGATAGATTCTTGTTTTGTTTTGCAAGGTGTTTAGCAATTCATTTAAGTCCTAGAAAAGCATTTTATATTTTTCTTCATATGTCTACTTATATGATAGTAATTTTATACCTTTGATACAAGAAATTTTCTACTTGAGTCAAAATGAGCCATCTAGGTAAAAAACTGTTAAAAACTACAGTATGGAAGGCAAAAATAGTAAAATTAAGTAATAAAGTTTAAATAACTTGCATAAACTCTAGCGGAAACACTAAAATAAATTTGGGAGCTTGTCAGCCCTTGGTTTAAGTACACAGATTGACACTTATTATTTACTAATTATTCAAGTACCTCTGTCTAAGTGATAATAAAGTGAGAAAAAGCTAAGCTTGGAACCCAACCATCTTGATTTCAAATCCAAATGTCACCTAACAGCTATGCATCATAGAACAAATTACTTGGACTCATTTTCCCTCCTCTAGAATGTTTTCTTGGCTTAAAAAAAAATTGAGATAGTAACAGCTGCTTGCCAGAGGTACTTTAAGCATTAAATGGTATAAACTACATATATAAAATGTTCTCACATAGGGTCTAACACAAAGTGATACTCAATACATGTTAATTCCATTCTTCACTCTTTCTCCAGAGGTTTCCCCTAAACTATAGTTTGCTCACAAAACATTGCATTAGTTCCTACGGCCAATGTTTGAAAAGTGCTTAGTAATTCATTTTATTATAGCTTGGGAAAAGGAAATGAACATATATGAGATCTTACAGAAATAACAAAGTATGCAGAAAATACTTTCTGAAACAACCATAAAATGATAAAACATATGAATAAAAAAAATCATCTAGGTCACTCTAAAACAGAAAGATTCTTGAGCAGAGAAAAATCATGACTTTTCCCTTACCTTAACATTCCAGGATGGCAGGTAGCATATCTATCTCAGTCACCTGATGTCTTCCTAACACCCTGGACAGGACTGAGCTCATAGTAGATTGTCCATTAACGTTGTTTGTATAAAGAAATGACTAAATAAATGTGCAAATGATGTTATAATTCACTATCCCATCAAAAATGAAGGGACTTCAATCTCAGGATATCTTTTTTGTTACTCATTTGAAACCTTGGCCATTTATATCTTTTAAAGTAAAACAAGTTTCCTCAAACAGCTCTTCAATATTTTCTAAGGTGCTACACACTCCCAAGATCATGTTGAGATGAGTATTATTAGAAGGCATTTCATACGTGAAAAATATTGTCATGATTTCTCTAATTTAAAAAGTAACAACAACAATAAATTTTGTTGAGTCATACTTTGCAATCTTTCTTTGCAGCTCTTCTCAGTTTCCCCAACACACACTGGTATATAACGCTCTTTGCTCATGAAATATCACTTTTCATTGAACATCCTTGTTTATCTTCATTTTCATGCTTTCATCATTCCAGGTCCAAACCCAATGTTACTTCCTGAACCCCTTTCTGACTAGTTTTGGCAAAAGTGGCTGCTATCAGAGTAGTGCCTCTTAGCCTGCCTCTTCTATTAAACTGTGCACTGAGACCTGGGAACAACCTCTTTCATTTCTGCATCCCAAACATGCACACAGTCACAGGCACACACTAATATTCAGAAAACGTCCACTGAATCAAACTGAACATTTTCCAACACTGTCTTTCAAGTTTGATATAAAAATATTTAGAAACAGGTGATGTGAAAAGCAATTTTTAGTAAGCATTTTTAAAAAATTAAAAAAATGAGCTCCTCCTTTATTGCAAGGCGCTAAAGAGCAACTAAATATTTTCCGGATTATGTGTTATCAAAAAGAAAGGCTTTTGGACGCATGGACGGGAGCTCATGTTACCAGCCAAATTTGCCAGTAAGGTTAGTGGCACCTTCGACATCTTGCAGGATGAATGGCATGCATATGAGCATATTAACACTAAATGTTAACATATTTCAATGTGATTTCATTTACATGGGGTTTTGTGTGTGTGTGTGTGTGTGTGTGTGTTTAAGTCTGGTTTAGGGATTTTTTTCATCATATTTTAATTCCAGAAACTCTTTTTAAAGCTTATTTAACAAAAGCCTGTAAAACTGGAGTTTATTCATCAACCCATGGGAGTCAGCATGCTGGTTTCAATGCGGTGTAATAAAAGAATGAGAGAGTGGCTATCTACTCAGCAAAGGTGTTGCAGCATTAATGATAGGGAAACTGACCTGAGAAAAACATTTGAAACCCACAACATAATCCGTAGAATGAAGGAGGTGACATGATGTTGGGTCAGCCTGCCTGGCAGCACAATGCGCTCTATTTAAGAATTATCCTGACGTAGAACTCTATGTTTTGCTAAATATACAGAAGAGCAGGTCTCTGTTCTTGATTTCCTTAAGGAGGTTGCAGTCTTGTTAATGATAGGTGTCAAGATCTCCAAAAGAGATGGACTTCACTCACTGGAAAATGTTGAGACTTTCCGGGATCTCTCTGGCCAAGTTCTTAAACTTGAGAAGGCGGCGATTAAAAGTTAGCAAGTGGCTCTGTAGTGGTGATATGTGAGGTAAAGAATAATTGCTAACCCAAACTGCAGGCAACACCAGATACTCACTTCACCGAATTATAGAATTCAAGACTGCTTCAGTGCAGGAATTATCACCCCACTAAGAACAGGGATTACTTGGACTTAAAAAACAACTTTTGAATTTTTACTTAAACGCTCTCCTAATGAATCTTATGTGCTTCAGTATTCAGAAATACTTCTCAGTGCTTAAATATAACTCTGAAACATAAGCATGTTGAATCCAGGGAAAGAATCTCTGGAATGCTATAACTGTTTGAATAGTTCCTATCCTGCAAATACCTGCATCCAGAAAAAAAGAAAAAAGAAAAAAAAAAAAAAAGGCTGGAAGAAAGCTGCAAATGTTACTAACTTACCAGCACTAAGCTCCTCGAACAGACATAGTTTTAACAATGCAAAATAATATCCGACAGATGAAAAGAGCTTTAAATTTCCACTGACAAGAATGTCACCTGCGACAGCAGAGACGCAGCAATGATCTCGATGTGGTACGAAGTCAGTCCAGGTGACGGAACAGAAGTCCAGTTATGTTTCACACATAAACACTAGCCACAGCAGGGGCCGCTCACCTTTTGCCCATGTCCCCTACAGATGTTTAGAGGTTTCTGGACCTCCTCCGCAGAAATCACAGACACTAGCGACTGTCTGGGAGAGACACCTCCAACCCTTACACAATAAGGCACCAGTCCAGCAGCCCCTGGCTGTGCCTGAGCAAGGAATTTTAGGAATGGCATATTCCCTAGAGAGGTTAGGCTGGAATGGGGCTGGAGGGGGGAGGAAAAGAGGGCACCCTTCACATCCCTGTCAGTCAACTATTATTAACTATTATGCTGATGGAATGGAATCTAACCTTATACTGGCCACGTCTGGCTTTCTTCCAGGTTCAACACCACAGCCCGAAGAGACTAGTTGTATTAAGTGATCAGGCCTTTGCTTTTTAAAGATGTCTCTATTAATGAAATGAGAAGAGTCTTGACATAGTATTATCTAGCATACATTTATTCTGTTCTAAAAACAATTTTTTCATTAATACCTGTACACTTACAGTAGTAATCTTGGGTTTTAAAGCAAAGGGTAGGGAAGGTAAAGTGAACAGAAAATCCAAGCAAATAAAAGGTCTTGGTACACACGATGCTGGCGAGATGAGGCCTCGCAGAGCAGGGAGAAAATGTGATCAAAACACTGCCTGTTCCTGCATTTCTGACTCATTTCTGTGTGAATTTGGATTTGCATGTGATTATGGCAGATCTTATGAAGTACCAAGTACTAACTTACATCACTAATCATATTTACAATTCAGAAAATCCCCACATGTGCTTATAAAATTCAAGATACCGATTTTAATATTTTGTAGTTCTCCGAGGTAAAAAAATACAACTAATTTAAAAAAGGAAAAAGCACTATATACTGAATATATATGTGTGTGTAAAATGCTGATCCATCATTATTTGTTCATGTTACCCTATTTCATTCCAAAATATTTAAAATTGGCTTTAAGAATAGCATTCATTTTACAAAAATAATAACAATAACTGAAGATATTTAATAGGTTATAACAACATATCAGGCACTGTTCTAGGAGTTTCACAAACATTTCTAATGTAATCCGCAAACAATCCAGTGAAATAAGTAACATTATTGCCATTTACAGATAAAGACACCAAGTCTTAAGTAACTTAGCCAAATCTTATAATTAGTAGGTAGCAGAGTACGGATTTGGAAAGAAGGAAAGCATAAATATGGGGGTGGGGGGAAAGGTTGTATCACACATAAAAGATCTGCCATACATGTCAGGAGGGAAGTTCATATATGGTGCTCAAATATCTGGCAGCTTGGACCTCAATTACACTGTACGACGTTTCATAACTGCACTACCCTGCAAGAGTGTTCTGGCTGTCCAACCTTTTGGTTAAGAGTCAAGATATCTATTTGTATGTCATAGAAAAGAATCTCAAACTTCACCTGTTCCCCACAGGCCCTTCCGCAGGAGTAAATGACATGACTACATGACTATTCACGGTATTGTTTAGGTCAAAATCCAGTAATCATTCCAGACCTCTCTTTTTCCCTCACACGCCACTCCCAACCCAGCAGCAACTCCAACAGGCTCTACTTCTACAATGTATCTGACCACTTCTCGCCATCGCCACGGCTCCTGCTCTGGTTGAATCCACAAACACCTTTCATATAAATCACTTCTACCCAGGCCTCCTTAGTATCACTCTGCTTCCAGTACCGCACCCTCCGTCTACTCTCCAGAGTATTAAGAGTGGATTCTTTGAAATATAGCTCACCCCCTACTATTCTTCTCATTCACACCACTATGACCGGGCTGGACTTGCTGTTCCTCAAATACGACAAATAAGCAAAGTTTTACAATTCTCAAGAATGATCCTAGTTCATTTTAATTTAGTAAATGTAATGCTTTATGTAACAGACCATTTTTGGCTAACTGATCTGCAGCCCAAAAAATAACTTCCACTCTCTAGCCCAAATCTGTTTGTAACTATTCATGAGCATGAGAACCTTTATTCCAAAAAGGGGAGAAGGAGTAGGAAATGGAACTAAAGTAACAGATAAGTACAGAGATGAAAGGACAACCAAGAGTCTGGTTCCCGTGGGCCTCCTTGCCTGAGATTCAATGTTTACAGTAGAGGAATGAGGGCTAAGATGATGGAACTGCATGTCATGAGAAATGAAATTCTGGAAAAGAGACTATGGCCAGAAAGTGATCAAGAGGCACTTCCTGTTGTTCTGGCCCTCTCAGAGTCTAAGACAGATATGACATGGCATGGCACAAAGCTGGGGGGAGGGCTCCTACAAACAACCTCAGAAGCCATATCTGGCATCCTCGATACAAGCATTGGATTTCTCCTTATAGGTAATGACAACAGAGGGTCTTTGTCAATGAACTTCTTAAGCTGTAGATGTGGTATCTGAAAGCCATAGGAAGAGTGGCAGGCAGCTTGTGGTAATGATGACTGAAAGAATGATGTCCAGACATGCATGAGTGATAGTAGACTTCCAGAGGTAACTAGGAAGTGGGAACACTGTGAAGAGTGCTAATTTCCATGTATCAGGCCAGCGGGGCTGCTATTGGGGAGCATGAACTATCTTAATTCTGCTCACCATCAGAATGTATGTGTCTTTATGTGGAAGTCACAGGCTGGTGAGGACTGAAGAACATGGGTTCCCTTATAGTCATTTAGGTTCTGCCTACAGGTGAAGTCTATTTTTTTCCCTCTTATTCAAAGCTTTCTAATGGAGGCTAAACTTACAAGATCTTTTGGATCACCAGCTACAGGCTCATTTACTTAGGTAGTCACACTTTTATGTGATGCCTTGGCCATACATAGAGAGAATTATACAATGAAGTGGTTTTATATCATATTTCAGTTACATTAAGGAATGAACAAATTTAAAAATTAAAGCTTTTTTAAACTTAAAGATATAATTAGTTAAGGTATGACTGGTATCCTTATAAAGACAGGAAACTTGAACACAGCTATTCACTCAGGGAGAAACATGTGAACATGAAGGCAAAGATCAGGGTGATGAATCCACAAGTCATTGAATGCCAGAGGTGACCAGCAAACCACCAGCAGTCAGCAAAGAGGCATGGGAGGTTCTCCTGCACAGCCCTCGGAAGGCACCAACCCTGCTGACCCCTTGATCTTAGACTTCGAGCCTCCAGACCTGTGAAAAAATAAACCTATAAGTGTCAAGCTCAGATGCATATATTCCATGGACTTCAAAGGATACGTAGAAGTGATCAAGAAACTACTGCAAGAACCTTTCGAAATACTTCAGAGAACAGGAAAGGTGCCAGAGCACTACAGGCAGGCTAATTCTATTATTTTTAAAGGCAAAGGATGTGAGTTCTGCAAATCTCAGATAAGCAAGTTTAAAATGAACCCATTGAAATTAGTAGGCAAATGTTTGTGTAACAACTTTAAAAAAGGTTCCAAATATGGGTTCGCTGAGAATATTTTTATCATTGATTCAACTACTAGATTGGGAGATAAAGAAAATGTGGACTTTGTTCATCCTGAACTTAATTACACATTTGAAGAAATCTCTCATGATATTCCTGAGGTCAAAATGGCGAAATATGCAGGAAATAATGAGTTAGGTACATTCATAACAGGTTGAACAACCACGCCCAAAGTGTTGATTCATGAAAAATGTTAACATAAAGAGAGGTCTCAATTGTATGCCACAGGGCTACTTTAACCAGATTGGGAAAAAAAAAATGCAAGGCACGTTTATCAAACCCATGGATGACACACTGCTGATAAGGAAACCTGATCCTCTAAATGGCTGAGTCTGGATTCCAGAAATCATCTGAGGAATCATTGGAGCAGTCAGAAATGTTTAATCAGGGCAGAAAGAACAGACAAAGCAGATATGAAAGCTCAAGGCTAGATCTCTGGAAGATACAGGATCAACTAAGTTGCTGCAGGAAAATCTGAGATCTTAATAAAGAAACAATATTTCACTTATCTCTACCAGTATTACTCCAGTGCTAATCAATATGATAGTTTACTTAACTGCTACTGATTTCCTCATGTCCACTGGCTTCCCGATTTTTTCCCTTCCACTTTCCAACCTATTTTCTAAAAAAAAAAAAAAAAAAAAGAAAGAAACAAGTTGCACCTTCTTTTATAAACTATAGCCCTAATGACATGCTCCATCATTTTGAGGTACAATTATGGTCATATTTAAATGTTTACTTTAAATATAACTGGTCAGAGCTCTCCTTTGCCCTAGAAGTGCATTCTATATACCACACTTTAAGGAGGAGTGGGAAGCACTAACTAGTTCTCTGCCCCCAAGGCTACTGGTCTTTGACTACCCATCTGTGCTGTCCTCTCTGGCTCCCTGCTCAAGCCACGCAAGCTTGACGATCCGGTTTCATGTGGTGCCTAGCCTCAGTCATGGCCGCTGTAACTCCACGGTTCCCACCTACCATTACCAGCTGCTCTCCCTCAGAGCACAAACTACTCTGGCTACATCTGTACGACTTTGCAGCATCAGCCCCATGAATTCAAAAGCTCTTCTGAGTGGCGGTTCCGTCCCTGAGTTCCCCTTTTCTGTCCCCAAGTACATCTTTCCTTAAGGTAATTTTATTTTAGCACACTCATTGCTTTTTTCTGACACTGGGTTGTTGTTTTTTTTCCCCTTTTGTAGTGAGGGGGCCACACAGCTCCATCCCCCAACACCACGTATTAGCTCCTTCTCTCCCAGAAGGCCCTGAACATCTTATGGAAAGTGGCCTCCTCCTCCCCAGGAACTAGCTTTACAAAGAACAGAACACACCTGCATTCTCAGGGAGTGGCAGCCTTTTATTAATGAAGGTCAAAAACTCTCTACTGCAAGACAATGGCTGTGTACTTGCTCAACATTTCCATAACTAAGTCATTTAAGAAATACAGAAAATCAGCCTTTCTAAATTTAAAAACTTGTCCTCCTCCCCCCCAAAATAATAAATCTGGCTCAGTGTCCAAAATTTTCCCATAGCTGCTCAATGCGTTAGGACAAAAATTCAAACTTCTTTCTATGATCTACAAGAAAGTATATATCATATGGCTCCTTTCCTATCTCTCCAGCCACATGTCCCAACCTTCATCTTTTCCTCAAATACTAGACCCACCTGCCTTCTTTCACTTCTATATTGAATAAAGACAGCCTTCTTCTACCTCAGGACCTTTGCACACATACATACATATATACTTAAATAGTTTGTCATACACCACAACTCTCTGAGTTTCCCCTCCTTACTTAGTCTTCAGCTTAAATGTTACCTTTTCTAAATATTCACTATAAACTAAAGCCCTTCATGTTCTTTTCCATTGCCCCTTGTTCTTTTCTTTCATAGCACCTACCATAAATTATTACTATACATTCCTGTGTGTGCTTACATTTTTAATGTATTCCCCACACTGTATATAAGCTCTACAAGAAGCTTGTAGTCGCATCCGTTTTGATCATTATTGTAAAGTAAGTTCAGTGCCTGTCACACAGGAAACATCAAGAAATATTTCATTAAATAATTGGATAATAACTAGAAGTGCCCAACAACGGAATCACCAGCTTTAAAGGCTTGCAAAAAATCTTGATCGCATATTCAAGGTTCTGCAGAAAGGATTCCTGAGTTAGAAACGTCAGCTACATAAACTCTAACTTTCTCTTTCTAGAACTGATACTTTATAAGAGATAGGCTGCTATAAGGAGTCTAAGAAGAGAAAATCATTATAGTCTGGGAAGCTAGCAGAAGTTTCATGAGGTCCTATCTGAGAGAGAACTGACATAGAACTTCACGGAGATCTTTGACTTAGAATGGCACAAGATAAAGAATTTCAAAGATGTGACAATCAACAAAGGTAAACTTAAAAAAGGAAAGGAGAACATCTTTGTGTGTGATCAATCTGACTTCGTGTGAGAGGCATGGAGTAACAGGCTAAGCAGCAAAGGTCAGGTCAGTAGATAAAGGGTCTGAACGGAGTTCCATCTCTTGCTCAGAGGAGGGATGACATTAAGAAGAGTCATCTAGATATGATGACTGTGTTAGAGGAAAACGTAGCTAGAGGTACAGGGTCAGTAAGGGGCCACTTTACTAAACTACCGTAATACTTAGGAAGCGTGAAGTACAGACAGGAGAGATATTCCCCATAGTTAACAATTACACAAAGTGATTCATCACAGAGAAGCTACAGTTCCCACAAGCAACAGCAGGCGAGAGTCAGCAAGGGAAGCCCATAGCTTCAGGAGCCCAGATAGGTCCTTGGCATTTGCTGGGGACGAAGAGTTACTCAAGAGACTTGGGGGAAAAAGGCTATTTCTCAAACCTGTCCCAAAAAAGTGCATTTTAAATATTTTAGCAACCAGTACAACTAGACCTGTGAGTGCTAAATATCAGCCCCAGGAAAAGGAAGCCTAAAAGAGACAAGGAGCAGTAGAATGAGAGGATGAGATCCAACCAAGACAAAGCTTAAGGGGGAAAAATAAGAAAGCGGAGAACTGACCACATATGAGAAACAAAGAATATTAAGTAATCAATGATATCAAGATTTCAAGTCTCAAGAGCCATAGGTGTAGAGAGTTATAGTAATAACAAAGAAGAAGATATTTTGGAAAGAAAATAAGTTTAAGTGAAGTGTCATGTAAGAATTCTGAGTTTTTAATCTGTTGAGTTTAAAATGTGTATAGTTATTTCTAAACATTCTAAAGGCAGCTATAAACATATATCTTAAATTTAGAACTGAACTTAAAGTTGCAGACTTTGGAAAAAATCAGAAGAGATATGATTACTGTAAAAAGCTCCTTAAGTAAGTGAACATTATAATGATGATTGATAAGAGTTAGCTTTTAGTATAAGGTAAATTAAAATTGACCAAAATACACCATTAAATTAAAAATTAGGATGTTATATAATCTTGCAATACACAACTCATTCAATAAACTCAAGATTCACTTAAAACAGTGACCCTCCATCCAGGATGCATAGCAGATTCATTTAGCTATTTCTTTTTAAAAGATAGTAATTGCTATGGACTGAATTGTGTTCCTCAAAACTCTTTTGTTGAAGTCCTAACCCCCAATGTGACAGTGTTTGGAAAAGGGGCTTACAGGAGATCATTAGGATTAGATGAGATCATGAGGGTGGGGTCTTCATAATGAGGATAAGTGCCCTTTTAAGAAGAGACAGCAGAGAGCTTGCATACACTGCTAGCTTGTGCCTAAGCCTGTGTTGTTCGTCCTCCCTCCCTCCATTGTGAGGACACAGTGAGAAGGTGGTTGGCTGTGTGCAGCTTGAAGAGTCCTCACCAGACTCAACCATGTTGGTACCCTTATCTCAGACTTCCAACCCCCAGAATTTTGAGAAAATAAATGTTTGTTGTTAAAGCCACCCAGGATAAGGTATTTTGTTATGGCAGACTGAACAGACTAATACATTGAGGCTTGACCAATTAAATGAGAACCAGTGGACCAAAACATAGTCTAAGATTGCAAAAATAACTATATCCAATCTAGTCACCCAACTAACTTAACTGGAATATCCTACTAGGAAGATTTGTGACCTAGGAAAAGTGTCCCTCACACAGTAAACACCCTATAAATGTTTGGTCCATGAACAAACATGAAGGAGTAGAAATGCATGCATGCATGAGTGAATAAAATCTTGACAGAGAACACATAAAGTCAAATATAACAAGCTGAGAAAATAAAAAACAGATCTTCTTGACTGAAGATTTATCTAAATAATAAAAATATTTTAAACACTGAAGAGTCAAAATGTTAAACCATGCATATATTACTTATTTTAGTTATACAATGAACATTTAACTGTTAGGTATAAATAAACATTTCAAACATTAAATCTTTAAAAATATGTTTATAACAATTAATACAACATTGAAATTCTGTTTTATCTAGTTTTAACAAAGTCTCTTATGATAAAAATATCTGTTTATGAAAGGGTGAAGAACAGACGTTTCAATTCATGCTAAGAAGTATATTTTGCTATTTCACTAAATCTAAAGAACCAGAAGCTCTTGCATGTATTTCAGGGTAAGCAAAATTCAGGAAATATTCCAAATTTAGTATGTCTCGCTCATCTAAGGATATTGTTTCCATTTACTAAATAGAGAATTATAGATGTTTAAAATAAAATATAAATATTGTGACTTGGAATAAAAGAATTCTACTTTCAGTTTTCTTAATAATATTAGTTGATATATATATAAGGAACCCATCTCTGGGTTACAATGACTGCTAAATATCAGACAGTCCATACAGAAGATGACCTGGCAAATAGCCTCAGAAAAGCCTAGAACAAGTACTGTAGAAGATTATATACCTAAAATCTCAAAAAGAAAATTAATAAATAACCCATTCTCTGAAGGTAAGCTGCTTGATTAAAAGCATCATACTCTAATCTTGACACAAATTTCACAAACCATAGCTAAAAGATTGACTCTAAAAGGGTCTGAGAATAGCAAATCAGACTTGCCCTGTTCTCAATAAAACATCTGAAAATTATATGTAAACGTCAATAGTTTTTCTCTGATTATCAAAATAATAAACCCTTATTAAATAAAATTGGTATACAACTATGGAATTATTTTAGATATTCAAGTTAACTGTAGTGGTTCTAAAAATATGCAATATCTCTAAATAATAAGATTTATAAATTGATACACAATATTTTAAAACATCTTAATAAGGAATAATCATATCTAAAGAATTAAAGTAAAAGTCCATCTCTGCTATAACTGCCAAAGAGATTTTAAAGTAACTTTACACAGTTAAGCAAATAGTCGCTCTCTATGATCTGTATAGTATCGATTTTCTTTCTCAGGACTTTTCTTTTTACTGTGCTTACTTTTGCTGACAGACAATAGTTTAGATCCCAAGGTTCATTCCTGATTTCATATTTTAAGTACCCCAAAACCTTCACATTTAGCCTTTATGTGCAGTAGATGACTTACTTAGATGACTTTTAGGATCAATCATATCCATGAGATTCTATGACTTAATGAAATATAATTAAATTTAATCAACAAACTCATTAAGTCCTGATTTCTTCATGTATAAGAGGGAATAGTGATTCCTTATTAGAGGTTATTGTGTTACAGAACCTGGCACAGAGCACACAGAGATTTCAATAAATGTTATTCCCTCTCCCTTCACTCATCGCTTCTCTCCCCTTCCCTCTATCAGTATATAGTTGTTGGCAAATCAATTATTTATTTGTCATTAAGCATGTGATAAAATATTATATAATTATATATTTATGATATCCACCACTAAACATCTTTACACCCTATTTAAGGTTAAATGTAATCTGCCAAAGTGCAGGATCACATCAAAGGACCATTTTCCAATTCAACATTGAAAAACAAAGACATTATAAATTATATAGTACTTTTTGCAAGGGTACAGTTGATGTGTGTTAATTGACTTCAGAAAATCCCAAAAGTTAGGTTAGTTATATCATTCTATGAACGTGGTTCTAGACCTTCACTGTGTAGCAAAATTATTTAGGGGAATTAAAGAATCATTATAGATGCCTGAGCCCCAACCCTGAAGATTTTGATTAAATTGGTCTGGGGTGGAAGCCAGTGATGAAGCTGAGACTAGAATCCAAGTCTCCATTTTTAGAAATTACAAGAAAATCTCACTCTAGAGTTAAAAGAGGTTTGAGTGTGTGATAGTACATAACCTGGAAATATTTAAGCACAATATTGAGGCACACAGTACATTTAATCTGCATTTAACTTTACATCAAATGCTGATAATCAATAAAAGACCTCACTATTGCCACAAGTGGTCTTCCCTTCATAATACCTAATTACAGAACTAGTATCTCCTTTGCTTCTTACTCTGAAGAAAATTAAAAGACCTCAAAGTCTAACACAAAAATGAGCAACTACTTGTGCTACATAAAGAGAAGTAAGTCTTGATAAAAGATCTATTTGATACATAAATGAACAGAATCAGTGCCTCAGGTGATGTGGAAAGAGACTCCAAAGCAGATCTCTCTCTCTCTTTCTCTCTCTCTCTTTCTCTCTCTCTCTCTCTCTCTCTCCTGCTTAAAACCTGTTTGTCTGGGGATTGGCTCAGCTGCTCCAGTTCCAGTCTCCCAGCCTTCCAAGGTGTTGACATGACCTCAGTTGTCTTTTACTGGAGCTGGATCCAATTAACAAAATCCAACACATGCAGGCACTTGTTTCTCCATTATCCAAGTGCCTTCCAGGGCAGCAGAGAATCACAGTCACCTCTTCTAGTCTTCCCCTTGACAGCTTTTATCCTTCATCTGTAAACACTGTCTAAAGGCTATCAGGCATGTGGGCACATCGATGACAAGTGGTAGAACTGACCAAATGAGGGCAAACAAAATATAAATCCAACTAAATATTACCTAGTCAAATTACAGAATTTTAGAGAAGAAGAACAAAAACAGTAAACCAACTGACTTTGCCCAACAACTGAAGGCTTATTCGGTTGTGGACTCTGCATGAGGAAAGTTTCCCTTCCTCTCTGTCCTCTCCCTCCCTCCTTCCCAACTTCCCTCCTTTCCTTTCCTTCTTTTTTCATTTGCAAAGGGAAACAGAAAATAGATGCAAATATTATATACATGTTTCCTGAGAGTCGATTAACTATGGCCACTTTATGATCATATAAAGAATAGGGATGTCATTCAAAAATCACATCTCATCATCTTTGTGCAAAGAAGGATTCCACCTTACAAACAGTATCAACTATAATGTGAATACACTATCCCTAAAAGTTTGCATTTTTCAATAATTAATAGTGACAGACTCTGAGGTCAAAATCAACATGTGTGATGAAGCCGTATCTTAAACATATGTACCAACTTACAACAGAAGGGAAATCTGAAAGGACCTGATCTTTCCTCTTCCACCCTTACCTAGCTCCTGATTTTAGAGTACAGTACATATAAAACTATTAAAATCTGCTAAAGTACGTAATCTTTTCTTCCTATTACTAAAAAAAAAGTCCTAAAAAGTCTAAAATGAAAATTAGAAAACATAATCTCCTACTGTAACAAAAAAATTTACATGTATAACAACCCCTCCCCCATCCTCATTTTAAAAATGAGGCTAATATGGCCCTGGCCAGTGTGGCTCAGTAGGCTGGGCGACATCCCACCAACCAAAGGTTGTGGCTTGATTCCCTAACAGAGCACACGGCTGGGTTGCAGTTCAGTCCCTGGTCCCGATGCATGCAAGAGGCAATCAATGTTTCTCTCTCACATCAGTCTTTCTCTCCCTCTCTTTCTCCCTCCCTTCCCCTCTCTCTATATTCAGTAAAAGAAAAAAAAAATGTAAAGAAACCAATAAATAAAATGAGGCTAATATGGACCCCACTCCCATGTGCTTTTAGAGCAGTGAGATAAAGCAAACCCATTGTATCTGGCACATTGTAAGCAATTAATAAATGATACTTATAAGGCATATGAGTAAAAAGCCCTGCTGCTTTAGAGACAGTGAAGAGTTGGCTTTCATTTTCACTTTAGTTTCCTGTATAAAAATTATATGGTTATCTATATAAATCAGTTACTAATATAAGTTGGTTTGGGAAATGTTTATATCATAAAGTATAGCACTTAAGGTAATTAATGCACATAGATAACTCTCCTTAGGTCTTCTAAAGCAGTGCTTGTCAAACAATCTACGAAAGAACACATTTTTATTTGATTTCCAATTGGTTATAAATACTTTCATATAATACAATAAGAGTGAAATTTGAAAAATATAAAATACAAGATCCCAATTTTATTACTATCAAAATTTTAAACAAGTTTTAAATAATTACTCAATTTCTATATTTATCTGAAGGCAGGAAGGTAACGAAACACTGCCCAGTCTACAGACATTTTTGAAAATTGTTACAAAGAATGCTTGATTTTAGGAATGAATGGGGAGTGGCTGTTGTGTAATAAATCAAACTAAAATTAAAAACTAAAAATTCTTCTCTTACTAATGATGTTCCACTTATATTGTTTTCAACTTAATTTAGATATTAATAAAAAAATACACAGAAACATAGCCAGTATACCGTATTAGCCTCTCATAAAAACCACATACTTCATACACTATCTTAAAAGGTTATTGAAGGAAGCAATTGGATTTTAACAATACTGATTTAGTACAGAGCAGTACAGAATAACTTCTATACTGTAGAATAGTCACTAAATAAACTATGAAAACCAAACGATAAGAGTAACTTCACAGGTTTACATTTAAATTATTAATGAAATTCCTCACACTAATAAAACAATTTATTTTGGAACACTTGGCAACTTTAACAGAACCTTTTGCTACTTCAGGTAATATTTTTAAAGAGTTCAATATACTTGTATAGAGTTATTAAAGAGAAATCCCAATAGCCTAAAGCCAACAAAGTAAATAATGTATTAAAAAGTTTGATTTTATTACAGAATAAAAATGCTTATTATGTATTTTCTTTTCTTTTATAGTTTCAACACAACCTCTTATCAGTTTTGGCATTAACGCAAATAATTTAACATTACTGACCCTACCTACACAGTTGAACTTTATTAGAGATGAAACAAATCTATACCCCTATCCCTAAGAAGAGTGTAATACAATAAAACAAAGTGAGATGGAGCCAAAACATTCATTCTTCTGCCTATAACAATGAAGTTTGGTTTATCAGTAAATCACTTCATACCTTTCAAGCCTGCCTAAAAAGAAATCTCAGAAACCATGAAATGTTTTATTTGGTTATTTATAACGCCATATAGTGACTGAATTGGAGAGAAAGATAAGAGACAGGCTCTAAACCAGCATTACTCATTATTTCTCCAATCTAAAAGAGTTTTTCTTCTTTCAGATGTCAAACTAACAGTGTTTGTCCCCACGGCAGTCCCAGGAAAGGCACTGGGCAAAGGACTTCCATGATATATAAGCTCTCTTCATAGTGAGGTTTTTCTGGTACCTGACACGATCTACTATGGAGATGATTCTGAGAACACAAAACAAATCAGTTTCAAATGGAGAAAAGCCTTTCCTAGGCCCAAATTAAATCTGTATTTCATTTCAAAAAGCAGCAAGTAAAAATGTTTAATGGACACAAATGACAATAACTTTAAGGCCCAACATACAAGGCCACGATCAGCTGTCAAATGAATAATCCAGTGCCTTTCCCAGTACCTTTAATCAGTCTCTGTATTCCATCATACACGAACTACAGTACAGCTTGTTCCATGTTTGGTCCAAGCTGCTAATGACAGTAGCTGTGGCAATCAAACCAGTAGCACAGATGATAGTACATTCACACCTAAAGTGCAGAGGGACAGTCTTACCACTTTATTCTCACTTTAGCTTTGTGTAAAAGACAGGAAATAATGTCATTCCTCCTTTAACAAATAAACCTTCCATTTCAGATAACTGATCCATGACCAGTTACTAGTATTAAAACTGGCACTTAGAAGAACATTGTCACCAGGCAAGCCAACAGGAAGTGATTTCCAGGCTGCAGACTTCAATCTGCCACACACACATTTTTTTTTCCTTTTTGTGGTATACAACTGGGAAAGAAGCATATACAATACATACATATTTTTTAAGTTGTGACAACTCCATATTTTCAATTATGATATATTTTATGGCATTTGTGACTGGCATCTTTCAGACAGGACAGGTGTTTAATCGCAGAAATAGGTGACTACTTTCTGTGCCCAGGAAAGCCAAGGTGTGGTACTGTTAGTGGTTGTCAAGGTATCTGTTTGCTCAACTTTTATCCAGCTGGAGCAAAGGTATTAAGCTCTTGAAGCATAAAAAGAAAGTGGAAAAGGACAAAAATTCAGGATTGAATTTTCAATACTGAATTAAAATGTACAGTGAATACAGTACTTGACTATCACTGTATTACAAACAAAATAAACCACAGCAGTTCATAATTCACCAAGACAAGTTTGGAAGTTGCTTCTGCCCCTTTTCTTTGTTTCCAACATACAAACCACATAGAATTTTAAAAAGAAATAAGATGTCAATCTCTTAAGATTTCAATAACTCATGATCAGAAACTAACAAAAAGAATATATAAAAACCCACAGCATGCTTCAAAATGATTTCCATAAGACTATATGTAACATTTGAGGGAAAGGGCCTCAGTCATATTAAATCTATAGAAACACATACTGTTGTTTAACTAATAAGGAAATACTTCACTCTTTCTGCCACTTTCCCAGCTGCACAAGAAGAGGGGGGGGGGGAATGCTTCCTCAGCATTACTAGGCTGCTGTCCAGAGCATGCGTGAAGGCATAGAGGTGGAATCAGGTGTGATAAATAAGGAAGCTAAAATTTTTTAACTCTAGAATATAGTACGGGAGGTGGTAATGGACACATAGAGAGGGAAAATGGCATGGGGGCTCGAGTCCATATAGTGGTCACAAGAGTGATAATATAAATAATAACAATAAATAACCAGGTGCCTATAATGTCTAAGAAACTAAGCATCTATATATTCCAAATATATAGAGGGCTTAAATATATGTCTATTTATAACAATCTCAACAGATATAAGTATTACCACTTCTCTTTATATGTGGATGGCAACTGAGGCTCAGAGATGCTAATTTATTCACACAAGGTCACTCTGTATCTAGCTATTCTTTTGGTTAAATGTCAATAAATTGTAATAAATGATGATAGCTAGACTTATATACATGTTTATCAACAGCTAACCAAACAGCTGGATTTTAACCTACATCTGTCTCCAAAGCCTAATAATTTAACTTTTAAAAGTATTAAAGACAAATCAAAAAATATTTTATTAATGATTACAAAAGATAACCTTATAACTTATCAAATCAACAGACTAAAAAGGAAACAATATAAGTTTAATGGGCACTTACTACAGGTACCACATTGAGTTAAAAAATGAATGAATGAATACAAGATAACAAAGGATAAATACACTTTTTTTTAAGGAAAGAATGGGAAATCTCTTGAACCTTTCTTATCCATGTCTCCATCCTGTGATAACAAATCTGTTCTTACAATAAAATTGCATCTCAATCTTCAGTAAAGGTTTGTTTTGTGAACTTTGTATAATTAGGGAAAATAAAACGCAAAACAGTATTTTAAGGTGCACACAGATTTGCTAAAGATGTTAATTATTATAAATTATAACAATTATTATAGGAATACATTAAGATTAAAAATACTGTAAAATTCTTTATCACAAATATAGTTAAATTGATAAAGAAAAGTTAAACTTTCTTTGAATTTTCTAAAAAAGTACAGTATTTGGAAATGTACTAAAAAGGAATGCTAATTATGTCATATAAAAAATGGCACTTTCAGAAGATGTATATATTTTCTGCATAAAATTATAGTTTCCTTTATTTTAATGCTCACATACCTCCAATTCTATTTATAATGCAGATAGAATGGAAAGAAAAAAAATAGAGTTAACTATTCCATAGGCACTACAAACTGTCAGAAAAATAGTATTAGAACATTGAACACAGACCTGTCAGTTTCTTAGGCTACCACACAAATGTTTTAAAAGTTTTGTTTTGTTGTGGTTTTAAAGCTTAGTGTAATCTCTCTTACCACTGCTTCCAACGGACAAAAAAAAACCAGAGTTAAAACTCAAATACAGCAGTAAACCACAGGGCAGAGAGGAGGCTCTCCCAGCCCATTCCTTCACAAACATGTTGCCAGTCCTGTATGCACCATCCTAACTCTGATGTTTCTCTGGCCCCAAGCCAAAAGTATCATTTTACTCCGAGTGGAGAAAAAAGAGTTTCATTCTTCCAATCTTGTACTACTTTCACCTGGGCCTTGTAATCTTGTTTTTCCACATTTCTAGCTGCTCAAACAAAAGCCTTCCCCCTAAAATATTCATAAAGGATAGGGAAGAGAAGAGAATGGGAAGGAGATGTTCTCTTTACAGACAGTACTCTTAGTACTGGGCACTATTTTAAACACTGATAAGGGCAGGCATAAAAGCAGGGACTGCTTGCATCCAGTGAATTCAGGTAATGTATCCATTGTTCCACACTGCCATGGTCTGGTGACAGGAACCCCGACTAGAACAAGCTTGCCCTGCATTTTCCTTTGCATTTAGATGCCAACTTCGATAAGGTCACGCCTTAAAAGATCCACAGAGCATGCAACACACAGATAGCAATAAAGCCTTCAGCCATTCCCATACGCAGATAAGACAGTGAAAAGGAGAGGAAGTCAGAACAACACTTTCATACTCAAACAGAGATACACAGCCAACCATTTCTAACTGCAGCCATTCAGATCCTTCCCTTCCACCAGGGACCTAAGTGGATCCAACAACAGCAGCAGTGGAGAGAGTCCATCCTTCCCTCATCCCTGCTTGAAAACCACAACTTTCTGAGAGGAGCCCGATGCTTCTTCCCTCACTAGTCTGCTTTGAGGCATGTCCAAATGAATTCCTCCATTGCTCTTTTGCTTTTCATTCCAATGACTCTCTGAAATGTCTAATTCCGGGCCTTTTAGTCCCTTGAACCTCCCCAAAGATTTGACTCCTCTCTTATGGCAGGGCTCCCTCCCACAAGCTACCCATAGAAACCAATTCCCCCACTGCCTTCCCTCCCAGTCATTCCCCGAAGATCCAATCCAATCCTCTTCTCCCTTGCTGTTTTCCTTTCCTACTGTTCCCAAAAGAACCCGACATCACTATTAGTGAAAATACACAAGAGGTTTGGAAGGAGGGGAGAGAATACCACTGTAGCAAAGGAACACACACACATACACACACACGATGAAGGAATGGTATTTAATCCCTGGATTGTTTTTTCTCTTATCTGAAAGTTTCGTTTATACACATTACATCATACCACCGCAGACAGACTCCATTTTTCCCAAATGCCTTGATGAAACAATTTTATCTAAAGTGAAACAGCACAACTTACAGAAAGCTTACCAACTTATAAAATTGTAACCAAAGACTAAAGTGCAAAGATCCTTTTTTCCTCCAATCAAATACTGGAAATTCTGGGGGAAAAAGAAAAAAAAACTAGCCAAACTATTGACAGATGAGCACCATGCTCAAAACCTCTGTTGTGAGGATGCTATACTCTCAATTTAACCAAACTCTACTTCAGAAAACTCTATTTCACTGTAGTGTTTGCACTAAGATTTAAGAGTTTCACAATGTTTTTTACACTATTTAATTTTTCCCTTCTTCAAATAATAAAACATCTCTGGGGCAAAAGTAAATCTGTAATCTTTTTCATAACATTTTCTTCAATTACATATTTTGATAATCCAAAATACAGTGATAAGAATTATTCCATTTTTTTATTTTAAGATACAAAGTTCCTAAACTTGCTTTTTTTAAATTGTTAAACTTTACAATTGGCTACTTCTCTGAGGGTGGGGGGGATGGCATTATTATAATAAGTGAAAATAATGAATCAGATAATTAGTATTTAAATATTTTTGACATCGATGCAATTTTTAAAAATTTACTCTGTGGTTTCTAAACAAGTTACAGAAAGAGGGGACCAAACTCTTCCTGTTTAACTTAGGACATCCTTGTTTTTCTAAATGAAAAGATGGTCTAACTAATTTTTTTTTAAATTTGTTCTTTGTAGGTGTTCCATTCTGATACCAAATATGTAACAGCTTTTTGCCACTTAGAAAAATCTAAAAGTAAAGAATCTCAAATCTCACTTTCATATGTCTTGTTCATATTTAGTACTATAATGAATATACTAAATAACACATGTATTTAAGATGTAATTAATGCTGGGACAATAGTACTAAAAAGTATCCTTTTAAAAAAATTTAATGTAATTTTTGTTCAAAGTATCTATCATTGCACCTATCTGGTCATAATTTGGTAAAGAACAGGTATATCCTAGCCCTTTCTCAATAATACATAACTAGAACATGATAGAGCATAATGCACACTGAACTGAAAGAGAAAAGACTTGAGTTTTATGTATTTACTACCTGTGTAGCCTTGGACAAGTCCCTAACTTTTCTTCATCTGTTTCACACCTCTAAAATGAAAGGAGTTGAAATATCCCTCAAAAGCTCTAATTAAATGAAATGAAAAGAATCAGATGCATGGTCCTAAATTAGACAAAAGGTAACCTAAAGACAACAGGGACACTAAATTAAATTTTCAGGAGGATGGAATGACTATAAATCAAGGTAAAAAGATTGAAATTACTAAATAGAAATCTACAAGACATCATTTTCAGTGTTTAGTCCACTTACTACTATTCCCCAAAGTATTCAAAATGGGTGTAATGTCTGATGTCAACTAGAATACCAGCTGCTAAGAAATGGAATAATGAAGACTCTAAGATGTACACATATTTCATTGTAAAGTAGGGAATTTTTAAAAAATGAACAGAAGTATGGAAGAACTTTACACATTCATTTTTAATTCCTCTTCCATTTACAAAGCACAAAATAATCTCTTTATAATAGCTACTTTACCATCCCTCATGCCCTGTGATCTGTATTTGGTCTCGATAAGTACAATTATATGCATGAAAGACACAGGGATCACCTAAAAACTCTTAGCGTTTTGACTTGGGGTGGTGAACACACACTACAATATACAGATGATATACTATAGAATTGTACACCTAAAAGCTATATAAAATTTTATTATCCAATGTCACCCCCATTAATTCAAAAAAATTAAAAAAAAAAAAAAAAAACCAACCCTTAGTGTGGCCCACAATTTCAGAGAGCTGAGCTACATGCTGAGCTAATGAACTGATGTGACCTGAGATCTGATCCCACTGCAGTGGCCATCAGGCTATAGTGGCAGTGTTACTTTACCAAAATAAACCCCTCCTCAATAGGCAGAAGTGCCAAGAGTCCTTCCAGGTGCCAACTTCTACTCTTCTGGAATAAGATTCCACTAACAAAGCTAATACAGCTTTGAACTGTTTTTCTTTAGTAGGTACGTATATTTAGATTCTATTTTCCATTTTCAAAGTATAAACACACTGCTTTTTTAGTATATATATATATATATATATATGCAATAATGTTCATTGAATTCAACAGAAAATTTGGAAATCTAGAAAATATGGAAAAAACATTTTCAGCATTCAAAGATGACCACTAATAAAATTTGATGTATATTCTTCCTATGTTTTTTCTATGAAATTCAAATACATTAGTGGGTTTTTATTTACCAATTTGAGATCCTAGTAAATAAAGTTTTGTAGCCTTTTAAATTCCTGTATTTTGAAAAATTCCTAGGGCATCATAATCTTTATGCATCTAGTTTTTAATAACTACATCTCATTCCACCCAGTGAATGTGCCATTTTAAAACAATCAACCATAATCTAAAGTATTTCAAAGAATTTAAATATAACAATTCATTTTCCATATCAAATATTAAATTTGAGGAGATAATTATAAAGTGGTTTGAACAGTTCATCTTATCAGGCTCTTGGTAAATAAAAAATGCAAGTAGACACAAACTTAAACCATTAAAAAATCTGTAACCTATTCCCTCCTTATTCTATTCAAATAAATCATATATTTTAAGTAGGGGTAAATTGTACATTTTTCCTTGCTTACATTCACCTTAGAATTTTAAGTCTGAATATCATAATTAATACAATCACAGGATAATAAATGCTCATATTCAGCCTTTATTATGCTAAGTGTTTTATAAAGACAATCACTCTAATCTTGGCCACAATTCCATGAGGTAAGTATTGGTATCTTTTTTCACAAATTAAGAAAACTACTTTCTGAGAGGTTAAAAAATTCACAGAATAAATAAATCCTACCAAAACTAAGATGTAGCTCTTGAATCCTACATTGAATAGATTTTTAATGTTCTCATGTGTGTTTATGTACTATATATTTATATTTATTAACTGAATTTTAATAGTAACGAAAACAAACTCCTACACTACCATTATTACCACCATATTATACAATAGCAATTTGGCAATCTTAATTTCAAAGAGATAAGCATCAGCAAAATAATATATAATACAGACACTTTAATAATATAATTTTCAGAGTTGCATATTGTATAACAATGTCCAGTAATCAGTAAGATGAATTCCCCTCCTAACTTTTGTTCGACTGTTTGTTAACATTGAGGGGTGTGATTCATTTGTTATTTTTTGTGTTTATCTTTTCTTTCTTTTCGTTGTTGTTGTTGAACAGATAAATACGTGTATTTGAATGGTTTAAATATTAAGTATATAATGAAAAGTTCTGCTTTTAAAAAGGATATAATGAAAAGTCTTGCCTCTGTCCTAATCCCCTATCCACTTAGCTATGAGTCCTCTACCTATGTACCCCAAAATAAATAACCAACTTACTGCTTTCTTGTATTGTTTCTGAATTTTTTAATATAACTCCCAGTAATTTCTCCTTTTTGCATAAATATGACTTATTTTATCCTGCCCTTCTATTTCTTAACAACGTATTTCGGAGATCTTTTCATATTCATAACAGTCTTCATTTTTCTTTTTTCTTTATACCTACATACATTCCATTATTTATGTACATAGTTTATTTCATCAGTCCTCCACTGATGGACATTACTTGCAAAATGTTTCCCATCTTTTGCTATTAAAAACAAAGTAGCCATGAATAAATTTGTACACTTAACATTTCACAAATATACTGTAAGATAAATATGTAGAAATGGGAATACTAAATCAAAGCTCATATGCATTTGTTCTAATTTACATCCATATCAACTCATCCTCCCATCAACAGTGCATGGAAATCCTAGTTTCCTTCTAGCCTTGCCAACAGAGTATGCTATTATACATTTGGATTTTTGCTAATGTAGTGCATTTTTTAAAAAATGCTGTCAGTATAGCCTTAGATTTCTTTTATTTTGAAAGAAGTTGAGAAACTCTTTATATGTGTAAAGCCAGTGGTATTTTTCTGTCAACTATGTGTTAATATAACCAGACTGTGTTAGGTCTAGTCAATTACTAGGAGTTGCTATGTATTAGGGAGATTAGATCTTATTCATAATGAGTTGTAATTTTTACTTCCAACCTATTTATCTTTTGCTTTTGCTCATATTTGTTTGCCATGTAGAAGTTTTAAAGTTTTATAAGTTTAAATGCATTAATCTTCTTGAATTGACTTTTGGATTTTGCATTTTATTAAAATGACCTCCATTCTCAGACCATAAAAACTTCAGATTTTCTTCTATTACTTAAAAAAAATTTTATTGATTGATTTTTAGAGAGAGGAAGGGAAGAGAGGGGGAGAAGAGAGAGAGAGAGAGATTTGTTGTCCTACTTATTTATGCATTCATTGGTTGCTACTTGCATGTGCCCTGACCAGAGAGCGAACCTACAACCCTGGCATATGGGGATGAGTCTCTAACCAACTGAGCTCTCTGGTCAGGGTGTAATTCTGTTACTTTTATGGTTTCATCTTTCACATTTAAATCTTTGTTCCAATTCCTGATGTTCAGTATTAGAAATGGATGATGAGTCTACCAGTGAAAGAATATAGCATGTCTTCCCATTTTAAGTGTTCTTCTGCATATTCTTTAATATGAATATTATACAATTAAATAAAATATAGATTAATTTTGAACTTCCTATTACTGAATTAATATGTTGTTTGCGATCATTTTTCAACTGATTCTCTGATGGTTGTGGGTATAAAATCTCATTATCTGTGAATAACAATTATTTCACTGCTTCCTTTCTCATTTGAATAGCCTACTTTCAATTCTTTTCATCAGTAGCATTGGTAGTTTCCTCCATTACAATTGTAAATAACAGTGAAGGAAGTGAGCCAAATTTGTTTTTATTTCTGATGCTAGTGAGTATACTTCACGTGTTTTCCCATCAATCATAATAGCTTTGGAGATTATATAAATACATATTTATCCCATCGAAGAAGTCTCCTTTAAGCCCTATTTTATTAAGTGTGAGGAATGGTTGTTAATTTTTATCATATGTCTTTTCAGTGTACATAGAAATAACCCTATAATTTTTATACTTAGTTTAATATGATAAGTATTAGTGAATTTCCTACCATTGAATTATCTTTGCATTGCTGAAATAAACGTCACTTGTTGATAATGTATCATTACTTTAATGGAATCCAGATTAACTAAATTTTTAGAAATTGCCACTTATTTTGGACTATGATTATTATTTGACAGTCTTAAAGTAATAAAAAATTACAAACCAGAAAATTTGGGGGAGGGCAACTTGAATCTAAGTTGGGAATTGGATATAAACTAATTGATTATGTGAGTGCTATAGTTCTACTGATTGAGAACTTGGGACTAACATTTTCATTCCTACTCCACAGGGAAATTATATGTTCAGCAGAATCCTTTAAGCCTAAGACAGTGTGAGTTGTTTTTATGTTTTTTGTTTAAATTTAATAATACATTCATTTAACTTATTGTTTACTAAACACCTATATTTAAGACATGGAATGGTGAATGGCTCTATAGTGCAGTTCAGTGGCTTGCAAATGTTTTTGACCTAGGTACACAATCAGAATACATTTCTTATTGCAACTCAATATATATCTGCATCTAGATCTGTCTAAATATAGATGCACATGTTTATAAAAACTTATTACACATAATATATACACACAATGATTTATTTTTATTAAAATGCTAGTTGAAAATGCGCTATATTGATCCCCAGCCCATAATAAATTATAATCTGCAGTTTGGGAAATACTGTCATCCTAACTAAGAACAAGGATTCTGGAGCCACACAACCTAGGTCTCAATCACAGCTTTACTTCTTAATGGCTTTTAATTGTACATTTGTGTCTGATCTATAAGACGAGGGCAACAGTATCCACCTCATATGGTTTTAGGAAGATTAAATGAGTCAATACTTGTAAATGCATGTTTCAATAATATATTTCACTGGTTTAATACAATATTTACCTTGACCCTACAGTTGCCAAAAGAAAAACAGAACCCCTAAAATACAGAAACTGAGAAAAAAATAATTAAAAATATAAACTTTCTGTCCTGTATTAGAAATAATTATGAACATTCCAATATGATCAAAAGTCTGATCTGGGCCATGACGACCCTTCCAAGGCCTTGGAGATAATCAATAAATATGTATCAAGGTCTCCATTTTATTTTTCCTTTATATACAGATGCAAGTAAGTACTTTTAGGGGCTTTATGAAATCAATAAGCATGCTAAAAAAATAGTAATTTACCAGTACATTAAAAGAAGTTACCATATGTATGACTCAATTATATATATTTTTAACTATTCCACAGTAACATGTAAATATCTCTGATAGAGGTAGTCTTATGCTCCAGATTTTCAAATCTGTGACTTGGATAAGAAATATTTTTATGTCACATTTCTTGAAGACAATTATGAAAACTTTCTAAATTATTGCCTATCCCCTACTCCTTACTGCTTCTAACTAGTGAAAGAGGTAATAGTACATACAATGTAACTACAGGTGTGTTTTCACTGGAGAAGCTGGTGGCACTAGGAGAGCTGGTATGAACAAATATCCTCCTGAGGAATAGAGAGCTTTCCTGCTTCAGACTGATGTGCAATTTCTCTATTTTATTTCATTTTTCATTACAGTTCATATTCAATATTATTTTGTGTTAGTCTCAGGTGTACAGCATAGTGGTTATAGACAATCATATACTTGAATACGGTCCCCTGACATTTTCAGTTACCTGCCTGACATCGTACGTAATTATTACAATATTATTGATTATTTTCCCTATGCTGTACTTTACATCCAATTTGTACTTCGCTACCGATTTGTAGTTCTTAATCCCCTCTGGCAACCATCAGTGTGTTCCCTGTATCTTGCATCTGTTTCTATTTCTTTTATTTTATATGCAAATTCTTAGGGGATTTAAAATGAAGTGGAGATAGGCATGTGATAAAGATTTGTATGAAAGGGCAAAGGTATCCAGTGACAATTCCCACAACAATATAAAAACAAGTCTTTCTATTTTATCCACAAAGACTAACCTATACCCAATATGGCTCCTGGCACAGCTGTAGCAAGGGACAATCCTGGAAGTACGTGATGGTACTACTCTAAATGTATCTGAAATGGTAGGCAGAGCACCCGAATCTCTACGATACTTAGCTAATAAGCATCTTAATTCCACCCTAGAGGAAAGAGTAACCCCATTCCCTCCTTAATTCCCAGTGTCCCAGTGCCTCTCCAAAGCAAACTTTTGAGCTCATAGAAAATAGGTATTTATTAGACAAAATTCACAGTTCCATCAACTTTGGAATCTATCCAGTATACATATCAAATGATGTTAATACTTAGGCTCCCTTTTGTAAATGTGCTACATTAATTTCAAGTACAATCTCAAGAAACCCCCTAACTCTGCAAGTGTCTATTTCTCCAAAAAAGAAAAAAAAAGTCATATTTGAAAGTTCATTTACTACTGAAGTAAAAATATCTGTTTTTTCTTCTCTCTCTCTCTCTCTCTCTCTCTCTCTCTCTCTCTCTCTGTCTCTCTCTCTCTCTCTCTCAATTGCACCTACTGATCTTTGGCACATTAATTTCCTCTAATTGTGGTGGAGAGATGGAGAATGGTATGTGTTTTGTTTAGTTTTAGCATGTTTCTAAACCTGACTGGGACTATACTATGAAATGTGGCGTCTATTCAGCAAGGAGAAGCAGGGTACATGAGTTTGATAGAAATAAAGCTAAGTGGATAATTTTATGTTTATCACATGGATGGCAGGCGATAGCAGGCTACCAGAACACCTATTTCCCTCAGAAACTACACCACCCTCTTCCTGATATGCCTATAGCAATCAGTCCTCCTCAACGCGTTAACACAGCCTTGTTCCCTGCCTTTACATGACTTCCTGTATTCCTTCAACACTGATAACCAACTCTCAAGTTTAGGTTCAAATAACAGCTGACTGAAATTTTAAAATATATTTTAGGTGCTTGTATTTGCTACTGATGACAATAGGTTTCTTGAAAAAAAAAATAGTATCTGTAGCTTCTTCAGGCAAATTTAAAATCTAATCTTCCTCTAAAATAATAAGGGGTGTATGTGTGTGTGTGTGTGTGTGTGTGTGTGTGTGTCCTTGTGTGTGTGTGTGTGTGTCCTTGTGTGTGTGTGGTAAGGACAGAGGTGTTTTTTCCCTCTGACCAGTACTCTTGATAGTTTTACTTTGATAGATCCTAAATATAATTGCTACTAAAAATCTAAAAGAGTATTTTGATAAAATAAAATATAAGTGAGATAGACTAAGATTTTTTTTTTCTTTCATGTTTTACCCACTGATTCGCTGTCAGGTGTAATTGAGAAATATAATTATTAATGGTTAGATTAACATGTAATGTACCTCAGTGTACACACTGAATGCATTCATAATATAAAGTACATGAAAGAGTATGTGAAAATCAGGTAAGAAATTCCTCATAAAATAAAAAAGAAAAGAAATCCGTCATAAAGTGTGAAGGTCTGATCCTCCAAGACATCTAATTTAATGACTTTGATCAAAACATAAGCCTCTTAAGAAACAGAAGCATAAACCTATTCAAGGAAAGCTTCCTAGAATTAAAGCAAATTCCTGTTACCTCTTAAAAATTGTAAAAGAGCAGTTTCAATCGTAATCTAAGAAAGAAAAAAATCACAGCCAAATTAGACAATACTGTGCTCAGTAGCTGCAAAGAAGCTGTATAATAAACACATACAATCACACACATTATGATAAATCATATTTCATGTTGTTATTTATACAGGTCTTAATCTAATTTTATCCACTCAATATTCAGTAAGTGTGCTGAACTTCTAGGTTTTGCAAGACACTACCCTAGAAAAATAAAAGTATAGATTTTTATGCCTTAGACATGCACTGGCCCCAATTTGAAGTAGGAGGAAGAGAAATGGTGACTGGAGAGGAAAATAAGACTTCTGGTTCCCTCTTGAATAAATATGCTATCCCTATTAGTTAAATAAAAGTCTATAGGCTTGAAACAATGGAAAAATTAAGCCTGAGATGGAATATTACCTTTTACTTCTCAGCCACCCTGGGAAAATAGCTCTGTTCATAGTGAGGTCTCTCAATATGATAGCAGACTAATCCGTACAGGTTCTTGAGATAATGGAAGCTCACCTGGCTAAGCAGGCAGCCTGCCCATCAACTTCAGATCCACATATCTCCCGAATTACAATCAGAGACTGTGTTCACACCCTGAAACCAATCCATCACTCTCATCTCCTGCCTTAAAAATAAATTAAAGGGATAGGTTAAGGCACTGCATGACTCAAACCATGTGGATCTCAACAAATATGTCCCAATTACTATCAGGAAATAGTCATAATTGGCATTAGACCAAGTTTTTCCCATCAAAACTAAAAGATAATTTCTATACTACATGCCAACTGTCAGTAAACCAAGAAAGTCTAATCATTTACACAGCATAATAAATACGTAGATCTTATTTTACTTTAAAACATTTTAGAAAGAAATAGCTATCTCGGAATCACATTGTTTGGGTGTATGATAGAAAAAATAGCTACGTTAACATCAGAGCTTTCTGACTTGGTAGAACAGGTACACAGAGGCAGGGTAAAACTCTAGAACTAGATATAGCAAAGCGCTGCCTGAAACTCTTTTAATAAGAAAAAATAGTAGATGATACTTTGTTGCCTTTTGATTAATAACACTATTTGTAGGAAAAACGAAGTTATTATTATCAACATCTTAAGAGACAAACTCCACCTTGATTACAAGAACAAAAAAAAAAGATGTGCCAGTAGGTTCATTACCACAAAATACAATATTCTGTAGCTGTTAAAAAACATAATGTATATGTGCACTTAGTGACATAAAACAGTGTTTAGAATGTAAACAATTGAGACAAAATAATCATATAAAATTTTTATTATAAGATCCCAGTCATTCCTGTGTTTACATGGGAATAAAAAATGAACTGGATAGGAATCATTTGAGTTGTTAAATAAATTACAGTATATGCAAAGCACTTAGAATAATGCTATAGAAGAATTTCTGCTTTTATTACTTTGCACTGTAATTGGTTCTAATTGTGAGGTTTTGAATATTCCTTTCTACTTATGCATTTTTCCCCTTAATTAACCTGCATTCATTCTATTAAAAATACTTAAAATAACATATATCTAATTAAAATATACTTTATTAAAATCATCATTTTTACATCCAATAATCACAATCCAGGAAAATTAACCCATATTATTATAAATGCTTCAAATAACTGGTACACCAAATAATTTTTACTCAATGGCATTTAAGGTAAAATTCATTATGAATAAGGCTCGGAATTGAACGTACACAGAAATAAAAAGAAACATTAAAAGTTTAGACATCTGAGCCCTGGCTGGTGTGGCTCAGTGCACTGAGTGCCGACCTGTGAACCAAAGGGTCACTGGTTCGATTCCCAGTCAGTAAACATGCCTGGGTTGTGGGCCAGGTCCCCAGTTGGGGGGTGTGTGAGAGGCAACCACACGCTCATGTTTCTCCCCCTCTTTTTCTCGCTACCTTACCCTTTTTCTAAAATTAAACAAATAAAACATTTAAGAAAAAAAAGTTTAGACATCTGAGTTTTCTGTGTACTATGAAAAAAAAATATTTCACAAAGGCTCCTGACCCCAGTAAGGAAACCAGTGTGTAAAGGAGCCATCATTACTGGACAGTCTCCCTAACACAGAAAGCAGCAGCAGCCACAGCCATTCACAAAGCAGTTATTTAATAAGAGCATTTCACATTTACGAGATCACTTACAAGGTACCCCAACTCTGCTAAGAGCTTCATGCTTCATCTCACTTAATCCTCCCAACAGCCTATGAGAGAGGTGTTCTTCCCAATCTTTAAGGCCGAGGGAGATGAAGCACAGAGAGGTGAAGTAAATTATCCAAGGTCGCAGAGCTGGTTAGTGGAGCCAGGATTTGAACCTGGGCAGATCCTAAGCCCCAGCTTCCAGGCACTAGTTATTGATCATCCACTACCACTGTGTGCAAAATGCTAGGCACATCAAGGAACTGATGACTGCCCAACAGTCAGGACTCTTGATCTGCTAAGGCCAGGGTCTCCTTACAACTACCCTCAGTCAATCCTCTCTCAACTTTCAATGTGAGCCCCTACCTCAAGAACCACAGTGACTGTAGCGGAACGTACCGCAATGACCACCAGGGACTCAAACTGCCAAAGCTCTGTTCCCACTCCTGGCTGTACAGGGAAAAATGTATTCTTCAAAATCTCACTTGTGATTTAAAATGTATTTCTTCATAAAAGGTTAGTGTGCGTAATACTATGAATACTATCGATCAGATAAGTCTTATATTAACTGAGCCTTTTCATTGGTTATTCTGGAAATTTAACCACCATTTTACCACGGTTTCAAATAAAAAGTGCATTCCTTTATTGTATCATTTTATTTTTAATATTGTCATATGCAAAAATTGAGCTTTATCCCTCCCCCTTCAGTGTCCAGTTCTACAACATATAGATTCATGTAACTACCAGTATAATCAGGATACAGAACAAAAATACACTCTTAATAAAAAAAGAGGAAAGGCTTATAAATGAACTTAAAGGTGATCCCTTTTACAAATAGTTCTTGCTCTACGTCTTCCAACTGATCAGGTTTTCCCTCCTTCTGAGGACAAATGCATTGAATACCAAAATAGAAAGGCTTGGTATATTTTTACTAAACACATTTTTATGGCTGTGGCATTTGATTCTTTACATATATTTAGAAGCTGAGGTTTTGTAGGGGCTTTATCAAAGCAGCTGCATTCCTTCGAGGGCAAAGTTTCGACAAGTGTAGAAATTATGAAATGTGCGCACCTTTCCCGCACTACACATGCCTGGACACTGCTCACACACATGATGGCTGGCGGGAGGTCTCCGGGTGACATGTTCAAGTATATATTTATACAGCCTTCAAAAACATTGGGAAGTGTGTCCTGTATTTACAAAACTAAACCAGAAGTCCTTCATACTAAAATTAAACAAAAGTAAACAATGCCAACTCTACCAAACTAAAAAAAGGTTTCAAATCCTATTATTACCTCAAGCATTATATGTGTTATAGATGCAACCAGAGGCAACCCCCAACCGCCCCCCCTCCAAAAAAAAAATTATTTGGCATGAGGTCAAAGAATGGCCAACAAGAGACTTTCAGGTACTAATATTCTCTAACCCTTTTCAAGCCACAAAGTTAGTGCTGATATTCTGTACTCATGAAAAACAAAGTCTCAGCTCAGGTTTGGTACCACCTGTGGGCTGAGAGGTTGCTGCAATGTTACTAATTTGATAGAAAACAAAAGAATACTATTTATGGTCCCCAACTTTTCCTCCATACCCTCCAGTGTGATCTGGTACCTGAAACTCTCATTATGAGAAATGTATTAAAATGACTTGAGACTTCTCTATTTCTAGAAAAACCTCTACTGAAGCATATATGTGATATATAGCACTGTAAGACAACAGTAATTTATTAAACTATGTCACTCTGTAAAATCTCAGCTTTAAATGAGTTTCCGTAACTTGTTCTAGCGAGGGGACAGAATGTACAAAGGGGTCCTACGGCCACAGACTAGCACTGCCTTGGATGAAGAGGGCTGGTGGACACATATCAGAACCCTGAAAGGAAGCCAGGCCCGAGTGGGACAGCGACACAGCAGAAAAGTACAAGGGAAGTGGGTTTCTGAAGGGCAGTGCTGAGAAGGAAGAAAGAAGAGCAAAGAGGGCGCAGAGACAATTCACGGTCTTCACTGAAGCTAGCCTTATCTCCCCAACCTTTGCTGGGGCCCCGGTGACATGCCCCTTCCTGCGTTCTGAGTACTCTTCCCACCACAACCTCGTTTTCTTTTCAATGAAATAGGTCAACTTGACAAAGGGCAAACGACTGAGCTGAAACAAATCGCCCTAGGTTTTGGCCAGAGGAAGTTTCGTTATAAGTCGAAAACCATGAGCCAGCACAAACAGGACCGCTGGAAGTGTGGGAGAGAAGAAACACGAGAAGGACAAAGAAGAAAGGGTGTACCACTGTTATTATTCTGCTACAGATGACACATATAAGGAAGTCCAAAGGAATTTTGCTTATTAATAGTCTAGCCTACTATGAGGCCCAGGTATGGACGTTCTCTCTTGGCAGGCTCCAAATTACAAGAATAACCATGAGGCAAGACCTGAAAAGGCTTCCGTGCTGGGTGTCTGACTATGTCTAGAGAGTTGGATTCAGACGTAGCTATCCTATGTGGAGCTCTACTGCATCCCGTTCACCTAAGGGCAAGTGAAGGCAGATCGAAACTGGCATTTACAGCTAAAGGAGATCTCCACCTCTCTTTCTTCAAAGGCAGCACCCCAACTCCCATCCACTCTATCCAAGCCGGTTTACTCTCCCTTATTCATCTGGTAATAAAAAACTGGGGAGGGGTATACCTCCTATGTGGCAGGTACAGTGGCAAGATTGCAGGTACAGAGATGAATAAGACAGTCTCTGTCCTAGAGGATTTTAAAGTCCAATATGGGAGACAGACATAAAACAGTAAATACAGGATGTGGTAAGTTCTATAATAGAATTGTGTACATAATCAGTGCTAAAAGAATGCAGGGGAGTAACTAAAGTTTGAAAGAAGCAGTGACATTTGGTCTTTAAGAAGGATTGGGAGCTTGACTGGTTGAGAAAAAGGGACAGAAATTCAAGAAAAAGAATTATGTAAAGGTAAAGCAACATCAAAGAACATATGTTCAAGACATGACAAGTGGCTGTGGTTGAAACAGGATATATGTGAAAGGCAATTTTAGGAGGTGAGAATAAAAATATAGATTGTGTTATTTAATAAAGGGTGTAGCATAAAATGTTAAAGAGTTTATCAGTTCTTTATAGGTAATATACTCTTTGTAGCTCCCCAAAGGTAAGGGGAGTCATGAAGGTTTTCAGGAACAGGAATGACAGATTTGTATGACAGCAATAGGTGACAAGACTGTAGAAAAGGAATTATTAATTCTATGACTATAACTAGAAGGTAGATGACCTCCAATTCTTCCTAAAGATTCAGGGTACCCTCTGCGTTAATCATATGGATAAAACTGAAAAACTCTGTAATGTTTGCCTGAATGTATCAACCTCACATTTAAAATATCCAAGTGATATCTGATTTTTAATTTATTTGATTTCTCTATGCCAAATTTCATTCTCTTTAAATGAAGAATATTCTTCTTTATTCTACATACAATAGTTTTCATAAAGTATTCAAACAATGCACACTTATTGATTTAGATAATTATCCTATAGGGTCTATTCTATAAATCAGTTTTATGCTTTCTCATTCTATTTCTACATATTCTATTATTTCTATCGATCCTATTGTATTCTCTGATTTTATTTCTAGTCTATTTCCACGGACTATTGGAGAAATATAAGGTCAACCAGGTAAATGTTTGCACAGGCACATTTAAAACGTGCATCTCTTCTTTCCTTTTGGCTCCAGCTCATGGGGATACGGCTTCCTATCTTATAGGCAAATCAGTACTTGGGTGCCATGCTGATACCATTAGCTATATTTCTTACATTCAGTAGTAATTCAATGTGGAAGTTGGAGTCCCTGTAAAATTGTTTAGCAGATCATACAGAATAGTCCTGGAATTCCACCAATAAATTTTTTTCTAATATTCAGGGTTACTATAAGTAAAAGGAGCCCAATGAAATTTTTGTGATTACTCTTGGAATAATTGCTCTTGGCAGACTGGTCATTGAATGTTTTGGTAGCTTGTTTAAGGTAAAATAAAGAAAAACAGAACTATAGCAAAAGCCTTTATAACCACAGCACTGCTTAAATATGATCATTATTACATTTTTGTACAGACAGCTAAGTCGAATAATATGTTATCATTCTTAAAAGTTCCTTCTCAGTTTGGTTAGAACTGAGCACTAATCAGCTGTTGAAATCTAAACTGATTATTTCTGAAGTGTCAACAGATGCACAAGCTCCCTGGCTGAAACAGGAACATGCGTCTATTTTTTGTAAACAGGCTGAAGGAACACAACTGAGAAAGACGTGGAGAGAGAAAATATTCGGTCCCATTAAATGCAGTGTGAAAACGGGGCACATGGTTTTAGAAAACGTACCAAGCAAAATAATCCAGAAGGCCAAGAAAAAGAAAAAGGACCAAATGTGGGTAGAGAAAAAGAAATAATAAAGAAAAGAAAAAGAGTAAGTACATATTGCCTACTGCAATAATATATATATATGTATATACCTTTACATATTAGTTGTTGTTTTTCTAAAGAGAAACGTCCACCTTCCCCCTCCATCCCCTGCAAACCAATCATTTGCTTATGCCATCATAGAAAAGAAAGGGGCATTTTACTGTTTGACAGCAAGTACGTGGTGTGATTCCCTAACTTCTGGAGCAGCCACTGCCTTCTATCTCCATGCAGTCCTTCCCAATTCCCTGCATATATACCACAGGCACACGTCGGAGATATTGCAGGTTCGGTTCCAGACCACAGCAGTAAAGTGAGTCTTACGTAAGTGACAGTCATAATCTTTTTTGCTGGTGGAGTGCTTCCCTTCAATTTGTTAAAAATGCCACATCTGTGAGGCACACTAAAACAAATCCCAATAAAATGAGATATGCCTGTATTTCAGTGTTTCCTACACTTGCCTGATCATCAAAGCCACAGGTTCCTTCCTTCAAGATTTTGATTCTGTACACCTAGGGTACAGTGTGGGACTATTTATAAAAACATTCCAGAATAATTCTTATGGGCAAGTAAGTTTGGGAAACAAGGCTCTATGACATAACTGTTTTTAAAATAAGTTGGTTGTAAAAGTTATTCTTTTCTGAGATATTCATAATGTTCCTTGCCATGGTGGTATGTGAACTTGCTGGAGAACCCTTATCAACTCTTCAGTGACATAAATGAATGAGCTAACACATTTCCTACACATATAGCTAATCATTTACTAGCCAACAAACCCCTTAATTAGATAATTCTCCAACACAGAGCAAAGACATGTCGGATAAAACCTAGCCTGGCTAAACAGAGAAAGTCCCACCCTCCACGTGGCTAGGTTTTGCCACAGCTGATCGAGAACACTGGTATATCTGCAGCTAGCCAGAGTCAGCTCCTCCCCGCCTGTTCACACAGAGACAGACAAAGCCTGCTAATTTCCCTGTTCGCTGTGAGTGAGTCACCATCCTAATGATTTAGATCGCTTAGGTGCACATATTGAAATATATGCTTCCCGGCACAATTCCATATCCAATTACAATAGTAAATCCAATAAAGGCACAGTTAAACTACCACTCAGGCAAGGGAGAAATACAAAGTCATAAGCCAAGTCAAATATTCTCAGAGGAACCAACATGGACGTCTAGAACACTTGCCTGGGGACTTCATATTATATTTTTCACCTACAAATCTTTCATAAGAAATTTTAGCTGGAAAATTTGGTAAGTTTCCACATCCTAAACTAAATAAATCCCTGAAAGATGATTCCATTTTCTTCATATAAATTTTGACACCTCTCTCTATTCCTGTTCACTTGTAAATTCTACTCTCATCTCAAAGCATCAAGTTTTAGAGTAACATAGTAACTACTCAACATTCTATGCACAAAGCCAAAATTTTACATTGCATTTGAAATGGAAACTTAATCAATGAATTCCTGTCTTCAAAACATGCTCAGTTTCCAGGCAAATCAGCATTTTACCCATAATTTAATTTGAAGTGTTAAATAAAAGATAAAGTTATTTGAAGGTATAAAATAACTAAAGTAACATTAATAAGATGTAAATTACTAAAAATAGTCAGAATGTTTTGTTACATTCTGTTTGTTATGTAACCATACTTAGATGGTTTACCTGTTGCTGTTTGGGTGAAGATGTAAAGAGACAGGAGCTATATGTTAAGCAACATAACACCTATGGTATTATTCTGGAAAAGAAATTACGATAATCTTTCAAAGACAAGGGCAACACAAAACTCTAAAAACCTACATGAAATCCTAATCTATAAGCACTAATATAGAACAAAGCATGCCAAACTCCCTGTAGATATTTAGTTTGTGTCTTAATAACATTCCAGAGAGGCAGATGAGGGCACAATATAAAGAACTTTCTGAAAATTAGAGCTGATCAACAATGCACCGAGTGCCCTTCCTTTAGCCCTGAAGCGGTCAAGTACAATCCCAGAGACCTCCTGTCACACATGCTGGCAAGGATATGCTAGCTTTGTTTAGGAAGTTGTTCTAAATGACCTCTGGGGTCACTTCCAAGTCAGTGCTTTGATTCATCAGCATTATTTTCACTGGAGAAATGAATGACATGAATACACATACACACTCACTGGTAGCCCCAGAAGAGAACTTAGAAGCCTGATATTTTTAAACATGATTTTATAGGCAAAAAGCAAAGGATGAATCAGCTACCTCCTCAAACTGATGTCTTAGAGGAGCAGGAAAGGGAAAGAGATACAATTTTGTTCCACTTCAGAATTCTCTTTGAGTCCAAGAACAAGCCCAGATCCTTGGTGACCTGGGCTTGGCGTATTCTTTAACAGGCCCCAACAATCTAGATCTTGGGACAGACTGGAAGCTGTGAAACTACAGAACATATCTAGATGCATAATTTCTCATGAAAAACATGTCTGTCATGCAAAGGACCTTCTCTGCTCTCAAGCCTACTTCAGTTTCCTGTGTGAGTGAAACACAGGGCAAGTCCGAACCTAGTACTTTCCTGAAAAAGTATACAAGAAAACAAACGAAAAGAGTACTCGATGTCAGCTTCTCTTAAGAGCAGGCTTAGCCTGGGAGTTTTCAGGTAAATCAACTTGTTTATCAACTGACAGGCTCAGAGATCTTGAAATAGGAAAGAAAGAGACATTGGGTCCAACACAGGCAGCTCCGCATCCCCTCATACCTCATATAAGTTATCCCCTTATATCTCACATCTAGCACTTAAATGTAACCAATCAAATTATTTTTTTTTTAAGTAAAGCCTTATTTTTCTTTCTGTACTATTTGCTTGCTACTTCTACTCTTTAAATACATCCTTTTCTCCTTAAAAGAATTGCTGCTACATGCATAGCCAGGTTTCATAATATAACAATTAAGATTTCATTAACCTTTGAACTTTATTGAAGTACTATGCTAAATACTTCTGGAGGGTTTGTTAGGGGATTCATCAAAATGAACCAGGAAAATAAAAGCAGATACAGGCTTTAAAGCTGGATCTTCTGCTGTCAGGTATTTAATATTTGGAAGTTTTTACTTAACATCAAATGATCAGTATCCTCCCATTTCATTTTCCTCAAAAGGCAGACACCAAATAAAACTTTTTTTCTTCCTTTTCCTAGTTATTAGTAGAGTTTTTAATTGTAATTTCTCTTGAATGCTAAAGCAGAAATGTTCTTCAGGGACAGGAATTAAACGGACATTTTTGCCAATAAACATATGAAATAATGTTTAAGTAACCATAATTAAGAAAATGTCAAAACATTCTTAGATCCTAGTTTCCCCTCTCAGATTAATCAAAATTGATAAAATTCAATGTTGTCAAAGGTAACAGAACAGGGACTCCCAAACTACTTGTAGTGGAAATCAGTAAGCTTTACAAAAGGCAATCTGACCATACTTTATCCACCAAAATGGTCACTGCACAGATTTCCTGACATAGTAAATCTACCGCCAAGTTATCATGAAGATATATGCTAATAAAAATGGATGGACAAGAACATTCATGATAAATATTGTTTATGTAATAGCAAAAACCTAGAAACTAAATGCTTATCAGATAGGCACTAGCTAAGTAAATCATGATGTGTCCTCAATATATAATGGAATTATAAGTATTGATATGAAAAAAAAAAAAAAAATCCCAATTGAAAAATCAAGCTGTAAGTCTGTATGCATAGTGTAATCCTATTTGTATAAAAGAAAAATACCAGTATGTGGATATGGATATGGTAGTCTATATACTAGCTGAGCTAGCACAATCCTGAACCTGCTGGTAAAAACTGAATAAGTACGTAAAGATAATTAAGAAACTGGTAACGGGAGAAGTTGAGGACTGGGATTCGTGGGGCTGTGGTGCTTTTACTTTTCAGCTTGTACTTCTCTCCACTGCTTTAACTTGCTACTCTGGTCCGATGTCATTTTCATTTCTAATCCTCACTTAGACTACCCTCCAGCCCCATACCGTGGCTGAGTGTTGTAACGCTGGCCACATCCCCTGCGGGATGAAGCTGGGCGCCCACAGCCCACCGTCCCCGGCACTATCACGCCAGAACACCGACGTTCCAGTTCGGAACTTACGTAATGGACGGTTTCAGAGCCGACGTCTCCCCCACCACTTTTCTGCTTTCTTCACATCCTTGTGTTACTTGTGCTGACTTCTGTCTTTTCTGTCTCTCTGTCTCTGAAGTATAAGCTCATCTGAGAGCATAGTTAATGGTGTCATAATCTTTGCGTCCGACAATGGCATCTAGCAGAATGCTTAGTAGGTTCCAGGAATAAGTAAGTGTTAGATTTGCTTTTTATGAGAAGATTACAGCGTAAGGTTAAGATTATAGCTTAAGGTTAAAATTTTATTTTAAAAGGAAGAACTGACCACTCTCCTGACCATGTAGATTTAGGGAAAAAAAAAAACACCTCCATATTACAGGAAAAAAGACTGAGGTACTTTAAACTTATAAGTAACTTGCCATTAAACAACTAATTAAAAGACAAAGAAAAGGAGACAAAGATTTTAAAAGAGGTCTAAATAAAATTTTTAAATGTCAAGAAAATATGCAGCCTTTTATTGGCTATGCCATATAGGGCAAGAGAACACAAGCAAAGAAAAAGAATCTGATTGAAGAAAAAAAGTGTTATAAATCCCTTCATTTCCAATAGTGTCAACTACAATTTTTTTTAAAAAGGCATTGGTTTCAGCTCTGGGTACACATTTATAACAGTGAATAGGAACTACACATCAGAATGGAATGATTATTGATTTCTTAATGGATTACTGCTGCACAAATTTACACTCACCAAGAAACCATCAATCTTTGGGTAATAATTATAAACCTATCACAGTACATATAGCATTCTGACTGAATTGAAACTTACTGCTATCTGCCGGGAAATGACCAATTTTCTATTTCTCCAGCTCCAACCACAATACAGAATGGTGTGCAGCTACTTACATCAAATGCTATTATAGGACATGGTTTGTAACAGCCACAGCATGCACCGTCTGTAAGCTGCTATTAGAGAGGTAAACAATCAGGTCCTGGTGGACTTTTTCTTATTATTCATTAGCTATGAAAACTGTAAATAAAATGGGCATAAGGCAGTTACACTTGTCAAAGACCTATCATCACTGGCAGGTTGTGGAGAAGGGGTCAAGGGCAAACAGTACATTAGCTGAAGTCATGCTGTTCTGACTTTATATTCTAATTTCAAACCACTCCCAAAATGTGTGTCAGAAGTGCCAAACCACTAAGCTACAGAGGTTAGGTCTCTTTCTAAACCCCGTGTATGTTCTCAGGGTATTGCATTTTTACTAAACACCAAGTGGAACACCATTATAATTAGGCTATTATTTTCCAAAAAAAGAAAACCATGTTACATCAGTTCTACCTAGCAGTCTTTAATCATGGATAATAATGTGATCCATTATTAATCAATGTAGTTCCTAATTCTCATTATTTTCCAACTATAGGGTTTAGATTACACCATTTCCTTCCTGGAAGTTAACCCCATTCTGAACATCTTATAGATTTATATTATGCCCATACAGTCATGGAATGATGACAGTTAATCCACTCAAATAAAGGTAATTTGAAATTGATACTATCCTTGTTTTCCTTTTCTCTTTAGATCCTAATTTATCATCAGGATTTTTGGTTAGATACATCAATTTTCTTTTCTAAAAAGTTATAACTTGCAATTTTTCCACACAATTAACTAACTTAAAAATATATATTTCCAAAACATCCTAAGAACTAAAGAAATGAGATTTGATGGGTTTTATAAAGCGTTCCCTTTCCTAAGTACTGAGAGACTATTAAATTACCATGATAATCAGCCATAATTAAAATACTATTAAGTGTAATATAAAGTTAAATAAAATACCTAAATAAACTTACCATTATAAAATAAAACAGATTGGTGAAACAACACAATGAATTTGTAAAACAGTAAAATTTGCAGATGGCAAACTTGGTTTTTGTTTGTTTAATGGAAATGAATATTCTAAATGTATGGCAATCAAATCAGAAAAAGAAACATTCTTTAGAAGGAGAGAGCTAAGTTTAGACTGAGTTGATTTTACTTATATTTCAAATAGGAACCATATCTAATAGATATAAAAATCACATATAAACATCTACAATCTACAAACAATAATAACAGTTAATTGTGCCAGAAAATGAGCTTAGTGTTTTATGTTAGTTATTGCATGTATTTCTTAAAACCTTATGATAGTATTGTTATTTATATCTCAGGGAACTGAATGTAAAAAATCCAAGGAACATTCCCAAGGTTACACAGTTGAAAGACAATTCCCTAAAATTTAAGGAGCAGATCCAGGACTTGACCCTAGGTCTATGTAGCTTGAAAGTCAGTACTCTTCACCACATTCACTGGACTTCACCCCAAAATATGAGAACAGCTGCACTCACAGGTATGTTCCCAATATTTTTAATAAGTGAAGTAAAAAAAAACAAATGAATGAAAAGCAGGAATGAGCATATTATGTAAGGGAACTAACACCAGGCTAAGAGCCAGAAGACAAGGTTTTAATTTAATGTTCTACTATACTTTCCTATATGTTCTTGAGCTCAATATACAGATTTCTAAAACGCATGCTTTGGAATGGATATTACAGCATAAGCGACTGTGTTTACCACACAGGTACATACACACACATAATTCTATTGATAGAAGGGAAAAGATAAGGATTTAGTTGGTCCTTGAGCCCACAATTATTATCTTTTATGTTCCTGGCCCTAATCTGTGTGTTGTGGAGCTATATCAGTGACCAAAACAAATATTCTTCAAGTGTGTATTGGGAGAAGAGACAAATAGATGAAAAGTTCAGATACTATTAAGCATAACAAAGAAAATAAAATAGTAATTTAATGGAATGCCTAAAAGCCTACCCAAGGGCTTACAGTTGATTTAAGAAAAGGAGGCTTTTATGCAATTTTATGAAAGAAGGGTGCTCCCATCAGAAGGAACGGAGAGTGCGAAGACCCTCACATGGAAATGAACTTGCCATGTCCAAGGAGAAGAGAGATGGAAGCTGGTTTTAGAGTTTAGTGAACAAGAAGAGCACTGGAAGAAGTCAGACATGGAGGGGATAGTCATATCCTTTAGAATCTTGTAGACTTTAGAAAGGAATCTTAATTTTATTCTAGTTTTAGTAGAAACCTTTTGTGTTTAAAGCAACGGATTGTTAAAATCTGACTTAGATTTTCGAAAGTCTAGCTCTGCCTACTAGGTAGATTATGGGGGATGGAGGAACAAGAATAAAGACAAGAAGACCAGATATAAGTTTTTACAATATTTCAGTCTTAGGGGACAAGAAAATGAGAGTATCTCAGACTACAGTTGTAGGAATGACCATGGTGAGAATTATGTAAATTCAGGAAGTATTTTAGAAGTGGAGCCAATATTATCTTACGGATTGGATGTGGAGTTTGAGGAAAGAAACAATACCAAAACCAAACAGCATTTTTAAACAGATTTAAAAGTCGAAGCATCGACATTATCTAAAGAAATAAACCGAGTAAGAGAGGGAAAGAACCTACAGATCTAGTCATAAGGGCAGCTAAAAGATGAAGCTGATTTCCTTTATCTCAATAGACAGCAATCTAGAAAATCAAAACCCGTGGTAAAAAGAGACACAGAAATAAATACTAATTACCAAGCCCGGGGTCTCTCATAGGCAACAAAGAAATAAAAAAAACACCAAATTCAAAGCATGAGAGCATTTTAAAGCAATAAAAGGCTTTACTATAATGTGATGAGTATGCTTAACAGGCCTCAGTCACCAGAGTCGAGCCCATCCAGATACATGATCCTGAAGATACAGTCATACCCGAAATAGCCATAATCTCTACACTTGAAAAGCATGCATCAAGAGGAGTGCGGGAGCCCTCTACAATCATGAAGAACCCCCATAATAGGTAGCAATGCACTGTAATTGATTAAAAACACCTTATTATTGGCTAAAAGTGTCTTAAAGTAATTCAACTCCAACCACTCACACAATAAAGAAAAAAATGGCAAACAAAATTACAGATTAGCACAAAGGGTTCTTTTTCTGCTTAAAAGTGCAGATGCTCTTTATCATTAAATTGCTACTATAAAGATACAAGCACTTTCAGTTTAGTTAAGATTTAAGTACACTGCTTTCCTGACAATGCCAGTTAAATAACATAGGCTTAATTTATAGAAACTTAGGCTAAGTGAACTAGGTTTCATAAGCTTCCAAATAACATACAATTTTGTTGTAACGTAAAAAAATAAAGAAAAACAAGGTAGAGAAGCAATAAAAAGATTACTTCTTCGGAAGATGATCTGTTACAATGTAAACAATGAGAAGATTTGGTATTCTCAACGCTATTAAGTACACAGCCTCATTTCTTGTAGCTATAGGAATGAATGCAAAAATGCTTGTGAAACCAGATAATGACTGCTGATCAAAAATTGCTTAGACACATTTAAACAATATTTCAAGAAAGGATTCAGATAAAAACTGGAAAAAATCTTTTGTAAAGATTGTGTATCTGATCTTAGGTACTGTTATAATAACATTAACAAATGTGATAATTATCACAATCACTCTAAGAAAATTGAGGTCTGGTCTCACAATCTAGCTTAAGCAGAACTGCGTACAGTTTCAAGGAAGAGCTATTTGATTCATAGGTTTTTAAACACTCTTTAGAGTGTTTAGCTCCTTGATAAGTTGACTAAAAGCAATGGGAGTATTGCATCCATTTTCATGTGTCTCCTAAAGGGCCAACAAGTAACCAAACTGCTCAAAGTGCATTTTAACTTTATATACACACATGATCAAGATTCTCTACAACCTTTTAAAGTTTTTTGAAAAATCTATCTCTATATCCTAGAGCGACACTGGCCTGAAAAGGTCAGTGAAGCCACGTGACGTTTCTAAGTACTTAATGCTTTTAGTCCAGCAAAGTATTCTGCTTAATGAATGTTGTAAACAGTTAGAGTCTAAGCTAGAACTAACTTTGGAGCATTTATTGTGCAACTGCTTTGTGGGTAAAAAGACTAGCTGGGTGATTTGGACTCTGGTATCCTCAGCACACATAGTGCTGAAGTGTTCAAATCTTTGGGGTTAATCTGAGTAATAACCATGAATAGAATAATGAGATATGTCTCTATTGTGTCCAGTCAGATAACCAACACATGATAACTCACAGTACATTTAAAACTAACAGACAATATTCTTAATTGTGAGACTGGTATGTTTAAGGCACCATGCTAGCCAGCTTCTGTGGAAAAGAGGAATCAATATTTCTTGAATTATTTCTTGAAACGTGTTAGGTATTATGATAGAAACTTGACTAAAGTTGTTTTATGAATCCTCACAACAACCCTAAGAGACAAGCGCTAACTTCCCCTCCTTCACAAATGAAGGAAAGAAGACAGCACAGACAAGATACAAATCCTTATCTGTTCGACTCTCAAGTCATGTCTGCTACCCTCAGGCTGCAAAGACTACTGTCCTTTTCCCTGACCTCAAGGTGGTTCCAGTCATAGGGGGAGATAAGATAAGATAAGTCAAGGAGTAATGGTAAAATAAGATAGGAAGTGATAAAGATTTCCTAGACTAGAGAAGAAACTACTTGTAGATAAAAAAGGATCATTTGGTTTTAAAGACCCATTGCACTGTCTCTATGCTAATAGTAACCTTGACCCAGGAAAAGTTACGCTTTGGACATGGAAAGCAAAATGTGTATATTTAGATGATCTCACTGAGATTTAATAAGATTTCTACTCCCCTAAAGCAAATGACCTATGGGTAGTCTGTTTATATCTAGGGTGCTATAAAACCTTTTTAAACAAATACCCAATTTTCTACTTGACTGTTCACAGGGTAAGAGGGACAATCATGGACATGACTGGGGTCTGATAGTTCTCAGAATTCCAGGGGACAGAGAGATGCATTATGATGTAGGGCACACAGCACCATGAGTATGGAAGTTCATGAAATTTCAGAACCTTAATAGGAATTCACTCACCAACACATCTAGTCCACAAGTCCCCACCAAAAGCTCCCTCTGGGCCAGGTCAGGAGGGAGGCGCACCCTGCAGTCAAGTTTTGCCTCTGAACACCCCTCTCGACTGCCATTCTCTAATGAAATGCATTGCTACTACACAATTACCATTTCAATTGTATCTTACACAAACAGAGCAGATTTATTTGTGATTTGCTTTAATTAGGTAATTTTAGTTTCATTTCTTTAGTAATTGATTTGAATGCAACAGAATTAATAATTGCCTCCTCTCTGCACACACATTTTCCTTTCAAACAAGACTATCTGACAGCACTCAGACAGAGGAAGAGCAAAAATATCCAGTCAGAGATGTAGACATCTTGTGTTTTATTGGCAGTTTTGGACTTCTTTCCTTTCTTGTTGATGAAAAGCAGGCTAAAAGCATGTCCTTCCGAGAAGGAAGCCTATTTAATATCACGTGTTGGTAGGATCTGTTTCTTAGTTGTTCAAGTCAAGTTTTTTTCTCATATTCTTTTTACCTAACTAATAATAATAATAGTAATAATAGCTACCATTCTGGTTAACTCACCACGTGCCAGTCACCATTCTGAAGACTTTACATACATTATTTGTAATGCTGGCCACTCTTCTGAAAAGGCAGATATTAATGTCTCTGCTTTATAAACTGAGACTCCAAAAGATGAGGTATCTAAGTGTCACACATTTGATATTTATCAGGACTCACTCTTTTATACTAATGGAGGAAGGGAAGAGGAAAATTTATTCAATTTTGTAATTTTTAAAAATATATGTTTATTATTTTCTAGTAACAAATAAAATGCTTATGCAATGCCAGAAAGAGTGGATTCCTCTGAGACTGTTTAAATAAATGTTAAGTTTTAATGAGCACATTGTAAGTTAGATGTGAAAGTATTTCAAAGAATATAAAGTATCTTACAAGTAAAATGTTATTTTTAATAGGCTTATAAAAAGTTTGATTCCTTAAGCAAGTTAGGCATATACTCTGACATTGTTTTTATTATTTATAGGCTTAGCAAATCTCCCCTTCAATGATAATATATGTGTAAACTTCATCTCCTGTCCGATAAAATTTTACTACAGTATTATTACAAGGTTTATCTTGAAGAGTGTTGTAATGGGTAAAAGCCAACCTGGGAATTCTAAATCTCTGACAGAGCAGGATCTCAGGAAAAGTCTTTTGAAACACTCAGGGCTGTGTCTTAGATACTTCAGAAGGAAAATGGAAAAACAACAGATCAGAGAACAAAACTGGATGCAAAACCCCATCTCCTCTGCTCAATATCAAGTTCCTTCTTCACTGCCACCTCCCAAGAGGAAAAAAAGAAAAGAAAGCAGAGAAAGTTCTTACTGTTTCTGGCAGGCTTACGGTCTCCCTAACTGCCCAACACTCATTTCCACTGGATTGAAGTAAAAAGGCAGATGAAGAACAAGACCAAAGTTGACTGCATCAGTGATAATTTACAACACAACCGGATAGGATATCTCTCACACAATGTATACATTACACAGTCACTTTCACAAAATATAAGAGCGACAGATTAGTCCCGCAAGGCCATCAGGAACATCACTGGTTTACAACAGCAAACAATCTGCACTTGGTACAACCACTTCACATACAGTGCCTCAATCTCCCTGCCTACTCTGTACCTCTTTGGACTCCAGCTTTTCTTACCAGTCTACTGCCATCTTCGACTCCCTGGCTTTCAGACTCTGAAGAAGTTCACTTCTTTCTATGGATTCTCTCTCAATATTTATCACTTATCTTCTATCAAAAACCATTCTAATCTTACAGCCACATTCTTCGCCATTCAAGCAGATAGCTTCTTTAATTAACCTATAAGTTCCAATTTTTCTTTATTTATGCTTCCTAAAAGAAGAAAAAGGAGGAGGGAGAGATCCTATTTTTCATTTGCCCTGCTCCTCCCTCTACACTTACTAACTAGTGGATTCTGTGGCTTGTCTCTCATTTTTTATTCTTTTTTTTTTTTTTTACCTTTTCAAGCCAGGTCTCTTCTATGTTCTCCATACTTCACACCTCTACTTTTTTCTTGTATATGAATCAAGTTATTTTCACAGGCTTTATTCCCACCAGCAACATACCACCATCGTCTAGCTAAAAACAATATAGCTTCACAAGTTTTAATGTAAAAAAATAGCAATGCTCAATGGAGTTTTAAATTGATAACCATGAAAAAGCAACTATATCTCTTTTTAAAAATAAACATGATTGTCATATATAACATAGAACAAAGTATCTAAGTGCTAAGTTTTAACTTTTTCTACTCAGATTTCTTCTGGCTGACCATTGCCAGAAATGCACTTATGTGTATACTGTTTACCACAGCTCATGCTGTGCATGGCTATCACTCAAAATATGTAGAGTATATAACTTGATTTGGACATTCCACTGTATTATCGCCATAAAGAAAATACCTTATATTCAGAATAAACCCAAAATAATATTAAGTCTTTAGACAGCATTGGTATATGGCAATTCCCCTGACCAGTATTTATCACCAATAGCAGCAGACTGTTTTGATGAGTCTGTAATATTACTGAAATTTCAAGGTTAGACCTACATTAATCAGAGATATCATCGGCTCGCTTACCAAATAACTCTGTACTTTATTTATTTGACAAGATGGTTGACTGTTTTAGTTTTCTTTCAAGCACACAAATAAAAGATCTTTAGAAAAAGATCCAAACAATGTAGATCTATTTAGAATAAGTAATAAATCACCTAGTTTACCCTCACGTATCCCAAACTGAACTTTATCAATAGTTCAATGTTTCCTTCTTTTACCTATTTATTCTTTGCATTTATACATGTATGCACATGCGCACATATATGCTTTTGAAACACAAATGGCACTTCCCTGAATATCCAGTTATATGAAAGCAATTATTTAGTTAACTATAGTTTCTCTGATTTGTTAGAGAAAAAACATCTCTTCAAATTTGTTACCAGCTATTGGACTCAAATTGTGAGACCAAGTAAGACCACTTAACTTCATCAAAAATGTTTTATGCAAAAAACTTTACTGTAGTAACAATTTATGTATAATAAGTTATTTTAAGTTGTGTTTTGTTGGGAGACAGGGGGGGGGGTGCATATTTCCCTTTTGTTTGTTTTTGTTTTCCAGAAACTGAATCCAAAAACTGTCATTAGGTCATTAATCTGTCATAGTTCAGACAGATGGCAATATGTAATTCATATTTTGAGAGTTTAAAAACAGCAGACTCACAAAATATCTCATTTCTTTTTCTAGTTCTCAATTATAGCCAAACAAAATCTATTACTCCTTTCAAGTATTTTGCAAACATAATAGAATTAAATTTGTATTTTAAAATATTACATTGGAATTAGTGTTGCTAAAGTGTTTGTAATTTTAAAGCAGTACCTAAAATGATTTGTACTATTTCCTATTTTTAATACCTAAAAATACTTAAACAATGCAATTTCTAAGGATCTAAGTAATCATTTCTAATAGAAATAAATGGACTTATTTTAATCAGTAATTAAACTTATATGTGCAGGCCTAAAAGCTACAGATCAAAATAATCCTTTTCCAGTCAAAAGTTAATATATATTGAAAAAATAAGGCAATCCATGTCTGACTGTCTAGATGGTAAAGATATTAACATGTCTGGTTAAAGATATCTTATAAAAAATATATTTTATATGCAAATATTACTCATTAATGTTTGTTTTAAACAACAAAAACAAAGCAATAAAGATCTTCATGAAAATGACAGTAACAGAAAAGGTCTTACATAGTTGTAGAAGAAACAATACCTCTTTGCAACTAAACCAGAAATTCATAAAGTTAATTCAAGAGAACAGAACAAAGTAGTAGCCTAGCACTTCAAAATATAACCAAGCCCTGCATACTGCTGTCTTAGAAGAAGGTAGAGTTGACATTGTCAGGTGTAAGGAGAGTTACAGCTTCCACAATAATATGAGAGCAATGACAAAAATGTCAAAGGTGCAGACACCCAGAATGTTAATTTATTAGAACGTGACTTTTCACTGATTAATTATGTGCTCCTCGAAATATCTGCAGTGGGTAAGAAAAGTTAATTGAAGCATTCCATTTGGTATGTGCTACTAAAAGTAGTTTAAAATATGTGATAGAGAACTGATTTAAAAATTATAAGCATGTGGACTATAAACTATAAATTTGTTATATAAAGATATTAGTAATTTTGATGATGATGACTATAAAATATTCATGGAAACATTTACATTAACTTGTGTTCCACTGAATATGATTGTACAGAATCAGAAAACTTAAGAGCTAGTTAGTATATTAGAGATCCTCTTTCTGGTGCTGATCAGAAGATTACAAAGTCCTTTTTAGGGTGTGACATGATTAAAATAAAGGCATACCCAAACAGAGAAAATAAGTAAATTAGGATTTCAGAGTTATTTCAACATCTAAGAAATCAAGTTTCCAAATTTCCTCAAATAGGTCAGAAGTACATTATTTCAATACACGTGTGCAACATGCTAATCATAAGTAGTTCCTTAATTCAATAACTAACGCCTGGGTTACTCCAAAGTCCCAGGAAGACTCCGTGTACTGGGGATGCAGACAGATGAGGCATGGTCACTTTCCTCAAAGGTTCACATATGCAAAATCTCCAATTAACTTCTTTATAATCAATGTGTGACCCCCCCAAAAAGCTGTATGCTTTCCAAAAATATTCTTAAACTCATACTCAGGAATTAAGATAGCCTTTCCTATTTACTAACCTATAATCCTATAATTTTCTATAAACTATTTTTGCTGTGGTCTGACTACTTCAATGATTTCACAAAACTGGTGTGATATTTGCTCCTGCTGACCTGTAAACTAGAAGCTCTTCTAAATCCCCAGCTAACTTACGGTGTCTTTCTCAAGTGGCAGTGCTATTTTCTATCTTCTTCTATAATACATTTAATACCTCTGAAACCACGTCACCTGTCAATATTTCTGCGAATGGAAGTTTGAAGTTACGGTAATAGTTGGGGTACTTTTTATAGGCATTATAAAATTGCATTCATAGAGTTAAGCTATAAAATCAACATTTAATAAAATTACATTAAAGAAAATAAATGGACCCTAGGCCTGCACAAGAATTGGTTGTAACCTGATTATATATAGTAATATAAGTTAAAGAATGAATCTGGAGGACTTGCCAAGGAAGATGAAAACAAAAAACAAAACAAATAAAAAAAAACAACAAAAAAAGTATTTTGGCTAAGTCTATATCTAGGGAATCTAAATCCATGTCTATCCAGGGAAGAAGGAATTGGACAAAGGACTTCAACCACAATGATCCAAATGGCAAAGTATCTCTAAGGTGATGGTGAATATATCAGGCACTTAAGTTTGATGCCTTTAGATATTCGAATTACATACCTAACTTCCTTTGTACTGATTTCTTGCTAACCAAATGACCTTCACTGATTATCCATATAGGTTGGTTCACAATAACAAAATGATCTGGTCAAGCCAACTGCGATGATCCAGATCCTTGGCTGCAGACTTTTTGTTCGTTTGATTTTTAGTCAAAGTATAGTCATAAATTGCCATTACGAATTTAAAGATCAATTTTATAGTTGTTCAATGTGAGCCAACCCTGAGACATGGGTCTACCTTAAATGTGCCGCCAATCAAGCTTTGGAACTTGCAAGGCTGAGAGCCAAATCTTGCATTATAAAACATTTCTTGTGGAAATGTTATCCTGTGGAACCCTCTTAAAAGCTGGTTGTATTTTTGTCTGTTTTATTGTGCATTTTCAAATTTATACATTTTTAAAGAACTCTCAACGGTAAAAGGTAACAAGCAATTCATTCATCTATAATGGATATAAATCCTGATGAGCACGTCACACTTATTTGCTTCTAAATGCAATAGGATTACCTTAAATAAGTATCTCAGAAAGTATCTGAAAAAATTATCAAATAAAACATGAATTCATTTGAACCCTTAAAGGCAATGTCCTTCTCTACCAAAAACACTAATATTCCTTGTGCCCCAGTATCAGCAGCGCATCACATAAAGTAAGTGCTTAATAAATGTTGGCTGGATCAATGTTTAAAAGATGAAAAATATCTCTCTAGAGAGTTCTATATCTCCACATACAGGAAATCTCAGATGAAGTATTTCCATCATTAACATGCATTTGGAATTCCATGATGTCTTGGGTAATCAGAACTTACATTTTTAAGATGAAGTTTCATAATAGATATTGTTGAGGCAATAAATATGTTAGTTAAGATGTTTTATATATTACATCTTTCCCTCTAGGTAATTTTACCCCAGATGGCATGATATTATAGCCTTTTTAAAAAATTAAGTATATAGCACACCATTTTAAAATAATATATATCATGTATGTATATTTATCTCAAAGTTTTCAAAACAGCACTAGACAAAATTATTAAATTCCTTGACTATTAATGTGGCAGAACTGGTCAGTATTTAGTTAACAGATCGTTATATATTTGAAATTATATACTTATTTATAAAAAAATAGGTTATAGAATAAAGACAAATCCTCACAGTAGAGACATTGGAGATATGGCATACATTAGTCTTATGATTTTTTAAAATGTATAAGCATAGAAGTGATGATATTTAATATATCACACAATTTTAAGAAGGGCTGGCATATTTTGTTTAAAAATTAGTGAGTCAATCCCATCAACTAATCCAACCTCTGAGACAAGCATAGAAGGACTCCATTAATCAAAGAGTTCATTAATACCTGTGCTCAAACATTTCAACAGAATTTTGATTTAATGGGGCTGTTAGGGAAGTCAGGTCACTGATCAAATGCTGAGAATTACTTGGGAAGTTTTTAAGAAATACTAAACTATTGTTAAAGCAATACAGAAGGGAAAGAAACCAAACCACAAGACACGTATTGGATTTCCCTAATTAGGAAAATTCACACTTGCGTCTAATCTGTCTACCTGCCTGACTGCTATTCCCTCCCAAATTCTACAGGTACTCCAAACTCTCTGTATTCAGAATTAAACTCAACTAAATCTTTTCCTGGAAACCTGCTCCAGTATTTCCTGTCTCCCTTGAGGGCACCTATCACCATCTATCCAATAACTTAGGGATCATCATGGACTACTTTCCTTTATCCTACTATCCCAGCCCTGTCCACTTTAAGCTATTACATATTTCCCAAGTCTTTCTCTTCCTTAGAATCCCATTGCCACTACCTTTCACGGCTTCTCACTCAATCATTTTCACAGCCCATTTAAGAATCCTGTAGACTGGTCCCCATCCCAATCTTTTTCCGACATTGCAGCCAGTGTAATCCATGTCAATCAAAAGGCAAGTCATGTTCATTGGTTCCCTTGACAATGAAATCCAAGTTTCCTCTTATACAAGATATGCCATCATCTTGCTCTGGCCTCAGACTCCCAGACTCAAACTTTACAAATCCAGAAATACCAATCTGCTTGGATTCTCCAGAACATATCTATTCCATCTCAGCTACCATGGTAGCTGAGTTTACCGAAAAAGCCTTCTCCTTCTCTGCTAATTCCTCTTCATTTAGTAAGTCCCAGCTCAAGCAGCCTCTCCCTCTAGTATGTCTTCAGAACTAGTACCCTCCCTGCCCCATTGCCTGGAATAATTAGAACACTGAACTTACCATAGTATAACATTCTGTTTAGGTATCTGTCTTTCAAACTAGAGTGTGGGCTCCTGAGGACAAGGATGGTGGACTATTCACCTTTGGATTCACCTTACTATTCCTGACACATAAAAGGTAGCCTATCAGTATTTGTTGAATTAACCAACTGGAAAAATACAGCAACATGTTAAATGCCTGTAAGTGAACTTAAGCTTACTTCAAATTTAGAACACCTAGATTATTACCTCCCAAATGCACAATTAGCAACAATCAGGCCTACAATCTGATTAGTAGTATCAACTTGAGAATTTATGGTACTACTAGCAGCCTCAATAAAGTAAAATTTTAGATGCAGACTTTCTAAGAAATAATTGATTCTAGATATGGATAGGTTACTCTATTAAGAGGACTTTTTCTTCTTCCATTTACAATGACAGGTGGCGTTGGAGCACCAATAGTAAGTAAATGAGTCTTCTCTCCATATAACCAAAAATACAAAACTCAGGAACACTGAAACCAATAAAATGTTTCTAATATACAGACAAACTCTACTTCTTTCCTAACCAAAAGCTTCATAAATGCTTTAAATAATAGAAGGTTTTTACCCTAATGCCTGCCTCCGTTCCATGGACCTATGTAGTAAAAAGGAAAGGAAAAAAAAAAAAAAAAGAGAGAGAGAGAGACCTGAGTTTCAAACATCTGGATTTGACAACAAACTCTTTTCTTTATGAGTCATGGACAATGAAAAAGTAACCATTGCTCTGATAGCAGCGGTGATTATTTATTGGATGAACCAGAAACTGAGCTAAGCATTTTGAATATATTGCCTCATTCCAATCTCACAAAAATCCACGGAGGTAGGGGTTGCTGATCCCCATTCCACAGATGAACTAAGAGATGTGAAGCAACACCTGAGGTCACATAGTAAGTTAGTGGCCAAGAAGTCTAACGCAGGCCCATATAACTGCAAAGCCCATACTTTAACCACTGACAATCCGGTTTCTATGTTATAAAATAGAGTAACTACTAACCTCACAGAGCTGTTGTGGAAACTAAGTGAAATACTACGGATGCATATAGCATAATGCTAGGGGACTCCTATGTACACTCAGAAATTACACCTCCCTTCCCATCTCGCATGCCAGTAGTGATTAAACATTTATAATAAGGGAAATAGTTCCTAAATACTCCTAACCTACTTTAAAGCAGATATTTTCACTATTGACTAATTCACAAAAAGAAAAGACCACTGGATCAATAAGTATATTTGATATAAACAGGTAAAAGCAAAGAAAAACATCATATTCTATTCATTTTAGGACTGTGACCCTTGCTATTCATCTTTCAAAATATCATAGGATCAAAATATATCAATATTCAAAGTTAGAGAGAAGAGCATGAGACCCAGAGATCTCAATCCACTAGGGCTTGAAGGAAGACTCCCAATAGAACCAAATTAATCTGGTTACTTTTTTTTTTAATGTACTTCCAGTAGGAAAGACAGATTTGGAAAAAGATAGAGGCAATAAGGATAACACTGTTATCATAAATTTGTTTTGTTTCTTGAAGACTGACCTTTATTCTTACTCTGAGGCAGCCTAAAACTGGGGGAAGGGAGAAACGAGGTACAAGAAAAAATACAGCATTTTTGCTGTTAATTCCCTGCACGTACATACTTCCTTTGATTCCTTCTTTTTGTTTTTATACACAGTCATGACACTTACATCTGATAAGGTGTAAAAAAAAATCAAATAAAACTGATTGAAAAAAAAATTCCTAACAAATAAAAACTAAGGTATGTTGGGTATCTACGCAAACCTCAGTACTACAGTTCAAAACAGTGAGTTTTTGCATCAAGCCCACCTGACGTTACATTAGGGTGTAACCTCTGGAAATCCAACCAAGGGTGACTGCCAAACTAAGCTACAGAAGACAACTCAGAAAGCTGGTGAGTCCCATAATATGTTCTTTTTTTTAAGTGCACTAGAGCAAGATTACCTGATATTACTCCACCCTCATAATAACCCTCTTCTACTTTTGTAATACTGCTTTTGTCACTAAAACCTGGGTCATGGTGAGCACCCTGACCTAATGACATGACAGAGAAATATCAGTTAAGTAAACCAACTAACTTACAGTTTTATGTCCCAATCCTGATGGCTTCTTCCTTCTGCTAAGGGACCTAAAAGGCGGACTGATTTCTTTAAGCTTCCTTTTCCACATTTGAAAAATGGAAATCATAATATACTTCTGCTTCACTTGGTTCTAAAAATGGAAACTAGCTAAAAAAAAAAAAATTGATGTGAAGCACTCTGTAAAGGATAAACTAGATTCCCTGACCTGATTATTGGTCAGAGTCTTGTAAAACTAGAATTACTTACTACTTCTTCCAATTCTTTACATGCCATCTGGCCATCAAACTGACTGATAAATAGTATTAACTGAGAACTTGATCCATGTAAAGATTTTAAAGTAATAGGAACAAAGTTTGTGTCAGGATGTATTTTCAAACCATTTAAACTATCTCCGGTTAATAGTCACTCTTTGGCCTTATAAAAGTGGACGAAAAGAAAAATAAAATTAATTTAAAATTCTTGAACCTTAAAATTCTTTTCACAATAGTCAGCAGCAGGTATAGACCAGTTTGAAACTGATACTGAAGCGACTTTGCAAGAATTGGAAATGAGCTAACCCAGAAACAGAAGGAATCACAAAGCAAGTCTCATCTGATGGGCCGAAATACAATATGGATTATTTTTATATTGTTCTGTCTGAGTTGTCTGTCTCAGATTCTTAACTTCCAGAATCTATTTTTAAAATAACTTAACACTGTGTATTTCCAGTAGCCATCAAGGCATGTACTGTCATCCCTGACACCGAAGACTGTCAGCAGACTCAATACGTACACTAATGATCTCAGGCAACAATGCTCATCTTCTTATCAAAGAGATCCTTATTCCAGAAGAAAAAGTCTAAAGTTCTCTAAGAAAATGCATTCTAAAACATAGGAAGCAGTCATTAGAAAATGCTAAGATCACTAATACCTCTTACTTCTTTTTAAGGTTTTCTTTCATGCTGAATTTTGAAACCAAGAACTGTTAGGCATTGTAACATTTTTAGTTCTCGCTCACGTTGCTGATGCTCTCTTCTAGCCCTGTCAAACAGGGGTGGCTGCTGTCATTATTTATTATACAATAGCTGGCAGCAAGTTGTACAGATACTCTTCATCTTAGAATAGTCATCAAATAACCTAAACAAATGACTAGGATCTTAGAGCAAAACTGACCACTTTCCATAAAGCCAGAAGAAGTGGGCTGTCACATCGCATCAATACTTGATTGCCAGGATGTTCGTTATTTCATAAAAATCAAAGGTTTTAATTCCTTTATTTTTTTCCCTAAACTGTTTAAACATAACTTTTTCCCTCTTACACATCTACTCCTGTCCTCTCCTAGCTGTTCCTGGAAGCCTTCTCTCAGGAAGATTTTCACATTTACTTTTTGCTTTAAAAGTTTCAATCAAAAAGGCAATTCTGTTTTTGGAAGCAATAGCCCTTCCGGAAGTATATATGATGATATTAAAAAATGCAGAAAATAAATTAATTTCTCTGAATTTAATAAAATCAAGAATGTATGCAAAGGGATTTACAAAAACCAGTGATCACAGACACAAGTGATTTGACAGGTCACACAGACGCAAAAAAATTATTTTTAGTTACAGAGAAATATGAGTGACAGATTCTAGGTCTCCTGTTCAAATTAATAGACAAGAGTCTCTCACTACCACTTTTTTGCTTTGGCAATAGCAAATGCTGATATTCTCCTAGATCTAACAGAAAGGAAAAATGGGTATCTTCTCCATCTAACACCTAACTGGGTAACCTAGATACTGTAAATAGAGGCTACATAAAGGATGCGAGACAGCTCTGAAGTGAAAGCCAAAATGTTTAACCTGCAACTCTTTGGAAAAGAACGCGAAAACACGTGCAGCTCAGCCAAAAACCATACTAACATGAAACTGCCACAGGCTAGTAAGTTAAAAAAAAAAAAAAAAAAAAAGCACCTCTTTACCAAACATAATGCTAATGTTATTGGGTGTGAAAAGCCCAAATGTCAAAAGCACAGCTCTTATTTGTTCAAAGTGATCATGCCTATACTCTGCACTATAAAGTGGATGAACGACCTTTTTGAAGCCAATATTTGCTAAACCAGAATCAAATTCACAAATAAAAGAAGCAATCAACCAATTAAAAAGCATTTCCCTGATGATATTCTAGTGGTGGCTAAGGGGTAACCGTCAGAAGTCTACGATTAAATTAATATCTACCACGTATATTCAATGTTTCTAAAGCCAATAGTTAAGTAGTTGGCTAACAGAAATTTAATATTCATCTATCTTTCCTCTTTAGGAAATTATACAAAAATTATTTGAGAAATAAAAATGTATTTTACCAAAGAACTAGTAACATTGTTAAAATGTTAAAATGTAAAAGTTGTACTGCCTATATTACAGTAATAATATAACTTTCATCAAATCTATAGCCAACTAGCAAAAAGGAAGTTAATACTACAAGATCCATTATAAGTGATTAGCACTATAATTTAATATACATTCACTCACTATTAATTTTTCTTTCTACGTGTTAAAAGAATTTCAGCAACTGCTTCTAGAATGAAATCTTCCTAGAAAGTGTTTCCCATTAATAAAAAGAAAACTATTAAATAAGTAAATTCACACAGTTCAATCAAAATTTCAAGTCAATAGCCAGAATCACTTAAAGTTAATTAATTACAAAATGTATTCAACAGTACACTATATACTTTTGCTTATAATTCAGAAGTCTTTACCACTTACAAAGCCAGTAGCTTTATAATAACTTTAAGCTTTGAGAACTATAAGAGGGAATTGGAAAGGAAAATTTGTTCTCTCTAGAAAATGAGAGTTAACTTAAGGATATGCTTGTAATTCAGTAGATGATTCAGTTTTCTTTAGTTATAAAATCTTAATTTAAAAAAAAAGGGGGGAAAGAAAATGCCTTTCCTTCACATATCACTCAAATAGAAAACTTCTAAGTTAAATAAAGTTAAATATAAGTCAAACATCTTTTATAACATATACCAGAACTATAAGGGAAACACAAGATTTCAAATTTTGTTTGAGTAGGAATAATAGAGCATTTGCACTTGATAACTAACTGATAAAAACATTATAAGAGAAAGCAAACTATGGTCTTAAAGTATTTTGTCTTCTATAACTGACAGCATGTAAGTTGCTCTTTTATTATACAAAAAAGTTTACTACATCAATGAATGACTCTTCATCAAAAATAGTAGCCAAAACTGTCTATTCCTATAAGTTCAAAACATCCTTCCAAATTTTCTCAGTTCTTTTCTGGACAGCCCTAAACAAAACACATTCACTTTGTCAGAGAAATGGATGTAAGTGAATTCCACAAATATTCAATTATACTTAACTTCCAACACTTTGGAGGAGAAACTTTCACATGTAAAAAAAAAAAAAAAAAAATCAAGTAACACTGCAATTCTGCCACTAATGGATTAGCTTCGTACCAATGCAATATAAAATTATCTCACTTTTTAATGTGAAGAGTCCTTTGGAAGTGACATGTTTCTACCTTTTTTTAAAAAATCCAACAACAACAAATCTAGTCATAAACCTGGCAAGCCAAAACAATAACCAGAAAAGCCTAACATTTCTTACCTGATACAGGTAAGCACCAGCTCCCAAATGCCACCTTGGGATAGTTCAGACTAGTAAGCAGACTCATGTTTTATGATACTAGAATGAACAGGAATAAATCTCTGTTGTTCTTTCTTTAGCAAAATCTATAGCAGCAGCTACACCACAATGTGAGAGGACCCCACAGACCTAACAAATTCAAGTGTGTCTAGAGAAATAGAAAAAATATCATAAAAAGAAGACTTACTGCTTGTCATGTGACCTGGTGAGGCATGCTGTCCATTGGGTGTGCTTGAGGTGAGGTCAATCGCCATACTGGAGTGCTCCCTTTCAGGTGAGAGCTCATTGTCACCTGCTTTCACAAAATAAAATATTTTGGTCTCTGTTTATTGTCATATAATATCTAATTGCCAACTTTGCTCCATACATGCAATGGCACAAATAGCCTTGAAATTTTAATGTGATACACTTTTTTCCTTAAAAGAAACTATAAAGAAATATCATTTAGAAATATATAGTAAATGAAAGAAATGATAAAAAGCCACAGCCAGCCCACAATAAAAAAAATTCATTATCACAATAATCTCAACTGTAAAATAAGAGGAATTAGGAGTAGCTGATTTCCAAAGTATCCTTTACTTGAAAAAATAAGTTTACTTTAAAATCTAATTTAATCATTGAGCATACAGTATTTATAATGAGCATTTTCCAAAATGCTGGCTATCAGAGTTGGATATTTGAAAGGAGAATTGGCTAAAAACATGTCAACTTAAGGGAGCTAATGCTCTTTCACAGTATGTGTCTGAAAAATTAGGCTACTGAGTAATAAATATTTAGTACACTCCAGGCATATATTTAACCTGACCTATTCTAAACTTAGGTAAAGTAATCAAGTCGGAAAGTGTGGATCTGCTAAGATACTACTGAGTTATATGTTACCCTTAATAGAGTAAGTATATTTCTATATTTTCTTCTGTTTCACTGTATGCTATTATTTTATCAAACTCATTTAAAGGTGAAATTGTGAAGAGATAGAAAATAAGAATATAGAATCCATGATAAAAAAATTAAAAAACAACAACTTACAATTGACAAGTTAAAATACAGGTAATACCAAAGCATAATTTTATCACCAATACAAAATGCATGAAAACGAATACTTACACGTTATATAGCCATCAATAGCCTCTGTTTCCATAGTCAAAGTGCAGTGCTGCAACACAAAAGATTATACCCTTAACACAACGATTCCTTTCAGTTCTGCCATTAAATGCTTAACTTATCTGAAGCTCCAAGCAGTCAGCCCATGTTGCTGCTGCTGCAACCTGTGCCCAGGGAACATACTACAGTGTACTGTATGTGCTCATTTGCAAGTCACTGAACTCTTTCTGCAAATGATCTGATTCCTGCTGGAGATAGGATAGGAAAGATAAGTGTGCTGTGAGATGGGCTGTAGCAAGAAAGGAACGACTCTGTTAATCAGAACATACTTGATTCAAAAACAAACAAACAAATAAACAAACAAAAAAAAAAACAGGGGGTCACATCTCAAACATGCCAGCTTTACATGGGATTTAAGTCTTTTACCCCTCACTACTTCCCACAATCACACTGCAGTTTGAGGACTTCCCTAGTATACAGATAGTTCTATTCACAATTGTTGTAAGTTGGTTCATCATGTTCTAAGAGGGAGGGGGGAGAACAAACAAATATAAGAAAACAAAAGTCAAAAACAAAAACAAAAAAACTTAGTGCCCAAGTGTGTCTCTAAGATTTCTGCAGTAGTTACCCAACTCCCAAACTTGTATTGACATTTTAGCCTACCCCAAGTTTTGCGTAAGCACCTGTTCAATGTAACCTTAATTTCCTGCCAGACCATGGTTGGATACAAATGCCAAGCTTACTTAATACATTCTGATTTTGAAAATTTCATAAACTTTTTGCTGTTGGGAGGGGAATCACTTTTTCAAAGTTTGGGGGATTATTCTCATGCGCCAATGACGCAAAACAAGAACTTAATTCTCAGAAACAAAAGTAAGTGGCATGAGATGACACCCCCTAGCTTTGATTTTACATAATGAAAAGATCGATAAGCTAACTCTATTCTTTGAAGGAAAAAGTTTAAAGAACTGACATGTCCGGAGGAGATTTTTACTTATTTTTTTCCCTCTGGCCCTGGTCCTTTTTGCCTTTAGTTTCAAAACTCTCACTGCACCAGCAGCTAAATTATTCACAATGAGCCATTTCTGTATTGATCGCCAAGTATATTTAGCCCTGGCTCCTGGAATTTCTCCATTACTTACTGGAAAACAGGCAGCTTCACTTCTTGTCTCCAAAACCACTTCCCTTCTCCCTCCCCTCCCCTTCTTCACCACCACCCTCCCTACCCCCAAAAAAACTTTTCTTTCTTTCTTTATGGAATAATCAGATCAAATTCCCAACTCAGCCACTACATAGCACTTAAATTTCAACCTGCTGTACTGTTATCAAATTCTTTCAAATTATGATTACATAAGGCGTTAAAGAAAGGCATCCGTAAAGTTTAAAAGGGGCGCAGTTTCTTCGGATATTTTACAAATGAGTTTCTCTCTTTAAAAATGTACACATTTAACACACACATATTATAAAGAAAGAAACGTCAGGGAGAAGCGAAAGAAGTCTGCCCCATCAATGAAATGGTTATTAACCCTCAGAGAAGGAAAGAAAGAAAAAGAAAAGGAGAAATAGAAACGAAATGTACATACAAAAGAAATTGTCCTTTGATTAAAAAAGATTCATCACCATTTCCAGCTCTGTCGGGAGATCTCAGCTTCTTGTAACCCCTCAAAGGAGAGGTGACAATGTCGGGCTGAAGATAAACGGAGAGAGAAAGAAAGAAGTTTTTTGTGTTTCCCCCTTCTCTCTTTCCCTCCCTTGCCCCCTCCAAGCCAAGCCCCCTGCAGAGTTCAAGGCGAGGAGGAAGGAAAAGCACTTTACAGGTGGGTCATTCCGAGCCCAAATCCAGCAAACAGATCCGCTGATAAACAAAACCAAGAAATGAGAGAGAAGGAACACCCCCCTTCTCCTCCTCCTCCACCTCCTCCTCCTCCTCCTCCTTTCACCCCTCCCCCTCGTCCCTTTGGGATGGTCTAGTAGGAAAAGTCACTCAGGAATGGCACCACGTACTTTCAGGAAAGAGGAAAAAAAAAAAAAAAAAGAGGGAGAGAGAGAGAGGTCAGTCAGTGCTACAGCAATGCGATTAACAAGAAGAGAAAAAACTTGATCCACCGGTTCTTTAAGAATCGACCAAAAGCTAAGACAAGAAAACTGAAAGAAAAGGTGGGGGGTGGTTAGAGGGGAGGGACAGTCAGACAGAACCCAGCAAGGAACCTAGGCCAACTTCACAAGACTGTTGTTCGCCCTTGGCAAAATAAATAAATAAATAAACCTTAATTCCATCTCTTTCGCCCATACCAGAACCTGTCAAAGTGATTTAACTGTTGCCTTAGTACATGTCATACCTGTGTTGTTGTTTTTTTTTTAATTCCAACATGATCTGGATATTACCTTCTCTCTGGACAGCTGCAATTTATGCCCAACTGCCCAATCTTTCTTGGAATTCAAGTTAAAACAAAGCAAAACAAGTCCAAATCCATGACAGCTACAGAGATGAGAACTGATTAATCAATTAACACCCCAGAAACAGATTACAAGGGAGGGGGGGCGATAAATTAAGGCAGAGGACATCATCCTCATCCCGATTCCCTGAGCGTCCTTTACAGAAATTATTACCCTAATCATAACCACAAGCCATCCCTCCGGAGGAAAAAAAAAAACATTATTATTGTTACCACTGGTTAACAGCAACAAGTCATTTGATCACATCACAGTGCAAAACGAGATGCTATATAATTACACTTAACTTTGAAAATACTCCCCCCTTTTGCAAATCAGACACATATATTTATATATTATCTATGAATAAGACGACAAATAAAACAAGAGCTGTTCTTCACCACGCAAAAGCCAAACGGAGATTTACCTCAGCAGTGCATGCAGTAAAATAATCCCATCACCCTTTTGTTTGTGTTTACTGTTAGTGTGTCCTCTCTCTTTCTTTCTTTTCTGTGCCTAACGTGTGTTTGTGCACTGCAGTTGGTGGTGGAAACTAAGGCAGTGGATCTGTAGCTAAGGGTAATCCTGTTTTTACTTCCTCCATCTTCAGCGAGGAGCAGGGTTAGCCCGGGACAGCTGGTCAAACCCCGAGAAACCGATCCGCCGCAGCCGGAGCACATCTCCCCCGCCGGCCGGGCTCGCGCAGACGCCCGCGGGCGGAGGGCTGGCTGGAGAAGGCGGCGGCGGGCAGCGGGGCCCGGGGCGCGGGCAGGCGGCCGGACGTGCGTGCGCGCGCGTGTGCGGGGCCTGGGCGGCTGTGCGTGTGTAAGTGTGCGCGCGCGGGCTGGCAAGGGCGCGTGTGCGCGTGTCTGCGCGCTGGGCCGCTCGGCGCGCTCGGCAATCGATTACAGGACAAGTGCTGCCCCGGCGGCTCGGCGACGCGCGCACTCCCTCGCGCCCACCCGCGCTGCCGGCTGCGTCGCCCCCCGCCCGGCAGACCCCGGACGGCGAATCCCGCCCCCAAAGGGGGGCCAAGGTAACCCGCTTCCGAGAGCGCCGCCGCGACCCCAACCCGCTCCCTCCGAGCCATAATAAATCTCACGTTTTCTGCCGGCCGAGAAGGAAGGATTGCAACGGTGAGAGGAGGCTCATTTCGACCGCGTGAAGTTTTCTTTCCAACTGGGATTTGTGGTGAGGCCCGGAGACGGGAGCGGACGGCGATCCAGGCGCCCGACGCGCAGCTCCGGGCTGGGCGTCCTGGCCCGAGTCGGGGTGTGCGCGTGGACCCACCCACTCAGGCTTCGCAATAAACTATGCGATGCAGTTTCAGTGAATGGCACCGTATATACCAGGACACGAATCAGCATACAAGGGCCCTCGGGAATGGATTGAGAAGGAAGTTCAGGTCTGAGGTGAAGCTCAACTCCTAAACTATTTTGGAAGTGTGTTCCAGTGCAAGTTTACAATTAGTATTTGCTTGCGTTTTTCTCCCCCGGGCAACTGCTACATCCATCCAAGTCGAAGGAACGCGCGTGGGTCCAAAAAGTTGTTAGGCGTAAAAGTGTTGCCCATCAATATCACTAATTAGTTATCGCACAGCCTTTTTATTTGGGAAGAACTTAAAATAGATCGTCATGTTAAATGGGTGTTCTTGCTACAAATAGTAGCATTTAGCATTTTTCTTGACCACACTGACAAAAAGTGGGAATAGAGATTTCTGTAATTAAAGGGAAAAGGAAAATGACAGGAGCTGAAAATACTGAACTGTGTAGTCTGGGGTGGCTTAAGTTTGAAAACACATAAAATTATTAGGACTGCCAAACAGCATTTCTGAGAAACCATATCACAAATTGCGGAGAAAATCAATGCTGAAAGTAGGCACTGAACGCCTCCTTTCAAGAATCCCAGAAATAGTTGCTGAGTTGCTGTTTCTCTCTCTCTTTCTCTCTCTCTCTCTCTCTCTCTCTCTCTCTCTCTCTCTCTCTCTCTTTTCTGCTGAGGATAGAAAATGATACATTGAAAATAAAATCAACTATATCTTAAGCACCATTTTGTATTTCTGGGAAATTTTGAATAACGTAAAGACATTTTCCTTTAGATTTTGTGATGGGGAAGGAATCCATTCACATTGATACACATGCAATTTGCATAGTACTTTACATTTTATAATGAATTTTTTAAAAGTTTATTTCACATATTGTATTTATTAGACAACTGTAATGATACTTAATGCCATACTGCAAACAAGATTATCCAATATTCATCAGAGAGCAATCGTTTGGGCTCAGGCTAGCAATGACTTTATGACAATTTGAAGAAAAATTGCAGTTTCTGTGAGTTATATGTTGGTAAACAGGTTATTTTTTAACTTGTCAATTATCTAAATAAAAGTCCTATTTGGGAAAGACAACATAGAATTCCACAAATCATTTTAATCATCCCAGTAGACAGCAAATATTTTTATCTTAAGTTATCTTAGAAAAATGGAATGTTGATTTCTAGAATATAAAGGGTAACATCTCTAAATTGTTATCAATCTCTCCTAAAAACTAAGCCTACATGTCTACAAAGTTATGAAGGTTCTTAGAAAAGATGAATTAAAATATATTGAAAATTAAGATGAAATGTCTGGATAGTGTAAACGATTTAATTATTTAATAGAAGAAGAATCATTGTGAAATTTTAAGGAATCATCCTAAAGTTCCTCAAAACTACCACAGTTGATAAAGCCCTTGTCCCCTGGCTGATTAGGGCTTAATTTAGCTCTTTTGAAAGACTATCCTTTTCATGAGTTACTTTCATTGGCTTCCTCATCACCAGAGGCACGCTCTCTCCCTCTAGTGGCTAAGCATTCAGATAGTACTTGACTTTTGGTGCCTGTCTCCCCAAGAGTGTGGAATTTGGGCAGAGGGCAGTGGCTCTTAGATTTTAGAACTGCAAATGACCACTTGTGAGAATTAGGCCATTCCGGGGAATTTGCCCCTCTTTTTTAACATCATATGCTCCTTTCTCATTTGCAAATCATGGTATATCCAACTTACCTCCAAAGAAGTCAAGATTATTGGACAGACTAAAACTAGGAGTTCTATTTTAGCCTCTGCGGTGGAATAGTCCTGGCTCTGAGACTCACAATTCCACTTGTGAGAAGGAGCCTTTGTATAAACTGTAGTAATTCACTTTGTTCACAGTTTTTCTCAACTGCATTGTTATAGTGGTCAGAGAACATTTTTCCACTTTTACCCTAACTACACCACATACATTTTAAAAGTACATATGTAGTTAGACTATGCTCTTTATCTTCTGTATGCAGTTGGATAGTTAAATTTTGACTTTGGGGAAGGGGTAAGGAGGTGGGGAGAAAACATACCCAACCCCCACCATTTTTCACATAGCTGGTTCTTACTGATCCTTTCTGTCCCATCCTACTGAAACTGCCTTCCCAGCACCAACCTCTATGTTAGCACCTGGCACATTTCCTTCGCTGTACAATTTGTAAATATTTTATTCATTTGTTGAGTTTTTTTCTTCTTTATTAAATTCATTGGGGTGACATTGGTTCATAGGGTTATATAGGTTTCAAGTGTACATTACTATGATACATGATCTGTATATTGCATTGTGTGCCCACCACCCAAGCTCAAATCATCTTCTGTTGCCATATATTTGACCCTCTTTACCCCCTACCATCTCACCACCCACTTCCCTCTGGTAATCACCATACTGTTGTCTGTCTGTGTCTCTGAGTTTCAGTTTTATATCCCACATATGAGTGAAATCATGTGGTTCTTAGCTTTTTCTGACTGACTTAGTTTCACTTAGCATAATATTCTCAAGGTCCATCCATGTTGTCACAAATGGCAGTATTTCATCTTTTCTTATTGCTACCTCTATCCCTAATGAGAATTATACAATTTTTAAATAATGTATTTATTTGTTGAGTTTTTAATAGCTAAACTCTCCCTCAACTAAAATATCATCCTTTTAAGGGCAGATATTATGTGTGTCCTGCTAACAGTTGTTTTCTTAGAATTAGCGAAATGCTTGGCATGAGTTGTTACTCATTACACATTGACTGGATGGATGAATACGGAGCTAATCACATACCTACTTTCTGTGTGTTAAACTTTTCAATGGACAAAATTGGTAGAATATTAAAGATACATTCTCATTCCATAAAGAATTTGGTAAAATCTTGCATCATAGGTCATGTTACAAATATACTTAGCTCTGGCTTATGGTTCATATGAAGAATGTGATATAATATAAATTGGTGGGTGTAATGAATTTTACAACTATAAATAATAAAGGTGATTAAAATTGTATATCAGACAATTTTGAGTAAAATACATTTATGTGTCCCCTCTGTTTCATAAACAAATTATTTCATGTTAATGACTGATAATTCATGAACCAGGTTGATTATCAAGGAATGCAACAGATTTAATTCTATAACCACTAAGTACAATTAGCAAAAGAAAAATTTAAAAAGGCATGATAGCTAAAAAGTACATTATGAAGTATTAATTTGTTTTCTTTGGATGGCTTTTTTATCTGTTTTAGATTTAAAAGCCCTAGTTTGTTCAAGGAATTAACTCTATATTTTCAAGTTTGGGTTTTGTTTTCAGTAGAAGGTAGAAGAGGACAATTTAAAACATGGCAGTACTTTCCTAATATTAAGGGAAAATTTTTGGAAATTGTTATATATTATTTTTTTTTATTTAGGTGACTTTATTCTAGCTATAGAACATAATCATCTAGAGCAGGTGCCCTAAAATACCTTGAATCCCTGAAAAAGTTGAGATTAACGAGCACACATAGGCACAATGTTTTAAAACTGATTATTTGTTTTATTTTTGTCAGGTGGTGGCGTTCGCCTCTTTGAAGCAGTGTTCTCTTTTTAAGTGGGATGTGGAACAATGGTTTCACTTTTCTCCTGTCGACCTAGATTGGCACTATGAAGAAGCAAGGAAGCCAGAATTAGAACTATAGTTTCAAAGAAAACATTCTAAGATCATAAATAAGGCATATTAATACCTGGCAGCTTTGCCTCCCTGACTACATTGATTGGGGTCTGTCTGGGTGGCATGTGAATCATACATGGTAAGGGTCTTCTAATTCTTTCCACCTTGAACAATAGTTTCTTTTAACAATTCTTAAGAGTGTCACTTTGCAATTAGAGATAAGGCTCTTGTACCTAGAAAAGGTAACATTATGACTTAACTTCACACTTTGATAGAATAATATCAGATTTCTTCTAGAGAGCATGTTTTGATATAGAGCAGGTGATAAGCTATCTCTATCCTGAATGAGAATTCTAAGTTTTAGGAGTTAAATTTAGACCAAGAAGGTGAAGACTAGAGAGGTGTCTGAATAAAAATGGAAGCACGCATTTTTAAAGATGTCGCTGAAAGCTATCATAGTTGCTTTAAATTATGGATGTGTTCAGCATTTGAGGAACTGTGTTTCATTCAAGCAAAAATGAAGGAAATTTGAGCTGGGTTGAGTGTAGAGAGCTGATGCTCAGAAAACAACTCTGAAAGGCATTGGGAAGAACATTCTTCTAAGACACCACCAAATTATTGAACAAAAAGTATAATGAGGTTATTGGAACCTCCAATAAAGTATTAGTACAAGGAAAGAAACAAAAAGATTAAACTTTTTTAAAGAGTCAGCTCATGAAGAGAAAGAGGTTAACAGGAGAAGAACACATTGTTTAGTGCATATTAATGTTGATACAGGATAATTACCACCCACGAGGGAAAAAAGGAAAACCAAAAATGGTTACTTGACTTTGGAATTGGGAGGTGAAAGTAGGACAGACTAGCCTAAAGATCCGTAATACCTCCGGCTGGATTGTGCTGGAGATAACCGTAGTCTAATGCAGGGTGATGACAAGTCTCATCTCCAGGGGAAGATCTGCCATGTAAATCAGTGCCAGAAAGAGTATGATCTGATTTTTTAATCCTGTGAAAAACTCATGGAATTTACATGTTCAGTGTTTGTGAAAACCCTCAACTCTATAAACCAAAATCCTTTCATAGTCAAGTGTAATCACATTTTTAAATAATTCTGTATAGACTGAAGAAAATAGAAGAACACATTACCAACAGAGAGTGGAAACCTAGGGAACTAAAAGCTGTACAGGGATAGAAATGGAGAGCCACTTCCTGCTTGATAACGCTGAAAGAAGGCTTGTGGTGTGGCAGAGAGAAATGAATCAAAGAAAGGTCATTTGCAGGTAGTAAAGTCAAATGTCACCTCCCCCAATTCTCATGACTTGTGGTTTAGAGAAAGGTTAGCTTAATATAGAGGTTAGTGTGGCATTCTGCACTGTCTTAAGACAAGATATGTGAATATGAGAATAACACCATCAATGTTTCTCCACATAGCGGTTATGTTCCAAAAGGTACTTAAAACAACGTCATGGTGAGGTACTAGACACCTGGGAAAGTCCCACTTGGTAGACTAAGGATATTATCGAAAGCCCTATAAACTAGATTCCAGAAACTGCTTCATTGGAAGACTGTTTTTGAAATATACCATTATTGAGAAATAAATTCTATGCAGTATCTATAGCACTTTAGATTGGTGATTTAACTGATTTTAACAACAGTGGAACATCAGAGAGACTGGGTAATCAGTATATATCATTGTTGTAGACATTTATTTATTTATTTATTTATTTTAATATTCTAAGAAGTCTTGCTATGCAGTGACTTATAGTCCATATCTTGCTCTTCTGACTTGATTCAAGTCTCAGTATGTTTTGTATACTAGCTACAAAATGCAGAAATCCTAACCTCTGGCAAAAAAAGAGAAAGAGACTGGGTAATCCGTATATATCATCGTTGTAGACATTTATTTTATGCTAGGCATCATGGTAGGCATGTTACATGCATTATCTCATTTAGCCCTCAGAGTTCTTTTTAAGAGAGGTAATAATAGCCCATTTTCACATGAAGAAGTTGAAGCTTGGAGATATTATCTTGTCCAGGGTCTCACAGGGTCAGAGCTGGACTCAAAGGCATGTGTTAACGCCATCATGCTATACTGTCTCTTAAATAGTCAAATATATTTATTAATCATACAAATCTGTTGCTGTAGTTAAATCCTGCTCTTTGGGTAACGTGCCAATTTTGAACCACTAGAAAGGAAAACTGAATGTCCACGGTCTTCTTAGGAGGTTAATCGAATGTGTTATCAACATAGAACTCTACCAAATCCAGTGCCTATCTGTAAGTGGGACATGACCTATTTGACATCTAATACTTTAATATTAGCTATTCATCTGTACCTACCTTGGCCTCTTCCTCAAGTGAGTGTATGAAAGAACCACAGAGAATTAAATGATAACCTCCCTAGAAAGAATTGAGTAGTAATTCATGGTAACAACTTAAAATTCTGGACACCCAAATATATTTGCATATTTTGTTCGAAGGGGGTCATTTCTGATTCAATGCTCTCAGAACACGTACGTCACACAGCTCCCTTTTGTAAACTCACTTCACCTTTATGTGCAAAGAATGATTACTGACTTTCTCTGAACATTGTGACAATAGTTATGGTATTCTTAAATGATATTTTGGATTTCAAGAAACAATTTTTTTTCCAGTGGAGAGTAGCTCTCAGTTTGTAATAAAGTTCAATTTGTACATTTTTTTTAGGATCCCTTAAGTGAAGCCTGGGAGACTGAGACCTTTCTCTCATTTTGAATTTACAAATACAGTGATTACTGGAATAGGAAAATAAAACTGTACTATTTTAATTAATTTTTTTCTGTCCCAGTTTGCACAGACACAGAATTTTTGTTTTTAAGTAAAACTTAAGCATGTCACAATGCTGATGAGAAGGTGTCAATAACAATTACGATATTGAAACTAGCAGAAAATTGGTGAAATGAAGTCCCCGCGGAGCCAGGGGAAAAAGGGTCTAGAGAACAAATAAAACAATTCGCTTCAAGTAGGAGAGGCAATACCTCTTGTACTAAAGAGAAGCAAGAAAGGGACAGGTACAAATGCAAGTAAGTTAGTTGACGTGATAAGTTGAGGGTTTGAAGAAGGTGTCAGTGTTAATGACAGTAATGGGAAAAATGGATTGAACATTTAAGAAGAGTGAACAATCTTGAAATAGATGCTATAAAGAGTGTGAAAGAAACTAACTAAAACAGATGGGAAAATCGATGGGCAGAATAAAGGTACCAGTTGAGACTGGTGACCACAGATACGCCACTGGCATTCTCAGGGTTATAACCGAACTCACAGTCCAGCTGTGAAAAATGGTTTGGGGTTGTACGGGGGATGCTGACCCCATTTTCTAACCCTGAACCAGGTGAATCATAGGAAAATGAGTGGCCTTCAGTTGAGAGGACTATAAATAGGGTGACCATATCATCTGGCTTGCCAATAACGGTTCTTACATACTTGTTAATAGTACCCCCTGTTACTCTTAAAAGTGACCTGGTTTCTTTAAGTTATATATTCATCCCACTTTAAAGAGGAGCAGTGGCCTCAAGGAAGAGCTCTTTCATTTAGGAAATACTTGATTTGGGGTTTGTTTGTTTGTTTATTTTAATAAGTGAGAAGGTATGGAATGGATTTGCTTACTCATTTGTTTTTCCTGAGATAGGAGTTTCCAGGACTATGGTAGGAATGGTTTGGGAGGGGATGGAGCAGTGTGGTACTGAATCAGAGAGCAAGTGATGTTTGAATTGAGAGTGTGGAAGAGGTGAGTCACTTCTCTGGGAGCTTCAGTCTGCCGTCTCAGTCTTCCTGTCCACTGGCTGCTTGCCTCCTTTAATCTGGAATCAGATGGACAGCCACACCTTCAGGGGTCAAATAAAGGTTTCACAGAGTCCACTTCCTGCAGATCAGCTGCTATCAGATGACTCCTAATTGGGATGATACCTCCTAACACTTGCTCCACCGTGTACTTATGTGTTGAGTGTTTTTCTTCGGAGCTTTGGCAGATTCGACTTTCTCTCTGCCAATGCAACTCCATTACTTCCTTCAAAATCAGGGTAAGAAAACAAGGCAGCTTAAGGCCTCTGGATCATAGGAAGACTGGGTTATTCATCGAAGTCACTAGATATTGCCAAGCATTGTACATTGAGAGCTGATGACGAAAGGAATAGATAATGCCAAAAAGATAACAATAAATCACCTTACCAAAAGCAAAATATTCTTTTGTCTCTAGTCACAACCATAGGCTAACATGCACCTTCAAAGACCAATATAATAATATGTAACCATATTGGAATTGAAGATTCTTTTTATATATATAAAAAATCCTACTTCACTAAACAGAGAAATTCCCATTACTGCATCTTCATAGGAGACCATTACATCAGTAAAGCCGTTTGTATTTTAAGTCTGCAAGTGTATATTGCAATACAACCAAGGAATAACGTTTATAAGTTTATTGATGTAGTTTATGGAAATATAAAGCCATTTTCCTGAGCTATGGACATTCATCAGTCTCCTTGACAAATATGTAAGTTAAAATGAGTGGTTTTCATTCATGTTCTAAAAATACTCATTCTTACTTAAAATAGACTTTCCATAGGTGTCTTGGAAGTATTAAGCTTGCAACATCAATTAAATATATGAGTCATTTATTTAAAAATATATACACAATTTTTTAGAACTACCTCAAGATAAGAAATCTTCCTCACTGCCAAAAACCATGGTTCACAAATTTGTATTCTGCACCCAAGCTATTCACCCCTGGCTGGTTTGGCTCAGTGGATTGAGCGTCGGCCTGCGAGCTAAGTGTCGCTGGTTCGATCTTCCAGTCAGGGCACATCAGAGAAGGAAAACTCTGACTCCAAAAAACCTCCGCTGCCTTGCGGCATACCTCTTCAGGGGAAAGGCTAAGGGAGTAAACCCCAACAGAAAATCCGGAGCCGGAGTCCCTAAGGCGGTTTGACGTTGTAGTCAACACCGGCAACTCCTGCGGCGCACCTGAACCCAAGCTGTATCGACTCCGTCTTTCCCTTGGACCCTTCAGCTGCGAAGAGAGGGGGGGTCTGCTGCATGGGCAACAGCAGACCCTCCATATCACCCTGCCCAGGCTCTGTAGCTTCAGCTTCACTGGAGAGGACACTCCAGCGTCATCGCAAGATGTCGATTTAACACGGGAGGAGACAGATACCGTGTCACTCCCGAGTCGGACTGCACAGCCATTCTCGGCGGTGCAGATAGACTCTTAAGAAGCTACACCATCGTCTCTCGAGACGGACGGCTGCCGACGAGTAAACATATAATAAAATGGAATAGAAAGATGCCACTTTCAGAATAGTCATAACTTCTGAGTTGAGAAGGAGAAGGATGAGATGTACCTGCAATGTTTGATTTCTTAATACTCAAGGTTCCAGAGGTCAGAAAACTGTGGTTCTGTTTTACTGTGATTGATTCACTTCATTTCTCTGGTCCTTATTTCTTCATATATGAAATGAAGGGATAATAACAGAGAGTGATCAAAGTGTCCAGCTAGAAGGAGAGGTGAAATTTTGTAATGAAGATATATTTTAATCATATCATATTCAACCTGTAGAATTTAAAGAATTTCCATGTTATCAGCGAGTCAGTGGTAAAAGTCAGGCTACATAGCAGCAAGTCATTTAGAATCCCAGCCTTTTGTTCTCTGCCCTTTAACTCTGCCTTTCATAAAAGATAAGAGGACATGGCATTGTTTTATCTCAGGTTCCCATTATCCTCATATCCACCACATGAAGTGGGCTTAGGGGACAGTGGCTCTTCTAGTGCCCCGGAAGGAAAGAACAAATGCACTGGAAAGGCCAAATCTAATTAAGTCTGTGTATGTTTTTATTGCTAAGTATTAGAAGAAGTTAAGACCACTGGTTTCAGATGACCTTCCCGTTTAGTTTAGCCACGCCTTATCTTAAGTGACTGATAGAAGACACATCTGGTCTCCTGTAGTTCTTCTATTTATAAATTGGAAAACAGGCTTGTGTTCCATTCAAAACTAATTTGTGGTTACATTAGAAGTTGATTATTGATTGATCCCTAATACTTCCTAAAAGAATTTTTACTCCCAGTAAATTCAGAGAACAATAAGATGAAAAACTATATGGAACATAAAAGAAGCCAAGAAGCAGAGGGGAAAGAAAAAGCATGAAGAAATTCTGGTTACAAAAATGCCACCACTGAACACAAAACTTAGTTCTGAACTCAGAGCAACCAGGCAGAAGACAAACACACGAATTGGTCTCATGGTCTGGGAAGGCAAAACACAGACACAAAATTTCCCAGCTCAGTGCTCCAAGAGGAATTTGACCCAGGTGATACTGACGGAAGTGTCATTGATGCCACAGTGACAAAAAGCCTTCAATCCGGAAGGCCTAGGGTTCAGATCCCAGCTGTACCACTTAATCATTACTTCACAGTTGGGCGAATTTCTAAATCTCTCCATTTCCTCATCTGTTAAAGGTGTATACAATAATAATAGAATTTATTTCACAAGTCTTTTAAAAAATTAAATAAGGATTAAATGAGTCAATATTTGTAACTGATCAAGGTTGAAAACTGCCTTGTACCCTAGTTAGGATTATACCGTGTTTCTTTAAAAAAATGAAGCAACCCAATATTATGAAAAGCTATTTTGCAGAGGCCATTCTTAAATTAGTGTGATTGCAGCTGTACCATTAATTACTATAGTGTCATAGAAACATATTCTCTCCCACGTGGCTTGGAATATTCATTTCTCATGCTGGTTCTTCAAAACGTAATCCTCCTAATGCAATATGTCAGATTCCAACTTTTTAATACAGATCTCAGCCAGCTGGGAATTACAGCATCTGCGTCGCTGCCCGGAAAACCTCACATCACAACAAACATCTAAATGAACCAACCCACTCTCACATAGGGGCAAAAGGTTTACAATAATTTGCAAACTAAGATATCACTCCCAAAGTCTACAAACTACACAGTGGTTGTTTGTTCACCCTCATGGGCAGTCTTTAAAATGAAATCAAAGATACAAAAACCTATTTATAGACAAAATCCTTTGTATATGAAAAGACAACATATGCTATCACTGCTATAAGCAGTTTCAGTTCTGTTGAATCTTCATACTACATTTTATGATATTTGTGCCCCTGAACTGTGCTGCTACCATACATTATAAATATACGCTTTGTAATTCCATTTAGGTTAACTTACCTAGTATCTACTATCTACATCAATAATGTTTTCATTTAGCTCCCAATAAGATATATTTTTATGCATCTGTATCTTATCTCCCTTATAGTCTTAGAGCAATTTTAGAGAAAGACTGGGTCATCATCTTTTATGATGTTCTTATTTCTTAACACTGTGATTTCCACAGATTTAGTACTATCTTTGTTAATAAAAATTATCATAGAGATGGAATCCTTCATCAATAAAGTGGCATAAAATATTCCAATACTGTGTAGTCATTCATTCATTAAAAAGCCATTTAATGCATTTTCCTTTCTTTTTTTCTGTTTTCAAATATCTATGCTATTTTTTTAATTTAGGCCTTCACACTTTGTCTAAATCAACTAAGCTATTACTGTCTTTTGCACTTATTAAACAAACATTTCTTTGGTTTCTCCTAAATCTTTGTAGTGTTTATAAAAAGCCTGTCTCTTAAGCGTTTTTATTTCTCTTTTTTAGAAGTTATATTATTATAGTATTTCAGTTCTCGCTATACACCTCAAACTTGGTGTTCATTTACAGTACTATATTCATATTATGTACTTTTAATAAGTGAGCTTATGTCTTAAAATAGTGTTGACAATATGATTGCAGAACTAAAACTAGAATTAAAATCTGGCTCAGAAATACCTGTTACTTATTCTCTTTTTTTTAAACTCAGGCCAGAAAACTTAATGAACTTTTAATTTTTACTCTTCTATTTTTATTTTATTCTATGCTAGTATTTTGCATTTTTCAACAAAATTGACAATTCAATTTTCATTTGAATAAAAATGAATAATTAGTTCAGACATTAAATTGAGAGTAAAGTGAAATGTATATGCTACCACTTAATAGTAATGTAGAATTCAAGCCCAATGTATCTTAGTCTTATCTTTTATGTATTTCACTTAAAAGATTGTTTAATAGTATACTTCTTTAGAAGAAATATATTTTAGGAATTGTCCAAATGGTTATTTTATTTCTTTTCCACTCAGTTCATATATTTCATTTAGCTATATAAAAATTCTAAATTTTTATTGGCAAATCTATGTTGCAAGTTAGACTTTTTTTACTTTAGGAGTGAGAACTTTATTATAATTAATTTCATTTTAATTTAAACTTTGATAAGTTCTAAGAAATATTTGAGCTTGTGATGAGTGATATTTGAGAATCCGAAGAATTAATTTAGGAGGGTATCATCAAATGACCATCAAAGTATAGGATTAAATGTAAAGTGATGTAATGAGAGCAGTGTAATATATTGTATTTTGACACAACCCATTTACTTGATATATTGTTTATCTTATCCATGCATTTCAAGAGGTCATAGTCATAAACTTTGAATACCCTTTTAAAAAATCTCTAATAATTGAAGTAAAATTAATTGTAATGTGAAGTAATAAAATTATTTAAAAATACTGTAGCTTGCAGATTATTGTTACTGAGCTTTGATATGTTGCTACCCAAATCCATGGACAGAATTATGTGTGTTTTTTAAGAATTATTCAATGCATCCGATAATAAAAGCCGAAAAATATTTTCAATAGAATTAATAAATTATTGCTTGCATTTATTTTTAACAAAGCAAGTTTATCAAGCTTTATCTAGCTAAGTACATTAATAACAATAGGCAAAAAATCAGAATCCCTCTCATTACCTGCTTCTATAATTGTGCATGCATAAAGTATGCTTGGAGCCTTTGAAAGGAGGTATTGTGCAACCTGAATACTAATTTTGTGAGTAATGTAATTTCACGTCTGCTATCCGTGTTCAAGCTGGCTGTGCTTTGAGGAGCAGCTGAGACTGTATGGAAAACTTTGTAAAACATTCTATTTAGAAGCAATCCTTTCCCTTTGCATTATGTGCTCTGGGTATTTTTCTTCCTTTGTGTTTTATTTTGAGAACATTTGTATGGAAACAAGATCTTTGTTTCTTACAAGCACATCTGCTCTTGCTTCTTGTAGATGATGAAAAGTCATCATCCTCTGTGACATCATCATCATTTCCATGGCAACCAATTTGGCTTACTTTTTTTGAAACTATAATTTTAAAAAGTTACAGGATGTCAGTAGCGGCAAAGTGTTTATCTCAAAACAGATACATAATAACTTCCAGGTTTTTGTACCCACTGCATGTGGTGTGTTCTTGTCAAAGCACCAAATCATTAGCCAAATTCCTTTAATTCCCTTAAAATCCACGAGACAGTCAATTCCAATTATCCACAATTTAGAGAAAGAATAGAATTCTTAAGGAAACGAATTCTGAGTGACCAACCTTATCATACCTTCATGCCCTGTCACATAGCTTGCCTAGTGCAAGTTCAATGAGGGAAGAAATATATGAGACCATGATGTTTTGTGTTTTACAGTAAATAATGATATAGATTTGAATAACAGCTGAGAGGATCTAAAGCCATTTACTTGAAATGATTTTATGAGCAGGCACTACACTCACTCGGCCACTTCAGTGTTGTCACCATGGTGGTGAAATGTGGCTGAGAGAGACCTCAGCACAGAATCATGTGGGTAGCAAGCCAAGGCTGCTCAAGGGAACTGGAGCTAAGAACAGATTTTGTGGCATGTTCTACTACATCAATATTTGTCAAGATTATGAAGTTTTAGTCACAATAACCAAACAACCCACAAAGAAATAGTTATTGAGTACTTGCTGTGCATAGCATGGTGTGGGGGATTGTGTGTGACATCAGATTAAGTACACACACAATCCCTGACCTCCCAAGACCTTCTCTGAGATTAATGCCAAATTATTGGTATCACCTGTTATTTCAGGACTAAAGTATTTTTTTGTTTAACTCATTTTCTCTTGTATTTAAAGTTTTGTTTTATTTTATAAAGTGTGCGTGTTTGATATGAACCACACTAGGTCAGGAGCTGAGCCTCCATACTAAGGAAATTGGGAGAGAGAGGGCTCAGAGGCAGCCACCCTCTGGGCACACTTGGATTCACAATCAGTGCTAAGATACATGATCTTGGACCTGGGTGTGAAGCAAGTGTCAGTTATACTGGTAGCACACACACTAGATTGTGCATCTGAAGAGAGACTAGGAATGAAAAGATGGGCACAAGTACTAAGGACAGAGCATCTAAATCAAGGGATAAGGCCTAGGGTGTCTATCTAAGCAGAGGCTGGGAAGTTGTTGGGCAAATGTCAAAATAGCAGGCGAGTCTAAGCAGGGGGATGGGCGATATTGTAGAGGTCTAACTGTATGAATCAGGGATCCAGTCAAGCAACTAAGATGTGGGATAGCCACTCGGGCAGTATCAGGGGACAAGGCAGGAACCAACAGAGAGAGAGAGTAAAGTGTTAAATGTCTCATGATTGAACATAGTTTATGCATATATTCCTGTGTGTATTCATGTATTCATTCATTCAGCGCTAGACACTCAATTAGACACAAGAGTTAATGAAACTAATAAAGTTGACCATATGAAACACATTGTACTGTGTAAACCAATGAAGAATTAATTCAGCAAACAGATGTGTAATTAACATGTGTACAATGTGTCATAAAGGAAATAAACAAGGTGTCATCACAAGGAATAAAGGAGTGAGGATGGAGGGGTGCTCCTTCGGGATCACTGAATGCCTCTCAGAGAATACAACATTGGTTTATTTTTTAATTTTCTTGACACTATCCTTCACCCTCAACCACTGTGGCCCACAAACTTTAAAACTATAGCTGTTTAACATACGCATCCGTGGCTTAACCTTATTCCCAGGCTGTGTAATCAACCAGTGGGCTCCCTGCACCCAATGATTCCCACCAAAAAAATCTCCTTTACATCCCTGAATTATCCCATATGTCTGTCCAGGTTCCAAGATGAGCTGACATCCTTAACTTGAGCCTTCATGATGAAGAGTTTCTGAGTTAAAGGTAGCTTATTCGGAGGATAGAAGTTTCTTCTATTTGGAAGAAGCTAATATTTGTAATAAACAAGCGCAAATATCAGTGTAGAAGTTTGTTTCTTGTTTAAAATGTTTGATGGGGTTCAAGATCTCTCTGAACTTGCTCAGTCATCCTTCTGTTGGCTTTTCCGCATCTGCCTGGCAGACAAGCGAAGGACAAGAGAGAGCACTATGGGGGAAGTCTTTATTGGCCGGGCACAGGACTGCGGGACATGCCACTGCCCACATTCCAGTGGACAGAACTCAGTCATACGGCACACCAACTAAGAGGAAGTCCAGGGGATCCAGTCTAGCTTACTTTTCTCTGCTTTTGGTGAATACAATAATGTATCTTTTCATTCACCCCAAACTCCATTTCACTCTTTTCCTCCCATGAATAATGTATCCTTTCCCCAACTGAGATCATGCAAGGTCCGATCCCCATCACAGAATCTAGCTCAAAGTCCAGGATGCCCAGACTCATGTCTGCGTGGTCCTCTCAGGTCCAGTCAGGACCAGCCTCACGCGTGTATGACCTGCACCGTTGCCCAAGTCCCCACACTCAGGCCCCTGCAATTGGCTTAATGCAGTGTTCTCAGTGTTATCCAATTACTAATCACTTTATCTTTAAATTTGTGTTTTGTAAATGAAGTCCAGTGGGATGATGGAGCACACACATGAGCAGAGCAGATATGTGCAACGTGTGCACCCGCCATTTCTTGCTACCCCATTCACATACAGTGTTTGTGCTGAACCATGAGCACAAAATTCTGGAAGATTGATGATACTTGAGAGTTTATAACATTCAGTGTGAGTACAGGGTAAGCATGTTGTCACTATGATTGAGTAAGCAGGGCACTGATAGCCCTGAGACGTCATTCTTTCCATTTGAACTAGAAACTTGCTTCGAACACAGGAAGAAGGTAATGGTGTTCTAAGAAACACAAAGACCGAGAAACTCCATTATATCCTTTTTCTTGTGCTATCTTGCCCTGGATTAGCCAACCCCTTACACTGAAATGATGTAATAGAAGGAAAAGGAAAGATAAGCAACCATAGTTCCTTCTTTCATTCCTTCCTTTCTCATCTGTAAGCCAAAGGTAGGCAGAATTAAAAGAATGTGAACACACCGAGAAGCAAAATAAAAAGTCCAATTAGTTGTAAGCCACATTTCCACTGTTCTGGAAGAACAAATGCATGTTCAAGTGACAAGACAAGAACTGTGTAATTTCAGTAGTTCCACATTTGAGTTAAATGCTGTTGTATTTCCATTTAAAACTGGCAATGCACAATAAAACGTGAATAATAAAATTAACTATTTATTAAGAAGATTATAAAGTAGCAAATGTAAAATACAATGATAAATCAAACATACAGTAAAAAAAGAAAAAGCGAATGCCTTATATTTTAGAGTGTTTAATGGCAAATTTTCCCTGCTTATTGAACAAGGGGCCCCCCATTTTTATTTTGCGCTGGTTCCCACAAATTACATAGCTTTCCCTGGGTCTGGTACTCTATGTCCTTTCCTCAATATGACTGCAATAAAAGCTTCCAATCAAAAGAAGAAAAAATAAAATACACATAGCCGTCAATGATCCATAGAAATTATTAAATCCTTCTGGGTAAATACTGTGAAGGGTGACTACCCAAGGTATAGACAGTTTCTTGTTTTGTCTCTGATTCTTCTTTCTGTAGTGCTTGGCTCCTCTCTCTGAGTTTCTGTCTTAACCACTGTCCTCCACAGAAACACAGAATGATTACGGAGGAATCATTGTGGATTATGCCGTGTTCATACCTCCCTGTCCACAGGTAGTTATCAACCCCCAGACCTTTTTATTTTTAGCCCTGGCTTACGTTTATTTTTGGCACTACTATTTCTTTTATAAAAATTATTAAGTTCCTGTTCTATTTGCTTTCAGTTCCACATGCCAAGGCTTTAAAATACTTATTGAACTTGCCTTATTCTTTATTTCCTGGTCCCCATGCTTTCCGTTCATCTATGTTGAGGCAATATGAAACTATAAGATGGAAAAATACCTTTCTTAACCTGATGTTTACTGAAGGGCTGAGTTGTTTGAGAAATCTCACCGGTTCTTTTGTCATTTTGGACTATTTTTAATTTCAGATCCCAGAGCTATCAACTTTTCAACCACGGAAGGCCCTTGACCCCTGAACTTCCTACCGTTGCCAGTTTCTGCTTCAAAATCTGCCCAAACGCACCCTGAGTATATGTCTTTCTTGCTGAAGTAGTGGCCAACACTCTACTGCACCGACAGTTCCACCTGCTTCCCCTAGACCTACAGATCCAGTAGACATGTGATCTGCCTTCCAGGTTCTCCCATGGCAGCTTACTGAGAGTTTGCTATGATATATCAGAAATCTCCCAACGTCCAGCCCACTCTATTGTGTTTTCCCCTCTTCTGGCCAGTCACTAAACCAATGCCACTTATTTCTGGATTTTGTAACCAAAATGCCTGTTTTTGTACTTATCAAGGTAGGATAGCTGCTGTAACCAAACACTAGAACCTCAGTGCCTTAATATAGTAAGGCTTGCCTTTATTTACATTATATATTACTGTAGGTTCATGATGAGCGACACACCACTCAAGAGTAAGAGAGCCTACTGGGTTCCTTTCATCTTACTACCAAAACTTATGTTTTTGGGAGAGATCCAAGATGGCGGAGGAGTAAGTGGAAGCTACACTAACCTCCTCCCAGGACCAGTCTGGATTTACAACTTAATTTTGGAGAAATCATCTGGAATAACCAACCGAACACCAGCTGAAAAGAAGTCTTATAACCACGGAGAGACAGAAAAGGCCGCTACATCACCATTTGACCGGTAGGGAGTGCGGAGACGTGGAAGGGCTGGCTGGGCTCACACAGGTGGCTGCTGAAGGGACTGAGAAACAGCTCAGCAGCCGGGGATTCCCCCTGAGAAGGGCAGGGTCTAAACCCCCAGCTGGGCTTCCCAGCCTACAGCAACAGAGTGGAAAGTAAAATAGTATCAGCTGTGAAAAGCGAAAAGCCACAGGGTTTCTTGCTAGCCGGAGAGAAACAGTGGGAGAAAAAGAACTGTTAAGTGGATCACATACGAAAATATTTTGGCCACCACTTACCCTGGGCTCAAGCAGAGGGAAGGCAGAGAGGACTGGAGACACTTGGGGAGAGTTTGGCACGGTGGCTTTGAGGGGAGAACTGGAGGAGCAGCCGACTGGGTCCCAGTGCTGACTCATCCCCAGTACTGCGGGTAGACCATTCCCCTCCAAGTGGCGTCAGCCTGAGGGGAAGCAAAAGCCCTGCCTACAGGAATTAAGCTGCCACACCCACGGTCCTTAAGCCTGACAGCTAATCACAGATTGAATAGATTAACAATCAAAGAAGACAGACAACAGCAGTAGATCCCTGGAAGTCTCCAACAGGCTGCCTAGGGCCAGACTGGTACATGATCTGACGCCACCAGAGGCAGATCCAGGAAGTGCAGATTATTCTAAGAAGCACCAACAAACAATAGGAGTCACAAAAATGGGGAGACAGAGAAACAACCTCCCATCAAAAGGAAAGGTAGAATCCTCAGAAAGAGTGCTAAATGAAATAGAGGGGAGCGAACTATCAGATATGGAATTCAAAACATGGATTATGGAGAAGCTGAATGAGCTCAGCGGAAACTACACAGAACTCCAGGGAAACTACAAGGAGCTCCAGAAGAACTACAAGGAACTCACAGAGAATTACACGAGCATGAAAAAGGACATAGAAGCTATCAATAAGAGCCAGGAGGAAATGAAGAATACAATCTCTGAATTGAAGAACACAGTAGAAGGAATTAAAAGCAGGCTAGAGGAAGCAGAAGATTGGATCAGCGAGCTGGAGGACAACGTACACAAAAACTCCCAGACAATGCAACAAAATGAAAAAAGACTGAACAAGACTGAAGAGGTTCTAAGACAGCTGCAGGAAAACATGAAACGTAATAATATCTGTATCATAGGAATTCCAGAAGGAGAAGAAGAAGAGCAAGGGATAGAAAACCTCTTTGAAAAACTAATGACAGAAAACTTCCCTAACATGACGAGAGAAAGAGTCACGCAAGTCCAGGAAGCACAGAGGGTCCCAATGAAGATGAATCCCAACAGGCCCACCTCAAGACACATCATAATTAAAATGGCAACATTCAAAGACAAAGAGAGGATCCTAAAAGCAGCAAGAGAGAAACAACTAATAACATACAAGGGAGCTCCAATAAGGCTATCATCAGATTTCTCAGCAGAAACACTACAAGCCAGAAGGGAATGGCAAAATATATTCCAAGTAATGAAAAACAAAGGCCTACAACCTAGAATACTATACCCAGCAAAGCTCTCATTCAAAATGGAGGGTGAAATAAGGAGCTTCCAAGACAAAAGAAGGCTAAAAGAATACATCTCCACCAAACCAGCATTGCAAGAGATGCTAAAGGATCTGCTCTAAGAAGATAAAGAAACAGAGAGAGACAGAGAAGAACACGAGTACAAAGGGGAAAAATGACAATGAATAAGTACTTATCGGTAATAACCTTAAATGTAAATGGATTAAACGCTCCAATTAAAAGACATAGGGTAGCTGAATGGATTAGAAAGAATGACCCACATATATGCTGTCTACAAGAGACCCACCTTAGAACAAAAGATCTACACAGACTGAAAGTAAAGGGATGGAAAAAAGTATTTCAAGCAAATGGACATGAAAAAAAAGCCGGGGTAGCAATACTTATATCAGACAAAACAGATTTCACAGCAAAGTCCATAAAAAGAGACAAAGAGGGCATTTCGTAATACTTAAGGGAAAAATCCATCAAGAAGATATAACCCTTATAAATATATATGCACCCAACTTAGGAGCACCCAAATATGTAAGGAAAGTTTTGAAAGACTCCAAGAAAGATATAGACAGCAACACACTCATAGTAGGGGACTTTAACACCCCATTGTCAACAATGGACAGATCTTCGAAGCAAAAAAACACCAAAGATATTGAGGCACTGAACAACACTCTAGATCAAATGGACTTAGTCGATATATATAGAAGTTTTCATCCCAAAGAAGCAAAATATACATACTTCTCAAGTGCACATGGAACATTTTCAAAGATAGACCACATGGTAGGACACAAAACAAGCCTTAGCAAATTCAAGAAAATTGAAATTATATCAAGCATCTTCTCAGATCACAATGGCTTAAAATTGGAAATCAACCTCAAGGAAAAAACTCAAAAACATTCAAACTCATGGAGAATGAATAACATGCTATTAAGTAATGAATGGGTTAACAATGACATCAAGGAAGAAATCAAAAAGTTTCTGGAAACTAATGATAATGAACACACAACAACCCAAAACCTATGGGATACAGCGAAAGCAGTCCTAAGAGGAAAGTTCATAGCAATACAGGCCTACCTAAAAAAGCTAGATGAATCTCTAATAAAAAATTTAACCCTACAGCTACAAGAACTAGAGGAAGAACAACAAGCAAAGCCCAGATCAAGTAGAAGAAAGGAAATCATCAAGATCAAGGCAGAATTAAATGACATAGAGTCTAAACAATTCAAAAGATCAACAAAAGTAGGAGCTGGTTCTTTGAGAAGATAAACAAAATTGACAAGCCTTTAACCAGGCTCATCAAGAAAAAAAGAGAGAGGACCCAAATAAATAAAATCAGAAACAAAAGTGGAGAAATCACAACTGATACTACAGAAATACAAAGGATTATAAGAAATTATTATGAACAACTATATGGCAAGAAATTTGACAACCTAGAAGAAATGGACAAATTCCTGGAAACCTATAGTCTTCCCAAACTGGATCAAGAAGAAGCAGAAAGTCTGAATAGACCACTAACAGCTAGTGAAATTGAAGCAGCAATCAAAAAACTCCCAGCACACAAAAGCCCTGGACCGGATGGCTTCACAAGTGAATTCTACAAAACATTTAGGAAAGAACTCCTATCCTCCTCAGACTATTCCAAAAGATACAAGAAGAGGGAAGACTGCCAAACTCATTCTATGAAGCCAATATAACCCTAATTCCAAATCCAGGTCAAGACACAAGAAAGAAAGAAAACTACAGGCCAATATCGCTGATGAACATAGATGCTAAAATCCTCAACAAAATATTGGCAAACCGGATCCAGCAACACATTAGAAAGATCATACACCACAATCAAGTAGGATTCATCCCAGGGATGCAAGGATGGTTTAATATTCACAAATCAATAAACGTGATACACTGCATAAACAAAATGAAAGACAAAAACCACATGATAATATCAATAGATGCAGAAAAAGCATTTGATCAAGTACAACACCCATTTATGATAAAAACTCTCAGCAAAATGGGAATAGAGGGAGCATACCTCAACATAATAAAGGCCATATATGAGAAACCTGAAGCCAACATTATACTCAATGGGCAAAAACTGAGAGCATTCCCCCTGAGATCAGGAACAAGACAAGGATGTCCGCTCTCTCCACTCCTATTCAACATAGTCTTGAAAGTTCTAGCCACTGCAATCAAACAAGAAAGAGAAATAAAAGGCATCCAAATTGGAAAAGAGGAAGTAAAACTGCCATTATTTGCAGATGACATGATAGTGTACATAGAAAACCCTATAGACTTCACAAAAAAACTACTCGACCTAATAAGTGAATTCGGCAAAATAGCAGGATACAAAGTCAATATTAAGAAATCAAAGGCATTTTTATACACCAACAATAAATACTCAGAGATAGAAACTGAAAGAAAAATCCCATTTACCATAGCAACAAGAAAAATAAAATACCTAGGAATAAACTTAACCAAGGAGGTAAAAGACCTGTACTCAGAAAACTACATAGCACTGAAGAAAGAAATTAAAGAAGATACAAATAAATGGAAGCATATACCATGCTCATGGATGGGAAGAATCAACATCATTAAAATGTCCATACTACCCAAAGCAATTTATAGATTCAATGCAATCCCTATTAAAATACCAGCAACATATTTCACAGACCTAGAACAAATACTTCAAAAATTTATATGGAATCAAAAAAGAGCCCGAATAGCCACAGCAATTTTGAGGAAGAACACAGTAGGAGGAATCACAATACCTGATATCAAACTATACTACAAGGCCACGGTAATCAAAACTGTCTGGTACTGGCATAAAAACAGACATATAGACCAATGGAACAGAATAGAGAGCCCAGAAATAAACCCAGGTTCATATGGTCAACTAATATTTGACAAAGGGGGAAAGAACATCAAATGGAGTGAAAAGAGCCTCTTCAACAAATGGTGTTGGGAGAACTGGACAGGGACATGCAAAAAAATGAAACTAGACCACCAACTTACACCATACACCAGAATAAACTCAAAATGGATCAAAGACTTAAGTGTAAGCCGTGATACCATAAAAGTCCTAGAGGAAAAAATAGGCAGGAAAATTTCAGATATCCCACGTAGCAACTTTTTCACTGATATATCTCCTAAGGCAAGGGAAATAAAGGAAAGAATAAGCAAATGGGACTACATCAAACTAAAAAGTTTCTGCTCAGCTAAAGAAAACATCAGCAAGATGCAAAGGAAACCAACCATATGGGAAAATATATTCGCCAATGACATCTCAGACAAGGGATTGATCTCCAAAATATATAAAGAACTCATACGACTCAACACCAAGAAGACAGACAACCCAATTAAAAAATGGGCAAAGGACCTGAACAAACACTTCTCCAAAGAAGACATACGGAGGGCCCATAGACATATGAAAGTATGCTCAACATCACTAGCCATCAGAGAGATTCAAATAAAAACCACAATGAGATACCACCTCACACCAGTCAGAATGGCCATAATCAACAAATCAACAAACAACTTGTGCTGGAGAGGATGCGGAGAAACGGGAACCCTGGTGCATTGCTGGTGGGAATGCAGACTGGTGCAGCCACTATGGAAAACAGTTTGGAATTTCCTCAGAAAACTAAAAATGGAACTGCCTTTTGAACCAGCAATTCATTGCTAGGATTATATACGAAAAATCCTGAAACACCAATTCAAAAAACCTGTGCACCCCTATGTTCATAGCAGCACTATTTACAATACCCAAGTGCTGGAAACAACCTAAATGCCCATCTGTAGATGAGTGGATCAAAAAACTGTGGTACATTTACACAATGGAGTTCTATGTAGCAGAAAGAAAGAAGGAACTTCTACCATTTGCAACAACATGGATGGAACTAGAGAGAATAATGCTAGTGAAATAAGCCAGGCAACGAAAGAAAAATACCTTATGCTGTCACCTATTACAGGAAACTAATGAACAACACAAACAAATGAGCAAAATTGAACCAGAGCTATGTAAACAATAAGTAGACTAACAGTAACAAGGGGGGAGGGGGGAGGGAGAGAAGGGGGTAAGAAGGGGAAGGGTCAAGTCAAAGAACATGTATAAATGACCCACGGACATGGGCAACTGAGTAGGGACTGAATGTGGGGGAAGGGAGGGGCAGGGTACAGGGAAGCAAGAGGGGGAAAAAAGTGAGACAACTGTAATGGAAAAACAAACAAAAAATTTTTTTTAGTGGGGGAAAAATGAAAATATGAAGAACGGAAATGCCAGTTCAGTGAATACTAGGTCCAAGATTTTCCTTCACGTTGTTTATTTTTCTCCCTATTTGATCTCTCCAGAGTTTGGCATTCTAAACAAGTAAGTAATGACTTAAGTTTCTTTGCATAGACCTAATAAGACCAGTTGTTAATAGAGGTTCCTTTTTTTTGACCAAGCCTTTGACTGAAATGTCAAGCCTAAAGGAGACATACTTGGGCTCAAGTTGTTACCAAAAAGCCCTGAGGAACTGGGAATGACTTTCAAAGGTAATAAAAGCCCGCGAGATAAAAGGCCTGGTACCATGGTTGGTTGTGCGGTCCACAGCAATCTCTCCAGGGAAGGAACGAAGGTTGTTTCCTGAAAGATGGCTAGAAGGGACCTTAAGGCACAATGGAAAACCAGAAAGACTTGGAAAGGACAGGTGTGTACAGGCAAGGATGAATGCCAGGTATGTGGCCCAGCTTCTGTGCCCTGAAGAGCAGACTGAGGGTCACCCTAAATGTTCCTTGGGTAAGTTCCAGCAAAGCAGAACTAAAGATCATAAGTGATCATTTGCTGCTCTTGTTATGTTTATGCAAATGAACAGGATAAATTAAAAATGGACTTAATGTAGTCCCTTTAAAGACAAGGAGGGTAATCTTAGGGAGAAAAATCATTATGCAAGGAAAATCACAATGATCAGTAGTAGACTGTAAAGTAGGTCAGCTAACTGTCTTAAAAGTTTCTTCTCATTTAAAATATGGTTTCACTTGAAAATTAAACCATGTCTGTGATATCACCAAAGAGATTCAAATTGCAGGCAAGTAGAATGTCAAGTGCCTTGCAACTGGATGTCTTCCCAATAAGACAGTCCTACAGATTTAGAGACTTGTTTGTTGGTTATGTTACATAAATTAACATGTGTTTTCTGTTTTCAAAGGGCATAAGCCTATGATCGCATTACCTGAGTGATTGTCTGTACGCATAAGCCTCACTTAATCCTGTCTGCAGCGCTGCCTCCTGAGACTCAACGGTTTGGCTGAACTAAAGGGCTGGCTTGGTGAAGAATGGGGTGGTCTGTGGGCTTCACTTTAAAATTGGTTTCTCTTTTCTATCCTAATGGCTTGGACAGAAAGAGCCCAGAGGCCTGAGAGGGGGGAAACATAAACTATTTCCCTCGGCCCAAACTAAATATAATGGGCAAAAGGGTTTTGGACAGGTGAAATGTGCCTAGCACACCTTCCTCCAAAGAAATCCTTTTTTTTTTTTTTTTCCCCCCTAATGTGGGACATTGAAAAATTAATCCCTGCCTTTTGTCATCTAGTGGTTATGGATTGAATGATGTCTTTTAACCCTTTTTGCCAAATCTGTTGCCCCCAGAATACAACAAGGATGCCAGCCTGTTAAACCAAGCACGCCGTTGTCCGGAGACAGCCAACTGACCTGGAATCTGCACGATCCTTCCCCATGTGGGAAGGCCACCCTCCCCTCCACACCCCCACTATTACTAGGGATTTCTGGACCCAAGGGTAGGTAGGACGACGACCATGTCCAGCTTGAAGCAGCTAGAGGAGCTTGAGACCTTCGCCCATTGCCCTTTACAAGATTACAAAGGGTCTTAATATCCGAGAGGGAGGGATAGTTATTTTTTACGAACCATGGGTATGGACTTGGGGGGGGAATTGCTGGGGGAGGGAGATGCTGGGTGGAGGGGAGTAAAGGGGAGAAAATTGGAACTATTGTAACAATATAATCAATAAAGAAAAGCTGGAAAAAAAACTTATGTTTTTGAAAATATTGGTTTAAAATTTTTTGTTGAAGCAATTAAGAGGTCTGCTTAGAAGTTTTTGGTGTATTTTCATACTTGCGTTTGGTAACCATCACAGTTGAAAAATTTCCCACACAACCCGAGGTAGAACCAAAAGGAAGAAATATTTATTTGCCTGCACTAAAAATAATAATAATAATAATGACACTCAATTTTCAATTCTGTTCATACCAACACAAAAATGTAGTTTAAATTTTATTTGTAAATTTAAAATTTCATTTTCCCTGATGTCATTTAGTAGTTCTTTCAACATAATCAAAGATTGACTATTTCATTTTTGACAAATGCACTTCAAACCCACTAAACTATGTTTAAGCACATTAGAAAATTATGTTTTTAAATTTTCTAGATATCAGCATGACAGTTACTAACACTTAGTTACAAAAAATAGATGTAGTAGAAATCACCCTTTTCAAAACATGGCCTCCATAGCATGAGGTTCTTTTTAAAAGCAATTATTATTTCCCTCATTGTTAAAACATTACCTCTCTCAGGAAGGGAATGATTGTTTACATTATTGCAGCTGTCTGTTAGGCAGTATAGCCACTAGTTGTCACAGAAAATGTAACCAACCAGAAGCTGACAGTCAAGGGCACCCTTGGGTATAACGCATTGAGGTCAGCCAGCCAGGGTACAAAGGAGAGTTAACAGGGTTGAAAAATAGACCTGGAGGAGTCAGTGAAAGATATTTGACACAGCCATAGAGTCACTTACTTATACACAGACTGAAAGTGAATGAATGAATGAGAGGACCATTGTCAAGCCCTCTAGTTGTCAACTCTTACACTTCCCTCAGAAAACTTCCTATTATCATATGTGGTAAAAGACTGTGAGAGTCTCTAATAGGACGTCTTGTCTAAACAAACTAAGAAATAAAGTGACATGTGACATAGGAAGACAAATTATTATTTTTATTAGAAGAGTCTACTTCAGAGAATGTAGCTTCATCTGAGAGTTTGCTAACGGTCCTCAGAATTAGTACTTGTCCAGTCTAGGTATTGCTAGACTGGATAGACTGACGGCATTGGCTTAGAGGGGTGGCAAGATCAAAAGTTTGACTAGGAAAGTTCCTTCTAATAGAAGCAAAGTGTGAGAAACCAATGTTACCTTCTACTGAAATGATATTTAACAGACAGATCTGGTGAGGATGCCAGGGTTAACCCATATAGTACGTATTAGTATATTTTAATATATTTCTTTTTAGATCAAAATACATATGAGTACAAGTTCTAATGTTTTCTTACTTTCAACCCAAGAGATTTTTCTGTAGATCCCTTAGGGTATGAATACTACACCACTTTTGACATCATTGGGCTAAAGAGTACACCACTGAATCACTGTTAAACTATTGAACCTAGATAGCAAGGTTGATCCTAGCTGGTGCCGGCTAAATAGCCTGGCCAAAGGCAGGAAGAATTTCATACCTTGTATTTAGTGTTCCTTGAACTATGTCGGCTGTCATCAAGGTGTACCAGAATCAACTTAACCCATTTCCCTCCCAGTCAAGCGTTGGGCCCGTCTTCCGCTGACCATGTTCTCAAGGCCTTTGTGGACAGCTCAGCTCCACCTGTCACCACTGCTCAGCTCTAAGCTGAGTGGTATTGACAGTACATCAGCCTTATAGTTACATACGAAGGCCAACACATTATGTCAATGCACTTAGGTCTTTTCTTTATGGAGTATGAAAGTTACAATGACTTTTACTTTTTTATCTGCTTAACCCTCAGCACATCAAGCAAGACATTTTAAAAAGAAATAAAAGAAACATTTTATAATGTTGTTTAAATGATAAACAGGATTTTATGTTTGTATCCAATGCTTCATAGTACAAAGAGAACCTCAAGCAATAGAAAGACTAAAATGAGAACCTAAATTGACATCTGTATGCTCTTCTACTCCCCAACCCCCAGAAATCATTTTAAAAATAAACTTTTTAATTTTAGAATAGTTTTATGGAAAGATATTTTGCACTCAGTTCCAAACATATTTTTTAAATATTTTGTTTATTTAGATTAATTTGCTTTTATTTTTTTAAATTATGCTCATTTAATGTTACCTTAACAGCTCATGACAATAATTCCAAGATTTGTATAAAAAGATACTACTCCCATATTCCAGGAATTTTAGTTAGAATAAGAATTTCCCTTAATTATAGTAATTCAGAGCTATGGCCTCTGGCCTTCTTAACTAGATTTAGGAGAGTTTAAAACTGTCCCTCTGGGCAAATATTTTAGGAGCTGATGAGCATTCAGCTTCAGTTAATGTACAGCTTGTCATCAATATACCTCAGAGACTGACAATTTCTACTTATTACTTAATGAGAGTGAAGCTGGAGCCTACTGGAGTTCCTTGTCAGCCTCAGAAGAAGAAAGGTGATACATCTTGAGGAACAGACCAATCTTAGAAAGGCTAGAAAAGTCACTAGTTTTTTTAATGAGTTTGCAGTATCTTAAAAGCTTGCTGCCCAATAGCCCAAAGAAGAGAAAGAATGAACTCAAAACAAAGGAGAGTGACTGCCCCTTTGCCACTCATATGTCCTGCCTTTGGGACATAAGCTTCTTGGGGGCAGAAATCCTAAGTCCCTCAAAGAAATTGTGCCTGGCACATGGTCAGCCCTCAATAAAAGAAACTTGGTGATCCCTATTCATTGTAAAGAGAAAGAACAGGCTGCTGGATTATTTACAGAAAGAGCTTCATAATTTAGCTTCCTAATTTTAAACTTGTGGATTCCACAGGAAAAATATACATAGATGGTCCAAGAAGCAAAGAAAAGTCAACAGCCCCTGCATAGAACATGGGGAACCATTTCTTATTAAAACTAGAACATCCAAAATGATGGCATGTATTATATAGTTGAGGATGGTCCCTGGCTAAGCTAAGAATTCAACATAAAAGTCTTGTCAGTAGGGGCCAATAGTGTGATTGTGAGTATAACAGTGACCAATCATCCCACAGAAGACTGCCGTTACCTATGATGCCTTTGAAGCTACCTGTGGTAAGGGATGGAATTTGGTGTAAAAATTTGGTTCTCATTGGGAGAATTCTCATTGTTTTTACATTATGAGACTTTAGGTCTTTGGAAGCTGCTTATTGCAAAACATATGTTGATATTTCATGTAATAATCCATTGACATGTTTTGGGGTCAGTGTGCAGTATTTGGCAGTTTAGCCACATAGTAATTCCTTAGAGTAATAGGTTCACTTTATGTTATAGATATCTGATAATATTTACTATCTTAAGCAATTAATAAGTACTCAGCAGAGTACTGAATACTTTGCTCTAATTTTAAAACAACTCCATATGGTTTGTAGCATTATAATTTCCATTTTAAAGATGAAGAACAGTCTTAGAGAAATGCTAAGAATCTTGCCCATTCTTACATATCTAGTAAGCTGGATTCAAATCAGATTTTTTGATTCTAGAGCCTGCAAGCTTGATCACTATTTTACATTCATAAAAAACTTAAAATTAACTTGTGTACTTTCTTTTCACATTGTTCCAGTATTATGTCACTAAACAATGTAGTTTAAATAAAATGTATATAGCCATATGATAGGAAATCTGAATGAGGGTCTGCTGCCTTAGAACTAAGTTTTTCTTCATTTATTTTATTCAACAGTTTTATGCTATGTCCTTCTCATATTATCAGTACTGTGTAGTAGATACAAATAAACAAATATAAAAGACATAGGCCTTGCCCTTAAGGATCTTATATGCTTGAGAATAAGAGCCTATACATACATATGACAAATTAAATAATAATAAGCGATATGATAAAGTTCCAACCAAGTGGTCAGAAAAGTGTCATAAAGTCCAGAAGAAAGAGAAACCTCTCTGCTTAAATAGGCAGGGAAAGCCTTGTGGAGATGGAAGTTGAGTGATTCTTTGTAGAATAAATTTGGGTAAAGACAGAAGTAGGAATAACCTGCTTCTACACCTCCTCCGTCCAACAGGAAAGAGTAAACAAGATTACAAGGCAGCAATAATCACTGATGTGTCTGTGGGGTAGTAATTAAACCAGTTAAACTAGAATGCATAATTTATATTGAGGAACTGTGAAAGAAACTGAAAATAGAAACATGTAAGCAAAGTCTTGAATGGCCAACTGAAAGCTTTTCCCTTATGTGACAAGGGAAGGGAGCTGGGACTTATTGATAAAAGGTTGTAGCCAGAAGGGTTAACTGGACTAGATGAAGTGGAAGGAATCAAATGATTAAGCTCTGGACAGAGGGGAAGAGTAGGTACAGTGAGAATGGGGCACGTGGCAGGTAAATTTATGGTGAAAGAGGAACAGGATCAAGACTGAAATGTTGGTAAGTCTGAAACCTGTGGAAATGTCATCTACATGGAGTTGGTCGTGTTGCTGGGAGAGCTAGTATAGAGAAGATGCACGACTTAAGGGATTTGAAGAAAGTAAAGAATTATAAATTTATTATATACTATGAGCATTCAGCAAAGACTTTAAAATTGTTGAGTATGACACCAGTTTTAAATACCAAGAATAAATATGAAACAGATTCTGAAATTCTGAAACTCACAAGGGAGGGTCAGTGTTTCTTGGGGAGGGAGAAAGGTGGATGCAGAACAGAAAGTAGAAAATGCAAAGAAGTTAGAAAGTCGTATTGGATCTTCTAAACATCAAAAGCAGAAAAGTGGAATAATGATGATGAGTTAAGGGTGTGAAGACCCACAAATCAGTCGATTTCTCTTTTCCCCATTGAGTGATATGAGAAGGATAAGAAAATGTGTAATCTTCATTACAGACTAAATACATGCTGTGATATTTTCTGAAAAAAAAAAAAATCTCACTTAAGGAAAGTGGATGATGAAATAAGATTAGAAAATAACTGCACTTTATTTAATCTTTAAATTGGTGACAATTATAAATACAGAATTGTGCAAGGAGAGTTTATATCAGCAAGGGACAGTTTTATAACACACAGTAGAAAAAAAAATGGACTCCCTGTGGGAAATGGCAAGAGAAGACAGAATCAATTTGAGAGTTGGGAAGTGGTGGGGGGGAATTTTGGACCCCTGATAGTTATTATGAGTGTAACTGAACAAAAAGGGAGGTTTGTCTGCCAAACTTATAAGGCAGATGCTGATGCAAAACAAAAGAGATTTTATTCAAGGGCTTTTTTTCTATCCAATTGCCTTGCTATCTTTGTGCACTTGGGCCCTAACCATTGATATTTCTAGCTTTCTGCTCTTAGTGTAAGAACCTCCCCTGACACCATCTTGGCCAATGGAGAGACTCCCCAGCACTCTGACAGACTGTTTTACAGTAACACAAGTAACAGAAATTAGGGGAAGAAGTTAGTTCAGAGACCTCAAAAGAACATCAAAGATATTTCCAGATGTGGGAAGGCAAGCCTCTTCATAAACATAGCCACTTATGGGTCAGTTTCAAGATCTAGAATTAAATGTCTCATAATGCATGAAGCACCCACTTTTACTGAGCAGGTTTTGAAAACCTTGACTTCGGGAGCTTACTCAGGGAAGTGGGGAGAGAAAAGGAAGCTTCTGGATAAGATGTAAGAGTCAAAAACCACTCTACCTCCAGGAACAGCTCTCTCTCTGCTTGAAACTGAATGGTTCTCTGGGAAACTTGAAAAACCGACATTTCATTGTGTCTTCACTCCAGTAAATTGAATACAATGGGTGACCTTCCTTACTAAAAGGTTTTGAAGTGCCCCTGAAATCATCAAGAAAAGAATGAATTGCTGTGTGTGTATTTCTAGTCCTTCAATAGTCACCTCGAATGCCCCTCCTTGTACTGAAAGGGGTTTGTATCTGGCTGCATGGAGTGGACTGCAGTGGTCCTACTTGGTTGCTGCCTTGTGTTCTTTTCACGCTGCCCTCATTTCTCTAAAAGCTACACAAGGGAAGTCAGACCAGTCCAGGTCCCCTAAAATTGGACTCTTATTAGCTAATGTCAGTCTGAGTGATACAGCCATAGGTGCCCTTGGAGTAAAGATTGGTTCATGAATGTTGGGTCATGTGAACCAAGGCCTAAGCTGACATGATACATGGAATTCTCCTGGTCAGAGAGATTATCCAAGGGTCAGTAAAGGATGCAGGTGGTTCAGTTAGGACGTCCAAGACTTTAGTTGGTATTTGGGGTAAAAATAATTAGTCAATTCATCATTATCTCACTCCCTTTTTCTCTCACTCACACCTTTTTATTGGGGTTATTGATAACCATTTTAAAACTATAAGGTT